>NC_090803.1:14140500-14772000 GCF_036512215.1 Solanum lycopersicum | reverse complement strand
TTGATGTGTTTAGTCATGTTTTATGTGTTGTTTTGAGTTCAAGTTAATTTTAGAGGTTCCTAAAGCGTATACGAGAGTATTGGAGGTGGAAATTTCCAGTTGAAACTGCGCAAGGATCGACCAACCAAGGGGTCTTGAGGAGGACCCAACCTTTAGCCAACAAGCTGCACAAGGGAGCAGCTTTTCTTCCTTGGGTAAATAAGTCTGCGTCGCGTACTTGGTTATACAAAGTGAAAATGGTTTGTGCGCATTGCGTACATAACACACACTGAACTTCCCTGGATGTTATTTTCAATAAAATTATGAGGGAACAGCTCCGCGTCGCGGACTTGTTTCCCAATGATAATTACGAAAAGTTAAGTTGAGTTTGACTTGGTAAAAGGGTCCCACTCACCCTACAAATAAAAACCCTCAAGTCCAAAACAAAACCTCTCCATGATTTTTTTCCAAAAACCTCCATTGATGAAGCTTTGAATATCCAAGGAAGAAGATAGATTTTCCAACTTTTTATCCATTAATCTTGTGGGATTTTCTTCACAATTAAGGTGTGATACTTCATCCTTGAAATCTTTTTCTTCAAGTATACAATTCCAATGAATTTCAAATATGATCCAAACCATGAAATCTTCTAAATTTAAATCTAGCCATGGCACCTTGCATAAAACATTTTAGCTCAATGATTTATGATTAAATTAGGGTAAATTGAATAATGTAACATCAAAATTACTATGGACCCATGTAAATCATGAAATCCTTATTTTGACTAAATTATGGGTGATTTGATCATGTCATAATGCTATTGAATTCCTATGTAGTTTGGTTAGGGCTATTGAATTGTGATACAATCATGTTACAATTGTTAGTATGTTTCCTTATATCATTGTATATTGTTAGTATTGAATTAAATTTGTGATCATGGTTATAAGTAAGGGCATTTGGATATTGTGTTGGATTATTTAGCTATGAATTGAAGTGTATTGGTGGTACACTGGCCTAATTCTCTTTATTTAATGTAATTTAGGTCTTGAATTATGTAAATATTGGTATGGTCCACTTATGGTGGTGGTACTTTGTGCTTTACCTATGAATTATATGGCCTCCTCGACGTTACTTTATGCATCATGATGATTACGGCCTTATTTGCATTACTTCAGATATTGTGATAGTTGTGGAGTTGAATTATGTGAAGTTCGATTATATATATCTACATTTGATTAATGTGAAAATGTGCATTCTTCTATTAACATTAGGTTATCATGTTAGACTATGACTATGTCCTTATGTGTGTAGTCATAGAATTGATGTATGATTTTTCCTACAAGGTTATTTAAGTCTTATGATGGTTATATTGATGATATTATAGTATTTGATAGGGTGACCTATAGATGATATTGGTTATGCCTATGTTCTTCTAGAATGATACGCTATATGTGAAGTATGTGTATGTCATGTCTTCGTTGCTTGTGTCCCTTACTAGATACATGCATAATGTGAGTATGAGTTCCTCACTTATTATGACAAACCTCTTAGTCTTGTATGTGTTATTGACATGTGACCTTCAACATTGGTAAGAAGTTCCTATATGTGCATCTTAGATGGAAGGTTATGATATCTTTTGTAAATGCTGGACTTAACATTTGTTGTCTGGAATGGCATGAAATCATCCTTAAGAAAGTCATTGAGCTATCCTCTTAGCCATTGTAGGTAGCCTTAATGGACTCTCTTTGGTAAGGTGTAACGTGATTGGGTCATGAACTAGATATGGAACCTCTTCATGCTATAATTTATATAAATTACGCTATGAGAACAAGGGTTAGCATTGAGTGAGTATGATTTGGGACATAGCTCTAGTTAAGGATGAGGTTAGAGTACAAATAAACCCTTCATATTTCTTGAGCATTTCCCTCATGGGATGTGTTCTAGTTTACCATTTGCAAGTAGAACACCCTTTATCGTTGACTCTAGATAATCATTTAGATACCATCTTATATGTCGGTTATATCAAATTCTCTTCATGTGAGATACATGCTATTGTCGAATAAGTATTATAATGGTTGGCTAGTGCAATGGGACATTATCTAGACACTGCACGACTAGGCTTTAAAGGTAGTAGTGTGTGAGTGAGCAAGGTCTTCTTCAAGACCATTATATGAATTTCCATTAGTTTTAAATGTCTTCTAATTGACTTAATAAATTATATAACTTAACTAAATGTATTTTAATTGAGGTGTCTATCTAGTGTATCTTTGAGGATTGTCTAGGTAGGCTTGTAAGGGTAAATGGGCGTTCTCTTGTTGTCTTAATTAGGTGAGTCTTAGAGAAATACTAGGTAGGGTGGTTGATTAATGAAATGGGAATACTCTTATCTTAGGTAGTCTAAAGGATCTCTTTTGTGTGTGTGAAGGGATTGTATGGACGGTCGCTTAATAACTCATCCAAGTGAACCTTAAAATCACCGTTGTTAGGAGGGTCTCATGCTATAAGTTTTGCTCTGTTCATGACGTTCTCTTGTGATATGTGTCTTAATTGTGATGTTGGTGTGATATGTGCTACTTATTTATTAGGTTATGACGTTTTACTCAAAAAGAGCATATTTCTCTTAAATGTCTGTTTCTCAAGATTTAATGCATTAAGCCATATTTAGTACATGTGTTTGTACTAATTCCATAACTTTGTTTATCTCTAAAGGTGTGGTTAGAAGGTGACCGTAGTCGTTGAAGCAAGCTTGAAATATAATTATTGTTCAAGCGTAGTTGAAGTATGTTCTCAATTGACTCGAGGGAATAATGATCTTTAGACTTCTTTATTTCAAAAAATTGTAATAGATATTAAACTACTATATTTCGATTGTATGGGACGTGTCGTATGTACTTCATAAAGTCTAAGGATGACATATATTGATATTTTTTGTGTGAAATGTTTTAATTTTGCACTACTTTTCATACATGTATGCAATGAATGATGTCAAAGGTCTTGTACAAGACCTCCGAGATATCAAGTACTCTGTGTCACACTCCGAGAGTGCCATATCTTCTAGTGTGTACTCTCGGGTCGTGAGAGTTATTTATTGCACTAGCTACTTCTTGCATGTCACTTGTTCATATTGTGTGAGTACTGTAGGCTAATTGATCATATGGTATGCAAAAAAATAATTCTTGTGGGCTATATGAATCACAAATCACTTGTTTACACGACATTTTCATCCTTATGCCTTATAGCCTATTTGCTTAAACATTACACGCCTTATATCTTTTGCGTGCGTACACAAAATATTACTATAGCTTAATAATTCTAGTATATTATGTGTTCCTTTTGTGCTAGTATGCATGTGTGTCATACCCAATGTGACTTCTTTATCCGTATACTATGCCCCTTTATACTTATTGACTTGGGTTTTGAAAATTTTGGGAAAATGTTTACTTGTATCATTATGTAGTAAAGATTTTGATCACAAATGGTTGCGCATATAAGTAAATCTAATCCCAACATAGATAAATAAATTAGCATAATTCCCTATTCGTAGGTGCAACATAAAACTTTAGAGTTTAGATTATAAACTTTGTGTTCTTATAAGCCCTATGAAAAGTATCATGAGATAAAAAAGAAGGGAAAGTACTGCACCGATGGATTAGGCCTATGATTTTACGTGTTCATTACATATACAAAAAATCGAGAGATACTATACTTATTCTAGATTTTTAAGGCACAAAAGCTAAGGTCAAAATGTGTAGTCTCCACTAAAGTGTTGTGGAAGGAATAGTATAAAACATAAGATACTTTGGGATAGAAGATGGTAGAGATCCTAAGTACCCCTCCTCAGTCTGAACATGAACATAAGGATCTGAGATCATGTGGTCCCCCTTATATGATCGTGAATTTTACCACCATGTGTTCATTTGTTATGTCATTTGCATGTCTTGTGTCAAGGTATATTAAAGTCCTTATTTGTATGACTTATACTTCTGTATATTTAGTGAATTCCATGGTCGGGAAAGGGGTTTAATTTTTCATATTATTATTTTATGAACAATATCTATTGAGGATTCATGCTATACTTTTCTATACTTGTCCTATTTATAATAGGAAAACTCACAAATCCTTAAATGAAATTCAAAGGTTAACCAAACTATCAGCTTTGCCCATCATTCGAGGATGAATGATCACAAGAGGGGAAGGATGTAACACACCGTATTCTATGTATACTAGTCTATTTATAGGACACTTATAATTTTTCCTTTTTCTATTGTATGGATTTGATTTCATATGCAAATAGTGACAATAGAATAGATTTAAAGTGAATTGTCCGTATATTTTTATATGACCCGATGAAGTTGAAAATAATGGAAGTATTTAAACTAGAGATCATAAGTTGGTGTTTGAGTCTAATGTTTGAAGTTACATAGTGTAAATAAGTTTTAAGTTATGTAATAGTTATTAAGGTCTAGAAATGGATAAAATATTTAGGTGCTCTTTTCACTTTACTAAGCTTTGTAGGTGATGCACCTACTTTGTCTTTTTGACCAGCCCAAAGGACCAAGTAGGTGCATCACCTACTAAGACTCTTTTGACCATGCTATTTGGCCAAGTACACTACAATTTATTGAATAAATCTTTCCCATGTTTATTAGAAGAGGAAGATGAAAATGGATAGCCAAGGAAAAATCTTTCCAAGCCAATAAGAAATAATTTAAATGGAAAACTAGATGCATCACCTACTTAGATGTGTGCCCTAAATTAAAGTCATATGATGACTACAAATGAAGTACAACAAAAGGTGACAAAAGGCCAACTTTTATTATGTCCAACAAGTCCCAACTAAAATGTCCAAATAGGTGGGTAACCGACTTAAATTGTCCCTAAATGAGTTAGAAAGTTTGCCAAAGAAGGTCCGGTTTGATATGAGATTTTTCCAGCCGTCATTACTTTGACAAAAAAATATAATATCTGGAGCTTTCTTTCTTTCCTCACTTAGCTTCATACATCAGACATTAAATTCCTTTAAGGTTCTTGATTTTCAAGGAGTTCAAGTTATTGGAAGGTATATTTAAGACAAGTTAAGTAGGACAACTGTCACGACCCAAATCCGAGCCGCGACTGGCACCCACACTTACCCTCCTATGTGAGCGAACCAACAAATCTAACCCTAACATTTCAACGTATATCAACAGAAAGTAATGCGGAAGACTTAAACTCATTAATAAAAACAACTCAAAACTGTTATTATCATCCCCAAAATCTGGAAGTCATCATCACAAGAACATCTACAATCAAATGACTAAACTAAGAGTATTCTAAAAGCTAAAAATACATAAGAAGATAGTCCATGCAGGAAGTTCAAGGCATCAAGACTTGAAGAAGAAGATCCAGTCCAAGCTAGAAGCATTAGCTCACCCTGAATTTCCGATGTAGTAAGACTGGCTTGAATTACTGTTGAGTTGAAGACGATGGCACGTTTGCTGCACTCCACAAATAAACAAGAAGAAAACATAAAAGTAGGGGTCAGTACAAAACACGGGTACTGAGTAGATATCATCGGCCAACTCAAAATAGGGAACAGTATATATCAATATTATCGTAAATCAACTATAAAACTCAACATGTAGCCACAACAAGTATTATAATCAGCAATAAGTACCATCAAGTTCATCCATGAGGGCTCAAGCCTCAACACCATACTCATTTGGGAATTATGTTCGCTAGATTGAGTATATTAACATCTTTCAAGATTCATTATCTTTAATTCTCTTGTGTCGGTACGTGACACTCCGATCCCTCATATTCATTATTCCTCTTGTGTCGGTACGTGACACTCCGATCCCCTATATCTACGTGTCGATTCATGACACCCGATCCCCTAATTCTACGTGACGGTTTGTGACACCTGATCCCCTAATTCTACGTGTCGGTTCGTGACACCTGATCCCCTAATTCTACGTGTCGGTTCGTGACACCCGATCCCCTAATTCTACGTGTCGGTTCGTGACACCCGATCCCCTAATTCTACGTGTCGGTTCGTGACACCCGATCCCCTAATTCTACGTGTCGGTTCGTGACACCCGATCCCCTAATATCATTCTGTAAATCATCAGGCCTTCTCTATACCAAGGCATCATCGATCTCATTACTTTAATTCATCAAGCCTTCTTTTATACCAAGGCATCATCATTAATAATGTATATTAAAGTTTCCTTTCAAGATTTGGGATTCAATATTTTCATCATGCTTATCTTATCACAATCACATAATCATATTCACGCAAACATACAATTAAGCATATAGTAGGGTTTACAATACTACCAATACATATCATTCTCTATTAAGAGTTTACTATGAAAACATGAAAACCATAACCTACCTCCACCGAAGAATTGTGATCAACAAGCTATCTTCTCAAAATCCTTGCTATCCTCTTCGTTTCTCTCTCTCTCTACTCGTTCTCTTTCTTTTTCTGTCTCTCTTCGTTCTTTCTATTTTTATTATTCAAACCCTCTTTCTTTTACCCTAATTAGTATATAATTAAGAATAAAAGATGGCAATAATACCCCACTAATTAACTTAGGGTTACCTCTTTTAACCCCCAAGAATTTGAGTTATTAATATAAACCCACAAAAAAAAATATATAAACCCACGAAATCTATAATTAAGGAAAGAATAGTCCCAAAACGTCCCTTAAAACGAGTAAGGAAATCCGATTCTGCCTGGGATTTGCGCAACCTGTGACGGGCCGTCGTGCCTGCGACGGTCCGTCCTGCAGGTCGTCGCAAGGTTCAGAGACCCAATATTTCCACCAAGGGTCTGTGACGGTCCGTCCTGTCATTCCGTCACAAAGTTCAGAGAGTCGATTTTCAGTACCCAATTTCAGATTTTCTAAGTGTTTTGAAACGAGACCCTGCGACGGTCCGTCGTGCCCATGACGTTCCGTCGTGGGGTCCGTCGCTTCTGCCAGTTTTTCCAGAATTGAAGTCTGTTGCTCAAAACGACTAAACGGGTCGTTACATAAGATACCAATTTACCCATCGTTCGTCCCAGAATGATCAAAAGAAGGAAAACAAGGGCGAAAAGGAGTACCTGAATCTTTAAACAGATGTGGGTATCTTTCTCGCATATCCGCCTCCTTCTCCCAAGTGGCTTCTTCAACCGGTCGATTTTTCCATTGCACCTTGATGGATGCAATCTCTCTTGACCTCAACTTGCGAACTTCTCTATCTAAAATAGCAACAGGCTCCTCCTCATAAGACAAGTTCTCATCAAGCAAAACTGAGTCCCAACGGATGATGTAGTTTCCATCCCCATGGTATCTTTTCAACATCGACACATGGAATATCGGATGCACTCCGGACAGCCCTGGAGGCAAGGCTAACTCATAAGCCACCTCTCCTACTCGCTTAAGTACCTCAAATGGTCCAATGTACCTTGGACTTAGTTTACCCCTTTTACCAAACCGCATCACCCCCTTCAGTGGTGAAACTTTCAACAAGACTTGTTCACCCTCCATGAACTCTAAGTCTCTAACCTTTCGATCTGCATATTCTTTTTGTCTACTTTGCGCCGCTAGAAGCTTTTCTTGAATAGACTTCACTTTCTCTATCGAATCCCTCAAAAGGTCAGTACCCCAAGGCCTAACCTCAAATGCGTCAAACCAACCGATGGGAGACCTACATCTCCTACCATACAATGCTTCAAATGGAGCCATATCAATGCTTGAGTGATAGCTATTATTGTATGAAAACTCCGCTAAGGGTAAGAAGCTATCCCAATGGCCACCAAATTCTATCACACACGCACGAAGCATATCCTCCAACACTTGAATCGTCCTTTCAGACTGACCATCGGTCTGCGGATGGAACGCAGTACTAAGGTCCAACCTAGTACCCAATTCCGCATGCAATGTTTTCCAAAACTTAGAAGTAAACTGCGTACCTCTATCTGATATGATAAATAGCGGAACCCCATGCAATCGCACCACTTCCGAGATGTAAAGTTTGGCTAACTTTTCTGCATTGTAAGTCACCTTGACCGGAATGAAATGAGCAGATTTAGTTAACCTATCAACAATCACCCAAATGGAGTCATACTTACCCATTGTCATTGGAAGACCAACCACAAAATCCATTGCAATTCTTTCCCACTTCCATTCCGGAATGGGCATTCTCTGAAGTGTTCCTCCGGGCCTTTGGTGTTCATACTTTACTTGTTGGCAGTTTGGACATTTGGCAATAAAATCCATAATGTCACGCTTCATTCTACTCCACCAAAAGTGTTGTTTTAGGTCACGATACATCTTGGTTGCACCCGGATGTATAGAATACCTTGAACTATGAGCCTCTGTGAGAATAGTGTTGATCAAATCATCAACTCGGGGTACACATACCCTTCCCTTGATCCTCAAAACACCTTCCTCATCAATTTGTGCCTTCTTAGCCTCTCCTCGCAATACCTTATCTTGGATTCTGTGCAGTTTCTCATCATCGAACTGTCTTCCCTTAATTTTGTCAAGAAAGGAAGATCTTGCCTCCACCGAAGCCAACAATCCTCCCTTCTCATTTACTTCTAATCTCATCAAGTCATTAGCTAGAGTTTGAACCTCTCTAGCCAATGGGCGTCTAGAAGCTTGCAAGTGAGCTAGACTTCCCATGCTTCCCGCCTTCCTACTTAAAGCATCCGCTACAACATTCGCCTTCCCCGGATGATACAAGATAGTGATATCGTAGTCCTTTAGTAACTCCATCCATCTCCTCTATCTTAAGTTCAAATCTTTCTGAGTAAAGACATACTGAAGGCTACGATGATCCGTATAGATCTCACACTTAACCCCATATAAATAGTGTCTCCATTGTTTTAATGCAAATACTACCGCGGCCAATTCCAAATCATGAGTGGGATAGTTACGTTCATGCACTTTTAATTGTCTTGAAGCATAAGCAATCACACTCTTCTCTTGCATTAGTACTGCACCCAAACCAGAATAGGATGCATCACAATAAACAATGAAGTTCTTACCCTCTATTGGCAAGGTAAGGATAGGTGCGATAGTCAACAAAGTCTTGAGCTTCTGAAAGCTTTCCTCACATTCATCCGACCATATAAATGGGACATTCTGCTTAGTCAAGTTCGTCAATTGGGAAGCAATAGAAGAGAATCCCTTGACAAATCGGCGGTAGTAGCTAGCTAACCCAACAAAGCTCCTTATTTCTGACACATTAGTGGGCCTTACCCAATTCTTCACTGTCTCAATCTTAGAAGGATCCACCATCACTCCATCCTTAGAAACCACGTGCCCCAAGAAGGACACCGCATCTAGCCAAAACTCACACTTAGAGAACTTGGCATAAAGCTTTTTCTCCCTCAACATTTCCAATACCATTCTCAAATGCTCTTCATGTTCCTTCTTGATCTTTGAGTATACCAATATATCATCAATAAATACGATCACGAAGAGGTCCAAATATGGCTTAAAAATCCCGTTCATCAAGCTCATGAACGCAGCAGGGGCATTCGTAAGACCAAAGGACATCACTACAAATTCGTAATGCCCATACCTCATTCGAAAAGCAGTCTTTGGCACATCCGTTGCCCGTATTTTCAATTGATGATAACCGGATCTCAAGTCAATCTTAGAGAAGACACAAGCACCTTGTAACTGATCGAACAAATCATCAATGCGGGGAAGAGGATACTTGTTCTTTATGGTTACCTTGTTTAGTTGTCTGTAGTCTATACACATTCGAAAACTCCCATCCTTCTTCTTTACAAACAAAACCGGAGCACCCCAAGGAGATGCACTTGGTCTAATGAAGCCTTTGTTCAATAACTCTTGAAGTTGTGCTTTTAACTCTCTTTCTTAACTCCGCGGGAGCCATTCTATAAGGGGGTATAGAAATGGGGCGAGTACCGGGTTCAAGATCAATACAGAAGTCAATATCCCTATCCGGTGGCATACCAGGAAGATCTGTAGGGAACACATCCAGAAACTCACGAACTACTGAAACCGACTCAATCGAAGGTACTTGGGTAGTGTCGTCCTTGAGATGTGCCAAGAAAGCTAAACACCCTTTACTAATCATTTTCCTAGCACAAAGAAAGGAGATGATGCGGACCGGATTGGGAGTGTAGTCACCCTCCCACACTAACGGGTCTGTCCCAGGCTTGGCTAACGTCACCGTTTTAGCATTACAATCCAAGATTGCAAATTGCGGAGAAAGCCAAGTCATACCCAGAATCACGTCAAAATCATCCATTTCTAAGATAACCAAATCTACATAAGTGTTGCTCCCCACAAAGTTTACCAAACAAGACCTATATACCTTTTCAACTACCACAGACTCACCCACCAGAGTAGAGACACGAATAGGCATATCAAGTAATTCACAATGTAAATTTAGACCATTAGCAAATGAGGAAGATACATAAGAAAACGTGGATCCAGGATCAAACAATACAGAAGCCATGCAATCACAAACCAGAAGATTACCTGTGATGACAGCATCAGATGCCTCCGCTTCAGACCGCCCAGGGAAAGCGTAACAATGGGCCCTATCGTTCGTCTGTCCGTTGCCCCTACCATGTTGTGATGTAGTGGCCCCAGTTTGCCCATTACCTCTGCCATTTTGGTGACCACTATTACCTCGACCACCACGCCCTCCAGAAAAACGGCCTCTACCATGACCACCTCTACCTCTAGCTATTGGGGGTCTGTAACTTGGTCTGGGACAATTTCTCCTAATATGTCCAATCTCCCCACATCCATAACATTCTTTGGAGTTGATCATATGCCCCTCGGAGAAGTGTTGACCGGTCTGAGGTGGTCCCCCAACTACAGTCTGTAGTGAAGACTGAATTGGTCGGACTGAGTAACTTCCCGAACCTTGTCCTCTAGTGTAAGAACCATTAAACTCACCTCCCCTTCGAAGCCTTTTTAATGTCGATGTTGTGGTGAAGTCGTCTGGCTTCACTCCTTCCACTTCTATCACAAAGTCTACCACCTCTTGGAAGGATTTTACCGTTGCCGCTATCTGTAAGGCCGAAATCCGCAATTCTGACCTCAACCCCTTCACAAACCGGCGAATCCGCTCTTGGGGACTGAAACAGAGTTGAGTGGCATATCTGGATAGTGCACGAAACTTAGCCTCATAAGCATTAACCGACATCCTACCTTGCTCTAGGCTCAAGAACTCATCCCTTTTCCGATCCCTCAAAGTCCGGGGGATATACTTCTCCATAAACAAACTAGAGAATGAGGCCCAAGTCATAGGTGGTGCCTCTATTGGTTGACACTTGACATGTGACCGCCACCACATTTTGGCGTTCCCTTGAAACTGATAAGTCACAAACTCCACACCAAACCGTTCTACTATACCCATCTTGTGCAGTAGCTCATGACAGTCAACAAGAAAATCATAAGCATCCTCAGATTCCGCACCCTTGAAGACTGGAGGTTTCAATTTCAAGAACTTACTGAAAAGTTCATGCTGATCATTTGTCATTATAGGCCCAGTAGTCAGACGTGGAAATGTGCCTATGTCCAATGGAACATCCATGCGGGGAGCCATAGTAGCCGCATGTTGTACTTCTGAAACCGGAGGTGTTGGCGCAGAAAACACTGGAGGTGCCTGACCTTGATCAGATAACCCGCTAAGATAAGCCAGAACCTGATTGATCATCTCTGGGGTAGGTTGGGGTGGCATTTCCTCGTTTTGCACTTGTTCAGTTTCCCCATCCTCCCCTTCTCTTATTACTTCCTCGGTCGGTGGAGGAGTCACTGCCCTAGTATCAGATGGGCTAGGTGCTTGTCCTCTCCCTCTAGAGGACGTCCTCCCACGACCTCTTCCACGGCCCCTTGCCGCTGTTCTTCCTCGAGCCACAGCCCCAGTGGCTGGCTCAGTTGTTTCTTGTCTAGCCGACGTTGGTGTTGGCGTAGTCGTTGCTCTAGTTCTAACCATCTGCGAAAGAGAGTGAAGATGGTCAGATACCAATTCGTATCGCCTAGATACCAATTGGACTCAAGTAGTAGCACGAAAGAAAGAATGAAAGAGTGAATTTTTTCCTAAAGTCTTATAGCCTCTCAAGGAAAAGTAAAGGCGTCCCCCTACCGTTCCTCAAGACTCTACTAGACCTGTTCTTGTGTGATGAGACCAACGAACCTAATGCTCTGATACCAAGTTTGTGACCCAAATCTGAGCTGCGACTGGCACCCACACTTACCCTCCTATGTGAGCGAACCAACCAATCAAACCCTTAACATTTCAACGTATATCAACAGAAAGTAATGCGGAAGACTTAAACTCATTAATAAAAAAAACTCAAAACTATTATTATCATCCCCAAAATCTGGAAGTCATCATCACAAGAACATCTACAATTAAATGACTAAACTAAGAGTATTCTAAAAGCTAAAAATACATAAGAAGCTAGTCCATGCCGGAAGTTCAAGGCATCAAGACTTGAAGAAGAAGATCCAGTCCAAGCTAGAAGCATTAGCTCACCCTGAATTTCCGATGTAGTAAGACTGGCTTGAATTACTGTTGAGTTGAAGACGATGGCACGTTTGCTGCACTCCACAAATAAACAAGAAGAAAACATAAAAGTAGGGGTCAGTACAAAACACGGGTACTGAGTAGATATCATCGGCCAACTCAAAATAGGGAACAGTATATATCAATATTATCGTAAATCAACTGTAAAACTCAACATGTAGCCACAACAAGTATTATAATCAGCAATAAGTACCATCAAGTTCATCCATGAGGGCTCAAACCTCAACACCATACTCATTTGGGAATTATGTTCGCTAGATTGAGAATATTAACATCTTTCAAGATTCATTATCTTTAATTCTCTTGTGTCGGTACGTGACACTCTGATCCCTCATATTATTATTCCTCTTGTGTCGGTACGTGACACTCCGATCCCCTATATCTACGTATCGGTTCGTGACACCCGATCCCCTAATTCTACGTGTCGGTTCGTGACACCCGATCCCCTAATTCTACGTGTCGGTTCGTGACACCCGATCCCCTAATTCTACGTGTCGGTTCGTGACACCCGATCCCCTAATTCTACGTGTCGGTTTGTGACACCCGATCCCCTAATTCTACGTATAAGTTCGTGACACCCGATCCCCTAATATCATTCTGTAAATCATCAGGCCTTCTCTATACCAAGGCATCATCGATCCCATTACTTTAATTCATCAAGCCTTCTTCTATACCAAGACATCATCATTAATAATGTATATTAAAGTTTCCTTTCAAGATTTGGGATTCAATATTTTCATCATGCTTATCTTATCACAATCACATAATCATATTCACGCAAACATACAATTAAGCATATAGTAGGGTTTACAATACTACCAATACATATCATTCTCTATTAAGAAATTACTATGAAAGCATGAAAACCATAACCTACCTCCACCGAAGAATTGCGATCAACAAGCTATCTTCTCAAAATCCTTGCTATCCTCTTCGTTTCTCTCTCTCTCTACTCGTTCTCTTTCTTTTTCTGTCTCTCTTCGTTCTTTCTATTTTTCTTATTCAAACCCTCTTTCTTTTACCCTAATTAGTATATAATTAAGAATAAAAGATGGCAATAATACCCCACTAATTAACTTAGGGTTACCTCTTTTAACCCCCAAGAATTTGAGTTATTAATATAAACCCACGAAATCTATAATTAAGGAAAGAATAGTCTCAAAACGTCCCTTAAAACGTGTAAGGAAATCCAATTCTGCCTGGGATTTGTGCAACCTGTGACGGGCCGTCGTGCCTGCGACGGTCCGTCCTGCAGGTCGTCGCAAGGTTCAGAGACCCAATATTTCCACCAAGGGTCTGTGACGGTCCGTCACACCTGTGACGGTCCGTCCTGCCATTCTGTCACAAAGTTCAGAGAGTCGATTTTCAGTACCCAATTTCAGATTTTCTAAGTGTTTTGAAACGAGACCCTGCGACGGTTCGTCGTGCCCATGACGTTCCGTCGTGGGGTCCGTCGCTTCTGCCAGTTTTTCCAGAATTGAAGTCTGTTGCTCAAAACGACTAAACGGGTCGTTACAACAACCTTTACCTTGAAGAATCCAAGTCTTAGCAAGTGTTAGTTTTGACTAGTAAGGTAAGCTACTGCAGTTTTCTCCCTCATAATGCTTGAGTTAATTAGGACACTTGGTATGCGTTAGTGAATTGGAAATTATTACTTTTACATGGTGTAATATTAGGGAGGATGTTATGGTGATTAGTGCATGTTTAGATAGCCTCGAAAGGGACTACTCTTTAGATATAGTTATAAGCTTGTGTGAGATCTTAAAAAGTAATGTTAGCTCTTCAAGTATCAGTGCTTAGAAACAATGATTCATATTGCTTTCTTTTACATTATTATGTCTAATGTTTTTTAGTGTATGTTATTATAAGGGATATGACTGGATGTGTGGAGAAGTTATGGAAATGTTAAAGACCATAAATGCTGCAAGGAGTTTTGGGAATGACATGATAGGAAGTTTGTACAATATATAGACATAAGGGAAAGGGGAAAAGGGAAATATTATTGCATGATTATTGCTTTGCTACTATATTGCAAGGATAAAACGACTCAAATTCATTGATTAGCTACTTACTAATGCTAGTTAACGATTTATTTTATCAAAGATTAGTAATCTTAAAAGAAGGAGCTTAACTCATACTTTTTATTTGTATAGCAAGGCATGAAAGGCTATTCGATTTCCTATTTCTTTAGCATGAATCCAATACTTGCATTACAAAAAGTATGCTTTCTAACTGTCCTTGGTAGTGATTCATCAACAAAAGCAGTTCCTACTCCCTAGAGCATTAAAGTGAGTACTATAATATGAGTTTTTTTACTAAACCTATGGGCTTACTCTAGCAAGATTAGGTTTACTCTTATTTCATTATTAAAGTAACCGCATGGATTTCTTTAATATAAATCAAAATGATCCTAGAGTACACGAGGTATAATCTAGCTATATCATGACAACTTGCTTCAATTATTTATAGATATGTCATCTTGTCAAAATGTTCATATGTTCCGTTTCTTTGTTATTACTCTCTTGTGTTAGACCATAATGTTACCTCAAAGGATCACTACTTGCTCTATTGTACATTTTTCTTTACTTGGAATATGTATTCGTTCTTAAGTCGTATAGGTGCACGTTTTTCCCTTGGTTCCACTTTCATGTATACGTTGTATTTGATATTAGTTAGTGAGTATTTGTCTACCATATAGAGTTCAAAACTCTTGGCTGACTGTTAAATGTCTTCACTTGATATGTGCCGCGGATTCTCCAATAGCTACTCCTATGTAGGTGTGTAGTTAAGGGATAAGGAGATTGCTTCTAAGTAACGCAATATCTACTAACGAGGAGTATTCATATGAAGAGGTACGTTGGGTGCAACATTTCTACTCACGAAGTGTACTCACGCCTTCTTCAAATCATCTCGATGCTAAGCATAACTCCCCCACGGAGTCTAAACATTCATTAATATAGGTAAGGGATAACTATTGGACACCACATCTCAACTCATGAAGGGTATCCATCCTCCAACCTACCTTAGAAAACTCTTGGAAATGGTGAGGTTGCTATTGACCACTTCATCTCAACTCACAAAGAGTTTTCACCCAAAAACTCCTCCTTTTTCATTCATTAACTTCATTCACTCATTCATTCATTGTGAGTATATAAGAGAACACCTTTCACATAACCATTATCACTCATAACTTTTTCATTCTAAGAATGTCCACCCTACATTAATCATAATCGACACACAATAATACTTCACATTCACTTTATACTTCATTTATACATGGTAACTAGAAGACACACATTTATAACTTCCTAAGGCATCACATGCATATACATCATAACATAACTTTACTTCTCATTCAATGCGTTCAAGGCCATAATACATATACATATATATAAACATATATATCAAGTAAACACCACCACAATAAGTGGACTATACCACTAAACAACAATTAAACAAGAACTATACAATATAGGTGTCACAACCAGGGAGGACACTCTGGAAGTAACATGTTTCATCGTCCTCAAAGAGAACTAAGTGTAGACTATTAGCATTCGTTATTACATTTATAGGTCAAAATGTGTGGAAAATTTTAAACTTTTCATCTACATCTACTTGATGAGGTTTTCATAGACCTCTCGCTTACCAATAATATATTCATAACGAGTTTACTTAGACTCCTTACATAACAAAATTACATAGGCTTCTACTTTTATGTCACATATATATAAAATACACAATATGATCTTAATAGGGATATCTCACATCAAACCATCTAAACGAAATAGAAAAATATGGGCATAGCCCTTACACAAATGTATAAATACCACTTAGGACTTACAAAACTCTTGAAAAAACAAAATTGAAATGATTGTATTTAGACTATAACAATGAAACATAGGTAGAGTGAGAAAAAGGCATCATCCTTAGAACTTGAGGACACACCCACACTTGGTGAAATGATCCAAGCCTTCCTTGAAAAATGGTCAGAAACCCTTCAATGACCGGAACCTAAAATGATGGGCTAAAAGGAGAAATATTGGTTAGCACATCATTTGTATTGAGTATGGAAACATATGCCCACATAACATAAAAATCATAGTAAGAAGGAACATTTAAAAAAATCATGCCAAGTGATTTTGAAAAGCCTTACGTACAACCCAAGAACACAAATAATGCAATAAACATATATTTCTTATGATACAAGCATATTCTACACATGACAAACATAATCAAGTTAAGCCACGTTAACATGTATCTAATATAGTAGAATTCATAGCCAATGCAACTATAAGATCCTACCATAACCACAAAACATGTTCATGAATTCATAACATTACATAATAAGTAAAACCTTTCTCATAAGAGCATAAAAACATAGGAATCACTTCCTAGGATTTCCCTCAAGGCCAACTAGTGCAATATGTATGTAGAGTCCAATACCTCTACCTAGACTAATTCAAACCCCTTAAGTTCTCCTTCTTAGATTTCACATTATTACTTTATTTTACTTTTGTGAACATCTTGCCTTAACTGACATAGACCACATGAGCTAATATGGAATCCAATTTAATGGAACCCGACACTAAAAAATGTGGACTACTTGCCAAAGGTACCAATACATGAACATCGCATCTAGGTGAATCCAGCAGGTAGTATTCCTATAGGGGCAAAATATTTCAAGAACTTGGATATGGGTTTGGGCCCCTCTTTATGAAACATGAATTATAGTCTCAAATCTCATGAGTACAACAGTGAACCTACCTTCCCTACTTGGGAAGACACACTCCTCGCTACTAGTTCACTCAGTGCTAAGCTAGAGTCCATTTTGAAAAATCTTTCTTTAAAAATCATAACTTACTTTAGGTCATAGGAGAAATAGCTCCTTATATAGTCATAATCATTATCTCAATAGGAATTGCATGAGAACACTTTTCAACACAACCCTTCACATTTAAGATTAGCATATTAACATCACTATTATATTATAAGACACATAGGTACTTCATAAATCTTTATCATAATCTTATAATCATATGATCAAGACATCTTAATTTCATAATCATACAAATCCTACATAATCAAATCACAAGATATTCTTCAATTGAACTTCATCACGAAGTACAACCCATCATAATTGAAGTAAAATGTTTAGGATGACTTACATGATCTCCTTCAAAAGCGACCATTTTGGTCTTACAATAAACCAACAAATTCAATCCAATCATTGGTCAAATAACATTATTAAATGGTAATTAACACAATAATAAAGTCAATTGCATCACTACAACTCAATTTAGTACTAGTTCATAACCTAGGGTTAGGGTCTTGGGTCAATTTCATGATCTAATCTAGCTACTAGGTTAACTCATCAATAACTAGCATAGTTTGATTGTAATACATCATAATATAATCATAATAATCACAAGAAACCATAAAAAATACAGTGTAGAAGATCAAATTCGTGTAAAAGAGAAACCCATATGAAATCATCTTTTGAAAACCAATGTTGGAAAAAACCCTTTGGTGAAACCAATACAAAAGATGTATAGTTCACATACCTTGTTAATTTTTGAAGATTAATGGATAAAAGTTCTATTCTTTCTTCCCTAATTACCTTGACTTAGCCCTTCAATCGAGTTCTTTTTTGGGAGAGAGAAAGTAGAGAGAAAAAGAAAAATTTGTGTTTGGGAATTTGGGGGTGTTAACTTGTGTTTAGGCTTAGGGTAGGTTATATAGTTAATTAAATAACCTTATTAAAAACCCACTAATAACTAATTAAACCCCTAAAAAACTAAATTATTTAAATGAAGTCACTAAAACACAGTAGTAAAATTGCAGGTTTAACCTACGAGGCTAGGACTGACGATCGGTTGGTTATTCGACGCCTGTTGGGACAAACAATCCAACTAGTTTGTCATTTTGTTCTGATACGTATTAGAGTTAGTTTATAGTCATAACGTCAGGGTACGACTCCCCAATGACAAACCAAAAGTTCCTTGAGAAGGACCCTTGCATTTTGGCAAAAATATGTCAAATGGACAATGTCTATAAATGATGACCATTAGTGAGGCATGCTCCAATCGACGAGGTGTTGATGGCATTGTTGTTGGACATTTATCAATTTTTTCCAAAAGTCCATTTGTACAACTCTCTTATGTTTGGAGTGTCTAGGAGTAAAATGGTCTTTTTCCAGGCTTAGTGTAGTATTGTAATTACCTTTAATACATAAGAGACGAAAATTTGATTTTAGAATGAAGTGTTGATCCATCCGTGTTTGAACCTAGGTGGAAGCAATGAATTAATTTTTTTAAATTTAAGTTGGTAAATTAGTGTAATAAATTAATATTTATTATTTATTAGCTGATTTAAAATAAAAGTGAACTCAATTTTTTTTATATCATTTAATAAAAACCTTATTTGACTAAGTCATAAACTACATTTCTAAGCCTAATAAAACACTCATTCTCTCACGTCTATCTCTTAAACATTCAAGATTATTCTCTCTTCCCATTCATGTGTCACACATCCCAAATGAAATTCAATAGCAGAGAATTTACCAAGGTTCTTCACAGTTGAATAACTCACACGAAAATATAAGAAAAACAAATGTTAATCAATCATGTAGGCAAAGAGAAGTTTTTCTGTCGAATGTGGTGTTGAACTTTCAGTGTTGGACATGTGTTTAGAAAAGTTTTTGTGCAGCAAGTCGAGGTTTGAACGTCAAAAAGGTATGTGTTCTCTTCTCTCTTTGTCCCTTTCCCCAGAGACCCCTAAGGTTTAGTATATTACATCCGAAAACTAGGGTTGTTCCCTGTTGCATGTCCCTATTACTAGCTCCCAATGATTCGTAGGTTGGATATGTTTGCTGGTAGATATTAGGCCTGTGTTGTGTTTTCTTGATGAATATGTCCATGTATGTGCTTTGAAATCATATAAAGGATCACCTATGAGATCCCAAACTATGTATACGTGTGTGCAATGTGAACCATGATTATGTGCCTCGGGTTTAAGTCTCTAAAATGTCATGTTAGTTCTTTGTATTTCATGTACCCATGTTTATGTAAATCAAGATGTTCATAATTTATATAAAGATGCTGATTTGAGTGCAATTCTTTATCTAATAAAATCTTTAAAATGCACCTACCGAACTCACGAAAAACTACTTAAAACGTCTAAACATTTAATGTTAAAGAAATGAGAAAATAGAAAGCAAAAATTTCCAGCATCTTGTTTAAGAAGAAATGCATAAAAGTCTTTAAATAAGAAACTAAGAAAATGACTATGACCTCGAATATATGAGGACATACTTTGTCTTTAGAGGAACTTTTCCAAGCTTTACCTTCAAATGTTCAAAAGATTCCAACGTATACTTATAGAGTATAGAAAAGTACGGGGTTGGTACAAAAAAAGTGTACTAAGCATTGACATATGCAAAAAACATGCAAAAAGGGATATTTTAGTAAACTAAGCTTTCATGACAAATAAGTAAAACATTCATGATTTAAGAGTTGAAATAGTATAAGTATCATTATTAAACACAAAGTAAAAGAATCTCGTAAATTTTGAACTGAAGAACACATGTCAGTAACATTGAGGACATTACAGTGACCTTGAAGACTCCAAAATGGTAAACTTCCAAAGTATTGGCAACGAGGAAATAAGCATCATGTCCATCGGAGATTCCATATCTAAGGTCTACCTAAAGGCTCACTAAGGTCTGACATGAATAAAGTACGCATATGTCTCCTTCAATACATGCCAATGCAACCCTCAAGACTACCACCCTTTTGGCATACTCACCTCGGGAGAATAAGCTCCCACTCAAAGTAAATACAATAGAAGAACACCCAACAAAACAACAAGAATTCCCTTTCAGAATGCCTACTTTGTGCGAAGAGTAGATGGTGTCCCATACCACCACCTACCCTATGAAGTACCGTCTTTTAGAAAGCTTGGAATTAAGACTCCCCTTTCGGAAGGTCCTACCTAGTAGAATGGATACATAGAGTCCCATACCACCACCTACCCTAAGTCATAGGTTCTTTTAGGAGACTTAGTTCAACCAATTCAAATAAGACTTATCAAGACTCCCTTTTCGGATTTCCTAACTAGTGCAATGGATAAATAGCCTCCCATTCCACTACCTACCCTGAGTATGACACTCATTTAGAAGACTTAACACATTGATTTCTTCAGTGGGAGTTAGCTTAACAGATATAGATCATGAGCGATACACATGGAATCCCACATTAACCCCTATAAGAAGGGGGATCCTCACTTGCCTAGAGTAAGGTCATTCTTTTTTTCTTTTACATTGCTTTCCAATAGCTACACCTATGTGGGCGCATAGTTAAGGGATAAGGAGATTCATACTAAGTAACCCATTTGTTACTAACGAGGAGTACTCATCCCAAGAGGTACACTAGAATACAATATCTCAACTTACGAAGTGTAACCACCTTATCTTTATCTCCTCTCGGTGATTCTAATCATTTTAAGCTAGAGGTTAGGGATAACTAGTGAACACCACATCTCAACTCGCGAAGGGCATTCATCCTTCGACCTATCTTAGAAGCTCTTAGGATGTAGTGAGGTTTCTACTAAACACTTCATCTAAACTCACGAAGAGTGTTCACCCCGAAACTCCTCTATTTACTCAACTTAGCTTCATACATTCATTCAAGTGTGAGTATGTTTAAATGTGAGCACACCTTGCACATAAGCACCATTTCATTTATATTAACTTCTATAAACTCTTTAGACCTATATTCATCAAATCACACACTTCTAATGCTTCACATAATCATATTCTTCATTTAAGCATAATCTAAGCCAAACATGCAATTCTAGCTTCACAATTCACAATACAAGACCTATATCCAATATCAGTTGATTTCACACATTAAGACTTTAAATCCACAGTAACAGTACATAATAAGTAATATCAAGTTCATCAAATAAACACCGCGACCATGAAGGTGGAGCATACCACTCACGAGCAATTTATAAATAGAATTATATAATACAAACAACTGACCATATAACTAAGACATCACCACCTATAACAAATTTCTCAATATATCACAAATATAAGGACTTTAGGCAGTAGCTAAATCATAATAAAAACAAAAGAAAACCAAATTTCATACCCTACACAAACTTGCTCATTTAACTCATTTCTTAAGCTAAAAGTTTGAAATAACATAAACATGAGTTCATTAGGGTTTTGACGTTAAAATCATCAAATCATACTAGAATAAACACATTTGAATCATTAAAACACTTTTACAAGAAGACCCATGGTTAAAATCAAAGAAAGAAGGAAATAAAGTTTGAAAACCCTTTATGAAATCTTTTTGAAATAAGTCCTTGAATGGAAGAGGGTTCAACAATGTACCATACCTCAATGATATGGAAAACCCACTAATTTTTGATAATAAATATGTCCCAATTATTCCTTCTTTCCCTCCTTGAGTCTTAGCTCTAATGATGGCATTGAGAGTTTTCTTTAAAGAGGGAGTTTGAATATTTGAAGTGAGAGGTCTTATCTAGGTATACAAATTAAAAACTAATCTAATATAACTTTAAAACCCTGATAATATCATCCTAGAGTCCTAAAATACTTGGGGTAAATTTACATAAAACACCCCTGCTGGCAGCAAACGTTTAGCAGCTTTTGTAGGTGGCAATTGACGACCCAAGCTACTGGGAAATGTTTGATCAACGACCCATTATTCTGGGGCGTAGATGGATTCATACACTACTTAATGGGGGGGATAGTCTCCGACTAAGTATGTTACTACTCCCCCCCCCCCCCCAAATTAGGGGGACAGAAGACTGCCCTCCATCGATGGAGCAGTGGTTTAGCAACTTGGATCAAAGTCTTGGGTCCTCTTCGAGGGCCCCTCGTGTGTCCTTGATTTATTCATACCCAGACGTTAAAACCATAAACTATTTCGTCTAGGTTTTAGCAACATCTCACATTAATTTCGATTAAAACGAACACGTAAAACTCACTCAAACACATAATGACACACAAGTACTTTCTAAGGCATGTCTTTTAAGTGTCATGGACGTTTGACCTCCAAACATAACAAAACATAACACACTGCCTAAGAACACAAATTTAACTAATCTTAAAAGAAAACATACTCAAGAAACACTAACGAGGCTCTTGTTAACTTTAGTTTGTTTTGGAGTGTTATAGAGTTTCAAGTGGGGTTTCTTCTATTATGAATTTGATCTTCTAAATTTTTTTCTTCATGGTTTCCTTTGATTATTGTACTTAGATTGTGATATATTATGATTCAATTATACTACATAGTTTGTGAAGTAGATGATGAATCTGACCCATGTCCCTAACCTAGACAATGAAATAGTGATGGATTGTTATGTAATGATTCAATTGACTTCATTATTGCGTTAATTACTATTTTATAATGATACTACTCCCATTGTTGGGTTGAATTCGATTGTTGATTGTAATACCTTGATGATGGCTTTTGAAGAAGTTTGGATTGAGTCTTGTTATCTCAATCCTTTGCTTCAATTATGATTACTTGTGCTTAAATATGAGGTTATATTGATGTATACCTTATGATAAGATTTATTAGGGTTGGAATGATACTGAATTGGAATGTTCATAATTATAGCTTGTGCATTGTTGGCTAAGATGTACTGATATAAGGATGGTGATAACTAACCTATGTGCCTTATTATAATGTGATTATGTAATGTGCTAACATCACATGTGTCAATTGAAATGTAAGGACAATACTCATGCAACCCAATTAAGTTATGATGATTAATAAATAACTGATAGACCCTATGAATTAAACTAATATATGACTATGAATGAAAGACATTTCAAAAGGGACTCTAGCTTAGCACCGAGTGAACTAGAAGTTAGGATTGTCCCTTTCTAAATAGGGAAGGTAGGACCACTTATTTATCCATGAGATTGGAGACTATAACGCATGTAGAATAAACAGGTTACCAACTATATCTCCTAGTTCTTGAACTATGTTTCCCCCATAGGAATACTAGCTAGTGGATCCATATTGATGTTTTGTTCATGTTTTCATACTACCTTGGAAAGTAGTCCACCTTTTTTCAGTGTAAGGTTCCATGACACCGGATTCCACATCAGCTCATGTGGTCTATGACGATTAAGGCAAGACGTTACAAAAGGTAAAATAAAGTAATGAAGTGAACTCTAATTAGGATTACCTAAGGGGTTTAGCAAATTGTATGTAGGTATATGGGACTCTACCTATACATTGCACTAGTTATCCTTGAAGGAAGTCTTAGAAGTATGTTCTTATGTGTTTATGTGCTTCTAAATGTGAATGATATGTATATAATGATCTTACATGTTAATTACACTATGTGATGTTGGAAACACTTATGAACATTTGTTTGGCCTCTATTTCTAAAATGGGATGATGTTTACTTTTAATGATATTGTATGTGAAAATTCGCATTTCTAATGGTTCTTCATTGATTTGCTTTGTAGAGTGTGGTTATGGGGGTTACTTAGTCATTGCACTAGTGTACTTAATGAGCGTTCATGAGTAATGGTCTTTTTTTGTTATGATTATATGAAAACTTTTACATGTTGTTGATATTTTAAGTTGATGATAGGGTTGTCTTGATTGTGTGTAAATTTTGTTGATTTGCATGTTGACTTGACTAGACTTAGTATTGTTATTGTTGTGATGTACATGGTCTTGACTTAATGAATATGTACTATTGACTTATATTGGTTATTGAATATGCACAAGTCTTTTCAAAGAAAATTAGCATGGTTTACTGAAATGTCCTTTTTAGCATGATTTCTATGTTGTATTTAGCATGATTTCTATGTTGTATGTACATATGGTCCTATACTTAGTACAAGTGATGTGATAAGTCCATTTCTCCTTTTTTCCCCAACATTTTAGATTCCGGTCAGTGAAGGGTTTGTGGTGATCTTTTAAGAAGACATGGATCCTCATTCTCCATGTTGGGTAGGTCCTCACCACATCGACGACAATTCCACTTTCTAGCATTGGATGTTGATTAGTCTTAAAGACACTTTATTCAATTTCATTCATTTGAGTACACTATGATTGTATAGCCAATATGTGTCTTTTATTGTATTTGTGTATGGGCTACGCCCAATTATTGTACTCTTGTTTAGATGGTTAAGATATGAAACATTCGTTTTAAGACTATATTGTATGTTATATATATGTGTGTGTCATAAAAATAGAAGACTATGTATGTTCTTGTACGAAGGGTCTATGTATTCCTGATATAATATATTATGTGTAGAGAAAGGTCTAAGTAAACTTCATGATATAGTGTAGATGAAATTTTTTAACTTTTCACATTTTTAACCTATGATAGTAATGATGAATGCTAAAAGGCTTGTCCTAGTCCTCTCTGAGGATGCTGCCGCCAATTGCGTCTAGGGGGTACTTCCCATATGTGACAAACTTGGTATAAAAGCCAGGTTTCAATCTAGGGACGTGTAAGTTATGGGCCCACCATGCTTCCGCTGTGTCACATTGATAAACAAGAAACTATGTGATAATTAGAAATTCTCATCTTCTTGTATTCGAAAGTCGTGCCTCTAGAGTATTATTATGTTCTTTCACCTAAACTTTGTATCATTGTTTTAGGTATGAATACTCGAAGAGCAGCTGCTAGAAGGGACGAAGAAGAAATGGCTAATGTAAGAGATAATGACTGTAACATTCCGGAAAATCATCTGTCTAATGAAGTGCCAAGTATGCCCTTAGGATAGCCTATTAGGGGTACATAGGCACCCCAATGCCCAATATTGAGAAATATTGGGCATCGTATAGAAAAATTGGCTAAGGTATATAATGTTCTATGTAAGAATAAGATATATATATTTTGGGTTGCCATACCCAATCTAAGATTCATTAACCAAGAAGTGTAACTACAATGAATACCTAAGATAAAAACACAGTGGGTCTTTTATGCATAAGGTATGAGGCATCTTAGTGTCAAGGCTAGTACCATAGCACATAACGCATGATAATTTAAAATGATCATGCGTATTAAGCATTGCCCAAGGACATGGTGAGGTTCCTTGGGACACTAACTAAATATTACCAAATGAACAATGAATAACAGTTAATTAGGAAAGTACAACAAATCCATGTGCAACACATGTGAAGAAGATACCAAAAGAGGGGACCACCCTAACCTAATTCGGATAGGGTAGTTCAGGGGGAAAAACGTCCACAAGGGACCATTCCATGTGGGTCCTAACCTACCTACCAATTCTAGACTCTAAAGTACTGCCCTAAATAGCTAAATAACCCAGGAATAACAAAATTGGACCCGTTAGTGCACGCTATAACCAAGGACTGAAACCGGGTTTACACTAACCTAGTACTAGTTAAAGAGACAACCTAGTACCGAACCTAGGATTGTCCAAACGGTTAGTTATAGTCCTAAAAACATAGGAATACTTTAGTATTCCTCTAGTATACCTAATTAATTAACTAAAAGGTCTAAAACGAAAAATAAAAAGGAAATTTTTAGATTTTGATTTAAGCAAAAAACAAACAACCTAGTACCTAACCTAGGATGGTTCAAAGGATTAGTTATGGTTATATCGACTTAAGGGTACTTTATTAATTACCCTAGGTAAAATAATTAATTAAATTTTCCATTTAATTGATTAAATTAAAGGGGTCAAACAGAAATTGTTACACTAACCTAAAACAACTCAAGAAAAATCCTACTACATAACTTAGCATAATCCAAAAGGGTAAATTTTTGTACCAATAATTTAGGGGCACTTTAATAGTTACCGTAGGTACCTTAATTACCTAAATTATATATTTATTTTATTAATTTAAAGGGTAAAAATGACATACTTCGGTAAAATTTCAGATTTGACTAAGTATTGTGTTTTCCTAGTTCTAGTCAATCTACGAGGGGATTTTTAGTAATTAGTTAATTAATTTATTTAATTAACTTATTAAAACCTAATATGATTTAGTAAAGATCAGTTCTTCAACCTAAAAATCACGTTCAAAGTCATGTACAAAAAGGACCCAAAAAATGTAAGCAACGAACACAAGAAAAAAGATGAAAATTTATCGATTTCTCTAGGGCGATTTCTAGGTTTCTTCAAGGTTTTTTTCAAGGTGATATTTTAGATTAAGTTCTACATAAGGTCGGGGTTTATCTACTGTACTTCTTTATCCAATAGAACATTCTTTTAAACGATTCAGTGATCTTGATAACTAGGGTGGTTCCCGTGTTTTCGTCGAATTCCTTCGTCCCTAGTATTATTTTCAATTCCATGTTGAATAGATTAGATATCATGTTGTTTATACGTGGTTATGGTTGATATTATTTTTAATATTATTGAATTATGAATGTCGATTAACCTATGAAGTTGTGATCGTATAAAGTTAAGTGCTTAAAACGTGAATCATTAATCGACGATTTTTTAGTTAACACCCGTAATTGTTTCAAGTGTTGATCTGTTTTTCTGAATGTTTCATTGCTGTTATTGTGAAGTTATGAAGGTGTTAAATTCATCAAATATTAATATGATGCTGTCCAATATGTACTAAAAGCTTTACCCTAAAGTCATGGACCAAGATTGGTTAAGATAATGATAATATGTTATGATTTGTCTGAAACTGTTATGTATGAAGTTGATTATGGTTTGCTGTGCATACCTACAAAAAATGTGACTTTTTGATGACTTTTTGTTCGTTAAATGATCATATTATGCTCTTAAAGACGTTTAAAAATGTTATGCCTAAAGTTATGTTATAAGGTTGGCTAAAAATATCTCCATGAAATCATAATTTGAGTGATTGTTTGGCTTATACCGATAAAATGATTAACAATACATTGTCAAAAAGGGATGAATGCAAATGGATATAATATAATGTTAAATAATTGAAATATTGGCTAATGAATAATATACATATCTAACCAAGCATGAAAGAATGTAAAATTGGCCTGTGCCAACAAAGACGGTTATGTAATCTATACCAAAATGTTTATGCAAATACTGATCATATGTCAATCTTGTGTGTTAAGAGCATAAAATATATTATAAGAACATCAAATGTAACTAAATGAATCTATAATGAAGGGCATGCAACTCATTGGGACAACTCCCACCATGCTTTAAAAGTTTGACATATTAATTGATGAAACTCATCGAATAAAGTGGTCATCATCCATAAATGATGATATGAATCTACTACACTAAAGTAAGTAAGAAACGTGAGTTATAACATAATTAAAGGGGTCTAAAGTAGGTAAGTGACCAGAATGGGGTGTTTAAGGAAGTGATACAAGTCTCAATTACACCTAGCTACTATGTTAAAAGAATACTCACGTGTGAAGGTGTTAGAATGTGTTAGTCAGTCTCATTAACAGCAACTGAATATGTAACAAAATCACATTTAATCGATGTAAAGTAAGGTTTACCAGTCATCGATAGACTAAGTAAATCTCAATCTAGAAGCAAACCTCCATAATGCTTGAGTCAAAACTAGAAGATAAAGAAGAAATGAACATTCACATAATGAGGTGAATAATTATGTTAATCCATGATTATCATGAAAATGATGACAAGATGATAAGAAGGTTAGATGAAGGGTGAGATAAGTCTCAACCAAGCCTATGTAAAGGTCACTATAAGTACTCACCTAATAGAGTGTTGAATATCAAGAACAAGTCTTACTCATACTCTATATATAAGTGTAAGGACAATTTACACTTAATACTAATGATGAGAAGAGAAATCATCTAATGAGCAATGATGTCCTCACGCTAGAAGCACACTTCCATGATGTATGAGTTGAATGTAATGGAACTCTATACAGAGCATCGACAGTCTAGCTATGAATAGTGATGCCTTCCTTCGATAAGGGCGGACGTTCACTTAACTCTCATGAGATGAGACAGTCCGGCGTGCCGGACATCAGTATTTTTATATCTCCTAGTCCTTGAACCTATACTGACAATATAGGGATCTAGTAGGGTAATACTCCCTATATACGCTAGCATGTTTGGGTTAGTTTGGCTGGTGAGTCCACCTTTTTTAGGGGCGGGGCAAACACTATATTTCATGATGCTCACATGATCTATATCGGTTAAGGTTAAATTTTCCAAACAAAGAATGAGTCCAACCTAATAGTATGAAAAATAGTGAAATGAACAATACCAGAGGTGTTTGTGTAAGACAACTAGGAGCTGAAATCAGATTCAAGTAATGACATTAGGTCATTCTTGGACATTGTACTTCATGATCCCTATGAGAGTCTTAAACTTCATCCTATGTATATCTGGTGTGTACATCAGCCTACAAATGAATGAAATCAATAATGTCAAGTACGAATGAACAATTGACGCAGACTCTGTGTTTGCTAAAGAAGGCCCTCGAGCAGACTTTGTGTTTTCTAAAGAAGGCCCTCTAGTTGAGGTCCCCTATATATGGCCCTCACTTGAGATGCCTTATTCAATATCAACGATTCAAAAGTCTCGTGTATATGAAATATATAATATATAAAAATATGAAATTAATGAAATCAATGCCATGATCAATAGAGAATTGCTTATGAAAGGTAATGAATATATAGTGCAAAGAAGACTAACTATAAGGTAGAGAAATCCTTTGTCATTAGATTACTTATATCGATTCATTGTGGGTATGGGCCTACAATAAATAATTGAACTTGTAGGTAAAACATAGGACTAAAAGAATTATTGAATTACACAACAAGAAAAACAAAAAGACTGAAAAATACTCTAAATGTACAAAGAGGAGTTGTTCTAAAATTTTGTTGATGATACTAATATTTTGTAATCATATAGAAAACGAGTGGTGTGGTTTGAATGCATTAAAATACATCATATGCATACCTCAATTCACAACTAATGTTTTACAAAAGTCTAGTGATTAGGCTTTCCAGAAATAGCATGTTGTTTAGGAAGAGATTTCTTTGATCATGCATAGTCTTATGTGTATGTGTGGTATACTAACCCCTACTATTTACTATATTATAGATGCAGGTTAAGGGACAAATTGAAGACTCTTGTAACGGTTTGGACATCAATTTTACTTTAGACCATTTGTTAGGTCCTCCTGATTTCGAGGAAGCTACAATTTTAGTCTAGCCTTAGTTTTACACAAAGCTAGTGGGTGTTGTCCCTAGTGCTTCTTTTATACTTTCATTTCAAAGCTTTTGTAATAAGGCTGTTTTTGGAAAACGTATTTATGATATATTCTTCGTTTGTTTCGAATTTATTCTTATGGTAGATGGTTGTTATATTTATATTGAGCTTAGTATATTAGGAATTCATGAAATAAATATATGAAGTCTATGTATACTTCATAGTTTAAAAGTTCTAAATTTTTCGCTAAAATTAACCATATGAATATGATGAATACAAGATGAGACTTGTCTGCGACCTCTTAGAGGTCAACAACGACGGTGGCGGTACGGATTCAAGAATCCGGGTCGTTACAATGACAATAAATTTCCACCACAAGAGAACAAAGTTCCTCAACTCAAAAAAGTTTCGATGGGTGATGAAGTTCTGGTTCTTCCTCCATCGATGACCGATGGAGAGTAGGGTGCCTTTTCTCAATTTGGCCCAAGCCATTACCTATCAAGCCAATGCGGTCACTTCTAAATCCTAGCCTTGACGACTCAAGTAAATAGGGAGGTTGGACCTCGAGTTCCTCAACATTCTAACACTATGGCTTCTCGCTTGAGTGACTTTACTAGAATGAGTCCACCGATGTTCTTTGGGTCGAGGGTGGATAAAGACACTTAAGATTTCCTCGATGAGGTTTATAAGATCCTGTATTCTATGAGTGTAACCTTATTTTAGAAGACCGAGTTGGCGTCCTATCGACTCAAAGATGTGTCTTAATCTTGGCATGTGAAATAGAGAGATAATTGGGCACTAAGGTGTGGTTTGGTGACTTGGGAGATCTTCATGAGAGCTTTTCTTGATTGGTTCTTTCCTAGAGAGTCGAGGAAAAGTAAGGTGGAAAAATGAATCAACCTTTGTCAAGGAGGTATGAATGTACTTGACTGTTCCTTAAAATTCACTAAATTGTGCAAGTATGCCCCATCCTTGGTATCAAATCCAAGGGATGACTTGAGTCCTTTGTTTTTGGGGTGTCCAAAGACTTGGATAAGGAATGTCATTCAACTGTGCTTTATGATAATATGAATATCTCTCATCGCATGGTTCATGCTCAACAAGTGGATTTGGCTGAACCGAAAGAGTTGGGAGGTGAAGAATTCATGCTCTTATGAAGGTGGTTCATCTAAGGGTAGGATTGACATATAAATACAAACCTATGTTAAAGAAAAGGTTTTCTTGTCAAGTTCCTACATAATTTTCCAAGGCTCGTGAAGATAGGTTGTCTAACCCTTATTCTTAAAAGTGAAGAGGTACAATCTAACAAAGCAAGAAGCCAACTTATGGAAAATTTTGCTAGAATCATTATGGTGATTGCCTTGTTGGGACGGATAATTATTTTTTGTGTGTCAGGAGTTTCCACAAGATTAGGAATTACCCTAACTTTAAGTGGAAAGACAAAGCTAGCGTTCAATCTCAAGATAGTCATTCTAAAGTGGATCATCCAAAGAAGAATCACTTTTATACAATTCTCTATAGGGGTGAACAAGAGAGTTCTCCCGATGTGGTGTCCGGTATGTTACAAGTGTTCTCTATTGATATATAAGCTATAATTAATCCGGGTGATACATTATATTTAGTTACTCCCTTGATATCTAGAAAGTTTGATATTTTTCCCGAAGTCCTAAATGAACATTTCATGTTAACTACCCCGGTAGGTGAGTTGGTCATTGAAAAAAAGATATAGAGAAATTGTCCTCTAATGTTGCCAAATATAGTTACTAATCTTGAATTATTAGAACTTGATATGGTAAATTTTGATGTCATTTTGGGGATGGTGTTTGATGATTGTTTTTCTTTCATTGATTGTAGAAAAAGAATTGTCAAGTTCAATTTTTCAAATGAACCCATCTTAGAGTGAAAGGGGGAAAATCTTTTTCTTTGAGATTTATTACCTCTTGTGTTCAGCCTTGTAAAATTATATAAAAATGGTGTCTATATAATATTATAATAGTCAATGATTTAGACTCTAAAAAATCCTCCCATTAAGTTAGTTCCCGTAGTGAGAAAATTTTCGGAGGTCTTTCATTATGTTCTTCCTGAATTACCTCCCTAAGGAATTGAAAGAAATGAATGCTTAAATCAAGGACTTACTAGAAAAAGGCTTCATTAGACCTAGTATTTCTCCATGGGGGTGCTCCGGTTTTGTTTGTGAAGAAGCAGGATGGGTCCCGTAGAATGTGAATTTATTATCGCCAACTCAATAAACTAAGTGTTAATAACAAGTATTCTCTCCCTCGGATAAACGACTTGTTTGACTTACTCCCAAAGGAAAGTTAATTTTCTGAGATTAACTTGAGATCGGGGTATCACAAACTTAGGGTGAGGGTTTAGGATATACAAAAGACAACATTTCGGATAAGATATGGTCACTATGAGTTCTTAGTAATGTCCTTTGGTCTAACTAATGCTTCTATGGCATTTACGGACCTCATGAATAAAGTGTTTCAAAGTTACCTAGATTCCTTTATCATTGGCTTCATTAACTACATCTTAGTATATTAAAGAAATGAGGGTGAACACATGCACTATTTGAGGGTGATGTTACAATTGCTTAAAGAAAAACAACTATTTTCCAAGTATAGAAAATTGAGTTTTGGATGATGTGGTGGTGTTTATTGGTCATACTATCTCTACTGAGGAAGTTGAGGTTGATCCAACAAAAATCGAGGCGGTGAAAAATTGGTCTAGGCCATTGACTCCAACAGACATTACAAGTTTCTAGGGCCTGACGGGTTACTGTTGGAGGTTTGTGGATAGTTTTACGTCCATTGCTTCTCTCTTGACTTCCTTGAACCAAAAGATTATGAAATTTCAATGGTCGGAGGCATGTGAAAGAAGCTTCCAAATATTGAAAAATAGGGTTATTTCCTCTCAAGTGTTGACTTTATCGAAGTGTACCAACAGCTTCGTTGTATATTGTGATCCATCCCGAGTGGGATTGGGGTGTGTGCTTATGCAACATGGGAAAGTAGTAGCCTATGCCTCTAGGAAACTTAAGGTGCATGAGAAGAATTATCCAACTCATTATCTTTACATAGCCACCATTGAATTTGCCTTGAAAATATCATGCATTATTTGTATGGTGTCCATATTGATGCATATACCGACCATAAGTCTTAAATATGTGTTTACTGAAAAAGAAATAAATCTCCAACAAAAAAGGTTGTTGGAATTGTTGAAAGATTACGATATGAGTGTTCTCTACCACCCCTACAAGGTCAATGTTGTTTCAGATGCTCGAAGTCGTATGATTATGAGTAGTGTGTCTCAGGTAGAAAAATACAAGAAAGAACAAGTGAAAGATGTTCGTAGATAAGCTCGTTTGATGTTATATTAGAACATTCTCCATATGGTGGTTTTATGGTACATCATAACTCCGTGTCATCTTTGGTGGTTGAGGTGAAGTCAAGACCACATCTTGATCAACAATTGAATGATTTGAAGGAGTCGGTTCTATGTAAGCTTAAAGAGTCATTCTCTTTAGGGGGATGGTGTCTTGAAGTTTCAAGGAAGGTTTTGTGTGCCCAATGCTGATGTCCTGAGAAACTGGACTATTGAGGAAGCTCAGGGGTCCCATTATTCCATTCATCCGATTTCTACAAAGATGTATCATGACCTTAGAGAAGTGTTTTTTTAGGATGGATTAAAGGTATATATAGTAGAATTAGTTGCAAAATGTAATAATTTCCAAAAAGTGAAAGCCCAACACCAAAAGCAAGGTGCTTCACTTCAAAAAAATTGAAATTCCAACTTAGAAATTGGAAGAAATTACTATGAATTTCAGGTAAGTTTTCCTCGGATACAAAAGCTATACGACTCCATATGGGTGGTTGTGGATAGGTTGACCAAATCCGCTCATTTTATCCCATCAAGTCCACATACACGAAATAGGATTACGAAAGGATCTGCATATATGATATTATGTGTATCCATGGTATTCTGTTATCCATCATATCAGATAGGGGTGCACCATTCACATCTAGTTTTTGGAGGTCATTCCAAAAAGGTTTGGGTACCAAGGTGAAGCTAAGCACCACTTTTCAGCTCCAAACGGATGGCCAAGCGGAGCGTGCTGTTCAAACCCTCGAGGATATTCTTATATCCTGTATAATTGATTTCAAATGAAATTGGGGTAAACGCTTTCCTTTCGTTGAGTTTTCTTACAACAAGAGTTACCATTCATCTATATCTATTGATCTTTTTAAAGCCTTGTATGGTATTAGATGTGCTTTTCATGTCCAAACGGATGGTCTAGTGTGGTTTACTATTCAAACCCTCGAGGATATACTTAGAGCTTTTATAATTGATTTAAAATGAAATTGGGATAAACACTTGCATTTTGTTGAATTTTCTTACAACAACAGTTACCATTCATCTATATCTATGGCTTTTTTTGAAGCCTAGCATAGTAGGAGATATGTGTCTCAATTTGGATGGTTTGAAGTAGGTTAGTTTTCACTTTTACGTCCCAAATTAATTAATAAGACATTGGAGAAAGTTCATATAATAAGAAGCCTCTGGAAACAACCTATATCCCGCACAAGTCTTATGCCGACCATAGGAGAAGAGATTTTGAGTTTGATGAAGGATATAAGGTGTATCTAAAAATTTTACCAATGAAAGTAGTGATGAGATTCGGCAAGAAAGGGAAGTTGAGTCCTTGTTATGTGTGTCGTTATGAAATTTTGAAAAAGATTGGTAAGGTTGCATATGAATTGAGCTCACCTACTGAATTGACTTCGATTCACATGGTGTTTCATGTTTCCAGGCATAAGAGTGTATCGGTGATCCCTAGTTCATCCTTCTTATTGAAGGTTTAGGTTTTTAAGAGAGCCTCCCTTATGAAGAGGTTCCGGTTGAAATCCTTGATATACAAGTAAAGAATTGAAGGAACAAAGATGTGGCTTCTATAAATGTATTATGGAAGAACCACGTAGTTGAGGGTGGAACATGGGAGTCCAACGCTTACATGAAGTACCATTACCCTCATCTATTTTATAACTCAGGTTAGTTATTCCTATTTATAGTGAAAATAATGAATTATGTGCTTTGTTACAGTGAATTGTAGTGATTTATGCATATTTAAATGACAGTTTTCAAGAAAAAACTCTTTTACTTGATTTGAACTTTTGTGTTGTATTTTGTATGAAGTGTCTTCATGAGTTGTATTTAGCATTTTGATATGTGTTGATGAAAGATTTGGCATAAATGAATAAGCATGTAGTGAATGTTAAACTCTCATAAGTTGAAAATGATGTTTTGAGTTGCATTGTTAATACGTCATATGGTTTTGTTGATATGAATTATAACTCATGTTTTGATATGTTGTTGGTTGCACTGCTAGTCTTGAGTCTATTTCTTCCTTTCAAAGAATTTTATTTTATTTCGGGGATGGATGTTCTTAAGGTGGGGGATAATGTAATACTCCGAAGACTATATCCTAATCTATAGCTTAACATGAGAACCAAAGAGTTGTAACCTTGTTTTTAGGACAAATATAAGTATATAAGTCATTCACTACACCATTTTCGGCCTACAACAACACCACGTATATGTAGACTAAAGTAGCAAAAAGTGTGGCCTTTGATAAAAGGCTACACTTTTGGAGAATCAGCAACAATTTTTAGGGGGTGCCTAAAAGAAGCGTAACCTTTGACATAAGGCAACACTTTTTAAATGTTGCCATCTTTGGCTACACTTATAAAGCATAGCAAAATGGGTATATGGGCACGCTTTGAATACATGCATTAGCAACACCTATTTTTTGTTAGACTACACTTAAAAGCGTTGCCTTTTCAGATTTATTGATCACACTTAAAAAGTGTTGCCTTTTATTGGTCATCTATTGCAACATTTATAAAGTGTAACTTTATATATCATCTATTGCAACACTTATAAGGTGTTACTTTATATCTCAGCTATAGCAACACTTATAAAGTGTTGCTTTATATCTCATCTATAGAAACACTTATAAAGTGTTGATTTGATATCTCATCTAGAGGAACACTTTAAAAGTGTAGCTTTATATCAACCTAGAGCAACACTTGAGTGTTACTTTATATCTACCTAGAACAACATTTATAAAGTGTAACTTTTTATCTACCTAAAGCAACACTTACAAAGTGTAACTTTAACATTTATAAGCCTACTTGTAGCACAAATATATATAATATATTTACATACATACAAGTGACCTAAAACACAAAAAACACTAATCATTAAATCGAAGCTATATATTTCAAATAAACTTCGAAAAATATTTCATGTACAACCAAAACTTAGAAATTGATTGCTTAAAGATCTCTAATATCAACAAGTTCCAAAAAAAACAAAAGTGTCATTCAAACGTAGATTGACAACAGTTCAAAAATTTCTTGATCTTTTGCCACAATAGATCAAGTTTAATTCTTGCCAAATTCAAATTCAATTGCCTGCATTTTCCTGCAGATTAAAATAAAATTATAAGTTTTTGAATTAATTGTGGAAGTGCATAATCAGAGAGAATTCACTGTAAGACAACCAATCAAAATCTAAATAGAATTTCAATGTAAAAATTACACATTATAAGGAATACAACATTTGTGCAGTCTTCTGTTGTTGGCTCTCCAAAATTAAACTTCAAAAGGTTAAACATAGATTAAAGATTTTTCATAGGACAAGTGAGATATTTGTTAAGATATGAATTCTTTAATTGCATATAGAATGAAGTATACAATATGAAGAATGATTTTTTCTAATCCTCTACTTACTCTTTCAGACTTCACATGTAGTAAGTCTTGAATGGATTGTAGTAACTTTAGAAGCAACAGAGCTACTTAGTAATTATGCACTTGCTACTTCAAATAATTCTGCACTAACAACTTTTGAATGGTACATGTCTAACTTCTAATAATTCCACACTAACAAGTCTTGAATGTTGTAGGATAACTCTCTATACTTGCCTTGATCACCAAATAAGACAGACTCATCACACTGTTCCACTACTAATTCTGTAGTTGATACTTCTAATAATTTAATTAATCTTTCTATGGAAGATGAACAAAACAATCAATTAATAACGATGCAATGGACACACAAATTAATAATAAGTCCAGCACTAACAACATATTAGGCCTGAGAACACTCGCAGGAACACACAAGTAGTTCAAACAAACCAGAGATGACCACTGGAAACAAGGTTCATAACATAGTTTAGAATGACCATAAAAACCAATACATAAAAACATGAACATGATATTTTCAATGAACTGCAGCATAGGGCAAGGTTCATCATCAGACTGCATCTCTATTGCATACATTGTTATGCCTCGTATTTTTTTTATACGTAGTGCGCATCGTGATCTAGATGATGTAAAGAAATATTAGGCAAGGATGTTATTTCCAAATGTGATATTAAGTATGAGTTGGCTAATGTAAGTGCCATTAACTTTAAGTGAGGGATTAATTAGTGGCTAATTTGGATTGATTTAATCCAATGGGCCCCACCACTCAAGGCAAAAATTAAAAAGGGATCAGATTGTGGGCTGGCCTTAGTGGACAGGTGTAGAGGGGGGCTGCCTCCACTTCATACTATTAAATGAGGTGGAGAAATCCACTCCATGCTATATAAAGTGGTGAAATGCATTGCTGCATATCTTCTTCTTCTTCACCACTTGTCTTAGGCAGCCATGGAAATGGAGAAACCAACCCTGCAACTCTTGGCCAGCAGCTGCAAATAATTTGGTTAGTAATCTCCTTGTTTGGTGTGTTAATTCTTTAGAATACCCTTGTTAATTATCCATTAATTTTAAGAAGGGGGCGTGACCAGTAGCTTAGGAAGTTTGTTTTAGTTATTGAATGTGCTAAGTATGAATGGAAACCATAATCGGATTATTAGTGGTGTCGTGTTGGTGCTTGGGCTGTTTTGATTAAAGCAAACTGCAAGAAAATTTTGTTTTAGCATTATGTATATGTTGAATGTGATTATGAGTATATACTCCAAAGGATGAATACGATAAGGTAGATGTGTTGTGAATTATAAAACGAGTTATCGCTCGGTGTGTCGTTGCTTCGCTGCTATAGTTGCCGAGACGGAACTGTTTTGGGGAGGGGGCTGTTTAATATGATTCTTTGGGTTATATGTGTTATTGGTATTGCTGTGGATAATTTGGATTGTTGTCGGATTGGGACGAAGTAAGGAAAATAGGGGAGGTGCTGCCGAATTTTCGTTAGATTATTAGCTAGCTTACAAGAAAGTAAAGCACGATGTTTATCTAATTGCGGCACGATTGTTGCTTGTTATAGATTAATAGCTTGAGCAGTAAAATTGGACGTGCGGCTCGATTATACGGTATGTAACGTTGTCCCTTCTTTCTTTGCTTGGCATGACTTTTAAAAATAAGCGAATAACGGACAGATTTGATACTTACCTCTAAAGCGTCTAGGTGATGTATATTATTGTTTCCACAATTATTCCTCTATATATCGGCTATGTCTAAGGTTATGATGATCTCTAATATCTATGGTAATGCTTCTTAGAGTCATTGAGATTTTACGTTTCCATATCGTATTAAAGGTTCATAATCTTGATAAAACATTAATCTTTGGTAATACTCCTTGCTGGTTCACGTTGATTGTTCTATTGAGTTATAAGAAATGATTTTAATTGCATATGGTCGCTCATAATATTCTGCTCTTGCATAGAGTCATTTATCATTTCACCGAGTCCCGGGCCGGGTAATGTTCGTGCGGAGTTTCTTGCATATGTCACCGAGTTCCTCACTAGAGGGCCGGGTATGTATATTATATATATGATTGGTGATGAGGATGGTTATGATGATGATGATGACAGAGATGACGTGATGATTATTTTGCCAAGCCCCTTACTAGGGAAGCTGGGCACCTTAAATGTTAAATATATGCATGATTTTCACTTAAAAGGTATATGTGTAGCGATATTTTGTTTCGACTTGCCATATTGGTATCCTGTCATCTTTACCTTATGCTTTACATACTCAGTATATTGTCCGTACTGACCCCCCTTTCCTCGGGGGGCTGCGTTTCATGCCCGCAGGTGTAGACGCGCAGTTCGGTGATCCTCCCGCCTAGGATATCTACTCTGCTGATTGGGAGAGCTCCATTGTTCCGGAGCCCAATCGTTTTGGTACATAACTTTTGTGTAGTCTTTTGCTCGTCTATGGGTATGGCGGGGCCCTGTCCCGTCGAGTTTCACTAATGTACTCTTAGAGGTTTGTGGACATTATGTGGGTTATATATATATGTTTTGGATAATGGTCTGGACATGGTTTGTTTGGGATGTCCGCTTGTACAGGGGCAGCCTTGTCGGCTGTGTACATCATTGTGTATTATGTAGTGGCAGCCTTGTCGGCATACGTATGTTATTATGCTTTGAATAGTGGCGGCCTTGTCGGCTCGCGTATGCTGTTATGGTTGAATGGTTATGACTCCTTATGAGACAGGTCCTCTTATATATATATATGACGTTAGGGTTGGCTTGATTTGATTAAATTCCATATTGTCTTAGTTTCAGTTGGTCATACTTAGCAGGTTTGTATGTGGGTGTCCAAAACGGGCACTAATCACGGCCTATCGGGTTGGGTCGTGACATACATGGAAGACCAAAAATATTCTAAAGGTTCGGTAAATGTAGGTACTCCATTCCCTAAGCCCCTAGATAATATTGTTGTTTAGGAAGTTACTGATATGGCTGGAGAGTGAAGGACACTACTAATTTGCAGGAAAAGAAATCTATAGGGAGGGATAAAGTGACTCTTGTTTGGAAAGAGGTTATGGATATCCCTTTTCACTGTAATAAAGCCCATGTTACTGTTATTTCAAGTTCAAAAAATACAGGCAACAAGAGGTCTTTGATGCAGGTCAACAAAAAGCTAGGTTCAATATTAAATCAGGAGAAATGTTTAGTAACAAGAGAAGGAATGCTATAAAAAGACATAAACAAAATCATGAACAAGGTAAAGATTTAAAAGACACTGAACAAAAAATAGAGGACCAGGCTGCAAGAAAATCTACTGCCAATTTTCGTCTCCAATTTTCTGTGCCTTGTTTGTAGTTTAACATAGCCACAACTTCCTCGTGGAGAAACAAAATAACTCTCTTTATGATCTTGTATCCCTTAAATACCCTTACAATATTATTGTTTTCGGGCTTGAAACACAGTACTCTTCTCAAATTTCAACAATCAATAGGGGTGGATTCACTGTCTTTCTTGAAGACAACCCTGCGAAGATCAAATTTTATAACTCCACGAGTAATTTTGATAGTACTCGAATTCACAGAGTCAAGTATCAAACAATTATTAGAGATGTATACAAGATTTTAAAACATGCTAGACCAAACCAGGAAGACTGCTACATCAAGAAAGTGCAAATTTATGTCACTTGTTACAAATGTTCCCAAGGAAGTGTATGAAGTAAAGTGAGATTTGGTGATTTTTGATGGACTAAAAGTGGTTTTCCTAGGAATTCTTATGTGAAACTAATTTGGTTTCTTCTAAAGGGAAATTCAGGGATTTTAATATACTAGTATAACCAAATGCAACAACATTTTGTCCTACATAATTGAACATATATTAGTCTTCTTTTGTAGAAAAAATTCTTTTGTTTGCTGTTAGATATAGGCACACAACTTCTGTTTATTTCGTTACTATAATCTTCCCTTAATTATCTTGAGAACACATCTTAATTATCTCTTTGTAAATTAGCTTCCTTCTATACATGTTTTAACATCAAGGATGCCTCCATTCATTGATATTTTCAATCAAAAGGTTGAATCTTTCCATTTGAATGTTAAATAGTATATACATTTCCAAAATGGAGAAGATGAAGGATATGGTACACAAGAAATTAGGGATGTTAAATTGGTGGACTGAACTTAGACAGGTAAAAATAAGTTTTGAATTTCATTAGAAATAACATCAACTAAACAAGAAGAAAAACAATCTTGACACTATTAACAGGGAATTTGAAATACAAAATACCTTTTGAAGAACCGAATCTTGAGCTAACCCCAAAGAATATGAAAGATTTGTGCCTCTTACAACTTGTGCGCTACTTGCATCAATAGGTGAAGCAAGGTTATATCCAACACACCTTGTTATATCTTTAAAATTCAATCCAGGGTTGTTTTGCAACAATTTAGTGAATAAATGTCGCATTTCTTCTCTCAATTCTTCCTTTAGATAAGTGATTTCATTGGCATGCTTTTGTTTTAGATTGTTAATTTCCTCATCTTTTTTCAAAGAACTTGTTGTCACTGATCTACCATAGTACCTTACTCGACCAGGCTACTCCTTTCCAAATACTGCCCTAAATGCAACATCAGCTGTTTCCCCAGAATTTGGCAATTTTGAAGTTCAGCCTATTAAATAAAATTGGCATCCATAGTGAATTGTAAGTACTATTTCATTTCCAATCCTATGATAGAGATCAAGCATTAAAACATTATGAAATTTTTTTGTAAAAAATAATTAAACAACGTCGACAAATAATTGATATCTCCTCGATCTTGCACAAGAAGAAGAAGAAGAACAAGGTATACGTGATTAAAATTTAATGTAGTCAAACTTCCCACAATATAAATGTTAAGTCTGAATAAAGTTCACTACTAATCCTTTTTGAAAAACTTACTATTGCAACTTGGGTATCAGCCTGGATTTCCTTTCCCGTCATGGTACAATTTACAATAAATATTTAAGGCTTTGATGGTTCTTCGTTGTTGTCTTTTGTTGCACGCTACAAATTATATCAAAAGAAATTTTAAAAAATAAGTAAATTCTTATAATGTACAAAAAAATGAAAATTAAATTTTGTATGAAAGTGAACTAAGTATTACCAATGCCACGCGTACTCTAGCAAAATTAATAGGTCCCATTTTATGCCTCCACTTATGTATTTTTTCTTGTTTTGAGAATTCATCTCGCATATAGACTATTGTTATAAACAAAGAGATAATTGAATTGATATGTATAAAATGAATAGATATGATGAAGAATTAGTCGATGAGTAGAAATGCACCATTTTAACCTTACTTGAACAGTTGGGTGTTTCCAATACTCGATCAACTAGTGGAATTGATTATGTGGAATGCCATCAGGATATTTTGCTAGCATATCCTAAAGGGTACTGTTTTTATCACAAAAATTCTTTTTAATTTTTTGCTTGTGTCGCCACCAAGCATCACAAAGACCAGTCATCACCCACTTCTTTCCTTCTACTGGAGGTAAAAATTTGGACTATGCAAAATAAAATATATTTAGTTTCAGGAAGTAAAAACAAATAATAAAATATGAATTCTCAAGAGTGGTTGTTTTTAGCATTGTTGATGGATTCATTCTTTTCACTTTGTATAAATCTCTTCAATTTGTTTCCCAATAGTAAGTAAACCTACAAAATAATAAGATTGTTTGACTAAAAGAAGTAGCAGCAATGTAATTTTGATATAAGGTTGACAGATGGATAGCTTATTATAGTAGATTGAAACATTTGAGTTTCTATAATCTTCAGAATTTGTATAATTTCAAGAACTTCCAAAATTTCCTTAATTATCCTAAATTTATACATTAAAGTACTGTATAATATTGCAGAACTTATACAAAACAGTAATGTAATTACATAACTCATTTTAAATCACATAATAAGTCAAACACACATATACTAAATAATCAACACAACAATCTTTGTCTGAGGCTTCTGATGGCCCCTCTCTGTAACATACAAACATAGCAGTACATTGGGGTTAAATGTTTAATGAAGACTCCTAACAGCTCCACAGTTGCATTCCTATTTTTTCAATAGTTTGAACTGAAAAATAGTTTGAGCACCACATGACCATCCATGTTAATTACAGGCATTAAAGTATCAAAATCATTAAAATGATTCAGTACTCACTGGCACAACGATTATCATAAGTAACCTTAGCCGTGATAATCTTACTAACATGTGCACACTGTTCCACTATGTCATCATCCTTAATTTAAGAGGAAGAATGTGCATAATACAATTGAGGAGCTACTTGGGTTAAAGATTACTTTAACCGAATCATACTACACAAGTTGCTTGGGTTAAAAAATTAATTTAAAAAAATTGTCATCAAGATACAGAGGGTATTTTTAGTTTACTGTGACAGCAACACAGACAGATCAACTTTATTGAAGATGACTGGAACAAACTAAAATGAGACTCAGTAAACATTAATAAAACAGATCGAATCGATCATAACAACTAAGAATCTTATAATCAACAATCAGTACATGTTCCTCAAATAAATAATAATCATATAAGAAACCAACATAAATCGTATCAACTAAGACATTGTGAAACAAACAGACTCTTTTCTGTGCACACTGTTCAATCATCTCATCACCATGTATTTATGATAAATATAATCCTTTTAGATACCCAAGGAAATAACAAAGAACCCCAGACCTTTCTGGCGAAACTTCTGGAGTTAAAAATGTGTTCAATAGTGTCAAGTTCAGGAGGATTACATGAAAAACAATTTGCAGGTTCAAATCTAAAACTAGAGAGCTGCTTATTACTTAAATTAATTAAAGGTAATGAGTTGTACCTCTCTCAGAGCGACAAACTTGGGAGAACGACCAAACCAGAAGAAACTTCAAACTAAACAGTTCAATGCCTCTAATACCAACTGCCTGATAATAAAACTAAACAAGAAAGTATATAAATAACAAACAACCAAATAAAGCAAAAAATCAGCTAGAAGTATAATTTTCTCAATAAAATAATAATCAGAAAATAAAGCAACATAAATTACTTAACAAAACAACAATTGTGCAAATTAAAAAAGCCAACAGAATACTTAAACTTTGTAGATATTCTAATATTAGATTCCACATATTAGATATATTAATGTATTTTACCAAAAAAAACTATTATATTACAAAAACATTGAGTGAGCACTATATGATCATCACAACAACAATGAAACTCATTGTGTGTCTTCTTCATACTCTTTTTCAGACTTGACTTCATCATCAGACTCATCCTCATAATCATTTTCAGACTCGTCTTCAAACGTATCTGAAAACTCATCTTCATACTCATTTTCAGACTTATCTTCGGACTTATGTTCAAACTCCTCTTCATACTCAACTTCAAGTTGTTGAGTGACAAATTCCTCCACAGGCACATCAATGATTGTTTTTGGTAAATCTGTCCTTGTTAAGAGTACTTCACCATTATCTTTTGGTATAGATGGACCCTTTGAATGTTGAGACATCTCATTTTCATAACTTTGTGAGAGATTAGATTCAACTTCATTACCCATGTTAAACAAGTCTCTTGGAACAGTCTTCATAACATAATGTTTATCTTGATCATGTGGATCTTGCACATAGAAGCATTGGTGTACTTGAGATGCAAGCACAAACAGCTCTTCGTGAGAGTATCTCTTCCTAAAATAGACATATGTAAGTCCATGAACATCTTTTTCAACCTCATACCAATCACACTTAAATAAAACAACCTTAAAATGGTTGTAATAGTTAATTCAACAATATCAACTATTCTACCATAATAAGTCAAATCTGCAACAATCGGATTTTTATCCTTTGAGCTTACAAAGCTTGTAGTTGAGGCAATTAGTGTAACACCACTATTTTGTTTTTTACGCCTTGCATTATGCTGCCTAACATTGATTCTATATCCATTTATGAGATACCCTAAGTATCTTTTTGCAACAGAATTTGGTCCTCTAGACAATTGTTTTATCAAATCAGGCACATCCTCTTGCTAAGCACGAGTTTCAAACCATTGAGAGATGTTTTGACAATGATTCTTGACTTTTCTCCATTTAGATCTCCGTGGTTGATTATTAACCTCTTTTTCATGCTCTCTACAAAACATTTACTATATTTGTTAAAATAATAAGTTAAAAATTAATTATACAAACAGAATACTACATTTAAATTAAGGTACCTAATATATTCTTGAACATCGTCACAATTTCCCAATAAGTATGCATGCGCCTGACTTAGTGACTTATCATCTAAAATGATTGGATCAGTTTACTTTGCTCCTAAAGGAACTCCTTTGTTAGAAAACAAACTCATAGGTTTTGCGTCACTTGGGTAACATTCATCATTGTTTCGCGCTCTTCTATTAAATCTGGTATGCACACCCCAATGCAGATATTTTGAGAATAAATTCATGCAATCTATTCCCACTCATGTCTCTGCTATGCAACCTTCTGGAAAACGCCTATTGCGAATGTATGATTCTAATGTACCCATCTCTCTTTCAGGGTAATACATCCAACGACTTTGCACTGGGCCACCTAATCTCACTTCATTCACCAAATGAATAGGCAAATGAATCATGATATCAAAAAATGAAGGAGGAAAAATTCGCTCCAACTGATTTACTGTTTCTATGATCTCTACTTCTAAGCAATCCAGCTCCTCCAATGTGATTACTTTTTTGCACAAATGATGGAAAAAGGAACTTAAACGAATCAAAGGAATAGCCACATGATCAGGAAGAATGCTTTTAATTGGTATTCGAAGCAAGTAATGTAACATGAAATGAGCATCATGGGTTTTATAATTAGACAACTTTCTTTCATCCAAGTGCATACATTGATATATTGGAGGCTCTACCATCAGGTAGTTTGGCTGTCTTTAAAACTCCACAAAAGATGGATTTCTCTCCTTTTGTCATTGAGAAGCACGCCTTTGTAAACTTTGTTCTCTTACTATCTTCTGTATCTTGTGGATGAAGCTTCTTCCTGATTCCCATATCTTTCAAATCATACTGTGCTTTTGCATGATCCTTTGTTTTTCCTGAAATATCAAAAGAGTTCCAAGTATTCTATCAACTATGTTCTCCTCTATGTGCATTACATCAAGGTTGTGACGTAACAAGTTGTGCTTCCAGTAAGGTAATTAAAAAAATTGACCTTTTTTTCCATGGGCCATCATTTGATCTCTTTCTCTTCTTCCCAAACACATTTTTTAAAATCATGTAAGCTATTAAGAACATCAGTTCTCTTTAAAGGAGTTGGAGGAGGCCTGAATTCACTTTTAACATTGAATGATCTTTTGTTTGATCTCCATGGATGATCCTTCGGTAGAAAAACACGATGATCCATGTAGCACATTTTCCGACTATGTTTATGATAGCGAGAATTAAGGCCATAGTTACAATAAGGGCAATCAAACATTCTTTCTGTACTCCAACTAGATAACATAGCATATGTAGGAAAATCACTGATTCTCCACATAAGAGTTGCCCGCATTTGAAAAGTTTCATTTTTGGAAGCATCATATGTTTCAACCCCAGAATCCTATAATAATTTTAACTTGTGTATCAATGGTTGTAAGTAAATATCAATGTCATTTCCAGGTGGTCGCGGTCCAGTTATAAGTAAAGAAAGTATGGAATATTCAGATTTCATGCACATCCAAGGAGACCGTTTATAATCCATCAACATAACTGGACATGTGCTATGTAATATACTCATGGTTCGAAATGGATTGAAACCATCACTTGACAAGCCAAGTCTCACACTGCGACTTTCTTGTGCGAAATCTGGATGCACCCTATCAAAGTCTTTCCATGCTAGACCATTAGCGCGATGCCTTAACTTTCCATCTTTAGAACGTTCCTCTTCATTCCACCTCATCTTTTAGAACATAAATTGTCATTTGAGTCTAGGAATTAATGGAAAGTGTCTCAAAGTCTTTGCTGAAACTCGATGTTGTTTTTTTGAAGGCTCAAGCTCACTATCAACTTTAGGAGATTGAATATATCGTGAAGCTTCACAAGTATGACAAAATTCGTCATCCTTATGATCATTCCCGAACAACATGCAATCATTTGGACATGCATCAATTTTCTCATAATCCAGACCAAGATTCTTAACCATAGACTTGGTTTTATTATAAGACTAAGGAATGTTCAACTCGGGCATCTCCTCTTTTAATAACACTAGAAGAGAAGTGAATGATCCATTGCTTCATCCATGTAAACACTTCAACAAATATAAGGGAAGTGTAAATGATAATATTGAGAAACCTATACAACAAGAATATAGTTCTTGGTTTGCCTCTTCAAGTAAGCTATAGAATATCATGGCATCTTCATTTGGACAATTATAAACTACTCCAGCATGTGTAACATCTCTAAATTGATCATTCAACATGACATCAATATCATCACGCGAGTAATCCATATTATCATCAACATTCAACTTGATATCCCATTCCCCGTGATTATTCATCTAGTATAACCTTTAACGAATCCATGGCATATTAGATGATCATACACTACATTCCTTTGGTTCCAAAGAATATTACAACATTTAGCACATGGACAGTGAATTTTCTCTCAATGAGGATCTCCATAACAGTAAGAAAAATCTAGAAATTATTCAATGCCATCAATATACACTTTGCTATACCTTGGAAAACTCATCCAATCCTTGGATGGGATATGTGAACTCCTAGAAGAAGATATCAATATTTAATGTTTCAGCAATAATCATTAACTAGTTAACGAATAAGTTTTAAAAGTCATGAGTAATCTATCAGAATTATGTTTTATGAGATGATAAAAGTTTCTTACGTAGTCATGAGGCTTTCGCTATGTAAAATCAAACCTTGAATCCTCCACAAATGTTTTTCAATTTTGATGATACTATAAAGGAAAAAATAAGTAGAATTAATAGGATATAAATAATTAAGAAATAAAATAAATAAATAGAATTCAAAAAATTAAAAGTTAAAGTTTTGTAATTGAATTTGGAGCTTTAGTGCTTTTAGAGTTATATGAGCTTTTAGAGTTTTATGAGCATTTAGAGTTAAAGCTTTAAAATCTCATTCTAATGCACACCAAATCAGAGAAGTATAAAATATCTAATACCATGTTTAAACATTCAAGCAATATTATGATCCAATAATAGATATTCGATCAACGAGTTATGAATGTCTCTTTGTATTAGTAAGACAATAATTTTTATATTTGTTGTCTTAGTAATAAAACAGTTTCCAAATTTCACTGTATTAGTGACACAACAAGTTTTTATATTTCTGAACTATTGTATCAGCGATACATGAAGAAAGATCTTTTTTATCCTTATTTTTTTGTGGTGAATGTTCTGTGAGTGTAATATTTTTTTATAAATGTTATCATGTTATAATGATTTCAGCAAGAATAACTATAAACTAAAGAACTACAATACGCCCAACCCAATCAATAAAACATTATGCATCATAGTCCAAGGATATTCAAAAGGTCAAGCATAAGAGTTAAAAGAAATAACTTTTAGTTAAGTAATTAAAGAATCATAATGACAATATGAAACCTCCATTAGCGGCCTAAATTTACTCAAGAATTTCTTTAACTCCATAAGTATCATTGGGGGGGGGGGTACTCTGCTGGATTCTTTACAGAAGACTCACTCGGTTTGTTAAATCAGGTTGCAATCGCTGATGCTACTTTTGCTTAGGTTTTAACTTTGATTTATGAAGGATTTTTTAGCGTGTTTATCTTTTATGTACGTCCTATATGTTTTGTTTTCCTTTATTGTTCTCTTAAGAATTCATCAACTATATTTCTAAACTTAAAAGATGTGGATTTATCTTCTTATGTTTTAACCCGTGCAACCGAGTAAGCACATCAAAACACCAAAACAGAAAAGTATTTTGAATCTAATTCAACACAAAAATGATACTTGAATCTAATTCAATACCAAAAACTATATCATGAGAAACTCAAGATCATGTAAGTAAACAATCATTCAAAGCATTTTTGAAATTCAACAAGTGTTTCATCATGTGTTTCTTCAACATTGATTTTTCATTACACCTGGTAGATCCCTTGTTAGAAAGAACATGGTTAAAACCACCGGTAAATCCAACATTCTTGTGGAGAAATGATTCCTTGTAAGTCCTACTTTATCAAGGATTAAGTCCACTAAATACCACATAAATTGAAACAAAGTATTTCCACATCCATAGAACAAGAAGTCATCAAAGGTTATTAGAAAAAATCAACAGAGATACATGATTTTCAAATATTGCATGCTTATCTATTTGAAAAAACCTTTTTACACAAACTTGACCAAATTTCTTAAGCTACAAATGTAGTTACTAGTGAACTTTACAAGTTTAGATAAAAAATAAAAACTGGATATTTTCTTGAATCATGTAAAACAGACAAAGCATTTAGACCTGCACTTTTTTTATTCATCTAAAACTGTATAGACCAAGGCATTCCATACAGCCCGTATTGTCTATTAGCTGGTTTATATAAATTGATGAAATTATCAGTCAACAGGTGCATGGTATTCCACGTTGGTCGTCAAACGTTTTTTTTGGACTCGTTGTTTGCATAAAAAATGCATAGAGGGGTAGGGACCATATGATCATGTGTTACATGAGAGACTGTTTAGTATTGATAAGCTAAGCAAATGCCAAGTGGTCACTATATATAGTAATACCTAAGTTATACTGCTAGTTTTCATGTGTTACGTTACAAATTTTTGTAATTTCATATCTATGGATAAGAAATGAATGGGTCATAACTCATTATTGTTAGTCATAAGAGAACCAACGGACAAGGGGGAACATTCTTCCATGAATGCTCTCCGATCACGAGGTGACCTGTATCAACTCTCAACTCAACACCCAATACTATTAACCCCTTGCCCTCACCACCCCCACATTTCGTCTGCACTCTCCTTGCCACCCCAATCATACTGGAAATTACATCATTTTTTCTCTGTTTTAAATTATTTGTCATTTTTCAAGTTTAAAAAAAATATTATTTCTCCTATCTCATTTTATATGAGTTATTTTTTTCTGTCAATGTAAAAAAGAAACTATATATTTTAAAGAAGTGAGGAGATTCTCTATGATTAGGAAGGTAAAGAAGAGATCAACATTGTTTCTTAATGTTTATTCTTATATGTTAAAACTTCTTTTTTATTTAGTTTCATCACTAAGATGAATAGACTCTAGTCTAAAAGATATGGTCAAAGTTTCAAACTTGGAAGCATACAAATTACAACATGTTTATTCTTTAAAAATTACAAAAGAATAAATATATTTTAAGCTCTTCAGTAGGCTTATTGGTGTTCATTACTAACTGGAATATCTACAGTGTGACATAGACTAAAGGGAAAGGCATCCGATCAACTGAAGTTACAGAGAAAAAGTATGGGTGGATACCACCATAGGTCTCCCCCCTGAAGCTAAAAAAATAGCCCACTTTGTGGAGCATGAAAGAACCATTGAAGTCAATAGGAAGGAGAAACATAAAGTCAGTGAGGAAAAGGTTGATAATGAAGTTGTTAACTTCATCAAGAGGACAGACGAAAACACTTTATCATCATCCATAAACAGTCTTATAGCACTTGACCATAAACTATCTTTACAGTTCTTTTTACTTCTATTCTATATGCAAGAGCTTGACATGTTATGAAATTAGAAAGTTACAAGCTATTTCTCATTCGTTGCATCTAGCTTATCAAATAGGACATACTTTAGCATCATACAAAACATTCTCTCAATTTTATTTGTACTGACTTCTCCTAATTTTTCTAAAACATAGATGAAGCAAGCCTCACTTTCAACCATATCCAAAACTCAACAGGTTGTCCATAGTACAAAAATAAATCTTCTACTTTTATTCTGTTATTGCTAGTAACAGTTTGCAGAAAAGAACGAAAGCATAATCCTCAAGTTGAAAGTAGAAAAAGAACAAAAACAATTAAAGACATAGAAACAATTTCTTTACTAAGGATTTAAGTTATATACATTAACAATTAAAGCATGTTACGCTATCATTGTAGTTTTACCAGTTATAAAAGGTAATAAAATGTGCACCAATCAAACTTATCATACACAGTTACTTGTTATTGTAAAAAAATGAAATAATGTACTGTCCAGCAACAAAAGTTCAGTCTATTACAATTTTTTTTCTGATAGATCCCTTTATAGGATGAAATTTCCTATTTTTCATAAATCTAATGTCCAGCTCATGTAAAACACTCTCACAAGTTACTACTCCCTCTCTACCCCTTCTAGACTTGAAAAATATATCCTATATCGTCTATCTCTAAGGCATATGATTCGTTTGCTATATAGTGCAACTCAAAATACAAAGAAAGTTTAGCAAATTCATACTATGAGGTAATCCCAAATCAACTAAGAAATATTCAACTAAAGTTTCCGACGTACACTTGAAAATGCACAAGAGAAACAATAAAATGACTTCAAACACTTCAAGGACTATACTCGAAAAAACAATTACAAGAAAATAGCTACAAGACATAATCAATGTGGTTAAAAAAGGAACAAACCAAGCTTAAGGTGAGCATAACTATGAACTCAAGAAGACTAAAAAATAGTGACATTAAAACAGACATTAAAAGCTTTTGAAATTCATGTAGAGTAGCTACATACACTTGACGAAATCTATATTAGGGAAAAAATATTGTAGGTATCGCCAGCTTCAACAATTTAGTTCATCGAAGAAAGAAGACTTAGCTACAACTCAGTTCTTCATATAAAGGCGACCTAGCTTCAGCTTCTACATTCAACATTCAAGAGCAAAAACTAGTGAGTCAAAGATAATCTGCCCATTTATACATAATACAAGTATAAACTAAACTCCCAAAATCAACTAAATTCGTATCGACAACACAAGAACATAAAAATCCTAACATAAATTTTTGACTGACACACAAGCATATCAAAATCTTAAAGCTATAATTTAGAATTTTGAAGGTAAGATTCTCCTATCTGATAAACTCTATTCCAACAACCTAAAGCTTTAAGACATGAGGCAAGTTGATTTGTGAAGCATTTTCTTTCAATTTCAAAAGGAAATCTGATGGAATAGCAGTTTACCCAGAAATCATTGATGAAAATCATCTTCTTCAACTCTCCAATCTTGAACAATGAGGCTGAGAGGAAAATCATCTTCTTCAGTTCATGTTAAGAGAAATCAAAGTGCTCTTCGATTTTTCAGCTGAAAATGGTGTTCTTCAGTTGAAGTTTAACAGAAATGTGATAAAAATCATAGTACAAACTGATTTCTTCCGTTCTTCGATCCTTCTTCAGTTCAGGCAAATGGTGTTCTTCAGCTGAAAATGGAAGCTTCAGCTGATGTTTTAGGAAATGTTGCCTTTTTTTATTTCTTTAATGTATTATTCTTTTTAATTTTTCTTTAGTGTTTTATTTTTTTGGCCAAATAAAAATGGGAGGGAGATGAAATTTTAATGTTAAAATGTTTGAGGGAATATAAAATTTTGGTGAAAACACTAAGGCCACATTTTTAATGTGTTGTATTTACAATTATAAAAATAACACACTTTAAAAGTATGGCCGTTCATGTAAATAGTTGTTGCTAACTATAATAACACTTACAAAGTGTAGGTTATCCCATTAAAAAGTACACTTTAGATGTTTTGCTTAAATTAAAGTAGCTAAAAGTCAAAATCTTTGGCTACACTTTAAAAGTGGTCCCAAAAGTATTTTAGGCAACACTTTATAAGCGTTGTCCAGATTTAGTGTTGTCATAGACCTAAAATGGTGTAGTGATTTATGAAGTTTTAGAATCAAAGCGTCAAGGAAGATGCATGACGTCCAGAAACTAGTCGAAGAGGTACTAGCGTGCCTTAATCTATTTGACAAGGTTTTACGAGTCGAAACTGATCAAAGTTTGGTAAAAAGTTTTATATCACGTATTAGAGTTGGTTTATAGTCGAAACGTCTAGGTAAGACTCCCCAAGTACCAATCGAAGTGTCCTTGAGGAGGACTCTTGCATTTTGGCAAAAAAATGTCAAATGGACAGCCTCTACCAAAGATGCCCATCGATGAGGTGTAGTCCAATCGACGGGGCCTCGATTGCCACCATAGTTAGACACTTAGGCATTTTGGCCAAAGGTCCAGGTGGAAAACTCTCTGGACATAACGATGAACCTGCAAGACGGTTCTTCCCAAGGTCGTATGCTGACCTTTTGCCTGTAGGTTAGAGTCTCATAGGGCAGGTCATTGTTTTACTGCTACATTTTAGGTTAGTTAGTTAAATTGATTAATTAGTTCGTTAATTAGTTAGGGGTAAAGGGATGTCTAATTAAGTTAGTTAATGACTTATATAAAGACCCTAACCTAATTAAACTGAACACAACTCTCATAATTCCCAAAACCCAAATGCTCTCCATTCCCTCTTCTTTCCTTCGCTCAAATAGGACCCCATTGAAGGCTAGGATAAGATCTTAGGTCTACAAGAAGCGGATTTTCTTCATCATTATCCAACAACTAAAAAGGTATGATATTCCTTTCACCTTTGGGATTCCTTTCATCAAAGGGTTCCTCAAAATTGATTTAAAAAAGATGAGTTCCAAGTGGGTTTTCTTCTATTAATAAATTGATATTCTATATTTCTTTATTTATTGTTTATTTTTATTTTTATACTTAGATTGTGATGTATTATGATTCAATTATGCTAGTTCTCTATGAATTAATTTAGGTTGTGATGTAGATTCAGAATTTGACCTAAGTCCCTAACCCCTAGCTATGAACTAGTTGTTATGCCTCGTATTTTTTTTTATACGTAGTGCGCATCGTGATCTAGAAGACGTAAAGAAATATTAGGCAAGGATGTTATTTCCAAATGTGATATTAAGTATGAGTTGGTTAATGTAAGTGCCATTAACTTTAAGTGAGGGATTAATTAGTGGCTAATTTGGATTGATTTAATCCAATGGGCCCCACCACTCAAGGCAAAAATTAAAAAGGGATCAGATTGTGGGCTGACCTTAGTGGACAGGTGTAGAAGGGGGCTGCCTCCACTTCATACTATTAAATGAGGTGGAGAAATCCACTCCATGCTATATAAAGTGGTGAAATGCATTGCTGCATATCATCTTCTTCTTCACCACTTGTCTTAGGCAGCCATGGAAATGGAGAAACCAACCCTGCAACTCTTGGCCAGCAGCTGCAAATAATTTGGTTAGTAATCTCCTTGTTTGGTGTGTTAATTCTTTAGAATACCCTTGTTAATTATCCATTAATTTTAAGAAGGGGGCGTGACCAGTAGCTTAGGAAGTTTGTTTTAGTTATTGAATGTGCTAAGTATGAATGGAAACCATAATCGGATTATTAGTGGTGTCATGTTGGTGCTTGGGCTGTTTATATGATTCTTTGGGTTATATGTGTTATTGGTATTGCTGTGGATAATTTGGATTGTTGTCGGATTGGGACGAAGTAAGGAAAATAGGGGAGGTGCTGCCGAATTTTCGTTAGATTATTAGCTAGCTTACAAGAAAGTAAAGCACGATGTTTATCTAATTGCGGCACGATTGTTGCTTGTTATAGATTAATAGCTTGAGCAGTAAATATTGGACGTGCGGCTCAATTATACGGTATATAACGCTGTCCCTTCTTTCTTTGCTTGGCATGACTTTTAAAAATAAGCGAATAACGGACAGATTTGATACTTACCTCTAAAGCGTCTAGGTGATGTATATTCTTGCTTCCACAATTATTCTTCTATATATCGGTTATGTCTAAGGCTATGATGATCTCTAATATCTATGGTAATGCTTCTTAGAGTCATTGAAATTTTACGTTTCCATATCGTATTAAAGGTTCATAATCTTGATAAAACATTAATCTTTGGTAATACTCCTTGTTGGTTCACGTTGATTGTTCTATTGAGTTATAAGAAATGATTTTAATTGCATATGGTTGCTCATAACATTCTGCTCGTGCATAGAGTCATTTATCATTTCACCGAGTCCCGGGCTGGGTAATGTTCGTGCGGAGTTTCTTGCATATGTCACCGAGTTCCTCACTAGAGGGCCGGGTATGTATATTATATATATGATTGGTGATGAGGATGGTTATGATGATGATGATGACGGAGATGACGTGATGATTATTTTGCCGAGCCCCTTACTAGGGAAGCTGGGCACCTTAAATGTTAAATATATGCATGATTTTCACTTAAAAAGTATATGTGTAGCGATATTTTGTTTCGACTTGCCACATTGGTATCCTGTCATCTTTACCTTATGCTTTACATACTCAGTACATTGTCCGTACTGACCCCCCTTTCCTCGGAGGGCTGCGTTTCATGCCCGCAGGTGTAGACGTGCAGTTCGGTGATCCTCCCGCCTAGGATATCTACTCTGCTGATTGGGAGAGCTCCACTGTTCCGGAGCCCAGTCGTTTTGGTACATAACTTTTGTGTAGTCTTTTGCTCATCTATGGGTATGGCGGGGCCCTGTCCCGTCGAGTTTCACTAATGTACTCTTAGAGGTCTGTGGACATTATGTGGGTTGTATATATATGTTTTGGATAATGGTCTGGACATGGTTTGTTTGGGATGTCCGCTTGTACAGGGGCAGCCTTGTCGGCTGCGTACATCATTATGCTTTGAATAGTGGCGGCCTTGTCGGCTCACGTATGCTGTTATGGTTGAATGGTTATGACTCCTTATGAGACAGGTCCTCTTATATATATATATGACGTTGGGGTTGGCTTGATTTGATTAAATTCCATATTGTCTTAGTTTCAGTTGGTCATACTTAGCAGGTTTGTATGTGGGTGTCCAAAACGGGCACTAATCACGGCCTATCGGGTTGGGTCGTGACAAAGAGTGGTATCAGAGCGGTTCTTCCTCGGAAGTGTCTACAGACCGTGTCTAGTAGAGTCTTGTTTATCGGTGTGTTGTGCACCACATCTATAAACAGGAAGCTACAGGACATTTAGGATGTCATTCTTTCTTCTTATTCTAGATCGTGCGATAGAGCTACATTAACAGGATAATCCCTCTCTAACGAATCCGTGTGTTTTCAGCTATGCCTCGAAAGAAAGCGACAGCCGCCCAGAAGGGAAAATCGGTAGCAGAAGGTACTAGTCAGACCCGGAGAGTTACTAGGGCCCGTGCCCAGTCTATGCCTGGTATTATGCTCCAGTTGGAGAGCTCTGCTACACCCCCACCGCCAGAAGAGCTTAGAGCAGCAGCAGCTCCAGTTCGGGGGACACCACCAGCCCCCGAGGCCCCAACATCTGAACCTCCAGCTCCTCAGTCAGGGGCGGAGGATAGGGCCATGAGAGATGCGGTTCAATTGCTGACTAGATTAGTGGCAGATCAGGCTCGCAGGCATGGACTAGGAGTTGATTATGCGGACAGATCTGATAGCTTAAGGGCTCGTGACTTCTTAAGTTGTAATCCTCCAGAGTTCTTTGGGTCAAGGCCACAGGATGATCCGTAAGAGTTTATTCGTCAGATGCAGCGTATATTGAGGATAATCAAGGCTTCAGAGACCGAGTCTATTGAGTTGGCTACGTATTGTTTGCGGGATGTAGCTATTAATTGGTATGAGTCTTGGGAGTTATCTAGGGGTGAGGGTGCCCCTCCAGCGGTATGGGATGAATTTGTGGAGGCTTTCCAGGGCCACTTCCTGCCTCCAGAGATGAAGCGAGCTAGAGTCGATAAATTCTTGCGTTTGAAGCAAAATGGAAGGAGCGTTCGAGAGTATAGCCTCGAGTTTGATTCATTGGCTAGGCATGCGCCTACTATTGTGGCTGATATGGCAGACATGGTACATTGTTATGTGATGGGATTGGATCGTTATCTGATTGACGGTTGTATAGCAGTGACTCTTCAGCCAGGTATGGACATTGCTCGGGTGCAGGCATATGCACAGGGGGTAGAGGATCTGCACCGGGGACGTCAGCCAGATAGAGATTATAATAGAGGCCAGCATAAGAGGGCTAGATCAGCAGGTTATCCTGACGAGTTTCAAAGCGGGCAGTATCAGCAGCATGTTAGATTTTCTTCCCAGCCAGCACAGAGTGCACCCCCACGTTTCATGGGTAGGGGGTTCGATCGTATGGGATATTCGGAACCTGGTCAGAGCTCTAGGGCGTCAGGGTCACAGATGGGCAGGGGTTTGAGCCAGTCGAGGCCACCTTTGCCTCGGTGTTCTCGTTGTGGTAAGTCCCATCCTGGGGAATGTCGTTGGGCTACAAGTGCGTGTTTTTCTTGAGGCCGTCAGGGCCATACTATGAGGGAGTGTCTTCTTAGAGGTAGTGCAGGTGGTATGGCACAGCCTACAGGGTCCGTTGCTGGTTCATCTTCTTCTGTGGCTATGCGCCCTACGGGGCAGGGTATTCAGGCACCAGCAGGCCGTGGTAGAGGACGTGGTGGAGCTTCTAGTTCTAGCGGTCCCTCAAACCGTATATATGCTTTGACTAATAGGCAAGATCAAGAGGCGTCACCTAATGTGATCACAGGTATATTATCACTATTCTCCCGAAGTGTGTATGCATTGATAGACCCAGGTTCCACCTTATCATATATATCTCCCTTTGTTGCTAGTAGGATCGGAATAGAGTCTGAGTTGATAGAACCATTTGAGGTAGCTACACCTGTAGGAGATTTTGTCATAGCTACGCGAGTATATAGGAATTGTTCAGTAGCTATATATAGTCGTCATACCGTAGCAGATCTAATAGAGTTAAATATGATTGAGTTTGATATTATCATGGGCATGGATTGGTTGGCTGCTTGTTATGCTAATGTTGATTGCAGAGAAAAGATAGTTCAATTTCAATTTCCAGGGGAACCGATTATAGAGTGGAAGGGAAGTACAGTATCGCCGAAAGGTAAGTTCATTTCATACCTCAAGGCCGGGAAGATGGTTAGAAAAGTCTATATTTACCATCTGATTCAGGTGTATGACATAAAGGCAGAGGCACCGACTCTTCAATCAGTCCCGGTAGTTAATGAATTTCCTGATGTATTCCCCGAGGAACTTCCAGGCCTTCCGTCAGAACGGGAGATAGAGTTTACAATAGATGTACTGCCAGATACCCAACCTATATCTATACCTCCTTATAGAATGGCACCTGTTGAGTTGAATGAATTGAAAGAGCAATTGAGGGATTTGCTAGAAAAGGGCTTCATCAGGCCTAGTACGTCACCTTGGGGAGCACCAGTACTGTTTGTGAGGAAGAAGGATGGGTTGCTGCGGATGTGCATTGATTATAGGCAGTTGAACAAAGTAACAATAAAGAACAGGTATCCCCTCCCAAGGATTGACGATCTATTTGACCAGTTGCAGGGTGCAAAGTGTTTTTCAAAGATAGACTTGCGGTCAGGTTATCATCAGGTGCGGGTAAGGGAGGCAGATATTCCAAAGACAGCATTCCGGACCCGATATGGGCATTATGAGTTTAGAGTGCTGTCTTTTGGGCTGACTAATGCTCCAGCGGTGTTCATGGATTTAATGAATCGAGTATTTAAACCATTCCTTGATATGTTTGTTATTGTATTTATAGACGATATTCTGGTCTATTCACGTTCAGAAGAGGAGCATGCAGATCATTTAAGGACGGTACTTAGGGTGCTTCAGCACCAGAAGTTGTATGCTAAATTTTCTAAGTGCGAGTTCTGGTTGACTTCAGTGGCATTCTTGGGGCATATTATTGGAGCTGATGGTATTCGGGTAGATACGCAGAAGATTGAGGCAGTAAAGACTTGGCCCAGACCTACGACACCTACTGAGGTATGCAGCTTTTTGGGGTTAGCAGGATATTACAGGAGATTCGTAGAAAAGTTTGCCTCAATTTCAGTGCCTTTGACAAGGCTAACTCAAAAGGCAGCCAAGTTCCAGTGGACAGATGCTTGTGAGCGAAGCTTCCAGCTATTGAAAGACAAATTGACTACAGCTCCAGTCCTAACTCTTCCAAAGGGACCAGACGGCTATGTTATTTATTGTGATGCTTCGGGTGTTGGGCTAGGATGTGTATTGATGCAGCATGGCAAAGTTATAGCCTATGCGTCCTGACAACTTAGGAAGCATGAAAAGAACTATCCTACTCACGATCTGGAGTTAGCGGTCGTGGTTCATGCCTTGAAGATATGGAGACATTATTTATATGGTGTCCATGTGGACATCTATATAGATCATAAGAGTCTCCAATATATCTTTAAACAGAAGGAGCTGAACTTACGACAGAGGCGGTGGTTAGAGTTGCTAAAGGATTATGATGTTGATATTTTATATCATCCAGGGAAAGCGAATGTTGTAGCAAATGCTCTTAGCCGTAAGTCCATGGGTAGCTTGACAGATGTACAACCAGAAGGGAGGGATATGGTTCGGGAGATTCAGCGGCTATCCAGCCTTGGAGTCTGTCTAGCTAATTCGGAAGATAGTGGAGTTTCTATTCGGGAGGTTGCTGAGTCCTCAATCATAGATGAGGTAAAGAGACACCAATACAAGGACCCTATTCTGGCACAGTATAGAGATGCATCTCTTCAAAAGGAAAAGACCCCATTTAAGGTTACACCTGATGGAGTGTTACGATATGAAGGCAGATTGTGTGTACCCAATACTGGGGGGCTACGACGGCAAGTTATGGGAGAGGCACACTCTGCCCGTTATTCTATTCACCCAGGGTCAACAAAAATGTATCATGACCTCAAATGCTTATATTGGTGGGATGGCATGAAAAGGGACATAGCAGAGTTTGTTGCTCAGTGCCCAAATTGTTAACAAGTCAAGATCGAACATCAAAAGCCTGGTGGATTATTACAGGAGATAGAGATCCCGACTTGGAAATGGGAGATGATTAATATGGACTTCATTACAGGCTTACCTCGCACTCAACGGAAGTATGACTCTATATGGGTTATTGTAGATAGGCTGACGAAATCGGCCCATTTTCTTCCAGTCAGGACTACTTATTCGACTGAAGATTATGCGAGGTTATATGTCAGGGAGATAGTGAGACTTCATGGGGTTCCCACGTCCATTATATCAGACAGAGGAGCTCAATTTACAGCCAACTTTTGGAGATCGTTTCAGAAGGGATTGGGGACACAGGTGAACCTTAGCATAGCATTTCACCCTCAGACTGATGGGCAGGCTGAGCGTACTATTCAGACACTAGAAGATATGTTGCGGGCCTGTATCATTGACTTCAAAGGCAGCTGGGATGACCACTAGCCGCTCATTGAGTTTGCCTATAATAATAGCTACCATTCTAGTATCCAGATGGCACCGTACGAGGCCTTATATGGGAGGAAGTGCAGATCACCTATTGGTTGGTTTGATGTTGGCGAGACTAAGTTAATAGGCCCGGATGTGATTCAGCAAGCTGTTGACAAGGTGAAGCTTATTCAAGAAAGATTATTAGCAGCCCAGAGTCGACAGAAGTCATATGCAGATAATCGGCGTCGAGATTTGGAGTTTCAGATTGGTGACTGGGTATTCCTGAAGGTATCACCCATGAGGGGTGTGATGAGATTCGGCAGGAAGGGGAAGCTTAGTCCGAGATACATTGGGCCTTATCAGATTGTTCGTAGGATAGGCAAGGTTGCCTATGAGTTGGATCTACCATCTGATTTGGAGGCGGTACATCCAGTCTTCCATGTATCGATGCTACGTAAATGTATTGGTGATCCTTCTAGAGTATTCCCTGTAGATGATATTCAGGTAACAGAGGAGTTGTCATATGAGGAGAAACCCGTGGCTATACTTGATCGTCAGGTTAGAAGGTTACGTACTAAGGATGTGGCTTCCGTCAAAGTGTTGTGGCAAAATAACAATAGGGAGGAGATGACTTGGGAAGCGGAAGACGAAATGAAGAATAAGTATCCTTACTTGTTCCCCGTACCTGCAGGTAATTCAATTCCTAGCTTGACTATATTGATAGATAATGAGATTATGTAGCTGTGAGGCATCTGTAAGTTACGGAATGCAGGTTGATAGGTACAACTTTTAGAGAGACCTCGCTGGAATTTGTTTTTGCAAGACGCTAACTTAACATTCGAGGAAGAATGTTCCTAAGGGGGGAAGGATGTTATGCCTCGTATTTTTTTTTATACGTAGTGCGCATCGTGATCTAGAAGACGTAAAGAAATATTAGGCAAGGATGTTATTTCCAAATGTGATATTAAGTATGAGTTGGTTAATGTAAGTGCCATTAACTTTAAGTGAGGGATTAATTAGTGGCTAATTTGGATTGATTTAATCCAATGGGCCCCACCACTCAAGGCAAAAATTAAAAAAGGATCAGATTGTGGGCTGACCTTAGTGGACAGGTGTAGAGGGGGGCTGCCTCCACTTCATACTATTAAATGAGGTGGAGAAATCCACTCCATGCTATATAAAGTGGTGAAATGCATTGCTGCATATCATCTTCTTCTTCACCACTTGTCTTAGGCAGCCATGGAAATGGAGAAACCAACCCTGCAACTCTTGGCCAGCAGCTGCAAATAATTTGGTTAGTAATCTCCTTGTTTGGTGTGTTAATTCTTTAGAATACCCTTGTTAATTATCCATTAATTTTAAGAAGGGGGCATGACCAGTAGCTTAGGAAGTTTGTTTTAGTTATTGAATGTGCTAAGTATGAATGGAAACCATAATCGGATTATTAGTGGTGTCATGTTGGTGCTTGGGCTGTTTATATGATTCTTTGGGTTATATGTGTTATTGGTATTGCTGTGGATAATTTGGATTGTTGTCGGATTGGGACGAAGTAAGGAAAATAGGGGAGGTGCTGCCGAATTTTCGTTAGATTATTAGCTAGCTTACAAGAAAGTAAAGCACGATGTTTATCTAATTGCGGCATGATTGTTGCTTGTTATAGATTAATAGCTTGAGCAGTAAATATTGGACGTGCGGCTCAATTATACGGTATGTAACGCTGTCCCTTCTTTCTTTGCTTGGCATGACTTTTAAAAATAAGCGAATAACGGACAGATTTGATACTTACCTCTAAAGCGTCTAGGTGATGTATATTCTTGCTTCCACAATTATTCCTCTATATATCGGTTATGTCTAAGGCTATGATGATCTCTAATATCTATGGTAATGCTTCTTAGAGTCGTTGAAATTTTACGTTTCCATATCGTATTAAAGGTTCATAATCTTGATAAAACATTAATCTTTGGTAATACTCCTTGTTGGTTCACGTTGATTGTTCTATTGAGTTATAAGAAATGATTTTAATTGCATATGGTTGCTCATAACATTCTGCTCGTGCATAGAGTCATTTATCATTTCACCGAGTCCCGGGCCGGGTAATGTTCGTGCGGAGTTTCTTGCATATGTCACCGAGTTCCTCACTAGAGGGCCGAGTATGTATATTATATATATGATTGGTGATGAGGATGGTTATGATGATGATGATGACGGAGATGACGTGATGATTATTTTGCCGAGCCCCTTACTAGGGAAGCTGGGCACCTTAAATGTTAAATATATGCATGATTTTCACTTAAAAAGTATATGTGTAGCGATATTTTTTTTCAACTTGCCACATTGGTATCCTGTCATCTTTACCTTATGCTTTACATTGTCCATACTGACCCCCCTTTCCTCGGAGGGCTGCGTTTCATGCCCGCAGGTATAGACGTGCAGTTCGGTGATCCTCCCGCCTAGGATATCTACTCTGCTGATTGGGAGAGCTCCACTATTCCGGAGCCCAGTCGTTTTGGTACATAACTTTTGTGTAGTCTTTTGCTCATCTATGGGTATGGCGGGGCCCTGTCCCGTCGAGTTTCACTAATGTACTCTTAGAGGTCTGTGGACATTATGTGGGTTGTATATATGTTTTGGATAATGGTCTGGACATAGTTTGTTTGGGATGTCCGCTTGTACAGGGGCAGCCTTGTCGGCTGCGTACATCATTATGCTTTGAATAGTGGCGGCCTTGTCGGCTCGCGTATGCTGTTATGGTTGAATGGTTATGACTCCTTATGAGACAGGTCCTCTTATATATATTATATGACGTTGGGGTTGGCTTGATTTGATTAAATTCCATATTGTCTTAGTTTCAGTTGGTCATACTTAGCAGGTTTGTATGTGGGTGTCCAAAACGGGCACTAATCACGGCCTATCGGGTTGGGTCGTGACACTAGTGATGAATTGTTGTGTAATGATTCAATTGAGCTCATTATTTTGTTGATTTCTATTGTGTGATGTTGCGTTGAATTGGATGGTTCATGGTAAAATCTTGATGATGGCTTGTGAAGACAATCGTGGTATGTCTTTTGATCTCAATACTTTGCTTCAATTATGATTACTTGTGCAAAGTTATGAAGTTTTATTAAAGTATCCTTATGATAAGATTTATAAGGGTTGGTAAGATGTGAAATAGGAATGTCTTGAATTATGGCTTGTGATTTGTTCTCTAAGATGTAATGATATAAGGCTGGTGATAACTTACTTATATATCTTATTATAATGTGATTATGTAAATGTGCTAACCTCATATATGTGAATTTAATTGAAAGAACAATACTCATGCAATTCCTATTGATCTATGATGATAAATATATAAGGGATATTCCATATGACTTAAACTAAGCTATGATTATTAATGAAAGACGTTTGAAAAGGGACTCTAGCTTAGCACCGAGTGAACTAGAAGTGAGGAGTGTCCCTTCATACAGAAGGAAGGTAGGATCACTAATGTACTCATAATATTGAAGACTTTAATTCATGTAGCATAAAGAGGGTACCATCTATATTTCTTAGTTGAACTATGTTGCGCCCATGGGAATTCTAGCTAGTGGATCCACATAGATGTCATGTTCATTTTTTGGTACTACCTTGGCAAGTAGTTCTCCAGTTTTCGGTGTAGTGTTGCATGACACCGATTGCATATTAGCTTATGTGATCTATGTCAGTTAAGGCAAGATGTTCCCAAAAGGTAAATGAAGTAATGAAGTGAACTCTACCTAGAATGACCTAAGGGGTTTAGCATAGTCTAGCAAGGGGTATGAGACTCTACCTATAAATTGCACCACTTAAACTTAAGGAAAGTCATAGAAGAATAATTTTATGTATTATGTTCTTATAAATTTAGATAATATGTATATGATGATCCTACATGTTGACACAATCTAATGTTGGTTTCAATTATGAACACGTGTTTGGCCTCTATTGCTAAAGTAGGATGATATTTACTCTTAATGGTATGGTATATGAAGTTGGGCATTGCTTATGGTTCTTTTTGGGTTAGCTTTGTTGAGTGAGTTTATGGGGCCTTACTTAGTCATTGCACTAGTGGACTTAATGAAGGTTGATGAGTTATGGTCTTTGTTTGGTTATGATGTTATGAACTCTTACACATGCTTGTTGATATTATAACTTGATGATAGAGTTATCTTGATTATGTGCTTAATTATGTCGATATACTTTTTAACTTGAATAGACTTTGTATTTTTAGTCTAAATTAGCTTGCCTAAATGAAATGTCCCTTTTTAGCATGATTTCTAGGTTGCATGTGCTTATGGTCATATACTTAGTAAAAGTGATGTGTTAACCCCATTTCTCCTTTTTTCCTTGACATTTTAGGTTCCGTTTGTTGAATGGTTCGTGACGAATTTTGAAGAAGACTTGGATCTTCATTCCCAAGATGGGTAGGTCCTCACCACTTTGAGGACAATTCTATATTCAAGCATTGGATATTGATTCTTCCTAAAGTTACTTTGTTGATTCTCATTTATTTGAGTACTATGATTGTATAGCGTATATGTGGGTTTTGTTCTATTGATGTATGGGCTATGACCAATTATATGTGTGTGCCATAAAATTAGAAGATTATGTAATCTTTTTATACGAAGGGTCTATACATACTCAATATAAATATATTATGTGTAAGCGAGATTTCTAAGTAAACTTCATTATGTAGTGTATATAAAATGTTTTAAATTTTATCCATTATTAACCTATAAATATAATGATGAATTCTAGAGTCTAGTCCTACAACTCTCAGAGGACGGCGACGTCCGTTACATTTAGGGGGTACTTCTTGGAATTGACAGTTAATCTCTTAAATCGTATCATATATTCTAATGTTTAATAAAGACTTAAATGCTTTTCAAAATGGGAAAGTTTGCTTAGAACTGAGTGAAGATGACAATAAGAGGTGTCCCTTAAAAAAAAGCAGGTAGGTTCACCAATGTGCTCATGAGGTAGAAACTATATTGTTTGGTAGCATAAAAAGGTTTTCTAGTAAAAGGCTCCTGATTATTTAACTATGTGCCCCCATAGAAACCTTAGCAAGTGGATCCACCAAGATTCTATATGACTGTTATTGTCTTAACATTTCAAGTAATATACCCTCCTTTCGGTGTGAAGGAATGACACTGTATTCCTTATTTAGCTCACATGGTCTAATATCAGTTAAAACGAAGTTTCCAAAATGTAAAATGAATAGTGGATGTAAGATGATGAACCCTAACTACGATGACCTACGGAATGTTGCTTAGTGTGGGTTTATGAAATGACTCTTTACCTACATGTATATGTATATGTTTGTCTCTTATGCATGATATTTTCTTATTTACCTACTTGTTATAATCGCATGCATAGTGGTGGTCTTATTGTGTCTACATAATGAAGGTGTCACTTCATATGCATGTTAATGTATACTTATCATGTTGAGGTAAAAAGTGAAGGCAATGTTAAGCTCCTTGATTGGTTTACTTAGTATGTGTGAGGTTATGGGGCTTTATATATACATTAAACTAGTAGACCTAGATTGGGATTATGAGTAAGGTCTTATGATAAATTAATGAAATGAACCCTAAATATGCAATGTTGACTATTGTTAAGTTTTGCGGATAATTATAGTATCGTATTGTACGTATTAAGATGTGCATAAACACAAAATGGATTATGACTTTTACATAATAAATGTATGAGTTCCAATATGATTGTGTATGAAATATGTGAGTCTTGTGTCTAATGTTAAATGCATGTGTTGTGACCTATTAAATGTGATGTGTAGAAGTCTGGGGGTGACTTCATAAGAATACGTGGTATGAGTAGTATAGGATGCTACTTGTATACTGCACTAGTGTGACTTGAGGTTGTGTTAGGGGATGGTTCTATCTGAAGGATGTGTTTCACGATAAGTTATGTTTTTTTAAAAATATATATGCTTGAATTGATGAAGGTTGTAAGGATGTTCATTTTTGTGACCTTAATGTGATACTTTGGTATGGATGGTTGAATGGAACAATGTTCATGCATTGCCTAATCATTACTTAAGGGTTTCTTAGGTAAATCAGTAAAGGTAAAAAGAAAGGTAATGTTATGAAGATAATGAATGTGTTTAAAATGTGATAAATGGTCTTATGTGGTGTTCAGAATAATATTCATGTCTATATGATGTATGTGAACTATATTTTAATTATTGTATCAAATTTTTATGAAGTTTTAACTAAATGTCCTCTTTAAATGCATGTTTTTATCGTGATTCTTGCAACCCGAAAGTACAACCTAGAAGTTAGAGCAACCCTTAGGTCGGAAAACGACATGCTCGACCTCTCAAAGGTGTTGTACATGCCACTGGAATTCATAACATAATATCAAGTATAAAAGGAGGAAATTTAAAAACTTTTTTTAAGCATAAGTGGAAAGGTATTTCATAAAAGCGGAAGCATCTCTAATAACATTGTCCCAAAAACTACTATTGACACGAATGAAATATCTTGGGACGCAGCCACATAAAGTCTAAAATATACAGAAAACATAAAGGAACATTAAGGTTCGCCCTCGAAGCTATGAGGACTCACTGCTTCTCTTCTGGAAACCTTAAAACTATACCCTTCAAGAAACTCTATCCTCTAAATACCCTACATGGACAATATGTAGGCAATATGCGTTAGTACGATATGTACAATGTATGGAAACATCATACCAAACATAAGAAATCTCAAAGGGTTAGTCAATAATACCCGTAATCATAAGAGATTAAGGCATAAACATAACATGAATATCATAAAAATAATAGAGAATCATAAAGCATATAGGATTGATACGTAGTTACATTTTCTTTTTACTCAAGTGAACTACATCATAAGCCACCTCCAACTATACTCGTGCAAGGCTAAAATAGCATCCCATACTAGTACCAAAGCTAAGCACATCTATTTGGTCATTCTTGATCATAGTTTTCACGAATGTGGAGCAATAAACTAGAAGGAACTTGGCATAATTGACCTCTCAGAGGTTTTATGAAAGCCCATAGTTATCATTCATCGCATTGTCATAGTAAATTTAGTATAAAAATTAAAATTTTCATAGCACATCATAAGCAAGAAACAACACTATATATATGTGTGTGTGTGTGTGTGTGTGTGTGTGTGTGTGTGTGTATGTATATATATATATATGTATATGTATATATACATATATATATATATGTATATATATATATGTGTGTGTGTGTATATATATATACACACACACACATATATATATATATGTATATGTATATATGTATATATATATATATATGTATATATGTATATGTATATATGTGTGTATATATATATATATATATATATATATTTTATATACATATATACATATACATATATACATATACATATATACATATACATATATATATATATATATACATATACATATATACATATACATATATACATATACATATATATATATATATATACATATATACATACATATATATATATATATATATATATGTCATAATATTGATTTAGACTCTAAGTCTCTTTGACATGGTAGGCTTAACATTATTAGAGTATATTAGGGACATAACCCTTACAACATAAAATATTAACTTTACAAGACTTAAGAGAATATTTACATAGGAAATCCTTTAACTTAAGGATCCCTTTCATTGAGCTCGGGAATCACGTATCAAGACCTTCACCTTAGAGACACCCTTTAAGAATCCGTAACCTACACATTGTGTAAAAAGGTTAAGATGAATGGTGTTATACAAGAATGCGCTAAGTATGGCAAACATGCATTTAAAAGGGGACATTTTACTTCGAAAACTGTGCATCATGCCTTTTTGTGAAAACTTGATAGACATGGATAACATAAGCATCATTAAATTCACATAATTCATTTAGGAATATACAATAGTCACAATATCCCATAAAATCATACATTACATTTAGAGCACATTTTAAATTACATTAGTGTAACTCCTTTTCCTTTAACCTCTTTGTATTCTTTACAGAGAAATCCTTTTACTTTAAATCCCTTACATCTCCAAGTAACTCACTAGTGATGCTAGGTGCAATGTATAGACAATTTTCTTAAGTCTACAAAGGAAACATATCATAGAATTATAGTACAAACTTCATATACAACTAACACTGCATAAAACAACAATAAGACTTATCCAAGACATCATGTAAGTCAACGCTATAAACAACATCATTTTAGGAAATAGTCAATGACATATACTTGGACTTCACTTCATAAAACATAATAGAACCCTACTCATAATCCCATTTTGAGCCTACTAGTGCAATGTACATGTTAAGTCCCATAACCTCACACATACTAAGAAAACCTACAAAAACACTAAAATCCTTAACATATAATTCATACAAAAACGAGACAAGTATAGACTACTTTATGCATGCAAATAAAGACCATTTATAGTCGATAATACCCACTTTATGCATATAAGTTAAGACAATACCATATAGACTCATTAGAACTCATAGCATGCATTTAATCAGAACAAGTAAACAACACTACAGTTTCATGCTTAAGATATATATACATATACATATGCCTACATAACACCTTCCTAGAACACCCTTCAAGAGCTACTTGTGCAATGCATAGGTAAAGTTCCATACCCTCACCTAGACTAAGCAACTTTTGTTAGGTCATCCTCTTTAGGGTCTATTACTTACTTCCACTATCCATTTTAGCTTAGGAAAACTATAGCCTTAACCTACAAACCTACACTAAGACCATGGGTGATAAACATGGAATTTGGTGTTGTAGAGCCTTACACCAATGGAAGATGCCCTACTTAGACAAAGTATAACATTAACACGTTCTAGCATACTAAGTGAATTCACTTGCTATATCCTATGTGGAAAGCATAATTTATGGAACTTGAGTGGATGTCATGGAGACACACTCTATTCCTTTTTTGGGTTATGAGCCTATCCACCACATGAGAACCATGGTAAACCCTACATTCCCTTGTTGGGAAGGCGCCACTCCTCACCTACAAGTTAAATAGATAAGTTTCTTTTATTGAAAAGCCTTTATTACATTACTTAATAGATAGGCCTTTGGATATAGACCTTACATATGCTTAGCTCATACGTCATAGATGACAGTTCATCAACTTATGTCATGTGAGAAACCCTATCACATTGACATAGCATATTCAAGAACCATCTAGTTTTTGATACTCATGAGAACATCTTTCAAGTGCATCTCTATTGACTAGATCATCATTCATGTGTGTGTGTATACATAAATGTGAGAAAACCTTTCACATAACACATTAAGGCCACACATGTTAATACATCAATGCATAATAATATAGATATAACTATATGAGCAATCCCTTCATATAAACACAACAAGACACTATGAACATTCATACTTCATCAGATCATATACTTAATAACATCATAGCATAAAATTCATATTCATTACATGTTGATACATTCCTATACATGTTCTTATAAGACTAATCTCAGTACTATCCTATCAAGGCATACATGTGCAATCCGTAGTCAAGATCCCATACCCTTGTCCATAATAGTACACCAATCAAGTTATCATAGTTAAGATACACAATCATCCTTTCATGAACATAATCTTCACATACATTACAATGACTCTATCTTACTTATAGTCCTTCATGAGGTGTGTGTGTGTCTAGATTGGAAAACATGATTATGTAATGGAAACAATCCTAATATTGAGGCAGCCACCTTACAAAGGTAACAATACACAATCAATTCTTTAAACCATAGACAACTCACATATAGAGTAATAGGACCTATATACAACAGACAACAACATTATAACATAGGAGACAAGACATCTTCATTACTTGAATCTAAGACTCCTAATCATCCTTAATACCACAAATTTGTGTAGAGGCTCATACATAAGGTTATACTACACAAGAGTAACCGATCATTAATAGACCTCAATAATGTCAACGTATACACCTCAAACCCTAATATCTTTGTTCATATATAGAAAGAATCATCAATATAACCTAGATCATGAACTAGGATTGGAGACTAGAAATATAGCTTTACATGTGTTTTCATGATAACCACACTTCATCACATAAATTTTCCTTCAAGAACTTGATCATAACACATACATATATAACAAGAAGGTAAACACCGTCACCGTAAGTGGACCATACCACACAATTCCATACAAGGCCAAGCATCTAGCAATTTTATGGAAGAGTAGAGAGCATAGGGACAGCTTACCATTCCTCCAAGCTTTGATAATCGTTGATAAATTCCAATAATTAACATCAATGAATGTATAAATCAGTATCTAAAAGTACAATTACATAAATGAAATCTTACTTCAAAAATCATGGTTTCATGATCACATTAGGTACACTACTTCATCAAGTCTATAGAAAGTAGAGCAATATAGATCAATTTACCCAATTCCATAACCTTGATCATAATTTATCAATAATCCTCAATTCATATTCAATTCACATGAATAACACAACATAATTGAAACATAATTCAATCAACATAGAGTGAAGATCACATGACCATATTATATGCAAATTCGAGAAATTAGGAGGATCACGAGTTAATCATAAAATTAGATTCAAATTCATATTAAAAACAGTAGAAAACCAACAATTTATCATAAACATTCTTTTGAAATCAATTTAAAAAAGAACCCAGGGCTAGACTGAAAATTGGGAAATTTTGTCATCGATTCACACTTGAAAATGCTTGATTGACTCCTTAGATGAATGGATAAATCAGGATGAAGGATCACCATGCCTAATTTATTGAATACCCATGAGAAATTTTAGAAGAAACCATGAAAATCCAAACCCTAGCTTGAACTTCAGTTTTCCCTCCAATAGAGGTTTGAATGAATTTGGAGTAGAAGCTAGTTTTTTTTTTCAAAAAAAAATCTTATTGGCTATTGGGTTTTTGAGTTGGGAAAAGGAGTTAAATAAGTCTTAAAACTCTTTATAACTGTCTCCCAATATTACCAAAACACCCCCAATCTTTTTTGGATTTTCAAACATGTCAAACTCAACTACTAATTTTGAAATCTTCATCGTGGAAGAAGTCCGCAACGCGAAGCTGTTCCCACATGATTTATTTGAAAATAACTTCCGTGGTAGTTGAGTCTCCGTTGTGTCCACGACGTGGACAAACTGTTCAACATATGGTGGACTAAGTCCGCGATGCAGACCAATTTCACTAAAGAACAAAATATGTTGTTGTTGGCAGTTTGTTGTCCCGAGGTTGGATCCTCCTCAAGGACCCTTTGGTTGGTCCTTGTGGAGTTTTGATCAAACGTTTCCATATCAAATACTCTAGTATACATATTAGGAACCTCTACTATAAACTTTAGCATCAATAAACAAATAAAAAATATCAAGGCACACTCGAACACACACACATGTTTCAAGGGCTAGCTTTCGAACGTCTCGGACATTCTTGGATGTTTGATATCCAAATGACTTAAAATCAAGTATACATACCTAAAAACACTTATTTAAATTATTCTAAACTTTTTTCGTTACATGTGAGTCTCTAATCACCTTACTTCATTTTGAGTGTCCTTACAATATCCCCCACTTAGGAACATTTGTCCTCGAATGACACTTGCAAAACTTTAAGAACATTAAGGACATAAATTTATCGTATAATATCTCACAAATTTCTTAACATCATTACATAGAAGTCAATGAACAAAAATTTTAAGGAACAACAACTTCATATCACTTAGCACTCCATGTAACACAAGTGTAAGATCCCGAAAATGTCTTAGGTGAATGTTTATCATGATGGTATAAGGTCCTAAAGTTCTATAAATTAAGTTATTGATTCAGTTTCTAAGATTTTAGGTGAATTAGAAGTCAAAGGTCAAGGGACGACTAAGGCGTTCCATGACTAAGTTACCTATGTGCCTCATATGTGATCTTATGTGTTTATGTGTATTCATGATGTTATAAGGTCCTTAATTGAGTTATTATGGTTTATATAGGTAGTTTATAAAGTTTTGTGAAGTTAGGATGTCAAACGTCTAAGAATGTCAATGAAGTTCCAAAGTTTTTTCTTGTAACAACCTTGTGTGTCTATGTATGTAGTCTAGTTTTACGTCTTCGTTTTGGTTGAAATTTATGTGAGAGGTCCTAAAATCGTATACGAGCATGTTTGGGTAAAAAAAATTTGGTATATGATCCCCAAGGACCATCAATGTTTCCTTGAGGAAGGACCTAAGTTGGTGTCCAAGACTATCCGAGACAACCCTAAATGACGGAGGCAAATGATAACTCGTGGTTTTATTAACATCGTTCATGGGTGCCGTTGGTTGATACATAAGAGTGGGAGGATATGCAACCAAAGACAAGCCTCAGTACCATACCACATACCAATAGGATGATCCGTTGGTCAGGGGGCGCTCCATTAGTCAAGGGACGGGCCGTCGATAGGCAATCGTCGATAGTCTATGTTTCCTGCACAGGGCACTATTAAGTTGTAAATTCACCCCACATCCAAATAAGAAAAAGGTCTGTTCCTTAAGGGTCTATTGGATATTTTAAATATGTTAATAAGCCTAAAACACTTAGAAGATTTCATTCTTCAAAATCAAAACCCAAATTCCCTTAGAAATTCCATAGAACTCTATTTGAGCAAAAACTCAAGGAAGGGATTGGATTGGAGAATTAAGTGGAGATTATTCATCAAGTTGAAGGATTAGCTTTATTGACGTATGATTTTTAATCCTTGAAACTCTATTCATCATTTAGCCCAACTTTCAAAGAAGTTTTCTAAAGTTTTCAAAGATGAATTATCTATTTTCATTATCTATCCATGGGTTCATGAATTAAAGGTTTTTAAGCATTGACTATTGATTTATTTTGTCATTAATTAGAGTATTTTAAATCAATTAATCTATGAAGCCATTTATTTAATGAACGGTAGTTTTTGACTATTTTATGGGTTAAGTAATTTCTATATAATGATTATGAATTCTAGTGTAGTTTTCTATGGGCTATTGCTTGATGTAATAATTGTATTGAATTAATATCTAGGTTGTATTATATTGATGAATCTATATTGAATTGACCTAGTTTCATTGATTATGATAGGTTTTTTTTTATTGAATTGATGTTCATGGTCATGGGTGGCCTTATGGTATTGAGTTCGATGGTATAGCTTTGGATTGAAGTTTTGAGGATGGAATGGTATACTCTGACATAATTCCCTTTATTTTATGTTAATTAGACTTCAATTATGTTTGTATTTGTATGGTCCATTTATTGTGGTGATGTTATGTGCTTTATTTGCAAGTAATGTGGCCTTGTTGGTGTTAGTTTAAGTAATATGATGACTATGGCCTTTTCGGCAACTACTTTAAGTATTTTGATGATTTGTGTAATTGATTATGTGAAGTTGGATAATATCTATTGACATGATTATAATGTAAAAGTATATTTTTTTTACTGATGCTATTTAGGTAATCATGTTAAATTATGACTATGTCTTTATGCGTATATTCTTAGGGTTGATGCATTATTATTCCTTCTCTACTATATGAGTCTATGATGGTCCTATTGATGATGATATGGTAGTATGTAGGATGTCGTTAAAGATTATAAGGGTTATTTCTATGTGTTTCTACAATGACATGGAATATGTGTCAAAGAGAGATATGTTGTGTCTTGTCTCTGTTGACTAGTGTCCCTTACTTGATGCATTTATGAATGTGAATATGAGATGTATTCAGTTAGGATGCTAATGACTCTTATTATTGTATTTATTAATTAAATGAGACCTTAAATGATGATAAGAGAGTTCTTTATGCGGAACCTTGAATGTAGTGATAAGGTTACGAATATTGAAGTTGAAAGTCGTAATGGTATCCTTCATGTAAAGGAATGATACACTCATGGTGTATGGCCAATCAATTGAAGAGTCTACACTTTAGAGGATTTCTATAAAATTGAAAAGGAGTGGTTCTAGTGACAAAGATCAAACTAGGTTAAAAAAGAGAGCTCAAACACAAGAAGAACTTAGGAGTGCTAAGGTGAAATTGGAGAAAAGAGGTTGTTCTCGAAATCGAAAACCTACATGTGTCACTTGTGGAAAGAGAAACTATGGGGAATGCCTAAAGGGTACCAGGAGTAGTTTTCGTTGTGTTAAAGAAGGACACAAGGTGAAAGATTGTCCTACCAATGCTTCTATAGGAAGAGAGGATAAATCGTTGCTCCTAATATTTAAAAAGGGGATGTCCCAAATGCAAAGGCTCGTTTGTGCTCCGGTAAAGAGGATCAAATTCGGATGAGAATAATGATGATAATTTTTGTAAGTAATAGTTCATTATTTAGTGATATGAGTTCTTTCTAAGTGGGGGAGTAAGGTTAGTAGATGGGACAGAAAGTCATAGAAGCATGTTGCATCTATATGGTTTTTAGGAGTTTTGTTGTAATTGAACTTCTTAACTTCTTGCAGTGCTTCATGAAGTTATGATTATGTGGCAAAATATTTTTATATGATGTTACCTTGCTTGTTGCATGTTCCAATCATAAATTGCCTAAAAGTTGTATTTTTGGAAAAGTTGCATAAACCACTATAAAGTAGTTCCTCCTCACTTTGAAGTTTTTCAAAAATTAAATAATTCATTGTTTGGTATAAATTGTAGTAATGTGGTTATAAATTATCTATATTACCATGATATTTAATATAATTTTTTTTCTATTTGGAATGAATCATGTGAGTTTTGTTGTTGGATTGGGACGAAGTAAGGAAAATAGGGGAAGTGCTGCCGAATTTTCGTTAGATTATTAGCTAGCTTACAAGAAAGTAAAGCGCAATGTTTATCTAATTGTGGCACGATTGTTGCTTGTTATAGATTAATAGCTTGAGCAGTAAATATTGGACGTGCGGCTCGATTATACGGTATGTAACGCTGTCCCTTCTTTCTTTGTTTGGCATGACTTTTAAAAATAAGCGAATAACGGACAGGTTTGATACTTACCTCTAGAGCGTCTAGGTGACGTATATTCTTGCTTCCACAATTATTCCTCTATATATCGGCTATGTCTAAGGCTATGATGATCTCTCATATCTATGGTAGTGCTTCTTAGAGTCATTGATATTTTACGTTACCATATCGTATTAAAGGTTCATAATTTTGATAAAACATTAATCTTTGGTAATACTCCTTGCTGGTTCATGTTGATTGTTCTATTGAGTTATAAGAAATGATTTTAATTGCATATAGTTGCTCATAATATTCTGCTCATGCATAGAGTCATTTATCATTTAACCGAGTCCCGGGCCGGGTAATGTTCGTGCAGAGTTTCTTGCATATGTCACCGAGTTCCTCACTAGAGGGCCAGATATGTATATTATATATATGATTGGTGATGAGGATGGTTATGATGATGATGATGACGGAGATGACATGATGATTATTTTGTCGAGCCCCTTACTAGGGAAGCTGGGCACCTTATATGTTAAAGATATGCATGATTTTCACTTAAAAGGGTGCATGTGTAGCGATATTTTGTTTCGACTTGCCATATTAGTATCCTGTCATCTTTACCTTATGCTTTACATACTCAGTACATTGTCCATACTGACCCCCCTTTCCTCGGGGGGCTGCGTTTCATGCCCGCAGGTGTAGACGCACAGTTCGATGATCCTCCCGCCTAGGATATCTACTCTGCTGATTGGGAGAGCTCCACTGTTCCGGAGCCCAGTCATTTTGGTACATAACTTTTGTGTAGTCTTTTACTTGTCTATGGGTATGGCGGGGCCCTGTCCCGTCGAGTTTCACTAATGTACTCTTAGAGGTCTGTGGACATTATGTGGGTTGTATATATATGTTTTGGATAATGGTATGGACATGGTTTGTTTGGGATATCCGCTTGTACAGGGGCAGCCTTGTCGGCTGCGTACATCATTGTGTATTGTGTAGTGACAGCCTTGTCGGCTTACGTATGTTATTATGCTTTGAATAGTGGCGACCTTGTCAACTCGCTTATGCTGTTATGGTTGAATGGTTATGACTCCTTATGAGACAGGTCCTCTTTATATATATATGACGTTGGGGTTGGCTTGATTTGATTAAATTCCATATTGTCTTAGTTTCAGTTGATTATACTTAGCAAGTTTGTATGTGGGTGTCCAAAACGGGCACTAGTCACGGCCCATTGGGTTGGGTCGTGACAAAGAGTGGTATCAGAGCGGTTCTTCCTCGGAAGTGTCTACAGACCGTGTCTAGTAGAGTCTTGTTTATCGGTGTGTTGTGCACCACATCTATAAATAGGAAGCTACAGGACATTTAGGGTGTCATTCTTCTTCTTATTCTAGATCGTGCGATAGAGCTATATTAACAGGATAATCCCTCTCTAACGAATCTGTGTGTTTTCAGCTATGCCTCCAAAGAAAGCGACAGCTGCCCAGAAGGGAAAATCGGTAGCAGAAGGTACTAGTCCGACCCGGAGAGTTACTAGGGCCCGTGCCCAGTCTATGCCTGGTATTATGCTCTAATCGGAGAGCTCTGCTACACCGCCACCGCCAGAGGAGCTTAGAGCAGCAGCAGCTCCAGTTCGGGGGGACACCACCAGCCCCCGAGGCCCCAACACCTGAACCTCCAGCTCCTCAGTCAGGGGCGGAGGATAGGGCCATGAGAGATGCGGTTCAATTGCTGACTAGATTAGTGGCAGATCAGGCTCGCAGACATGGACTAGGAGTTGATCATGCGGACAGATCTGATAGCTTAAGGGCTCGTGACTTCTTAAGTTGTAATCCTCTAGAGTTCTTTGGGTCAAGGCCCCAGGATGATCCGCAAGATTTTATTCATCACATGCAGCGTACATTGAGGATAATCAAGGCTTCGGAGACCGAGTCTGTTGAGTTGGCTACGTATCATTTGCGGGATGTAGCTATTAATTGGTATGAGTCTTGGGAGTTATCTAGGGGTGAGGGTGCTCCTCTAGCAGTATGGGATGAATTTATGGAGGCTTTCCAGGGCCACTTCCTGCCTCCAGAGATGAAACGATCTAGAGTCGATAGATTTTTGCGTTTGAAGCAAAATGGCAGGAGCGTTCGAGAGTATAGCCTCGAGTTTGATTCATTGGCTAGGCATGCGCCTACTATTGTGGCTGATATAGCAGACAGGGTACACCGTTATGTGATGAGATTGGATCGTTATCTTATTGACGGTTGTATGGCAGTGACTCTTCATCCAGGTATGGACATTGCTCGGGTGCAGGCATATGCACAGGGGGTAGAGGATCGGCACCGGGGACGTCAGCCAGATAGAGATTATAATAGAGGCCAGCATAAGAGGGCTAGATCAGCAGGTCATCCTGACAAGTTTAGAAGCGGGCAATCTCAGCGGCATGTTAGATTTTCTTCCCAGCCAGCACAGAGTGCACCCCCATGTTTCATGGGTAGGGGGTTCGATCGTATGGATATTCGGAAGTTGGTCAGAGCTCTAGGGCGTCAGGGTCATAGATGGGCAGGGGTTTGAGCCAGTCGAGGCCACCTTTGCCTCGGTGTTCTCGTTGTGGTAAGTCCCATCCTGGGGAATGTCGTTGGGCTACAGGTGCATGTTTTTCTTGCGGCCGTCAGGGCCATACTATGAGGGAGTGTCACCTTAGAGGTAGTGCAGGTGGTATGGCACAGCCTACAGGATCCGTTGCTGGTTCATCTTCTTCTATGGCTATGTGCCCTACGGGGTAGGGTATTCAGGCGCCAGTAGGCCGTGGTAGAGGACGTGGTGGAGCTTCCAGTTCTAGCGGTCCCTCGAACCGTATATATGCTTTGACTAATAGGCAATATCCGAGGCGTCACCTAATGTGATCACAGGTATATTATCACTATTCTCCCGAAGTGTGTATGCATTGATAGACCCAGGTTCCACCTTATCATATATATCTCCGTTTTTTGCTAGTAGGATCAGAATAGAGTCTGAGTTGATAGAACCATTTGTGGTAGCTACACCTGTAGGAGATTTTGTCATAGCTACGCGAGTATATAGGAATTGTTCAGTAGTTATATATATAGTCGTCGTACCGTAGCAGATCTAATAGAGTTAAATATGATTGAGTTTGATATTATCATGGGCATGGATTGGTTGGCTGCTTGTTATGCTAATGTTGATTGCAGAGGAAAGATAGTTCGATTTTCAATTTCCAGGGGAACCGATTATAGAGTGGAAGGGAAGTACAGTATCGCCGAAAGGTAAGTTCATGTCATACCTCAAGGCCGGGAAGATGGTTAGAAAAGGCTATATTTACCATCTGATTCGGGTGCATGACATAAAGGCAGAGGCACCGACTCTTCAATCAGTCCTGGTAGTTAATGAATTTCCCGATGTATTCCCCAAGGAACTTCCAGGCCTTCCTCCAGAACGGGAGATAGAGTTTACTATAGATGTACTGCTAGATACCCAGCCTATATCTATACCTCCTTATAGAATGGCACCTGCTGAGTTGAAAGAATTGAAAGAGCAATTGAAGGATTTGCTAGAAAAGGGCTTTATCAGGCCTAGTACGTCACCTTGGGGAGCACCGGTATTGTTTGTGAGGAAGAAGGATGGGTCGCTGCGGATGTGCATTGATTATAGGCAGTTGAACAAAGTAACAATAAAGAACAGGTATCCCCTCCCAAGGATTGACGATCTATTTGACCAGTTGCAGGGTGCAAAGTGTTTTTCAAAGATAGACTTGCGGTCAGGTTATCATCAGGTGCGGGTAAGGGAGGCAGATATTCCAAAGACGGCATTCCGAACCCGATATGGGCATTATGAGTTTAGAGTGTTGTCTTTTGGGCTGACTAATGCTCTAGCGGTGTTCATGGATTTAATGAATCGAGTATTTAAACCATTCCTTGATATGTTTGTTATTGTATTTATAGACGATATTCTGGTCTATTCACGTTCAGAAGAGGAGCATGCAGACCATTTAAGGACGGTACTTAGGGTGCTTCAGCACCAGAAGTTTTATGCTAAATTTTCTAAGTGCGAGTTCTGGTTGACTTTAGTGGCATTCTTGGGGCATATTATTGGAGCTGATGGTATTTGGGTAGACACGCAGAAGATTGAGGTGGTAAAGACTTGGCCCAGACCTACGACACCTACTGAGGTACGCAGCTTTCTGGGGTTAGCAAGATATTACAGGAGATTCGTAGAAAATTTTGCCTCAATTTCAGCGCCTTTGACAAGGCTAACTCAAAAGGCAGCCAAGTTCCAGTAGACTGATTCTTGTGAGCGAAGCTTCCAGCTATTGAAAGACAAATTGACTACAGCTCCAGTCCTAACTCTTCCGGAGGGACCAGACGGCTATGTTATTTATTGTGATGCTTTGGGTGTTGGGCTAGGATGTGTATTGATGCAGCATGGCAAAGTTATAGCCTATGCCTCCCGACAGCTTAGGAAGCATGAAAAGAACTATCCTACTCACGATCTGGAGTTAGCAGTCGTGGTTCATGCCTTGAAGATATGGAGGCATTATTTATATGGTGTCCATGTGGACATCTATACAGATCATAAGAATCTCCAATATATCTTTAAACAGAAGAAGCTGAACTTACGACAGAGGTGGTGGTTAGAGTTGCTAAAGGATTATGATGTTGATATTTTATATCATCTAGGGAAAGCGAATGTTGTAGCAGATGCTCTTAGCCGTAAGTCCATGGGTAGCTTGACAGATGTACAACCAGAAAGGAGGGATATGGTTCGGGAGATTCAGCGGCTAACCAGCCTTGGAGTCCGTCTAGCTAATTCAGATGATAGTGGAGTTTCTATTCGAGAGGTTGCTGAGTCCTCAATCATAGATGAGGTAAAGAGTCACCAATACAAGGACCCTATTCTGGCACAGTATAGAGATGCAGCTCTTCAAAAGGAAAAGACCCCATTTAAGGTTAAACCTGACGGAGTGTTACGATATGAAGGCATATTGTGTGTACCCGATACTGCGGGGCTACGACGGCAGGTTATGGGAGAGGCACACTCTGCCCGTTATTCTATTCACCCAGGGTCAACGAAAATGTATCATGTAGATGCTTATATTGGTGGGATGGCATGAAAAAGGACATAGCGGAGTTTGTTGCTCAGTGCCCGAATTGTCAACAAGTCAAGATCGAACATCAAAAGCCAGGTGGATTATTACAGGAGATAGAGATCCCGACTTGGAAATGGGAGATGATTAATATGGACTTCATTACAGGCTTACCTCGCACTCAACGGAAGTATGACTCTATATGGGTTATTGTAGATAGGCTGATAAAATCGACCCATTTTCTTCCAGTCAGGACTACTTATTCGGCTGAAGATTATGCGAGGTTATATGTCAGGGAGATAGTGAGACTTCATGGGGTTCCCACGTCCATTATATCAGACAGAGGAGCTCGATTTACAGCCAACTTTTGGAGATCGTTTCAGAAGGGATTGGGGACACAGGTGAACCTTAGCACAACATTTCACCCTCAGGCGGATGGGCAGGCTGAGCGTACTATTCAGACACTAGAAGATATGTTGCGGGCCTGTATTATTGACTTCAAAGGTAGCTGGGATGACCACTTGCCGCTCATTGAGTTTGCCTATAATAATAGCTACCATTCTAGTATCCAGATGGCACCGTACGAGGCCTTACATGGGAGGAAGTGCAGATCACCTATTGGTTGGTTTGATGTTGGCGAGACTAAGTTAATAGGCGCGGATGTGATTCAGCAAGCTGTTGACAAGGTGAAGCTTATTCTAGAAAGATTATTAGCAGCCCAGAGTCGACAGAAGTCATATGCAGATAATCGGCATCGAGATTTGGAGTTTTAGATTGGTGACTGGGTATTCCTGAAGGTATCACCCCTGAGGGGTGTGATGAGATTCGGCAGGAAGGGGAAGCTCAATCCGAGATACATTGGGCCTTATCAGATTGTTCGTAGGATAGGCAAGGTTGCCTATGAGTTGGATCTACCATCTGATTTGGAGGCGGTACATCCAGTCTTCCATGTATCGATGCTACGTAAATGTATTGGTGATCCTTCTAGAGTATTCCCTGTAGATGATATTCAGGTAACAGAGGAGTTTTCATATGAGGAGAAACTCGTGGCTATACTTGATTGTCAGGTTAGAAGGTTACGTACTAAGGATGTTGCTTCCGTCAAAGTGTTGTGGAAAAATAACAATAGGGAGGAGATGACTTGGGAAGCGGAAGACGAAATAAAGAATAAGTATCCTTACTTGTTCCCCGTACCTGCAGGTAATTCAATTCCTAGCTTGACTATATTGATAGATAATGAGATTATGTAGCTGTGAGGCATCTGTAAGTTACGGAATGCAGGTTGATAGGTATAACTTTTAGAGAGACCTCGCTGGAATTTGTTTTTTCAAGACGCTAACTTAACATTTGAGGATGAATGTTCCTAAGGGGGAAAGATGTTATGCCTCATATTTTTTATATACGTAGTGCGCATCGTGATCTAGTAGACGTAAGTCCGGGGAATGAGATTTTGTTTTAAGTTCCAAGTGATTAAAGAAATATTAGGCAAAGATGTTATTTCCAAATGTGATATTAAGTATGAGTTGGCTAATGTAAGTGCCATTAACTTTAAGTGAGGGATTAATTAGTGGCTAATTCGGATTAATTTAATCCAATGGGCCCCACCACTCATAATTGGTGGCTGATTAATATTTAATCCAGTGGGCCCCACCACTCAAGGCAAAAATTAAAAAGGGATCAGATTGTGAGCTGGCCTTAGTGGACAGGTGTAGAGGAGGGCTGCCTCCACTTCATACTATTAAATGAGGTGGAGAAATCCACTCCATGTTAAATAAAGTGGTGAAATGTACTGCTGCATATCATCTTCTTCTTCACCACTTGTCTTAGGCAGCCATGGAAATGGAGAAACCAACCCTGCAACTCTTGGCCAGCAGCTGCAAATAATTTGGTTAGTAATCTCCTTGTTTGGTGTGTTAATTCTTTAGAATACCTTTGTTAATTATCCATTAATTTTAAGAAGGGGGCGTGACCAGTAGCTTAGGAAGTTTGTTTTAGTTATTGAATGTGCTAAATATGAACGGAAACCATAATCGGATTATTAGTGGTGTCGTGTTGGTGCTTGGGCTGTTTTGATTAAAGCAAACTGCGGGAAAATTCTGTTTTGGCGTTGTATATGTTAAATGTTATTATGAGTATATACTCCAAAGGATGAATACGATAAGGTAGATGTGTTGCGAATTATAAAACGAGTTATCGCTCGGTGTGTCGTTGCTTCGCTGCTATGGTTGCCGAGACGGAACTGTTTTTGGGAGGGGGCTGTTTAATATGATTCGTTGGGTTATATGTGTTATTGGTATTGCTGTGGATAATTTGGGTTGTTGTCGGATTGGGACGAAGTAAGGAAAATAGGGGAAGTGCTGCCGAATTTTCATTAGATTATTAGCTAGCTTACAAGAAAGTAAAGCGCGATGTTTATCTAATTGCGGCACGATTGTTTCTTGTTATAGATTAATAGCTTGAGCAGTAAATATTGGACGTGCGGCTCGATTATACGGTATGTAACGCTCTCCCTTCTTTCTTTGTTTGGCATGACTTTTAAAAATAAGCGAATAATGGACAGGTTTGATACTTACCTCTAGAGCGTCTAGGTGACGTATATTCTTGCTTCCACAATTATTCCTCTATATATCGGCTATGTCTAAGGCTATGATGATCTCTCGTATCTATCGTATTAAAGGTTCATAATTTTGATAAAACATTAATCTTTGGTAATACTCCTTGCTGGTTCACGTTGATTGTTCTATTGAGTTATAAGAAATGATTTTGATTGCATATAGTTGCTCATAATATTCTGCTCGTGCATAGAGTCATTTATCATTTCACTAAGTCCCGGGCCGGGTAATGTTCGTGTGGAGTTTCTTGCATATGTCACCGAGTTCCTCACTAGAGGGCCGAGTATGTATATTATATATATGATTGGTGATGAGGATGGTTATGATGATGATGATGACGGAGATGACGTGATGGTTATTTTGTCGAGCCCCTTACTAGGGAAGCTAAGCACCTTATATGTTAAAGATATGCATGATTTTCACTTAAAAGGGTGCATGTGTAGCGATATTTTGTTTCGACTTGCCATATTGGTATCCTGTCATCTTTACCTTATGCTTTACATACTCAGTACATTGTCCGTACTAACCCCCCTTTCCTCGAGGGGCTGCGTTTCATGCCCGCAGGTGTAGACGCACAGTTCGGTGATCCTCAGCCTAGGATATCTACTCTGCTGATTGGGAGAGCTCCACTGTTCCGGAGCCCAGTCGTTTTGGTACATAACTTTTGTGTAGTCTTTTGCTTGTCTATGGGTATGGCGGGGCCCTGTCCTTTCGAGTTTCACTAATGTGCTCTTAGAGGTCTGTGGACATTATGTGGGTTGTATATATATATGTTTTGGATAATGGTATGGACATGGTTTGTTTGGGATGTCCGCTTGTACAGGGGCAGCCTTGTCGGCTGCGTACATCATTGTGTATTGTGTAGTGGCAGCCTTGTCGGCTTACGTATGTTATTATGCTTTGAATAGTGGCGGCCTTGTAGGCTCGCGTATGCTGTTATGGTTGAATGGTTATGACTCCTTATGAGACAGGTCCTCTTTATATATATATGACGTTGGGGTTGGCTTGATTTGATTAAATTCCATATTGTCTTAGTTTCAGTTGATTATACTTAGCAAGTTTGTATGTGGGTGTCCAAAACGGGCACTAGTCACGGCCCATCGGGTTGGGTCGTGACAAAGAGTCAAAGACAACTCCAAATGATGGAGGCAAACGACGGCTCGTGGGCCTGTAGAAGCCCCATCGATGGGTGCGATTGGTTGATACATGGGCGTGGGAGGATATGAATCCAAAGAAAAGCCCCAGTCCAAGACCACAGACAAACAATACGTTCTATTTTTCAAGGGACGGGCCATTGATGGGCAATCGTCGATTGTCTGTGTTTCCTACGTACACTGTTAAGTTAAGGGGTGAAGTTGTAAATTCACCCCAGGTCCAAAAAAGAGAAAGAGCTGTTCCTAAATAGTATTTTGGGTATTTTAAATATGTTTATACGCCTAAAACACTTATAAAATTTCATTCTTCAAAATAAAAAAACCCAAATTCCCTTAGAAATTTCTCTAAAACTCCATAGGAGACAAAACACAAGAAAGGGCTTGGATTGGAGAATTGAGTAGAGATTCTTCTTCAAACTGAAGGATTAGCTTTATTAAGGTATTGTTTTTTATCAACGAGCCAAACTTTCAATTAAGTTTTCTAAAGTTTTCAAAGATGAATTGTCCAATTTCATGATCTATCAATGGGTTCTTAAATTAAAGGTTTTTAAGCATTGAATATTGATTTTTTTTGTTATTAATTAGATGATTTTAACTTAATAAACCTATGAACCCATGTAATTAATGAACTCTAGTTTCTGACTACTTTATGGGTTAAGTAATTTGTATCTAATGTTTATCAATTTTAGTGTAGTATTCTATGGGCTATTGATTGATGTAATAATTGTATTCAATTGATATATAAGTTGTATTAGATTAATAAATCTATATTTAATTGACCTAGTTTCATTGAATATGATAGTTTTATTATTTAATTGATGTTCATGGAAATTGGTAAGGGCTTTATGGTATTGAATTGGAATGGTTAGCATTGGATTGATGTGTTAAGGATGGAGTGGTGGTACGCTGCCCTAATTCCCTTTATTTTATTTTGATTTTACTTCAATTGTGTTGGTATTGGAATGGACCACTTATGGTGGCAGTGTTATATTCTTTACTTACAGTTGATGTGGCTTTGTCGACTTAAGTTTAAGTAATATGATGATCATGGCCTTTTCGGCAACTACTTGAAGTATTTTGATGATTTGTGTAGTTTTTTATGAAAGTTGGATAATATCTATCTACATGATAAGTTATGTGAAAGTATATGTGTTCTCCTATTGATGGTATTTTAATAATCATGTAAGATTATGACTATGTCTTTATGTGTATTGTCTTGGGGTTGATGCATGGTTATTCCTACTTTAATATATGAGTCTATGGTGGTCATATTGATGATGATATGTTAGTATATATGTTGACTTAAAGATGATAAAGGTTATTTCTATGTGCTTCTAGAAATAAAATGTAATATGTGTTTAAGAGATGCATGTTGTGTCTTGTCTTGGTTGACTTGTGTCCCTTGATGGATGTATAAATGTGAATATGAGACCTTAAACCTAGTGGTAAGGTTATGAATGTTGAAGTCAAAAGTCGTAATGGTATCCTCAAGTAAATTAATGATAAACTTCAGGTTGATTGGCTGAAATGACATCATATCAAAACATATATAAGTCATTATGAACTTCTTGTCTCAATTGTAAGGTAGTCCTATTGGACCTTTCTTTAGTTGGGTAAATTTTAATAGGTTATGAACTTGATATGGAACCCATTTATATGAACCTTTAATATAAATTACTCTATGAGAACAAAGGCTAGCATCGAGTTAGTATGGTAAGGGGAGTAGTTCTGGTTAATGAATTAGACTAGAATACAAAGCACACCCTTCATATTCCTTAACCTTGTTCCTACATGGTATGTGTCCAAGTTCTACCATTTACAAGTGGAACACCCCCATTGAAGTAGTATAGAAATCCAGATTCCATGCTTTCCTATCGTGGTCTGTGTTGGTTATTTAATATTCTCATCATATGGAATACCTACTAGCATTACAAAAATTCTATGAGCTTTAGGTTCTAGAATGGGATGCTATCTAGACATTGCACAATAGACATTGAAGGTGTTAGTTAGAGTCCCTAGGTCTTGTCCAAGACCATTACTTGAATGTCTTTATGTGATGAATGAGTCTTAAATTAATTAATAAATGTAATGACTTAATTTAAGAAAGTATGTTAAATGAATAAGTACTTATTTAGAGTTGTTAAGGTTGAAGGGAATATAGGAATGGTCACTTTGTATCTTACCTAGATAAGTCTCAAGAATGACTTTAGTTAGGTAAAATGGTTGAATATGTATGCATGATCTAAACATAGGTAGTCTTAAGTATTATTTAGGTAGTCTTGACAAGGTCAATCATGAACATTATTTTCTTGATTTACTTAAGTAAGTTTTTTGATAGACTTTAGTAAGGGAATGTCATATTATCTAAATGTTATTGTGTCAAGTGAGAATGATTGTCACATCCCGAAACCACACCCGAGAAGTTTAGGGAAATCTCAGATTGCAACCGGCATACTTGACCTCTCGGAGGTCTTGTACAAGCCCTTACATATCATTAATCACATATACATAATGAAAAGTAGTGCAAAATTAAAGATTTACACAAAACATTTCATAGTCTTTAAAAATACTTTTATATAGAGTCATAGGAAATACTAAGTCTCAATCTCATCAAACATAAGTCACGAGCTTACTTTTGAGACACAGCTCTACACAATACTAATGTAAAAATACTTAGTCTATTACAATAAATCAATAAGAAACATAAAATACATATATGCCGTTGAATCAAATGAGGACATACTTTGACTTCTCTTGAACGATGCTACGACCAAGTCTTCCTTCCCAAATGATCCTCACCTACCAACAACTATAGAGATAGATAAAAACATGGATTAGTACAACCACATGTACTATGTATGGCATAATTCATGAGAAGCATGAAAAAGAACGTTTAGTATAAATATACATCTTTTCATTTAATAATCATAATAACAAAATTTAACAACTTAGAAACACATAAGATAACAATTAAATGATTTTAACACATTTTTGAGCTAAAATTACAGTAAGCTCAACTCATTGTACAGTGAAGGAATTCACTGTTATAGTGAAGTTGTCTACTTCTTCCTTAGACACTTCTTAACGTGTAGTGTTCTCACTAGATGTTATCCTAAGACCCACTTAAGCAACACAAAGAGAGACCGCCCATACAACCTCCATAAGCATACCTAAATTATCCTCAAGAATACCTATAATAGTCTACATACATACTTTACAAGGCATCAAACATATCAACATATAGATAATATGATATTCTCTTACCTAAGTCTATCAAAAGACATACTTAAGTATATTATGAAGATAACATCCATGATTAACCTCTTCAAGATTACCTAAATAATACTTAAGACCTCCTACGTTTAGCTCATGTCCATATAATCAACATTTACCCTAACAAGAGTCATTCTTAAGACTCATTTAGGTAAGATACTAAGTGACCGTTCCTATGCCTCCTTCACACCTTAACTAGACAACCTTAACTACTCTAGATAAGTACTTATTCATTTAACATACTTTCATAACTTAAGTCATTATATTCATTAGTTCATTTAGGAGACATTCAACACATAAAGGACATTCATAGAAATTATCTAATGCTAATAGGTATTCCATATGATGAGAATAAGCAATAACCGATATTTACCTTGATAGAAACACATGGAATCTGATGTTCTAACCTACTCTGATGAGGGTGTTCTACTTGCCAATGGTAGAAAATAGACAAATCTCATGTAGGCACATTCTTAAGGAATATGAAGGGCATGCTTTGTAATATAGTCTCATTCTTTAACTAGAATTACTTATCTTACCATACTCACTCGGTGCTAGCCTTCCTTCTCACAGAATAATTCACACTTATGGTTCACATAAAAGGGTTCCATATCAAGTTCATAACCGAATGACATCCACCCTATCAAAGAAAGGTCCACTAGATCAACCTAACAATGGCGACAAGAAGCTCATCATTAATTTCCTAAGGTTTAGTATGATGTCGTTCAATCCAATTAAGCTTAAGTCTATCATTCCTTTACTATGAAAGATACTAATACAGCTTACGACTTCAACATTCATAACCTTACCACTTGGTTCAAGGTTTTATCTAATAGACTCTCTTAACTTAATTCAAGGTCACATCTCATTCATACATCCAAGACTAAAAGACAATAGAATCTAAGTCAAGACATCACCCGTTTACTTTTAGACATACATCAAGCAAGGGACACAAGTCAACCAAGACAAGACACCACATACTTCACTTTTAACTCATATTACATGTAATTCTAGAAGCACATCGAAATAACCCTTATCATCTTCAAGTCAACATATATAATATCATATCAACATAATTATCATCATCATAGACTCATATTGTCAAGTAGGAATAACATACATCAACCTGACTATACACACAAAGCCACATTCAATGTCTAAGATGATCTCCTACATAACATCAATAGAACACATATACTCTCACATTGCTTAACATGTATATAGATATAATCATACTTCACATAATCAACTATACAATCAGTCACATAACTTCTAGTAGTTTGCCGATGTCACATCTGGATTTATCCCTTAGACGTTACTAGCGTCGTCTTCCTTTTCAAGGACTGAGACTACACTGTAAGTCTCATGTCATTATATTCATAATTTAATAAATGCATAAAATTTTAAAACTTTCATTTTAACTACTTGGAGATTTACATAAACCTCTACATACACATAATATATATTCATATTGGGTATACATAGACCTTTTGTATAGGAAGGTTACATAGCCTTCTACTTTTATCGTAGATACATATATAGAAAATATAGAAATAGTCTCAATGATTGTCTCATCTCATACCATCTAAACAATTATAACAATCTGGGCATAACAATTATATCAATCAAACAAGACCACATATAGGTCATACAAAAGTATAGTACTCAATTGAAAAGTAAAGAAATGAAAGAGTCATTAAGCTCTTGACAAGTCCGTAAGCTAGATGATGGCGTTGCCCTCAGAAGTTGAGGACTTACCCACTTGGATGATAGGGAGAATCCAAGCATTCAAACAATTTTCCTTCTAAAATCTTCAATGACTGGAACATAAAATGTTTGGTAAAAGGGAAGAAAATGGGGTTAGTACTCCACATGTACTAAGTATTAGACCTTATGCACATACACAAGCTAAACATGCTAAAATGGGAATTTTGTCAAACATGCAATTTTACCCCTTTAGGGACGTAGTGCAAACCCAAGCAAGTCATATCAATCAATAAAACATGCCTACTGACTAAATAAGTAATATCTATCCGAATATGTTTGAAAACCATGATTTTTTACAACCCCATCAACAAATAACATCACAAGAATGAATAAGAGTAAATCATATCATGATAAGCAAGACAACTACTCACAAGTCCTTATCAAGTCCACAAGTGCAATGACCAAGCAAAGCCCCATAATCTTACTCAATCAAGTATCCGCAACAAGAAAACATGACCAATGTCCAACTTTACGTATCATGGCATTTATGTTTAGATATTATCATATACAAACATTACAACCGAAGGCATATTCATAAATAAACTAATAAACATATAGTATCAACAATGTGACATAGTCATCATATATACATCATATATCATCATAGCATAAACATATATAAGACCCCCCTCCTAAGACTCCCCTAAAGGCTAGCTAGTGCAATGTTTAGGAAGAGTCTCATACCCCTACCTAGACTAAGCTAGACCTCTTATGTTATCAAAGATATAGTTCAAGTACTTTGATTCGTATTAACATTTGGGAAAATCTTTTCCTAACCTACATAGACCACATGAGCTAGTGTGGAATCCGGTGGCATAAAACCCTATACCGAAAGAAGGCGGACTACTTGCCAAGGTAGTACAAAAATATGAAACATAGAAACTTCGTGGATCCACTAGCTAGTATTCCTATGGGGGCAACATTGTCAAAGAACTAGGAGATTGAGTTGGGACCCTCTTTATGCGCCAAGCATCATAGTCTCCAATCTCAAGAGTAATGTAGTGTTCCTACCATCCCTATGTGGGAAGGAACACTCCTCAATCTAGATCATATGGTACTTAGCTAGTGTCCCTTATTGAAATGTCTTTAAGCCTTTAATTATTAATCATATCTTCATTTAGGTCATAGGGTCTACCCCTTGTATAAAAATCATCATGAATAGCTCAATCAGAATTGTATGAGTATAAGTGCTTTCATCAGAATCCACCTAAGTGAGGTTAACATATTAGCATTTCATAGCATATCAAGGCACATTAATAATTTCACCATCATTATATCAGATAAACCTTAATCAACCTCACAACATAGTCAAGAATTTTCCTATCACAATCCTAAACCATAAAATAGAAGTTAGGGAACAATCTCGGATTGTGTCACAACGTCGTCGAACTCTCAGAGATCATAGACATTAATCTTTCATATTATCATATACATAGTGAAAAATAGTGTGGAATTAAAGCTTTTCACATAACATAATATAGTCTTCAAGATCTCTTTCATATAAAAGTAATAGGAAATACTAAGTCTCAATCTCATCATCTTATGACATAAGGATACTTGGGACACGACCCATACTTCAAACTACGAATATAGAAATACTTAGTCTATAACAATACTTTTGATGAAAACATAAAAGACATATATATGCCCTCGAGTCAAGTGAGGACATACTTCATCCTCTCTTTAAAGATCTTCTAAGTCCAAGTCTTCACTTCTCAAAGCTCCTCACCTACAAAGAACTATATAGATAGATAAGAGCGTGTAGTTAGTACAACCACATGTACAAAGTATGACTATATGCATAAAAATCATGAAAACGGACTTTATTGGAAATATGCATCTTTTCATTTAAAAAGTCATATTATAATCATAATAACATCATAAATAAATTTAGAAACACATAATATACTTCTAATTTGTAATTTCTTCAATTAAAGTCATCATTTCACTTAAGTCACACAAAGAGAGACCACTCATACACCCTCTCTAGATGTGCCCAAATGACCCTTAAGATTACCTATAATGATTCACATACATACTTACACAGCAATTATAAATAGAAAGGTAAGATTCTTCTACCAAAGGTCAACTCTAATTCTCACTTGACTGAGTTGTGAAGCGACTTCCCATATAATCCCTTACACACACACTTAAGAGATCCAATAGACTCCCTATGATTGAATCATGCTCACATAAATCACCAACACATAGATGATATGACATTCTCTTCCCAAAGGCTATCAAAAGACCTACTTAAGTAAATCAAGAAGATAACATCTATAGTGACCTCTACAAGATTACCTAATTAGTCTTTAAGACTACCTAAGGCTTAAATCATGTCCACAAAATCAACAAACTTCCCTAACTATAGTAATACTCAAGAATTCAAAAAATAAGACATGAAGAGATCATCCTTTATGCCCTCTTTAATCTGCAGCTAAGAAATCCTTAAGTCACTTTAGATTAGGTATTCATTTATTTACATGTGCCTAAACACAGTTCATTAAAACTCATGAATCACATAAAGGACATTCAAACAATGGTCTTGAACAAGAACTAGAAATTCCACATAACACTTTCAAAGTCAATTATGCAATGTCTAGATTGCATCCCATACCACCACCTAAACTCCATTTATTCCTCAAATGTTAATAGGTATTCCATATGATGAGAATAGACTAACCGACATAGACCATGAAAGCAAGAAACGGAATACAAAGTTCTATCCAACTCCGATGAGGTTGTTCTACTTGCCGATGGTAGAACTTAGACACATTCCATGTAGGCACATGGTAAACGAATATGAAGGGCTTCTTTGTATTTTAGTCTCATACTAAACTAGAACTACATACCTTACCATAGTCACTCAGTGCTAGCCTTCGTTCTCAAATAGTAATTCATGCAGTAGTTTCACATAAAAGGGTTCCATAACAAGTTCCTAACTGAATCACATTTACCCTGCAAAGGAAGGTTTACTAGGGCTGCCTCACGATGGAGACAAGAAGTTCATGATGACTTTCCCAAAGAATGATATGATGCCGTATAATCCAACTAACCTTAAGTCCATCATTTCATTACTTTTAGGGATACTATTATGGCTTACTTTCTAATCAATCTTAACCTTACCCTTAAGTCAAGGTTTGCACATAATATACTCTCATAAAATCTTTTAACGTCACATGTCATTCATACATTCAAGACTAAGAGTTCTAACACCCTAAATCAAGACATCGCAAATTTATAAACATATATACATCAAGCAAGAGATTCAAGTCAATCAAGACAAGACATCACATACTTCACTTTTAACACATAACACAAGTCATTCTAGAAACACCACTAAAACCACCTAAAATCTTCAAGTCATCATATATGTAATCATAACATCATTAATATACTCCATATAGACTCATAAAGTCAATTAGGAATAGTCGAGGCTTAACCTAACACTATAATCATAATATCAAAGTCATAAACTAACAAGATCACTTCAGGCAACATAAGTAGAAAAATACATATATAACTATATAACTTCACATGTAGATAGTAAATGTCATGGTTCACATAATCAAAATACACAAATAGACACATAACTTCTAGTAGTTTCCAATAAAGCCATGCTCATATTAATGCATAAAGTAACGTCGACAAGTCCACATCAACTGCAAGTAAGACACATAACACCACGACTATAAGTGGACCATTCTAATAACAATAGAATCGAAGTATAATTAATATCAAATTAAAGAAATCCGTGCAGCATACCTTCATTCCCTTATTCACACTTCAATTCAATACTAAATCGTCCAATTCAACATCACAATGCCCTTACCCAGGGCCATAACCAACAATTCAAACAATAATCATAAAATATAATGAAATATATATCAATTAAATATAGGTTTAAAAATGTAGTATCAATTAAATAAAAATTGAAAATAATTCTTATATCATTAGAAAGCCATGAGAAACTACATAACAATTCAACAATATTAACTTGATATCAAGTAACCCACATTATAGTCAACGACTAGGGTTCATCAATTTACATGGGTTAATTGGTAATTTAGATTGAAATCATCAATACAATATCAATTATATCATAATTAAATTTTTAGAAATGATTTATGCAAGAATCTATGGTAGAATCATGAAACTGGACAATTCACTTTAGAAACCTTTGAAAAACATATTGAGAATTGGCTTCTTGATGAAATGAGTTTCAAGGATGATAATTCTTTAATTTGATGAAGAATTTCGACAGAAAAACCCCTCACCAAGCTGCCTCCTCAAGCTGAACTTCAATGGAGGTTTTGGAATATTTTCTAAGAGTTTTGGATTTAGGATTTTTAAAAATGAGGTCTTCCATGTGATTACCCTTTATCTACATAATTAAAATACCCAAATTAACCTTAAATGACCGTCCATGATTTATTTTAGAAGTTGGGTGAATTTACCAATTCACCCTTTACTTGGCAGCAAACATGCGCAGGAAGGCAGTTGTGTACGACACTTGTCCTTGGCCGTCAAAGCCACGACGGGGCGTCACAACCCTTTGCATTTTCTATAGTGTATGGAAAATATTCCTTTACCTCCCATAATTAAGTCCCCATTGACGACACTCTTTTACGGGGCGTCACAACCATGACCGGCTGTCTACTGCTCCGTCGTTTGGGGTCTGCCTGGGACTGTCATGCCAACAGTTTTGGGTCATTACTCAAGGACCCTTAGATGGTCCTTAGAGATAATTTCCCAGACATTTAAAACCCAAATACGATAGTATATAATTTTAAATCCTCTCACTTGAATTTAATAAAAAAATTAACATGTAAAACTCGACCAAACACGCCTAGACGTACAAGGTTAACTCAAGGTATATCATTCGAATACCTTGGACGTTCTTGGTCGTTTGACCCCCAAACTTGTAGAAACTTTACCAACTTCAAATTATATATTAACTCAATTAAGAACCTTAAAAAACCATGAAACACACATAAACACATAGAACCACATTTTAGACATTTAGGTGACTTAGTCGTCAAACGTCTTAGTCATCCCTTGACGCTTGACTTCCAACACCTCTAATATTTTAGTTACTGCCTCAAAACCATATATTATACTTATTTAGGACCTTAGAAAATCAATACCAACATGTTAGTCTCCAGTTAACCTAGGCCATCTTCTGGGTCTTACAATCTCCCCCACTAGGACAAGATTCGTCCTCGAATGACAGTTGCCACTCTCCGAACACTTATACGATAGATACTCAACTAGCAGATAACAATCATTCCATAAAACACATAATCAACAAGAAAACATATATTTCACATAGTCAAGAGATTCACAACACAACAAGAAACTAGAAATAATTCTATAACTCATTATGCTGCAAAACTCACATTCTTCATTCCAAATAGTAAAACTCATTTTATACTCAATAATCTACTAAAATACATTATTTAAAATCACATAACAATATTTTTAGGCAAACAAATCAATTAGTCATTTTCTCAAAAATATGGCAGCTTGCAGTTTTTAAGGAAACAGCGACTTTTTAAGCACTTTTTAAAAAATCCGCATTTTTAAGCAATTCAAGATATAAACATGCTAATATAAAAAGCAGCATCATATAAACACATCTTACAACATAGTCATGGCTTGATAAAACACAATGCAGGAAATTAATGAAATTCAATTTCAACCAAACTCCAAAACATCATGAAGAAGCAACAATTCAAGGACTTCTATCCTATCCACATACCATGTTCCCCCACTTAGAAGGAACTCATATCTTAACAAAAGAAAGACAACTTACCAACATCATCATCACTTTGCTTCTCATCTGGCTTCTCCACTCTATAACAAAGTGCATAGAAACGCCTATTAGTCAAAGCATCATCCTTTGGAACACAAGGAGCAACTTGCTTACCCTCTCTTCCTCTGGAAGAAATCATGGGACAATCTCTCATTTTGTGCCAGTCTTTACCACAACTAAAGCAACTCCCGGTATCCAATAGACACTCACCATAATGTTTATTACCACAATTTGCACAAGTAGGCTTGCCATCCTTGGAAACCACCTCCTTTCTCAACCTTGAACTTAGCACTCCTAGATTTTCCTAGAGATTGTACTTCTTCTTAAACCTAGTTTTCTTTTGATCACTAGCACCGCTCCTTTTTTAACTTCTATCCATCCTCGTAAGTTTACACTCTTCAATTGATTGTGCATACACCATGAGTGTATCTAGAGTCATTTTATCATGCAACATAGCGGTACGACATTCTTCAACCAATAAGTCGGCTACCCCCGTCACAAAATGACTCATTTCATCTCTTGGATTGGACACAAGAGATGGCGCATACCTAGACAAAGTTGAGAATTTCAAAGGAAACTCCGCAACACTCATATTGCCATGCTTGAGATTGATGTACTCCTCCACCTCAATTTCTCTCCTCTCTCAGGGAAACTACATACCAAGAAAAGCTTTTTAAAATTCTTCCCATTCAATAGCACCCTATCCTTCTGGCCTATTATACTTCCATAGAGTGTACCATATTTGTGAAACATCTCTCAATTGGTACGGGTCCAACTCCACCTTCTCCCTAGATGTAACCCCCACAGCACTCAAATCTTTGTACACTCCATCAAGAAACTCTTAAGGATTCTCGTTTACCATAGATCCAAGAAAGATAGGAGGATTCATCCTCACAAAATCTCTTAGCCTAGATGTCATAGTGCTCTCCACAACCCTAGGCATCATATTCAAATTAGTTTTCACAGTCACGGCTCGGGCAATAGAAATCAAATCCTCTATTTGACATCTTTGGAACCTCAATACCTCCTTCCACATTAGGAATAAGATCACCTTGGGGAGTCACTTGGTCATCTTGAGCTCTTGAACTCCCTTCCCACCTTGAGGAACTTACTCTACTTGCTTAACTTGAGAGGGAACTTCCTCATTCACCCTCTATTCTTCCAACCTTCTAGAGGTCATCCTTCTAATATTTATCTTCTAGAAAAAAAACAAGGAAAATCATAAGAAGGATAATCATAACATTTACTCTAATGCATGACATAGAAGTAGAAAAGAAGAGAAACTTTATCGTCCTATAGCCTCTCTCCTATAGATGTATCGCGACTCACACCAATGGTTAAGACTCTACTAAACGTAACTTGATGAGACTTCTTGATTCCTTATACTAGTGTCACCATCCTATTCTTCGATACCAAGCTTTTTTACAACCTGAACCATAACTTTGAAGTTAGGGCACAATCTTGGATTGTGACACGGCGTCGTCGAACTATCGGAGTTCTTAGACAAGCCTGTTTCATATCATTCATTGAATATACATAGTGAAAAGTAGTGCAGATTATAACTTTTCACAAAACATAATATAGTCTTCAAAATCTCTTTCATATAAATGTAATAGGAAACACAAAGTCTCAATCTCATAATCTTAGAACACTAGGATACTTGGGACACGACCCATACTTCAAAATACGAATATAGAAATACTTAGTATATTACAATACTTTGAATGAAAACATAAAAGACATATATATGCCCTCGAGTCAAGTGAGGACATACTTCCACTTCTCTTGAATGATCTTCTAAGTCAAAGTCCTCACTTCTCAAATTTTCTCAAATTCCAAGAACTAATGGACTTTATTCGAAATATGCATCTATTTATTTTAAAAATCATACTATAATAATAATAACATCATAAATCAATTTAGAAACACATAAGATACTTCTAGCATGTAATTTCCTCACTTATAGTCATCCTATGATTGACTTATGTCACACAAAGAGAGACCGCCCATACACCCTCTACAGATGTCCCTAAATGACCATTAAGATTACCTAAAATGATTCACATACATACTTACAAAGCAATTATAAACATCAAGGTATGATTCTTCTACCAAAGGTTAACTCTAAGTTTCACTTGAGTGAGTTGTGAATCGACCGCCCATACAATCCGTTACACAATCTTAAGAGATCCAATAGATTGCCTATGATAGAACCATTCTCATTTAAATCACCAACACATAGATGATATGATATTCTCTTCCCAAAGGCTATCAAAATACCTACTTAAGTAAATCAGGAAGATAACGTACATAGTGACCTCTTAAAGATTACCTAATTAGTCCTTAAGACAACCTAAGGCAAACTTCCCTAATTAGAGTCATTTTCAAGACTTCCTATGATATGACATGAATAGATCATCCCTTATTCTCTCTTCACACTTTAGCTAAGAAATCCTTAACTGACTTTAGATTATGTACCCAATTATTTACATAGTTTTTAACATAATTAATTAGTTCATTAGTTTATTAAGACTCATATATCACATAAAGGACATTCAAATAATGTTCTTCAACAAGACCTAGGAACTCCACATAACACTTTCAAAGTTTATTGTGCAATTTCTAGATAGCGTCCCATACCACCACCTAAACTCCATTTATTCCTTAAATGCTAATAGGTATTACATATGATGAGAATAATCAATAACCGACATAGAACATGATAGAAATACATAGAATTTGTAGTTCTATACTACTCCTATGAGGTTGTTCTACATGCTAATGGTAGAACTTAGACACATCCGTTCTAGACACATGGTAAAGTAATATGAAGGGCTTCTTTGTATTCTAGTCTCATACATAACTAGAACTACTTCTTTTACCATACTATCTCGGTGGTTGCCTTCGTTCTCATAGAGTAATTCACACATTAGGTTCACATAAAAGCCTTCCATAACAAGTTCATAATCCAATCACATTTACCCTACCAAGGAAGGTCCACTAGGGCTACCTCACAATGTAGACAAGAAGTTCATGATGACTTTCATAAGGATTAATATGATACGTTCCAGCAAACTAACCTTAAGTCCATCATTCCTTTACTTTGAAGGATATCATTATGACTTACACTTCAATCAATCTTACCCTTACCCTTAAGTCAACGTTTGCACATAAGAGACTCCCATAACATCTTTTAAAGTCACATGTAATTCATACATTCAAGAATAAGAGTTCTAATACCCTAAATCAAGACATCGCATATTCATAATCATATGTACATCAAGCAAGAGATACAAGTCAATCGATGAAAGACAACACATACTTCACTTTTAACACATAATACAAGTCATTCTAGAAACACCTTTAAAACAACATAACATCTTAAAGTCATCACATATATCATCATACCATCATTAATATACTCCATATAGACTTATAAATTGAACTAGGAATATCCAAGAGTTAACCTAACAATATAATCATAATGTCGATGTCATAGTCTAACATGATCACTTAAAGACAACATAAGTAGAAAAATACATATATGACTATATAAATTCACATGTAGGTAGATAATTGCATGCTTCATATAATAAAACTACAAATAGCCACATACCTTCAAGTAGTAGCCAATAAGGTCATGCTCATAATATTGTACAAAGTAACAACGAAAAGGCCACGTCAATTGCAAGTAAGACATAACACCGCCACCATAAGTGGACCATACCAATCACAATAGAATCGAACTATATTTAATATCAAATTACATAAATCAAGGAAGCATACATTCATTCCCTTATTCACACTTCAATTCAATGCTAAATCGTCCAATTCAACATCACAAGGCCCTTACCCAAGGCCATAACAAACAATTCAAACAATAATCATAAAATATAATAAAATATATATCAATTAAATATAAGTTTAAAAATCTAGTATCAATTAAATAAAAATTGAATATAATTCCTATATCATTAGAAAGCCATAAGAAACTACATAACAATTCAACAATATTAACTTGATATCAACTAACCCACATTATAGTCAAAGACTAGGGTTCATCAATTTACATGGGTTCATAGGTAATATAGATTGAAATTATCAATACAATATCAATTATATCATAATTGAATTCTTAGAAATTTATGAAAAAAACCATGGTAGAATCATGATTTTGGATAATTCACTTTAGAAAACTCTGAAAAACATGTTGAGAATTGGGCTCCTTGGTGAACGAGTTTCAAGGATAAAAAGCCATACCTCAAGGATGATAATTCTTCAATTTGATGAAGAATTTCGAAACAAAAACCCCTCACCAAGCTTCTTCTTAAAGCTGGACTTCAATAGAGGTTTTGGAATATTTTCTAAGAGTTTTGGTTTATGAGTGAAGAATGAGGTCTTCCATGTGATTACTCTTTATATACTCAATTGAAATAACAAAATAAACCTTCAATAACCGTCCATGAATTAATTTAGAAGTTGGGTGAATTTACCTATTCACCCCTAACTTGGCAGCAAGCCTGTGAAGGAAGGCAGTTGAGTGCGACGCCTGCCCTTGACGGACCGTCACAGACACGACAGTCCATCACATCCCTCCGTCATTGTCTATAGTTGCAGGAAAATCTTACTTTACATCCAATGTTTAAGTCCTCATCGATGACACCCTTTGACGGGTCGTCACTGCCACGACAGGCCGTCGATTGCTTCATTGTTTGGGGTCTGCCTGGGACTACCATGCCAACTATTTTGGGTCCGTTCTGCAGGACCCTTAGATGGTCGTTGGGGATAATTTCCTGGACGTTTCCAACCAAAATACAATCTTCAATAATTTTAACAGCTCTCACATGATTTTTATCCAAAACGAACACGTAAAAATCGACGAAACACACCTAGGCGTACAGGTCTTTAGATCTTCAAACTTCATGAAACTTCACCCACTTCATATACATGATATATTAACTCAATTAAGAACCTTAAACACCATGAGAAACACATAAGCACATAGAACCATATTTTAGACATTTAGGTCAATCAATCATCGAACGTCTTAGTCTTTCCTTAACGTTTGACTTTTGACACCTCTAATATTTTAGCTAATACCTCTACACCATATATTATACATATTTAGGACCTTATAACATCAATATCAACATGTTAGGCTCTAATTAACCTAGGTCATCTTCGGAGTGTTACAGTTTAATTCAATATCATACCACCCTATAATTCTAATATAAGGCATAGTACAATGTAATATCATGACTTAACATATATTGATCATAATTTGAATTCAAGATAGAGATTATAAGACTTACCAAGTCTTCCTTGTAGTTCATCATCAAGGTCTTACCATCAACCCATAACTCAACCCAATTTGGGGAGTAACATCATCACACAATGATAACCAATAAGATAACAAGGCCAAATTGCATCCCTATAACACAATTAAACACTAAATTTAAAACATAAGACAAGATACATAGTGTAACTTAATTTGACCATTCATAACCTAAATAACATCTCACGAACTAGAATGATAGGACTATAATTCATCTTAATTAAATTATAATAACACCATAGGATAGTAGTATAATCAACAACCAAGTCAATTGAATGATCACAATACAATATAGGTCAAGATCACCACCTAGGGTTAGGGATTGAGGATTATGTTATTCAATATAAACAAAAACATCAAAAATTACCATAAACAAGTTAAATTATATGTTAATGTAATAAATATAACCCAAAGAAATCATCAACAAATCAATTTATAACTTCAATTTTGCAATTGGATGAAAGCCATAAGAAAACTAAACTTTTGAAATCCATTTTGAAGGAACCCTTGAGGAAAGAGTCTCAAAGGTGAATTACATCCCATACCTTAACATTTGACAAAAAATTTATGGTGGATTCATCCATTCAAGACCCCAAACCCTATTCCTTGCTAGTCTTAAATGTTTAGTTCAATTAGATAGAGAAAGAAGAGAGAAGGAAGAGAATTTATTTGTGAGTTGTCTTTAGATTAATGAGGGTTAGGGGTATTCATATTGGGACTTAATCAACTTATTCAAAATGCCTAATTAATCACCTGACCCCGTAACTAATTAAATGAGACTACCTTAAATTGTTCAAGAAGTTTTAACCTCACACACGAGACCCCGAACAACGGTCCATCTGTGAGTCGACGGTCCTTCACCCCTCTGTCTTGCACTCCATCGGTGAGTTCAGAGACTGTGCAGGTGGAAGCCTTCCTAAAGTTTTCTATGTTGGATGATGGTGGCATCGATACCTCGTCAGTCCAAACACGAACCGTAGGTGGTCACATTGATGCCCACTTTTCAGGCCCTATTTCATTAAACACAAGGGTCCACCTCAAGGGCCCTTGGTTTGTCCTTGGGAAGTCGTACCCAGACGTTTCAAGAATGAAACAGATCAAACACCTATTAGCTACCATTCCACCAATTTTGGTACATTTTCGACTCCTAAATGTTAGTAAAATAGGCTAAGGCATACTAACACCCCCTTGACCCAACTTTCAAACGTAATAGATGTTCTTGGACGTTTTGGTTGTTAATTTTCCTAAATGATCTATATTCATTAAAGATGGACATAAAAACATTATTTAATACCTATGACACCTATGGTAGGCTTTAAGACACGTCTTGGATTTTCAAGGTGTTACAGCCGACAAGGACATGATCATTACATTAATTAAAGTAATGTTGACAAAGCAACATTAATTGCAACTAAAGCACATAAAACTTCCATCATAAGTGTACCATACCAATAAAAACATAATTGAAGTCTAATTAATCATAAAATAAAGGAAATAGGGAATATTACCACTACATAATTCTAAACACCTCAATCAAATGCCAAATCACCACATTCGACATCACAAGGACCTTGTCCATGGCCATAACCAACAATTAAACATAATTATAACAATAATAATGAAAACAAATACTACATACTCATGAATCTAAAACAATCTAGATATCAATTTACTATAATTATTACATCAATTTATAGCCTAACCAAAACTACATTATAATCCATCAATATTAGATCAATATGAAGTAACCCATAACTTATTCAAAAACTAGGGTTAATCCAATTCATGGGTTCATAGGTTTTTTTAGTTTCAAATAATAAATACAATAAAAATTAAATTATTATTCAATGTTTAGAAACCATTAATGCAAGAACTCATGGAATAGATCAATAAAATTGGACAATTAAACTTGAAAACTTTAGAAAGCATCTTTGTATGTTGGTCTCCTTGATTAGCGGAGTTTCAAGGATGAAAATTCATACCTTGATGAAGATAATTCTTCAATTCGATGAAGAATCTCCACTAAATTCGTCAATCCAAGCCCTTCTTTGAGATTTGGATCCAATGGAGTTGTAGGGAATTTCTAAGGGATTTGGGGTTTTGATTTGGAAGAATGAAATCTTCTAAATGTTAAAGACATATATACACACTTAAAATACCCAAAACACCCCTTAGGAACCTCCAATACTCTTATTTAAAAGTGGGGTGAAATTACAAGTTTACCCCTCAATGTATAAGTCCCAAATAACGATACCTTACCAACGGGGTTTCGACTGACCCAGTAAGGGTCGATTGCCTCCGTGGTTTGGGCTGTCTTGGGCAGCCTTGGGCACCAATTTGGGTCCTTTCTCAAGGACCCTTGGTTGGTCCATGGGGATGTTTCCCGACATTTCAAACCCAAGAGTTATCGTATATGAGTTTATTACTTCTCACGTGAATTTCACTCAAAAAGAACATGTAAAACTTGACGAACATGCCTAGACACGCAAGGTCATTTCAAGGCAACACTTTTTAATGTCATGGGCGTTCTTGGACGTTTGACCTCCAAACTTCACGAAACATGACACACTGCATACGTATGATATAATAACTCATTTAAGGACATTATAACCTCAATTTTAAGACATAAATACATAAACCACATATGAGGCACATAGATGACTTAATCGTCAAACGTCTTAGTTGTCCCTTGATATTTGACTTCCAATGAACCTAAACTCTTAGACACTGCCTCAATACCATGTTGTAAGACAATTTAGGATCTTATACCATCATTACAACAAGGTTAGTATCTATTTAACCTATATCATTTTTAAGGTCTTACAATCTTCCCCACTTGGACAACATTCGTCCTCGAATGACACTTGCCACTCTCTGAACACTTCAAAAACAAAAATTAGTCTAGCATCTCATGATCATACCGTATAACATATGATGCAGAAGAAAACATCAGTTTCACATAATCAAGTGGTTCAAAACACAACAAGAAACTAGAAAACGATTCTATAACTTATCATGCTAGAAAAATCACATACTTCATTCTAAATAACCAAAATTCATTTTACATTCAATATCATACTCATATATACCCGTTTTAACCACATTACAACATTTTAAGACCAATGAATCAATTAGTCAAATTTTAAAAAATTTAACTGTAAGCAGTCTAATGCTACAGTGATTTTGAGCATAATTTTCAAAAATGCACCTTTTAGGAAATTAAAAATAGAAAAATGTTAATCTGCAAGGTAACATCATAGAACATATCTTACAACATAATCATGGCTTCATAAATACATAATGCATAAAGTTAATGAAATTCAATTTCAATGAAACTCCTAAACATCATGCACATGTATTATGCTTCTATGACTTTCAATCACATCTTCTAACCATACTCCCCCACTTAGAAGGAACTCATATCACTAAAAAGAAAAAAACAAGGACTTACTCTCAACACCATCACCATCCGGCTTTTCTCCTCTAGTCCGGAGTGCATAGAAACGCCTCTTTGTTGGAGCATCATCCTTTGAAACACAAGCAGTAACTTGCTTACACTCTTTTCCTCTAGAAGAAATATTAGGACAATCTCATACCTTGTGTCCTTCCTTAACACAACCATAGCAACTCTTGGTACCCCTTAGACACTAATCATAATTCTTATTTCCACTAGTGACATAGGTAGGTTTGACATTTTGAGAACCACCTCCTTTCCCCAATTTCACCTTAGCACCTCTAGGTTTTTCTTGAGTTGAGCCCTCTTATTAAACCTAGATTTCCCTTGTCCACTAGAACCACTCTTTTTCATGTCTCTAGACATCATTCTAAGTTTAGACTCTTCTATTGATTGGGATACTTCATGAGTCTAGATAGGGTCATATCATCATGTAGCATCGCCGTACGACATTCCTCCCTCACTAGATCGGCCACACCCATCATTACATGACTCATTTCATCCCTTGGATTAGACAAAAGGTAAGGGGCTTATATATATATAACATTGATAACTTCAAAGAGTTTTCCTCAACACTCATATTACAAGGCTTGAGATTAATAAACTCTTCTACCTTAACTTCTTTCCTCTCATGGGGAAAGGTCTTACAAAGAAAAGGTTTCTTAAATTCTTCCCACTCAATAGGACCCGACTCCTCAGCCTATTATCCTTCCTTTAAGTGAATCATATTTGAGAAACATCCCTCTATTGGTACGAAGCCAACTTCATCTTCTCCCTAGATATAACCCTCATAGCACTCAACACCTTGTACACTCCATCTAGGAACTCTTGGGGATCCTCTCCCACCTTAGAGCCATGAATGATAAGACAATTCATCCTCTCAAAGTCTCTAAAACCCAGATGTCATAGTGCTCTACACAACATTCACCATAGGCACCATACTCAAATTTACTTTAGTAGTCATGGCTTGGGATAAAGCAAGCAAAGCCTCTCTAGTATCTCTATTACTTCAATCTAGGACATCATCACCTCCACAAAAAATAGGGACCTGGTCACCTTGAGGAACTTTCTCAAATTCCTCAACTTTAGGAGGAATCTCCTCTTTCACCTCATTCTCCTCAACTCTCCTAGCCGGTGTCCCCCTCATATTAATCTTCCTAAAAACACAACGAAAACCATACGAAAAGAGTACTTAAAAATTAACTCTACGGTACGACATAGGAATTAAAAAAAGGGAAACTCTATCATCCTATAGCCTCTCGCCCATATACGTGTCACGACCCACTGATTGTCAAGACTCTACTAGATGTGACTTGAGAGACTTTTTTATTCTTAATACAACTTTCATAACCTATGCTATGATACAAAGCTCGTCGAATCCCGAATCCACACCCTAGAAGTTAGGGGCAATCTTTTATTGCAACCAACCTACTTGACCTCTCGGAGGTCTTGTACAAGCCCTATCATATGATTTATCGCATATACATAATGAAAAGTAGTGACGAATTAAAACATTTCACAAAACATTTCATTTTCTTTAAAAGCTCTTTAATATAAATTCATAGGAAATACTTCTCAATCTCATCAAACTTAAGACACGAGAATACTTTTGAGACACGGCCCATACATATTGCTAATATAGGAATACTTCATCTATTACAATACATCAATACGAAATATAAAAGACATCCTAGGTAGTTAACTTAATTTAAGGTCACATGTAATTAATGCATTCAAGACTATGATACTTTAGCATCCTAGGTCAAGACATAACACATTCACTTTTATACATACATAGAGAAATGGACACAAGTCAACCAAGAAAAGACACCACATACTTCACTTTAACTTATATTACATGTCATTCTAGAAGCAAATATAAATAACCCTTATCGTCTTCATTTCTTCCTATATACTATCATATCAATATAATTATCACCATCCTAGACTCATATGGTCAAGTAGGAATAACATAAATCACCCCTAAGACTGTACACACAAAGCAACATTCATAGTATTGATTACCTACATAACAGCAATCGAACACATATACTTTCACATTTTTTAAAATGTAAATAGATATAATCATACTTCATACAATCAACTATAAAATTAGTAACTTTACTTCAAATATTTTACCGAGAAGGCTTTGATCATACATTAATTAATATAACACCGACAAGGCCACATCAATTGCAAGTAAAGCACATAACATCGACAACATATGTAGACCATACAAATCATAACATAATTGAAGTCTAATTCCTCATAAAACAAAGGAAATAGGGAATCTTACAACCACATATTCTCAACACCTCAATCCAATGTCAGATCACCACATTCGATATCAGAAGACCCTTACACATGGACATAACCACCAATTCAACATAATTTTAACAATATTCATGACACTAGGTAAAATTACTAAGTATTCGTCAATATAACACAACCTAGATATCAATTTACTATAATTATTACATAAGTATATAGCCTACATAAAACAACATTAGAATCCATCATGATTAGATCAATATCAAGTAACTCATAACTTATTCAAAAACAAGGGTTAATCCAATTCATGGGTTCATAGGTTTTTTTAGTTTGAAATAATAAAGAAAATAAAAATTAAATCATTATTCAATGTTTAGAAACCATTAATGCAAGAACTCGTGGAATAGATCAATAAAATTGGACAATTCAACATGAAAACTTTAGAAAAGATCTTTGAAAGTTGGGTCCTTGATGAAGATAGTGTCAAGGATAAAAATCCATACCTTCATGAATATGATTCTTCAATTTGATTAATAATCTCCAATAAATTCTTCAAAATCCAAGTTGTTCCTTGAGTTTTTGCTCCAATGGAGTTCTAGCGAATTTCTAAGTGATTTGGGTTGTTGATTTGGAAGAATGAAATTTTGGGTTTTTGATTTGGAAGAATGAAATCATATAAGTGTTAAGACTTATCTACAACTTTAAATACCTAAATTACACCTAATAAATATCCAATTCTATTATTTGAAAGTGGAGTTAAATTAAAAGTTTACCCCTCAACATACTGTGAATTGCACGCAGAGAGGCACTCCACAAACGGTTGCCAAATGACGGCCCGTCCCTTGACCAATGGACCATCCTGTTTGTCCGTGGTTGGGTTCTGGGGCTGGTAGTTAGCCTCTAATATCCCATGTCTACATCTCAAATGAAGATACCCTACAAACGGGGCGTCGATTGACCCACTGCGTGTCAATTTCCTAAGTGGTTTGGTCTTTCTTGGGCACCAACTTTGGTCCTTCCTCAAGAACGCTTGGATGGTCTATGGGTATTTTTTACTTAAAGTTTCAAACAAAACATGATTGTATATGATTTTATCACCTCTCACGTGAATTTCACCCAAAACAAACAATTAAAACTCGACGAATCATGCCTAGACACACAAGGTCATTTAAAGGCAACACTTAGGAACGTCAAAGACATTCTTGGACGTTTGACTTCCAAAATTTATGAAACTTTATACACTTCGTATATATGCTATAATAACTCATTTATCTACATTATAACCTAATAAATCAAACATAAAACCACATATGAGTCACATAGGTGACTTAATCGTCGAACGTCTTAGCCGTCCCGTTACATTTGACTTTCAATGCACCTAAACTCTTAGACACTACCTCAATACCATCTTATAAAACAATTTAAAACCTTATAAGTCATTTTAAAGGTCTACCAATTTTATCATTTTCAAGGTCTACCAGGTTAGGCTTTATTTTATCCAAGTCATTTTCAAGGTCTACCAATTCTATCATACGTAGTCTATAGGATTTTTTAAGTCTGTGTTGAAGGGATTTTATAGACAGTCCCTTAAAAATTAAATCAAGTGAGACATAGAATCACCTTTTGTAGGAGGATATCATTTTTATATGTTTTATTTCTTGTAAGTGTGTACGTGTCTCATTTGGAGTAGTCTTGAGGATCACTTAGGCATTCTTAGAGAGGGTGTATGGTCGGTCTCTTTTTGTGCTTCTTAAGTGAGTCTTAGGATATCTTTTAGTTCAATAATTACTTGCTAAAAAGTTTCAAAGTGAAGGGAATTCACTTCATGTTACATTGAAGCAATTCACTGAATTGAGGTTACTGTAAAGTGACCTTAAAAATGCTATCAATTTAGTAAATGTTATCTTATGTTTCTAAGCTGTTAAAAGATGTTATTATTATTATAATATGAATTTTAAATTAAAAGATTTATATTTTTAATAAATGTCTGTTTTCATGATTCTAATCATGATGGCATACTTAGTACAATTGTTTGTACTAATTCCATATATTTTGTTGTCTCTGAAGTTGTAGATGAAAGGTGAGAAGGATCGTGAAAAAGAGCTTGAATTCTAGAGTCGGTCAAGCAAAGTGAAGTATGTCCTCAATTGACTCAAGGGCATACTAACATACATGTCTTTTTTTTAAAGTATTTTAATAGACTTAGTATTTCTATATTTTGAAGTATGGGTCGTGTCCTAAAGTATTCTCGTGTCCTAAGTTTGATGAGAATGAAACTTAATGTTTCCTATGATTTCTAATGAAACATGTTATTAAAGATATTCTAATGTTTTGTTAAAAGTTTAAATTTTGTACTACTTTTCATTATGTATATGGATGAACGATATGGAAAGGGCTCGTACAAGACCTCTAAGAGGTCAAGTACGCCCGTTGCAATGTGAGACTGGCCCAAACATCTAGGGTGTAGTTTCGGGATTTGACAACAAGGAAGCAAAACCTTTATTCACACATCTTTTTAAATGCCTCAATCACATAGGCATCTCTCGCGTTCATAGGAGGAACATCATTCTCCTATTCATTACATGGTCTTAACATTTAATTTTACGAAGGTCTCAACATATATAATCATTAGGTCACATATACGAAGATTCAAAACTACTCAAGAAGCAAATGAGCACTCATAGTAGATGCACATGGATCATGAGTAATGTAGATTGACATGGATTTTAATCATGTAATTATTACCATGAAGGTCATACTCAACCATACCATGTTTAGTTATGTTTAAGTAGGAATGTCCTTTCTCTCAACACCACGTACATGTCTCATGATTTCATACACAAGCAATGCACAAGGCCAATTCATTCTAAATGAGAAATTCTTAACTTTTAACAAAAGCACCCTCATTCTGTCTTCCTAGTTAAGTCAAAATGGTAAATCACACCACACACATTACAACAATAGGAAGTCATTTCACATAGTTTCAGTTTCTACCATAAAAATAGCTTTCAAACACATGCATCATTTAGGGAAAATTTTTATAATTTATAGGCACTCAAAAAAACTAGCTAGACATGCCTTCATTTTTAAAAAGTAAGCCTACAGTCATGCTTCTCAAACCACACAAGTTATGCAGTTTTCAAGTGAATCTTGATTTTCATTTCAAGAAAACTAAAATTCCTAATTATAACAATAAACCTTGCATATCAAAAGTGACTACAACCATGTTACCTTATCGCAGGAAATGAAATGAACAACTAACACAACAATATGCACAATAAACATGTGAAAACCATGATTTGATCAAAAATACTTTTTGATGCAATTTAGAATCCTCAAATCATGTATAACATAGTGTCGACTGAGACGTACAAAACATAAGGAGAAAATACAGCTCATAGTTTAAATGCAAGACTCCAATCAAGCAGAGACGGATCTAGGATTTGGAGGTTGGGGGTGCCACAACATTTGTATGATAAAGGATCGGTTGCTTAAATTTTGGTTTAAAATTTGAGTTTTTAATTAATTTTTTTTTTATAAAAAAGAGATCAAATATGCATGTTAGTAATTTTTTATCACATTCGGGGAAAACCCCCTAGAAGTAACATGGTGTACTTGACCTCTCGGAGGTGTTATACACGCCCATAGCTATCATTCATTGCATTAAAAGAGTAAATTTAGCGGAAACATCACTATATATATATATATTAAAATAATCACGTGTAGGACTTATTACATTTTTGAGTCATATTACAGTGAGCTCTTGTTCCCTTAACAGTGAGCTAATTTTAATTTTATTCATGAACTTACCAAGTAACCCTTAAGTCATACTTCGTGCAATGCATCACCTTAGGACCACAAAGAAAACCATACATACTACTTGCAAACCATACATACTACTTGCACAAGCTAACACATATCATCATAAAAATATAGTACAACATAAACATAGTTAAGTCAATACCCTTATCATATAGTCAACAAGATGAACATCATGCATAAACACTCATATCATGAACATATTCATAACAAATAGACAAATAATACAATGTCATGCATAAGGAACACATGCATAGTGACATGCATTAGAACACCTTCCTAGAACTTCCTAAGGAGCTACTTCTGCAATGTCTAGATGGGTTTATTACTTCCACCTATGCTAAGTAACCTCCCTTAAGTCATTTTAGTTAGGGTCCTAGTCATTTACTTCCTTTGTCCATTTTACTTTAGGGAATATATAGCTTTAACCGACATAGACCATGTGATGCTAAACATGGAATCCGTTGTCATATTACCTAGAAGGGTGGTCTACTGGCAAAAGTAGAACCAAACATAACATAGCTTTCTAGGTGGATCCACTAGCTAGTATCCTATGGTGGCAACATAGTTATGGAACTTGGAGGTACGTGTAAAAACCTTCTTTATGCAGAGATTAGCTATTATAGTTATTCACTTAGGGAAACCCTATTTATGACTATTGAGAGTTATCCACCTTATCAGATTCATGGTGACCTACCTTCCTACCATAGAAAAGGACACACACTCATAGTTAAGTTCACTCGGTGTTAAGCTAAGTTCCCTTCATTGAAAACCTTTATTATAATTTTAATTTATAAAACATAGGTTTAGGAGAGTTATCCCTTTATATGCTTAACTCATAGGTCACAGATGCAATTTCATCAACTTAAATCATGTAAAGAATCCCTACTTATGAATATAGCATATGTAAAGCATTTTTTAGTTTAGGGTACACATGAATACACTATTCTAGGACCCTCTCTGACTAGATATTCATACATGTGTGTATACATATATGTGAGCAAACCTTTAACATAATACATTAAGACACAAATGTTCATACGTACATATAAATACATATAGAAACCAAAAATATAATTATCTTATCAAGGTACACATGTGCAAACCATAGGCAAAGTCCCATAGCCTTGCCCATACTAGAACACATATAAATTCATCCCAGCTGAGGAAGGTCCTGGGTTCGAATCATACTCCTCTCTTTTTTATATTCACAATTTCATTTTCCAGTCAAAGTCTAACAAATTCTTTTAACTTACATTGTTTTAGAACTTTTAACTAAGTGAGGTCCCGGATTTGATCTTCAGTGACCTCAATTATTTTTCTTCATTTTTTCATAACATTTTAATTGAATTAACTTGACCGAAACTATCATCAAAGTTATGGAATTTTGATCGCATTTTTACAGCCTATTTCTCACCTCTTTCACGTTAAATGTGTATACGTTTGGAGTAGTTTTTGTTCAGTTATATAGGTGAATTTTCAAGATCACATTCTATAAAGATTTTGCACTCAAAACACAATTTTTGCATCACTTATCTTTTCCGAACTCCTCAAGAAGATACTGGAAATTTTGTACCTATTTCAGCTCATTTTCATCAACGTTTACCTGTTAGTTTTTAGGGTAATTCATGGATCATTTAGTACATCATTAGGTGTATTTTCATGGATTAATTTAGCGAATAACTTCCATTCAAATCCGTCACAAAATACTTCATATGAACATCACGATTTATACAAGTTTGTTCATGAAATAATACAACCATAACATGTATCTTTCGAACATCAAACCAAGGGTATATGTCACAGCTACACATTGCACACACATAAACACATAATTTTGGACAGCATGCATAACATTCACATAACTCCGAACATACGTACATGAACATAATCAAAACGAAATCACATTACATCCCTAATTTCTACTAGCAAACATACCCAACCTACAAATCGATGGGAGCTAATGACAGGGAACATGTAAAGGGGAACAACCCTAGTTTTCAGAGTAGATTCATCTGAGTCCTAAGGTTCTCTTTTGAAAGGGAGAAAGAGTGAGAAAACCCATACTTTTTATTTATTTAAAACCTTGACTTTCTTCCCAAAAGCTTGTCCAAAAATCACGTCCAAAACCCCTCAACTTCAACACCAAATCGACGAAATAATCCTCCCTTTTGTCTAACGTTTTTTATTATTTGTTTGTTTGTAATTTTCATTGTGAGATCTTTAAGTGTGTAGAAATTTGGTTATGATTCTGTTCTTGTATGTGGTTTAGGTAGAACGTGAGAAAAAGAATTGTTTGATCGTGAGTTTTGAAGAGATAGACGTGAGAAGTGAGAGTTTTTCCTGGCCTTAAGAGTTTTAGTTTGGGAATTGGTCAAACTAGGACTCTTACAAATATTTAATAAAAATCTGATTTTCCTTTTTATTAAATCGGCTAAAAAAATATTAATTAGTTAATTCAATTTTCCAATTTAACTAAAAGTAATTTAAATCATTGCTTCGACTAGGTTCGAACCTGGGTGGAGCAAGACTTCCCTCAAAGGCCAATTTTCAGCCATCTCTCCCCAAAATTCCCTTTTACTTTGTTAATCAAATAATTAATTACATATTTAGGGTAATTATGATATTACCCTTAGCCTGGAAAAATACCATTTCATCCCTAGACCCTCAAAACATAGGCACTCTAAACACATTAAGCATTACTTAGCATATCCATTTTTAGGGTTTTACAAGGTATTGGACATAAACACTAGCTACAACTTTATTTTGGGAAAGTTGTTCATCCACATGGTTGGGCCTCTGCCTTCTACCCTTCATCAACTAATGAAATTCGTTTGGAAGGATTAAATGTTTGTTATTCATGGTTAAGAAAGCCATTCAAAAGGTATCTGTCGATCATTCATGAAGTTTCCCGAGGTTGTGATTTCTACATGGTGGAGATGATAAATGACACCAATGATAATTTGTCTCTGCATCCCCATATGCTCTCTGTATACAAGATGATTGCCACGATGATACTCCAAAATGGATTCGAGCCATGTCTTGGATTAGGAAGGAATTTCCATGGAAATGTCGAGCCTATTCAAGTTCCCACTTAATGAACAAGGTTTTCTTTGGGATACATCCCCACATATTATGAAGGGACAATGAAGAACAAGAGTGGTGAGCAAGCATTGGCTAGGCTAATCCATTATTTGTACCAGTCATTTCATGTTTGAGAGAAGGTCGATTATAATGGCCTTGGGGAAGGAATATGGGACCTTTTTAATGAAATTGACACTGTCATCGAGGATGAGGTTGAGACATCTGGTATCCTTGATGCTTAGCCTAGGAAGTAGCTATAGAACTGGACCTCAAAAACAATCTTGATTCCTCGAACATCATGGTAGAAAGGAAATTGTTTATGCCTATTTTGAAAATCTGCGGTAGTCCGAAAGAGGCCCGAAACCCACCATTTAACGATTTCATATATCGTTGAATTTGAAATTCCCTCGTTATGTTTAAAAAATTAACATGGCCCTTCGCCATGGCCATAGTTTGCATTTCCTTTTAAATTTAACTGAAATCCTCTTTTATCGAAAAATTTATTTTCTTATTTGAACCATTCTACCGTCCAAATTTGTTTGTTTATGATTTCAGTAATATTTATTTAAAAAACCTACCAATTAGATGTCATGTCATGAGCCAAACGAACAAAATGAGGCAGGTGATGACGAAGGTGAAGAATATGAAGAAGAAAGTGAGGCACTAGAATACGTCGCTAAGGAGTTTCAGCTGTTTGACAATCGATATATGGTGAATTCGGAACAAACTGAAACTATGAATCTTGGAGATGAGGAGTGCGTCAAAGAGGTCAAAATAAGTGTCCACCTGAATGAATCTCAAAAAGGGACATGATTGTTTTGCATGCAGAATACATTCATGTATTTGTTTAGGTTTACAATGATATGCTAGTTTTTGGTAGGAATGTGTTGTCACACAAATTGCTGATTATTCCAGATTTCAGTCTAATAAAACAAAAAACTCAAAAGTTTAAGCCCGAGTTATGTTTGAATATTAAAGAAAATATTATAAAAACAAATCGAGTCTCATTTAGTGGAAGTGACGTTGTACCCATCTTGGTTAGACAATGTTGTTCCGTTTGCGAAAAAGGATGGGAAGATAAGAATATTTGTTGATAAGAGAGATGTCAACAAAGCAAACCCTAAAGATAATTTCACGTTGCCAAACATTCACATTCTAATTGACAATTGTGCAAAGCATGAGATGTAGTCGTTAGTGGATCATGCATTTCAAGAAAAGAAATTTATGGATCGCGAAAAAAGTCATTCATCATGAGAAGATATTCATGCGTTACGGAAAACATGACATGCATCGCGAGAAGAAAGTCATTCATCACGAGAAGATATTCATGCATAGTGGAAAAAATATCATGCATTGCAAGAAAATATTAATGCATAGTGAAAAGAAGTCATACATTCCAGAAAATGATATTCATGCATAGCAGAAAAAGTCACACATTGCTAGAGAAAAAGAGTCATGCATCACGAAAAGAAATAATGGATTACATAGAAAAGAATTCATGCATCGCGATAATATATTCACGCAATTTGGGAAGAATTTCATACATCACGAGAAAATATTCATGCATTTCACAAAAGAAGTCATGCATTGCAGGTAATGAGATTCATGCATTGTGGAAAAGATCACGCATTTCAAGAGAAAGAGAGTCATGCAGCGCTAAAAGAAATCATGTAATACAAGAGAAAAGAAGGCATGTATTGCAAAAGATATTCATGAATCACAAGAAAAAACTCATGCATTGCGGGAAAGATATTCATGAATCGCGAGGAAATATTAATAAATTGCGGGGAAAATGTCATATGTCGTGATAAAATATTCATGCATAGCGATGAAAATTTCATACATTGCAAGAGAAAGAGGTCATGCATTGCATGAGAAGGAAATCGAGCATCCATAGATAAATATTTACCCATCATAAGAAGTGAGCATCAACTGCATCTTTTATTCAACAAGAGTAATAACCAAGGGAAACATCGAAGATGACATCAAGAAAAATCTCAACACGCTGCATCAACTTTCATTATTTAGAAATCAAAGGAAGATTACATTGAATTTTACATTAAGATTATACGACATAAGCTTTATTTTCTTTATGTCAAACCCAATAGACTTGACATCAAAAGTTGAAGGAGAACAATTGAGTGTCAACACGGTAAAAGTCACTATCTCCCATTTGAATTGAATTTTTATATTAATGAGTTTTATCTCAGTATTTGTCGAGAGAATCCAAAAGGATGAATTCTACAAAACCGACCACGGGTGTAGATGACATCAAAAGGGATGCAACATAACATAGAAATTTACTTAGCAACGTAGTAGAACATAGTCCAAAGAAGAGTGTCAAATTCTTAGGACGCGAGAAAAGAAGCGACTTCGATTACAATCAAAGCACACCCCTATCAAAAGGCATGTGGGGTTTTCTTTAGTTTTCTTGTTTTCAGTTTTACATCCGGATATTCTGGTCTCTATTGGGAGTAGCGTTCCAATCCGAGTTACAATATAACAAAAGTTTTTGAAATTATGCCCATGTAAGTTCTTAATTATAGTTGTGGAGTTCACCACAACCATGGTTAAGAGATTACAAGAATCTTCTCCATACTCGATTTATTTGTCACTCTTCAAAAACTGAAGGTTATTTGGCATAATAGATTTTGTTTTCATTCATTGAGTTGAACTACAAACAGTTTAAAGATATGTAGGCGGAAAAAATATCAAAAAATCGGTAGCATTCCGACACTCAGTCTTAAATCTTATTCTCGAGCATTCATGTGTCCACATAAATAAGTATCGAGTGACTTCTGAATTCTTTCAAAATTATGTGTCAAATTAAGCATATCAAACTACAAGTGGCCTGAATTCTCATATAGCCTGAGAGATGTAGGAAACCCATTTGCAGGGTTTGGCAATAACTCCTATAGTGCGTACAAATATCTTTGTCGGAAATATGAATTTGTGGTCGATTTAATTTTTTTCAGATTTCTTGCATCAATCCAAGTTAAACAATGGATAGTTATTGACACCCAATTTCGATCCTCCACGATTCGAACTAATTCACGAGTTTCTTAAATTCCAAACAAGTCAAAATAGTTGACTTTATTAGATTCAAATGCTTTTCAAGTTATTTTAAAGTAATTTTAGTTGTTTTTTATAGTTTTGAAGTGAGACATATTTCTATATGTTTTGTACAATTAGTTTATTTTATGAATTATTTGAAAATCGTCTCCAAAAAGATTTTTGTTTTACTTAACGCTTTATTAAATTAGTTTTTTGTTACTTGTAGCTTATATCTTTTGTTCATAGTTAAATTTATTAATTTGTCTTGTTCTACTTTAATTAGTATAAACGTTTTATACAATTATATATATATATATATATATATATTAGTTTATTTTATAACTATTCGAAATAATAAAAAAAGACTTTATGTTTTACTTTATACTTTATTAAATTTATTTTGTATAAATTGTTTGTTTAGATTTTTTGAGTCATTAGTTATTATTAGGTTAACTATTTTATGCCGTTAAAATTTAAAAGCTTGTTATTTAATCAACGTCAATTCAATTTATTTAAATTTAAGCAAAATTCCCTAATCAACTCAATTTGGTTATGTTTTGAAATTGTTTTGCCCAAGATTGCACCCATTGGCAAAATTCTTAGCTAAAAATCTAATCTTTTCTCAACCTATTGTGAAATTTTTTGGGCTCTTATCTAAAAAATTTTAGATGGCCCGCTCACTCTTCTAATCCCAAACCAGCAACCCAGCTAACTTTAGAAATACTCTAACATTCCAGCCCATTTCCCTTTTCCTCTCAAACTACTAAGCGATCCCTAATCGAGAGCCAGACCACCAAATTGACCCGGTCCAATTTTTCCCCATCACAAAGGGAACCCAGAAGTGTACCAGCAACATATAAGGTGTCAACACTCTCAATCAAAACAACACCTACTCGACTCAATACACGAAGATCGTCACATTACTTTTACTTTGTTTTCTTCTTCACATCGCTATTGAATAGTATTGTCGCCGAAGAAACTTCAGATGCATCTCATCCTTGAACCTTGGGATAGTGCCAGGATGATTGCCAAGGACGTTCGGATCGATCTCAAGCGTCCATCCCCCTTTCAACTTTCGAAATGGGTTCTAATGCCAAGGAAAAGTTGTCTGGCAAAAATAGTGAACTATTTTTGTAAATACAATTGAAAATTGCCCTCTTCTCATCCCTTCCCCCTTCACTGCCCCACACCCAATTTTCAAAACCCTAATTTGTCCCCCTATATAATGTCTTTTCTTGTTCACTGTGGAGGGGAGACACTCTAGGATTGTTTGTGATTTTGTCTTTGGTTTTAAAATAATTAAAGAGCCTTTTAAGATGTATTATAATACAGATGAAATACAATTATGAATAGAGAAATTCTCGGTTTGATTCCCGCAAAATGTATCTAGTCCCGCTCTTCCACTATCTTTCTCCTTAATATGAATTTATGATTTTTTCTAGTTTGATGCATTATTGTAAAACTTATGAAAGAATAAGGATGCCTTATAGGGGTTAGAATATGGTCTTTCCTGTGTACTATGATCTAAATGTGTATGTATGTGGTTGCTGGGAGGTTGGTCATTGTCGGCTGCTCTACCTTTTCTTTTGTCTTCATAACATTAATATGTTATGTTCGAAGCATTTTTTTTTCTTAACTAATTCTATTGAACTCGTGTTAATGTTTGATATTCTATGTCATATTCTCCTTCTTTTCACCTAAAGTTGCACAAAGGGACCAATACGTCAAGATTTGGAACCTGTGTCTTGCATTTGTTGTAGTTCGTTTTGAACCCCTTTGATGGAATTTTGTTAAGTCGTCTTCAAAGTTGGTTTTTTTTTGTCTCTTTTCCAGATTTCATCATATTCCGCTCCTAGTTCCTTTTATAAAAAAATTTTCTCTTTCCAAGTCTACGATCTATGCCTCGAATGTGTTGCACATTTTGGAGGCTTTATATTCTATACTTCTTGGCTTGGTGCTTTGATGTAGTCCACTTTGGAGTTAAACTCTTCCTAAGTGTAGTGTACGACATTAATATGCATATTTGTCAACACTACTGCAACTCAAATTCTCTTTTAAGGACCGTCGTTTTGATATATCCATATGTCTTAATAGTATTTTCTTTGATTCCATTGCTAAATTAAAATTGTTATTTAGTGTCATAACCCTTGATTTTGATTATATATTATTAATAACTCAGTTTAGCTTCAATTTTGTTGTGGCTATTTGTATGACAGTTCTTTTTATTGATTATATGCTTAAGCTCGTGGGTAGATTTTAGTGAGTCTCTACCTTTCCTTATGCCAGCCATGGGGTAATATGATTTTTAATATTTTGGAGCCTTAACTGTTTAAAATATAATCGGTTTAATGTAGGTGTGATGGTATAATGATATGTTCTTATTTTGTTCATGTAAGGTTTCCTTTGAAATGCTCTTAAATCTGAATGTTATTTTGGAAGAATAATTGTTGTTGTTGCTCTTATTTTTTTTGCTTTGGTTGGCTTTCGTTTTATTTTTATTTTTTTCTGAATACATGGTTATCATTCTGTGTTAAGAACTCCCTTGGTTTTCCACTATGTGACATGTGTAAGCTTCCGCATGAGTTAATTATTAGATTGTGTGTTTGGCCTAAGGATTATATTTCCTTTCTATCTCTCTTCCATTTATTGTTGCATGTGAAACTCCTCTCGAGTCCACTTGGACTCCAATTCTCCTCTTTGCGATCTTTGTTGAACCATAAAGGCTCAATAATTTGTGCTTGAGTCGGCAAGCCCCTATGAAATCGGTGTACAGGTTAAAGGCAATAAAAAATTATGGCGGAATCTAAAGTTTTCCAGCCCGGAAAAGGCCTAAAACTTATTAATGTAAAGATATATACATTGTAGTCTGAAAAAATACAAAATATAAAATCCAATAAAAAATACAGGTTTTCGAAATTCCAAAACGGGTTGGAACGGTCCATAAACGTGAGTATAAGTTAAGTGCATACACAGGTTATTTTTTTTTAGAAAACAGGGCGAAAAGCCTTATGAATTTTTGCAAGCACGAAAATGGGCCAAGGCCCTTTAATTTGAGGATTTTCTAGACTTGAGGACAGGTTTTGATTTTGGGCCAAAGGCCCAAAATCGGATAACTCCTTTCTTTTCCCATTACTTGTTATTGACTGATACTTACGGTTTAACTTAATAAAATTCCAAAGAGAAGCCATTTCTTAATTTATCTTATACTCAATTTAATATGTATCTATATTTTAATGCTCATCTACTTTATCATATTTTTTTCTTGACATTTAAATTATTCCCCTTTAAATAATCAATTAAAATGAAGTAGTGAGATAGGTAAGTAAATAAACAAAATTTGAATTCACTTTACTTAGTTAGAATTTGGAAAAGTGGTTGAAAAGGTAATTTTTAGTCAAATCGCCGCTCGACCGCAAGATAGAGGGTATTTCGAGTGTCATGACCCGAGAGTACACCCTAGAATCTAGGGAACTCTTGGAGTGTGACACGACGTACTTGACCTCTCAATGTTCTTGAACAAGTTCTTTCATATCGTTCGTCAAATATACATAAATTTAAAATGGTGTGGAATTAAAAAATTTCACAACATGCGAATAGTCTTTCAAAATAATTTTCATATATAAACCATAGGAAATACTAAGTATCATGTCATCAAATCTTAGACTCAAAATATTCTTGGAACACTACCCATACAATCGACAATATATACTACTAGGTCTATGTCAATGCTTCCATAAAAGAAACTCTAAGATAGTAATGCCTCGAGTCAAATGAGGACATACTTCAACCTTTCATTAAAAATATTATAATCCAAGTTTGACTCTCAATAGAACCTCACGTATGAATCACTTTAGAGATAGATAAAAGTATGGCAAGCCTAAAATGTTTATGCTTGTTAAATAAAGTGAAATGACTAAGAAAAGTCCATAATTTTACTCAATCAAGTAAACCCAACAAGAACCATAAACAATGTCCAACTTGACATAGTTATATCATTTTGAATAACCATCACCATACTTTAGCAATAGAGACAAAGAACATGTTCATAAGTGAAACCAATATCATATAGTGTCATCAATATGCAAGATCATTATATGCATATCATTTAGATTTATAAGAATAAATTTTCATAAGAACATCCTTCTGTGAAATATGAAGGAATATTGATTGTATTGAAGTGTTAAGAGAATACATGGGAGATATATATAGGAGATATAGGAAGGAGTACTAATCCTAATAGGACTAGAATTAAGGAGTACAAATCCTAATAGGACTAGGATTAGTACACAGTAAATACTAATATTATTTTATACCATTTATTTAATACTATCTGTTATTATCCCCCCTCAAGTTGAGCTGAGCGGAAGCGAACGGAAGCTTGGAACTGAGGTACTCGTGCTGTCGGCTCGGGAGAGGCTTGGTGAGAATATCAGCCGGTTGTTCTTCAGTGGGTACATACTGCACAGTCATGGTGTCGGCCTGAACTTCATCGCGAACAAAGAGACAATTGGTATCAACATGCTTCCTTCTGGTGTGTAGGACGGAATTCTTGGCCACACAGATGGTTGCTTTGTTGTCACAATAGAGAGCAGGAACAGTGTGAGTGGCGCGAAGTTCGCGAAGAATATATGTGACCCACATGGTCTCAGCAGCAAGAAGAGCAACGGCGCGGTATTCAGCTTCAGTCGAGGACCGAGAGACCTTGGGTTGTTTTTTTGTACACCAGGAGATCAGGTTCGGTCCCAAAAAAACGAGAAACCTCGATGTAGATTTTCTGTCATTTTTATCATTCGCCCAATCTGAATCTGAGAAACCCCGAAGCTCCAAGTCCCCGGGTCGAATGAGTAAACCACGACCAAGAGTGCCAAAAATGTACCTAAGAATGCGTTTTAGACAATGGTAATCATGTTCACTTGGTTGATGCATGCGCTGAGCAACTCGGTTAACAGCAAACTGGATGTCAGGACGGGTAATGGCCAGATACTGTAGAGCGCCAATGAGGCTGCAGAAGTGGGTGATATCGGCAAAGGGGGTGTCGGCTCCATTCGTAGACGAAGAGACTGCCATCAGTGTTGGTTGACTGGTGCATTTTTCCAGTCCAGCTTTCTGCAACAGATCTCGAGCATATTTGGACTGATGAAGAAACAAGCCGCTGCCTATCCGAGAAACCTCCATTCCCAGAAAATAATGTAACGAGCCAAGGTCCTTCATTTTGAAGGTAGTATGCATAGCTCGAGTGACATCCTCAATGAGAGCAGCAGTAAAGCCTGTAATAATGATATCATCTACATAGACAAGAAGAATTACTGTACCGTGTGCTGAATGTCGAGTAAACAGACTCGTGTCGTGTATGCAACACGTGAAGCTGAGTCCCTAAAGGAACGTTTTCAGACGTGTGTACTAAGCACGGGGGGCTTGCTTGAGCCCATACAGAGACTTCTGGAGTTTGCAAACATGTTGAGGGAAGCGGGGATCAACATAGCCCAGTGGTTGCGTCATGTAGATAGTTTCATCAAGCATGCCATGAAGAAAAGCATTGGAAACATCCAACTGATTGATGAGCCAATTGTTGCGCACGGTGAGTGACAGTACTAGGCGAATAGTTTCTTGTCGAATAACAGGACTGAATGTCTCGGAGTAATCAAGCCCATACTCCTGATTGTAGCCTTTAGCAACCAAACGATCCTTGTACCTGGAAATACTGCCATCTGCATTGTGTTTAATTTTGTACACCCATTTACAGCCCACTGGGTGCCGCCCATGGGGCTTAGGTACAAGAACCCAAGTTTTCTGATCAGTCAAAGCCTTAAACTCGTTATCCATAGCATGACGCCAATAAGCATTTTTTGAGGCAACAGAGTAGGTTGTTGGTTCACTATCGGGAAGGGGTGTATTTGGTAGTATGGTAGCCTGAAAGGTTTTGGGTTTAAAGATACCGACTTTGCCACGGGTTAACATGGGATGAGTATTGGGAGGTGGCACGGGTGGTGGTGATTCAGGGGTGGATGGGAATGACCCAAAATGGATCGGGCTGCAGATGTTGTGGGTATGGGGTGGTTCGGGTTGGTTGTTAGTGTGGGTGGTGGTTGCGGGTGTATTGTGGGTGACGGTCGAAGGGGTGATGATGGGTGGTTGGGTAGTGGGGGAAAGTGGTGAGGGACCCTGTGAGTATGTTGGAAAAAGGGGAAGGACGCCAATGAATGATGTATTTGTGGAGGAGGAAATAGACTCGTAGGGAAACTCATTTTCGACAAATTTGACATGACGAGATATGTAGACTTTATGAGTTTGTGGGTCAAGACAGCGATAACCCTTGGAGGTAGGATGATAGCCCAAAAAATACAAGGACGGGATCAGGGTTGTAATTTGTGAGTAATATGAGGGGTAGCCAAGGGTAGGCAAGACACCCAAAGATGCGGAGGTTGGTATAATTGGGAAGTTCTTGGTAAAGGAGTTGATAGGGTGATTTGTTAGAGAGGGTGTGACTGGGCAATCTGTTAATGAGGTAGTTTGCGGTGGCTAGAGCTTCTACCCAAAAGGAGACAGGGAGATGAGATTGATGTAGAAGAGTAACAACCGTTTCAATGAGATGGTGATGCTTACGCTCAGCCACCCATTCTGTTCGGGAGTGTATGGACAGGAGGTTTGATGTATAATTCCCAGGGATTGCAGAAATTGGCCAAAGATGTTATTTACATATTCCTTTCCATTGTCACTTCGAAAAGGTTTAACATGAGAATTGAATTGTGTTTTGACCATTTTTTCAAAAGTGACAAAGGTGGTGTATGCCTGTGATTTGTGCTTTAGTGGGTACAACCAAGTGTATTTTGTAAAATCATCCACAAAACAAATATAATATCGAAAACCAGCAAATGAATGAACAGCAGTAGGACCCCATAGGTCAGAATGAATAAGTTCAAAAGGTGCAGTTGTACGCTTCTCAGATAAAGTAAAAGGTAATTTATGAGATTTAGCAATTGAACAGGAGTCATAATTGTTTACATGAATGGAAGAAAAACCTAATAGAGACATTAAAGAATTCATTATTTGAGTAGACGGGTGACCCAGACGACTGTGCCACAACAGACTGTGGCCATCAGCCGAAAGAGCCACCGGAGCCACAAGAACGCTTTCTGAAACTGGGTGGGCAGACGAACTTCTGCCAGGAAGAACGTACAGACCATGCTCACAGGGGACCTGAAAAATCACCCTCTTGGTAGTATTGTCTAGGATCAGAAAATCATTAGAGGTGAACAAGAGTGAGCAATTATTGTCTTTTGTGAATTGGTGAACTGAAAGGAGATTGGTTTTAATAGAAGGGACGTGGGTAAGGTTACCTAGGTGAAAGATAGCGGTGGGGGTTTTAATGGTACCCGTGCCAGTGTGAGAAATATTAAGGGACTCACCGTTGCCAACAATAATACCATTGGATCCATGATATGGATTTGGAGCATTAAGCTTGGATAGATCAGAAGTAACGTGCATGTTGGCCCCAGTATCCAACAGCTATTCAGAGGAAGGGCCGGCTTGAGATGCATAATTGGCACGGTTATCACTATTTTGGCTCTCCTCATACCGAAACCAGCAATGAATAGCGGTGTATCCTGTTTTCTGACAGATTTGACAAGTTGGACGATCCCGCTCGTAAGTGCCCTGCCCGCCGCTGGAAGATGACTTCCCGCTGCTGCCGAAGGAGTGCAGGCTGTTGTTGCTGCCGTGCTGCTGACCGTCGTACGGCGGACGACTGCCCTGCCGACCACCGCGCTCGCAGCCTCCGCTGTTTCTGCCGTAGCCCCGCGGCTCCCCTGCTGGCCGCCACCATGCTCCCCGCGATTGTTCTGGCTTGCGGTGAGGGCGGTGGCCGGCTCCATAACAACGGCTTTTCAGAGAAGAAGTTTTCTCTCCAGATCTACGTTGATTTCTTCACTTTTTAGCCACGAGTAGAGAGTAGCAAGGTCAACGGGCGTTGGACTGATGCGAACTGCCTGTTTAATGGAGGAGTAAGCTGATGGGAGCCCCCGAACGACGTACATGACGAGATCTTTTTCGGGAATGATTTCGTTCACGGTGTCGAGGACTGTGATGATGGTGGACACCTCATCTAAATACTCCGCCATAGTTTTTGTGCCTTTGGTAATTGTGTGGAGACGATCACGCAATTGAAAATTATGAGAGTGGGAAATTGATGCGTAGCGTGTTGCGAGGGCCGTCCATAGGGCTGAAGCAGTTGTGTAGGATTGGACGTGTTTCTGAACCGTGGGAGAGATGACCGCAATCAAACATGATCGGATCTGGCCATCCACGGCTTTCTAGGCGGCATGGGCGGGATTGGTTTTTTATGATTTGTCCATGGTGGTGATGACTGTCGGCGGTGGTTCTGTGCTTCCATTAATGTATTTGAGAAGGTAATTGGCCTCAAGGGCTGTAAAAACGGTGATTTTCCATGTAGGGTAATTTATGTCTGATAATTTTTTGGGAATCAGGGAATGAAGATGCCTGAGAAAGAGTTTAACGCCAGAAGGAAGTGAATCGAGAGGATCCACCTCGGTTGTCATGGCTGCCGCCGCCCAAGAGAAGAGAGGGAACGATCGGTGCCCTAAAGAGAGAAAAAAAACCTAGAGAAAAAAAGATCTAGGTTTACTAGCTCTTGATACCATGAAGGAATATTGATTGTATTGAAGTGTTAAGGGAATACATGGGAGATATATATATGAGATATAGGAAGGAGTACTAATCCTAATAGGACTAGGATTAAGGAGTACTAATCCTAATAGGACTAGGATTAGTACACAGTAAATACTAATATTATTTTATACTATTTATTTAATACTATCTGTTATTAAAATACATAAAGTCTAACTAGTGCAACATATAGGTAGAGTCCCACAACCCTACCTAGACTAAGCTAAACCGCTTAGGTCATCCCAGTTAGAGTTTATTGAATTACTTCATTTTACCTGTTAGGAACATCATGCCTTAACTAACATAGACCATATGAGCTAATGTGGAATCCAGTGTCATAGAACTCTACACCGAAAGAAGGCGGGATACTTTCCAAGGTAGAACCAAAACATGCACATAACATCTATGTGGATTAACTAGCTAGTATTCCTATGGGGGGAAATATAGCTCAAGAACTAGGAGATTTAGTTGGGAACCTCTTTATTCTACATGAATTATAGTAACCAATCTCATGATTACATTAGTGATCCTACCTTCCCTATATGGGATGGGACACTCCTCACTCTAGTTTACTCGGTGCTAAGCTCAAGTCTCTTTTTGAAATGTCTTTAATGCCTTTAGTAATCATCATTTCTTAATGTAGGTCATAGGGTATATCCCTTATTAAATCATCATTGTATCTCAATAAGAACTGCATAAGTATTGTCCTTCCATTACAATTCATATACATGAGGTCAACACATTTACGCAATCACATAATGATAAGGAACATTGGTAAGTTATGACTATCCTTATAGCAGTTACATCATAGACAATAAATCACTAACCATAGTTCAAGATATTCCCATTCAACATCCTACCAACCCTATCAACGTTAACATAAGGTATACTTCAATGCAACTTCATCAATTAAATAACAAATAATCCTATATAAAATAAAGAATTGAGATCACAAGACTTACCCCAATCTCCTTCACAAGCCATCTTCAAGGTCTTACAATCATCCATCAAATTCAACACAGAAATGGGTTAATATCATCACACAATAGTAATAAACATAATAATACAGTCAATTGAATAACTACACAACATTTCATCACTAGTTCGTAGCCTAGGGTTAAGGAATTAGGTCAAATTCATGATCTACTCCACAACCTAGGGTTATTAATCAAGAACTAGCATAATAGAATTACAATACATCAAAATCTACTCATAAATTTGCATAATAACAACCTAGAATAGTAATTCACATATTAACCAAGACAATTGTATCAATACTAGATAATCAAATTTAAGATGACAACCTAAGTTTAAGGGGAAAAGGTCACCTTCCACAAACTAGGTCAATCTATAAAGAATTAGTATAATTGAATCATAATACATGTCAATATACTCCTAATAACAAAAAAGAATCATAAACAAAGAAATTCACAAGATCAATTTTGTATTGGAAGGAAACCCACTTGAAACTCAACTTGTTGAAATCATCTTGAAGGAACTCTTTGGGGAAAGATATCCCAAAGGTCAATGGAATCCCATACCTCACTAATTGATGAATTTTGATGGAGAAAACATAATATTTTGCATCCCTAGAACCCTCCTTTGCTTGTTCTTCTATGGAGTTTATTTGGGAGAGACAAAGAAGAAAGAAGGAAGAGCAATTGGGTTTTTGAAATTATAGGAGTTAAGTTAGGTTTTAGGCTTAGGGTAGTTTATTGTCACGTCCGGGGATAACCTTCTAAAAATAACATGGCGTACTTAGCCTCTCAGAGGTCTTATAAAATCCCATAGTCATCATTCATCATATTGTCATAGGTAAATTTAGCGGAAAATTTAAAACATTCTTAGCATATCATATGCTAGAACATTACTTCATATAAATATATATAAATCTTTTGTAGCCCAAGAACCCTCCCTTGCTTGTTCTTCTATGGAGTTAAATTGGGAAAGACAAAGAAGAGAGAAGGAAGAGGAATTGGGTTTTTAACATTATAGGAGTTAAGTGAGGTTTTAGGCTTAGGGTAGTTTATTGTCACATCTGGGGAAAACCCCCTAAAAGTAACATGGCGTACTTAACCTCTCAGAGGTGTTATAAAATCCCATAGTCATCATTCATCACATTGTCATAGGTAAATTTAGCGGAAAATTTAAAACTTTCTTAGAAAATCATACGCTAGAACATTACTTCTTATAAATATATATAAAATATCATCATACATAGTTAAAGACACTAGTATCTTTTTGTCATCCTAGACTCAACATCATAAGAGTAATTTAGGGACACGACCCTTATAACATAATATATAAGTATACTTATACATAACTGTACTGTAAAGTGGACATTCGGATATTCTTGGACATAAGGATTCCTTTTCTTGAGCTTAGGAATAACATATCAAGCTCTTTAATCAGAGAGACGTCCATTCAAAAATCTATAACCTAACCATTGTGTAAAAAGTTGAGAAGAATTGAGTTAGTACAAGAATGCATTAAGTATGAAAACCATAAGGGACATATACTTGAAATCATACTTCATAACTTCTTGAGAAAATATTCATAAAACATTTATACAAAAGTATTTATATCATTCACATACTTCATATAGACATATTCAAAGGACAAACACCATATAAAATAACATAGAGAATTTAAGCCACATTTAAGGTCACTTTACAGTAACTTATATCACTTTACAGTAACCATATTTCCTTCACAGTGAACTTCTTCTTTTAACTCATTACCTCCCAAGTAACCATCTAGTGATACTTGGTTAAATGCATCACCTAAGGTCACAAGGAAAACTATACATACAACACTACAACATTTTATGCCTTCAACCACACTAGAAAAGTGTGGCCTAAACAATAAAAAAAAGTATCCTTTTTATCAAAGACCACATTTTTCGACTTTAGGCTACTCTTTTCTGTGGGTGGCCTAAACGAGTGTTTCCTTAGTCTTTAGGCCACGCTTTCCAAGTGTTGTCTTATAATCCATACTTGAAAAGTGTAGTCTATAATGTGAAAAGGCCACGATTTTTATTACCTCATAAAGCAACATTTATCTCCTACAACTACACTTTTAAGCGTAGCCTTAGCTTTCTTATTGTCTACACTTCTAAAGCGTGACATTTTCTAGCTTATCTACAACAACACTTTGAAGTGTAGTCTGTGCCAATATCCATATGAAAATTTTCAATTAATAAGCTACATAATAAGCATCCCTTTGGCAACACCTTTTAAGGGGTGCAATGTTATTTCTATAAAAATATTTATATGCCAAAAGTTTTTAATTGAAACATGAAAATATTGTTGCACATTGAATATGCATTTAATTATCTAATAAATAATTCCAATATACAGATTAGGAACAAACAGTAGATAAAAATAATTTGTCTTTTACTACACATACCTATAAAGCAATAATTTATGTACGACCAGTAAAATTCACAAAACCAAACATAGTGTATTCAAACTTCTACAAATTTTCAGAAAATCTTCATCATCTACCTCAATCAATTGAATGAATTTCCAAGACTTCCCTACACATTCAAAATACAATTAAACTTTAGAATCAAACTATGATCAATAAATCAAACATTAGAATGAACCTAGTATCATTGTTTTTATCATCTTTATCGACATTATATAAATAAATTTGTTAAAGAGGTTGATAAGTTATTAACTTAATAGACTTAGAGTTAAGACCTTATGCTAGAGGAGTATTTCTCACAAGTTTTCTGAAGGAACAACTAACATAATCACAATCAGTTTATTATTTTCTTTCGCTAGTAAATCAATTTTTAGTTAAAGAGAACATTAAAAGGGCGGAGCAAGCAACGAAGCAGACTTAATGTAGACTAAATTGGTTACCTAGTTATGGTAGCTACAATATGTTCCATGAATCCTGCAAATGTTCTCACTCCATATGTTTTATAACAACTACAACAACAAAAATGTGTTTCCATAGAATGGACAATGTGAAAGCATTATTAGTATTTTCTAACATGCCTAAGAGCAGTCTCTATATGTAAGATACTTGTGACAATATCTGTAGAAAAACAAATATGATCACAAAAAAATAAAGGGTCATATATAGCAATTGCATACTAGAATTTTGATCCAAGTAATCTAGACCAATTGATTGTAAATACTACTATATGCACTATATGCAAATGGAAGTAGGGACTCGAACAATTCATATCAAATTATGTTTGCATATCTTTTGGTGGAATCTTTCAAACACATGACCTCACATTTCAGCAATCAATAAGTTACTGGTTAAAAATCATAGGCATACTAACTAAAAGAGCCATTTCTGCTGGTAACGCACCAAGCTCATTTTCTACATTTGTACGGTTCTAAGGAATGGGCAGAGTAGGGGTGTGCATCGCTCGGTTTGATTTATATATTTTCAGTTTGGTTTATCGATTTTCGGTTTTTAAATATGCTAATTCGATAACAAACCAATAAAATATTCTTTATTGGTTTTGGGTTTATCAGTTCGGTTTTCAGTTTACACAATAAGTATATATCAGTGAAATATTATATGACTTCTTACTTATCTAAATATAGTACGAAGGTTATAATAACATATCACCGCCATTATTGGTATGAGATTTTTAATGTTAATCAAATTACGGACCTTTACAAACTTGCAAACGCTACAACTTACCATTACCATCTAAAACTTAAACCAAATAGTCCAACAAGACCAAAACTAAAACTAAAACTAAAATCAAAATCTACAATTTTGAAACCTTAAATTAGTTTTTAGATTTTTAGTAAACAATAAAAACTAGTAAAGTGGTCTAGTGTGAAGTGAATAGAGTACTAGCAATTCGATATAGTTATAGTTTTTTGTTATATATTAAATTATTAATATATAATTATTAGGGAGGGTAAAATAGTAAATTATGACAATCATATAGGGTTATTAGTTTATCAAATAAAAAAAACCCAATACCGAACCAATAACTCAGTAACTTTTTTTTGTAAACTCATTACAAACCCAATTACCCAATAATAATAACCCAATTTTACTTTTCTCAATTCGATTTATCGGTCGATTCAGTTTTTGCACACCCTTAGGGCCGAGTAGGTTGCTTCCCTGCAAACACATGGACTAGAGCAGCTGGAACAGTAGCTGCTAGTGAAGCAGCTATGCTTCTAATTCTTCAAGTTCTTCCTCCAATTCATCATGCAACAACACCATTCCAAAACTAACATTCATTATGACGGAGAAACACATTATTTAATCAGTATTGATTGTATAGTTTATTAAGAACAACATCACCGACAGCTTGAGAATTCTCCTGCAGCATTTCTCCACCAGTATGATTCCTGAAATACATTAAATTAATAAAAGTGGGTAGAGAAACCACAGAAAATGTTAAAAGTGTTCCATGAGTATATCTGGTTGCAAGTTAATTGATAGGTCATTCAAAATTTCATAATATAAGGGTGCAAATGAATCAGAGTGGATTTAGTTTTGGATATGAATGGAGAACCTTTCATTTATATTATGCTACACACATGAAAATATTTATCTTCATACATTAGGAATCACAAATTCACAAATTAGTTGTACAAAACTCAGATAACTATGAATAACTATGAATTACTTTTGCACAGACCTTATAAGTTAGAACCCATAATTATAGCTCTTGCAAATCCATCTCACAAAAGTCATAGTTTACGGTGAGCCAGGGAAATATTTTGGTGTCAACTGCAAAAGTAGAGTTGAGAGGATGCAATAGCCATAGCAACTCTCTGAACAGAGCAAACAATTCTTCGTACATATTTTTGAGCCATAGCAGCAACATTTTCTCAATAGTTATTCTAAAAAAAACTGGAATCCAATTGTCGAGACGTAACTCTTGTTGCAACTGCTTCCTTCAACTCACTAGTTGGCCATGTCCCACTAGTTTTAGCTTCAAGAGTTAGAAGATAAATCTGATGTCCGAGCAGCACTAGGAGAATCCTGCATCATAAGTTGTAGCAGTACAAAACTGTAAGAATAAGGTAAGAAACTAATCCACATATCCATGACAGTATTTTAATGCCAGGTAACTTCTCAAACAAAAAATTGCACATATAAAATTATAAAATAGATGGAACAAAGAAAAAGTTTGTGTCTAAAAAGCTTAAAGTTTCTCCTTCAGCCAAAATTCGTAATACGTTAAAGTTGTAAGATACAAAAATAGGCATCACTTAACTTATTTTAGGCTCCACTAGAATGATAGAGAAACCAAATGGAAGCAACGAAGCATCATCATCAAAATATTCATCAATGTTTACAAAAACAAACTGAGCACAGGCACCCGTGGGATTCTCTTCAACTCAACCGCAAAGCTGCATTAATATAGCAAGCGCATTAGAATCCAAAACCAATAGAAAGAACAAAGTGAATTTGAAGCAAGGTAGAGCTATCAACCTCAAGAAACTGGGTACACAGTAAATTTTGTGATCACTTCTTACATTGACTGACAATCTCCTATCTCTAGCTTTCAGAGATTCAGAAGACATTTATCCTCTGATGGAGACGTCAAGTTTCTCAATTTTTTGCAACAAACTACTTCCAAAGTTTCTTGTTTTGAGAAGTAGGCATTTAGAAGTTTGTGATAACATACAACACTTATGATGTTAACGCTACTTATAGAAAGTGTCCTTGTTGGGACAAGAAACCTGCCAACATAGAAGTTAATACCATGTTTAAAATAAAGAAAACAAGAATCAAGTTCCTTAAAAAGTAATAATTTTTATCAAGAATAAGATTTTAAAAAAATAAAAGAAATATATTTTTATTTGGACTTAAGAGGGATAAAAGATATACATTCAGTTGGAGAGATTATGTACTTATATTATAGCTGAGGGCACCTAATGGGTAGGCCTAAAATCTTGTAGTTATTTCAATGAGAACAAATTTACTTGTGGCGACCCTTCAAATTTGATCACCTCAATTTTCCTACACAATTAAAATGAAAATATAAATCAAAACAAAGCATGTAGGAGAAATCATATTGCAACAGATTTATAACTAAGAATATACTATGTAGTATGTGCTATTCCTATTTGTATGCATCTTCTAGTTTCTTAGTTAGATAGTTGAATTACCTAGGGTTGATTTTTGGATCAAGATTCCAGGTTGCAAATTGCAGTAGTTTGAAGACTAATGATTTTTTAAGTTCATGCAACACTAAATTAGACATAAATACCAACTCCAAGTCCTATTCAGGCCGAAGAACAAGGGCAGCGCGAGAAAAATCACAGGGTAATCTAATGTACACATGTAAATAATGATAACAATCACACAAAATAAAGCATGGAAAAGAGGAAACTTAACACAAAACAACATCAAAATGTCTTTCTTTAATCAATGGAAACTGGAATAGTGAAAAGATCATTCAAACTGCACCTCCAGATCTTGTTCCTACCATTATTGCGACTCAAATTCACTACCAACCCATGGTTTTTGATCAACCGATCTGGAAATCCAATGTAATTGAGAATTTACTTGCTCATTTAGTTGGGATCATATAAGAGAGAAAAGAAACAAAAGTTTTTGCTGTCACCTGTTAATTGTTTTTGCTGCTATAAATAGGAAGTTAACTTATAGCTTCACACAACAAAACAATCACATATCGTTCAAACTAAACGCAAAACTAGAAAACCACTTGTTGTTCCTACAAACTGTGATGAAAAACAGATTGAAGGCCCTCCAAGAACCATAGCTTGCCTTGGTTATGACCTGGTGAAATCGAGCTTTCTTTCTCTGAGATTATGAAGACAAAACATAATTTGATGTATGTGTTACTATTTATATCTCTCTACGGCTTTGAAGAATTTTTAGATCCCTACAACAATGAAAAACAAAAGGAATATAATTGTAACAACCCCAAAAAATGTATAAGATAAGTAATGCTTAATATGTCTGAAATGTCTACGATTAGACCGGTTTCACATGGATTGATGCACGTAGAACTAGGCCTCTGAACCCTTGCAACAGCCAAGCCAACTAACTTGGGGAGTACCGGACTTTAAAAGGGGAAATCTTATGTTTGGAGGGTCTAGCGGTAAAATTGCCTTTTACCATGCTAAGGGTCATATCATAATTACCCTAAATATATATTTAATTATTTAAATAAAAAGGTGGAGGGGTATTTTGAGGAGAGTGTGCCGAAAATGGGCTCTAAGAGTAAAATCTTGCTCCACCCAGGTTCTAAACTTGGTGGAAGCAATAAATTAAATTGTTATTATTTAAGTGGGTAAATTAATGTAATTAATTAATATTATTTAATTATTGGCTGATTGAAAAAAGGGGAACCCAGATTCTTAGTAATTAATTTTTAATTATTAAATTAAATTGACTAAGTCTTGCCAACTAGTCCTAATTCTAAGGGACACTATCTCACACCCCTCTCTATCACGCCTATACCTCTCTCTCTCTCTCTCTCTCTCTCGTTTCACATTCTTCTTGGCTGCAAAAAAAGAAAACAAAAGATCAGAAAAACATACAAAAATTTCCCTATAGTCAATGAACTTACCAAAAAAAATACAAGCAAACAAGCAAACTTAAGAAAAGAAAAATTTATACAATCTTCTCGACAAGTTCGTGTTGATGGTTTAGAGGAGGATTTGGGCAGCACGTTGAAGGTGTTGAAAGCTACAACCGGGTATGAGTTTTCTCTCCAGCAATCCTTTCTCCAAGAGAAATTTCTTTCTATAAATTCAACGTAAGAAACTAGGGTTGTCCCCTCTATTTTAGAATTCCTTGTCCCTAATCTCCTTCCGATTTCAATCTAAATTAGGTTAGAAATCATGTTGTTTGTATAGTTGCTGGTACCTAAGTGAGAAATATGATTTTTTTGTGATTTTGTGTTTGGAATTGCAAGCATGTTCAATGATGTCAACAGAAAATGATGTTGTGTAATGTGTAAAATGTATGTTGTTATCGGTTTTAAAGCCTTAAAATGGTTAGTTTAATGATTGGAATTAATGTGCATAATATGTGTAATTTGTGATGCTTAAATGAAGTGTAATGTGGCTGATCTTAAGTGAAAAAATCTTAGTTAAAACATAAATGAATCTACACCTAAAAACGCGTTAAACAAATAGCGAAACTACCGCAAAATGAACGCATGAATGTTGTTAAGTAAAGGCTAGAGACTTCATCAAATTTCCATCAATTGGTGACGGAATTTTGGCCAGATGCTTGAAGTTTTGGAGAAGTTTAAAAATCAATTAAAGCATGTGAGGTAACTAGGGATTGAACCCAAGACCTCAGAACATGAAAGCTGAAAAAAATAAATTAAAAAAAATGAGAGGTGTGAGATTCGAACCAACAACCTCTCGGCCAAACAAGAGATCAAAGGAAAAATATAAAATAATAAAATAATGAGAGGAGTGGGATTCGAACCCACCACCTCTTGGCTGAAGGAGGAGATAAAGAGATAGTTAATAAAAAAATAATGAGAGGAGCGGGATTCGAACCCACATCTTGTCTGCCAAAAAGGGAGAACTTAAAAAAAAGGAGAAATAAATGAATGTTGTTATGGGGGTTCGATCCCGGATCCCCTAGTGCTTAAGCGACTAAGGTGAAAAGACGAAAGTGAAAAAGAAAGGAAAAATAATGCTAGTAAGGGGATTCGATATCGGATTCCCCAATCCAAAATGTAAATAAAAATAAGGTTAAGAAGAAAATAACTAAGTGTTGTCCAATGGGATCGAAGTCGGGTTTCCTTGCCCAAATTCCGTATTGACACATAAGTCATATGATAAAAAATCAATACTAATGATGAGATGAGAGATCATCTAATGAGCTATGATGTCCTCATGCTAGAAGCCACCTTCCATGATGTATGAGTTGAATGTAATGGAATTTTATACAGAGCACTAATAGGATAGCTATGAGTGATGATGCCTTCTGTCGGGAAGGATGGAGGTTCACGTAACTCTTATGAGATGAGACTGTCTGGCATGCCGGGTACGGGTATCCTTATGTCTCCTAGTCTTCGAACCTATAGTGCCAATACAGGGATCTAGCGGAGTTTAATTCCCATGTACGCATGCATATTTTTGGTCACGTTGGATGGTGATTCCACCTCGGTGTGGGGGATACATTGGATTTTATGATGCTTACATGATCTATGTAGGTTAAAGTTAAAGTTCCCAAAGAATTAATGAGGCCAGCCTCAAATGATGCACATGATGAAATGAACGATACCAAAGGTGTTAGGATAGGATAATCAAGAGGTGAGCTAGACTTAAGTAATGATACTAGGTTATTCATGGTCATTGCACAACTAACCCGATGTGAGTCTTAAACTACATCATAGGTATGACTGGTGATTGCGCTTGTATATGAAAACATGAAAAATTAAATACATATGAATGAATGAAGCATACTCTTTGTTTGCTAATGACGGCTCCCTAGTTAATGTCCCATATGTTGAGCCCTCATTTTAGTAAGTCCTAATATCAAGTTCATGATTCCAAGGTCTCATGGCATATGAAAGAATGATATGAACTACATGATATGATATGTGAAATATGTCATGTGTTGCTTGCAAATGATAAGCTTGATGATGCATGTTACACTCATGGCATGACTTTCCAAATCCATATTTGGCATGTCATTGACTTTCCTAATCCAAATTGGTAAGTCCATTAACTTGACCTTCCATAATTCATGTTGTTAGGAAAATCCATTCTTATTCATGCATGTCCTTGGTGTGTGCTTGCATATACCCATACTTAGTACAAGTGTAAACTAATTACTTAAAAAATATCTACTTTTAGGTCCACACACAGGTGGATGTTTGATTATTAAATGCGATGTTGCAGCTATCCGGATGTGGAGCTTTCATCCAGATTCGGTAGGTCCTTATGATTTTTGTTATTTAACATTCGTAAAAGACATTCTTCTTAAACATATAATGTTCACAATCAACCATCTAACATTAATATAATCAAATGAAAGAAAGAGTTTAATACTACATTAAGTGTATACTTACCAAAATGACAGCAATACAAAGTCTGAAACGAAATTGGAAATGAAACACTAGTTTAACATGCTCCACTAGCTAAAGATGACTTATGTAGGCTTGTCTGCAACCTCTGAGAGGTCAACGATGTTGGTCTCGTCTGGGGTCTAGTGTCACGACCCAACCCGATAGGCCGTGATTAGTGCCCGTTTTGGACACCAACATACAAACCTGCTAAGTATGACCAACTGAAACTAAGACAATATGGAATTTAATCAAATCAAGCCAACCCCAACGTCATATATATATATAAGAGGACCTGTCTCATAAGGAGTTATAACCATTCAACCATAACAGCATACGCGAGCCGACAAGGCCGCCACTATTCAAAGCATAATGATGTACGCAGCCGACAAGGCTGCCCCTGTACAAGCGGACATCCCAAACAAACCATGTCCAGACCATTATCCAAAACATATATATACAACCCACATAATGTCCACAGACCTCTAAGAGTACATTAGTGAAACTCGACGGGACAGGGCCCCGCCATACCCATAGACGAGCAAAAGACTACACAAAAGTTATGTACCAAAACGACTGGGCTCCGGAACAGTGGAGCTCTCCCAATCAGCAGAGTAGATATCCTAGGCAGGAGGATCACCGAACTGCGCATCTACACCTGCGGGCATGAAACGCAGCCCCCCGAGGAAAGGGGGGTCAGTACGGACAATGTACTGAGTATGTAAAGCATAAGGTAAAGATGACAGGATACCAATGTGGCAAGTCGAAACAAAATATCGCTACACATATACTTTTTAAGTGAAAATCATGCATATATTTAACATTTAAGGTGCCCAGCTTCCCTAGTAAGGGGCTCGGCAAAATAATCATCACGTCATCTCCGTCATCATCATCATCATAACCATCCTCATCACCAATCATATATATAATATACATACCCGGCCCTCTAGTGAGGAACTCGGTGACATATGCAAGAAACTCCGCACGAACATTACCCGGCCCGGGACTCGGTGAAATGATAAATGACTCTATGCACGAGCAGAATATTATGAGCAACCATATGCAATTAAAATCATTTCTTATAACTCAATAGAACAATCAACGTGAACCAGCAAGGAGTATTACCAAAGATTAATGTTTTATCAAGATTATGAACCTTTAATACGATATGAAAACGTAAAATTTCAATGACTCTAAGAAGCATTACCATAGATATTAGAGATCATCATAGCCTTAGACATAACCGATATATAGAGGAATAATTGTGGAAGCAAGAATATACATCACCTAGACGCTTTAGAGGTAAGTATCAAATCTGTCCGTTATTCGCTTATTTTTAAAAGTCATGCCGAGCAAAGAAAGAAGGGACAGCGTTACATACCATATAATTGAGCCGCACGTCCAATATTTACTGCTCAAGCTATTAATCTATAACAAGCAACAATCGTGCCGCAATTAGATAAACATCGTGCTTTACTTTCTTGTAAGCTAGCTAATAATCTAACGAAAATTCGGCAGCACCTCCCCTATTTTCCTTACTTCGTCCCAATCCGACAACAATCCAAATTATCCACAGCAATACAAATAACACATATAACCCAAAGAATCATATAAACAGCCCAAGCACCAACATGACACCACTAATAATCCGATTATGATTTCCATTCATACTTAGCACATTCAATAACTAAAACAAACTTCCTAAGCTACTGGTCACGCCCCCTTCTTAAAATTAATGGATAATTAACAAGGGTATTCTAAAGAATTAACACACCAAACAAGGAGATTACTAACCAAATTATTTGCAGCTGTTGGCCAAGAGTTGCAGGGTTGGTTTCTCCATTTCCATGGCTGCCTAAGACAAGTGGTGAAGAAGAAGATGATATGCAGCAATGCATTTCACCACTTTATATAGCATGGAGTGGATTTCTCCACCTCATTTAATAGTATGAAGTGGAGGCAGCCCCCCTCTACACCTGTCCACTAAGGCCAGCCCACAATCTGATCCCTTTTTAATTTTTGCCTTGAGTGGTGGGGCCCATTGGATTAAATCAATCCAAATTAGCCACTAATTAATCCCTCACTTAAAGTTAATGGCACTTACATTAACCAACTCATACTTAATATCACATTTGGAAATAACATCCTTGCCTAATATTTCTTTACGTCTTCTAGATCACGATGCGCACTACGTATAAAAAAAATACGAGGCATAACATCCTTCGCCCCTTAGGAACATTCGTCCTCGAATGTTAAGTTAGCGTCTTGCAAAAACAAATTCCAGCGAGGTCTCTCTAAAAGTTATACCTATCAACCTGCATTCCGTAACTTACAGATGCCTCACAGCTACATAATCTCATTATCTATCAATATAGTCAAGCTAGGAATTGAATTACCTGCAGGTACGGGGAACAAGTAAGGATACTTATTTTTCATTTCGTCTTCCGCTTCCCAAGTCATCTCCTCCCTATTGTTATTTAGCCACAACACTTTGACGGAAGCCACATCCTTAGTACGTAACCTTCTAACCTGACGATCAAGTATAGCCACGGGTTTCTCCTCATATGACAACTCCTCTGTTACCTGAATATCATCTACAGGGAATACTCTAGAAGGATCACCAATACATTTACGTAGCATCGATACATGGAAGACTGGATGTACCGCCTCCAAATCAGATGGTAGATCCAACTCATAGGCAACCTTGCCTATCCTACGAACAATCTGATAAGGCCCAATGTATCTCGGACTGAGCTTCCCCTTCCTGCCGAATCTCATCACACCCCTCATGGGTGATACCTTCAGGAATACCCAGTCACCAATCTGAAACTCCAAATCTCGACGCCGATTATCTGCATATGACTTCTGTCGACTCTGGGCTGCTAATAATCTTTCTTGAATAAGCTTCACCTTGTCAACAGCTTACTGAATCACATCCGGGCCTATTAACTTAGTCTCGCCAACATCAAACCAACCAATAGGTGATCTGCACTTCCTCCCATATAAGGCCTCGTACGGTGCCATCTGGATACTAGAATGGTAGCTATTATTATAGGCAAACTCAATGAGCGGCAAGTGGTCATCCCAGCTGCCTTTGAAGTCAATAATACAGGCCCGCAACATATCTTCTAGTGTCTGAATAGTACGCTCAGCCTGCCCATCAGTCTGAGGGTGAAATGCTGTGCTAAGGTTCACCTGTGTCCCCAATCCCTTCTGAAACAATCTCCAAAAGTTGGCTGTAAATTGAGCTCCTCTGTCTGATATAATGGACGTGGGAACCCCATGAAGTCTCACTATCTCCCTGACATATAACCTCGCATAATCTTCAGCCGAATAAGTAGTCCTGACTGGAAGAAAATGGGCCGATTTCGTCAGCCTATCTACAATAACCCATATAGAGTCATACTTCCGTTGAGTGCGAGGTAAGCCTGTAATGAAGTCCATATTAATCATCTCCCATTTCCAAGTCGGGATCTCTATCTCCTGTAATAATCCACCAGGCTTTTGATGTTCGATCTTGACTTGTTGACAATTTGGGCACTGAGCAACAAACTCTGCTATGTCCTTTTTCATGCCATCCCACCAATATAAGCATCTGAGGTCATGATACATTTTTGTTGACCCTGGGTGAATAGAATAACGGGCAGAGTGTGCCTCTCCCATAACTTGCCGTCGTAGCCCCGCAGTATCGGGTACACACAATCTGCCATCATATCGTAACACTCCATCAGGTGTAACCTTAAATGGGGTCTTTTCCTTTTGAAGAGCTGCATCTCTATACTGTGCCAGAATAGGGTCCTTGTATTGGTGTCTCTTTACCTCATCTATGATTGAGGACTCAGCAACCTCTCGAATAGAAACTCCACTATCTTCCGAATTAGCTAGACGGACTCCAAGGCTGGATAGCCGCTGAATCTCCCGAACCATATCCCTCCTTTCTGGTTGTACATCTGTCAAGCTACCCATGGACTTACGGCTAAGAGCATCTGCTACAACATTCGCTTTCCCTGGATGATATAAAATATCAACATCATAATCCTTTAGCAACTCTAACCACCGCCTCTGTCGTAAGTTCAGCTCCTTCTGTTTAAAGATATATTATTGGAGACTCTTATGATCTGTATAGATGTCCACATGGACACCATATAAATAATGTCTCCATATCTTCAAGGCATGAACCACGACCGCTAACTCCAGATCGTGAGTAGGATAGTTCTTTTCATGCTTTCTAAGTTGTCGGGAGGCATAGGCTATAACTTTGCCATGCTGCATCAATACACATCCTAGCCCAACACCCGAAGCATCACAATAAATAACATAGCCGTCTGGTCCCTCTGGAAGAGTTAGGACTGGAGCTGTAGTCAATTTGTCTTTCAATAGCTGGAAGCTTCGCTCACAAGCATCTGTCCACTGGAACTTGGCTGCCTTTTGAGTTAGCCTTGTCAAAGGCACTGAAATTGAGGCAAACTTTTCTACGAATCTCCTGTAATATCCTGCTAACCCCAAAAAGCTGCATACCTCAGTAGGTGTCGTAGGTCTGGGCCAAGTCTTTACTGCCTCAATCTTCTGCGTATCTACCCGAATACCATCAGCTCCAATAATATGCCCCAAGAATGCCACTGAAGTCAACCAGAACTCGCACTTAGAAAATTTAGCATACAACTTCTAGTGCTGAAGCACCCTAAGTACCGTCCTTAAATGATCTGCATGCTCCTCTTCTGAACGTGAATAGACCAGAATATCGTCTATAAATACAATAACAAACATATCAAGGAATGGTTTAAATACTCGATTCATTAAATCCATGAATACCGCTAGAGCATTAGTCAGCCCAAAAGACAGCACTCTAAACTCATAATGCCCATATCGGGTCCGGAATGCTGTCTTTGGAATATCTGCCTCCCTTACCCGCATCTGATGATAACCTGACCGCAAGTCTATCTTTGAAAAACACTTTGCACCCTGCAACTGGTCAAATAGATCGTCAATCCTTGGGAGGGGATACCTGTTCTTTATTGTTACTTTGTTCAACTGCCTATAATCAATGCACATCCGCAGCGACCCATCCTTCTTCCTCACAAACAGTACTGGTGCTCCCCAAGGTGAGGTACTAGGCCTGATGAAGCCCTTTTCTAGCAAATCCCTCAATTGCTCTTTCAATTCTTTCAACTCAGCAGGTGCCATTCTATAAGGAGGTATAGATATAGGCTGGGTATCTGGCAGTACATCTATAGTAAACTCTATCTCCCGTTCTGGAGGAAGGCCTGGAAGTTCCTCGGGGAATACATCAGGAAATTCATTAACTACCGGGACTGATTGAAGAGTCGGTGCCTCTGCCTTTATGTCATACACCCGAATCAGATGGTAAATATAGCCTTTTCTAACCATCTTCCCGGCCTTGAGGTATGAAATGAACTTACCTTTCGGCGATACGGTACTTCCCTTCCACTCTATAATCGATTCCCCTGGAAATTGAAATCGAACTATCTTTTCTCTGCAATCAACATTAGCATAACAAGCAGCCAACCAATCCATGCCCATGATAATATCAAACTCAATCATATTTAACTCTATTAGATCTGCTACGGTATGACGACTATATATAGCTACTGAACAATTCCTATATACTCGCGTAGCTATGACAAAATCTCCTACAGGTGTAGCTACCTCAAATGGTTCTATCAACTCAGACTCTATTCCGATCCTACTAGCAACAAAGGGAGATATATATGATAAGGTGGAACCTGGGTCTATCAATGCATACACACTTCGGGAGAATAGTGATAATATACCTGTGATCACATTAGGTGACGCCTCTTGATCTTGCCTATTAGTCAAAGCATATATACGGTTTGAGGGACCGCTAGAACTAGAAGCTCCACCACGTCCTCTACCACGGCCTGCTGGTGCCTGAATACCCTGCCCCGTAGGGCGCATAGCCACAGAAGAAGATGAACCAGCAACGGACCCTGTAGGCTGTGCCATACCACCTGCACTACCTCTAAGGTGACACTCCCTCATAGTATGGCCCTGACGGCCGCAAGAAAAACACGCACCTGTAGCCCAACGACATTCCCCAGGATGGGACTTACCACAACGAGAACACCGAGGCAAAGGTGGCCTCGACTGGCTCAAACCCCTGCCCATCTGTGACCCTGACGCCCTAGAGCTCTGACCAGGTTCCGAATATCCCATACGATCGAACCCCCTACCCATGAAACGTGGGGGTGCACTCTGTGCTGGCTGGGAAGAAAATCTAACATGCTGCTGAGACTGCCCGCTTTGAAACTCGTCAGGATAACCTGCTGATCTAGCCCTCTTATGCTGGCCTCTATTATAATCTCTATCTGGCTGACGTCCCCGGTGCCGATCCTCTACCCCCTGTGCATATGCCTGCACCCGAGCAATGTCCATACCTGGCTGAAGAGTCACTGCCATACAACCGTCAATCAGATAACGATCCAATCCCATCACATAACGATGTACCCTGTCTGCCATATCAGCCACAATAGTAGGCGCATGCCTAGCCAATGAATCAAACTCGAGGCTATACTCTCGAACGCTCCTGCCATTTTGCTTCAAATGCAAGAATTTATCGACTCTAGCTCGCTTCATCTCTGGAGGCAGGAAGTGGCCCTGGAAAGCCTCCACAAATTCATCCCATACCGCTGGAGGGGCACCCTCACCCCTAGATAACTCCCAAGACTCATACCAATTAATAGCTACATCCCGCAAACGATACGTAGCCAACTCAACAGACTCGGTCTCCGAAGCCTTGATTATCCTCAATGTACGCTGCATCTGACGAATAAACTCTTGCGGATCATCCTGTGGCCTTGACCCAAAGAACTCTGGAGGATTACAACTTAAGAAGTCACGAGCCCTTAAGCTATCAGATCTGTCCGCATGATCAACTCCTAGTCCATGCCTGCGAGCCTGATCTGCCACTAATCTAGTCAGCAATTGAACCGCATCTCTCATGGCCCTATCCTCCGCCCCTGACTGAGGAGCTGGAGGTTCAGATGTTGGGGCCTCGGGGGCTGGTGGTGTCCCCTGAACTGGAGCTGCTGCTGCTCTAAGCTCTTCTGGCGGTGGGGGTGTAGCAGAGCTCTCCGACTGGAGCATAATACCAGGCATAGACTGGGCACGGGCCCTAGTAACTCTCCGGGTCTGACTAGTACCTTCTGCTACCGATTTTCCCTTCTGGGCGGCTGTCGCTTTCTTTGGAGGCATAGCTGAAAACACACGGATTCGTTAGAGAGGGATTATCCTGTTAATATAGCTCTATCGCACGATCTAGAATAAGAAGAAAGAATGACATCCTAAATGTCCTGTAGCTTCCTGTTTATAGATGTGGTGCACAACACACCGATAAACAAGACTCTACTAGACACGGTTTGTAGACACTTCCGAGGAAGAACCGCTCTGATACCACTCTTTGTCACGACCCAACCCGATAGGCCGTGATTAGTGCCCGTTTTGGACACCAACATACAAACCTGCTAAGTATGACCAACTGAAACTAAGACAATATGGAATTTAATCAAATCAAGCCAACCCCAACGTCATATATATATATATAAGAGGACCTGTCTCATAAGGAGTCATAACCATTCAACCATAACAGCATACGCGAGCCGACAAGGCCGCCACTATTCAAAGCATAATGATGTACGCAGCCGACAAGGCTGCCCCTGTACAAGCGGACATCCCAAACAAACCATGTCCAGACCATTATCCAAAACATATATATACAACCCACATAATGTCCACAGACCTCTAAGAGTACATTAGTGAAACTCGACGGGACAGGGCCCCGCCATACCCATAGACGAGCAAAAGACTACACAAAAGTTATGTACCAAAACGACTGGGCTCCGGAACAGTGGAGCTCTCCCAATCAGCAGAGTAGATATCCTAGGCGGGAGGATCACCGAACTGCGCGTCTACACCTGCGGGCTTGAAATGCAGCCCCCCGAGGAAAGGGGGGTCAGTACGGACAATGTACATAGTATGTAAAGCATAAGGTAAAGATGACAGGATACCAATGTGGCAAGTCGAAACAAAATATCGCTACACATATACTTTTTAAGTGAAAATCATGCATATATTTAACATTTAAGGTGCCCAGCTTCCCTAGTAAGGGGCTCGGCAAAATAATCATCACGTCATCTCCGTCATCATCATCATCATAACCATCCTCATCACCAATCATATATATAATATACATACCCGGCCCTCTAGTGAGGAACTCGGTGACATATGCAAGAAACTCCGCACGAACATTACCCGGCCCGGGACTCGGTGAAATGATAAATGACTCTATGCACGAGCAGAATATTATGAGCAACCATATGCAATTAAAATCATTTCTTATAACTCAATAGAACAATCAACGTGAACCAGCAAGGAGTATTATCAAAGATTAATGTTTTATCAAGATTATGAACCTTTAATACGATATGAAAACGTAAAATTTCAATGACTCTAAGAAGCATTACCATAGATATTAGAGATCATCATAGCCTTAGACATAACCGATATATAGAGGAATAATTGTGGAAGCAAGAATATACATCACCTAGACGCTTTAGAGGTAAGTATCAAATCTGTCCGTTATTCGCTTATTTTTAAAAGTCATGCCGAGCAAAGAAAGAAGGGACTGCGTTACATATCGTATAATTGAGCCGCACGTCCAATATTTACTGCTCAAGCTATTAATCTATAACAAGCAACAATCGTGCCGCAATTAGATAAACATCGTGCTTTACTTTCTTGTAAGCTAGCTAATAATCTAACGAATATTCGGCAGCACCTCCCCTATTTTCCTTACTTCGTCCCAATCCGACAACAATCCAAATTATCCACAGCAATACCAATAACACATATAACCCAAAGAATCATATAAACAGCCCAAGCACCAACATGACACCACTAATAATCCGATTATGGTTTCCATTCATACTTAGCACATTCAATAACTAAAACAAACTTCCTAAGCTACTGGTCACGCCCCCTTCTTAAAATTAATGGATAATTAACAAGGGTATTCTAAAGAATTAACACACCAAACAAGGAGATTACTAACCAAATTATTTGCAGCTGCTGGCCAAGAGTTGCAGGGTTGGTTTCTCCATTTCCATGGCTGCCTAAGACAAGTGGTGAAGAAGAAGATGATATGCAGCAATGCATTTCACCACTTTATATAGCATGGAGTGTATTTCTCCACCTCATTTAATAGTATGAAGTGGAGGCAGCCCCCCTCTACACCTGTCCACTAAGGCCAGCCCACAATCTGATCCCTTTTTAATTTTTGCCTTGAGTGGTGGGGCCCATTGGATTAAATCAATCCAAATTAGCCACTAATTAATCCCTCACTTAAAGTTAATGGCACTTACATTAACCAACTCATACTTAATATCACATTTGGAAATAACATCCTTGCCTAATATTTCTTTACGTCTTCTAGATCACGATGCGCACTACGTATAAAAAAAATACGAGGCATAACATCTAGATTCTGGTCGTGACAATTATTATTTTTGACAATACATTAGCCAATGAAAACATACTAAACCAGACCATGTGCGTGTTAGGTAAATTTTTGCCACATTGCGTGTGAAGTCACCATCGAATAAGATCAAAATAATCATGCTACCTCTTTATCTTAGACCTTTTCTTTATTTTGTTCAAAATTTAGGTTAAATATGGCTGAATAATTAAGAATTGATCAGAAATATAGTTGTTTCACTCAAGTAGTACAATTTAATGATAACAGTTCAGTAAAGTGGATACGATTACAACATTCGAGTTATAGGTCTTTGTACAAAAGATTGCATTTTTCAGAATTCTAAATATATATAACAAGATGTGAATTTTTTTGTTTTTATAGCATACCTCAACTTGTTGGTAATTATTGATGTTCTTAGATTTTTTTGCTGATCTTTCTGTGAAGTGAATGTGAGAAACATTTGCTTATCATAGACCAAATTGTACAAATCTGAACATTACATCTATAGGAAAACTTGAGGTGATATTTTTAAAAAAACAAATTATAGAAGAGTAAATCAATTATTTTTCAAAAAAAGTTAATGATACAAGTTCTTACTTGTTGTATTCTAAGTTAGACATTTTTGAATCACTTCATCATAGACTATGTTGTATGTACATTGATCAACACTACTGTTAGAGGTCAATGGTCTAATTTGAAGGCAAAAACTTCTAGAAGTCGTCTTGTTCAGTTGAGGCCTCTTGCGCGTCTTTGTAATAGTCATGTCTCTATTTGAGCTGGCAACATTTCTTTATATTTTTTATAGAGACTAAATTTTTAGTTAAGCATTTGTATCGACAAACATGGACATTAGTTCTTTTGCTCTGATCGTGTCATCAGCCTACATGCAACCAAGAAATTGCACACACAAATAAGGCATGTATCTATGAATGAGAATGCTCGACCAAAGAAAAGTATAATCTAGTCTAGTTTGATTATTCTATTGCGGTCTATATTGTCGTATCTTACTAAAAATACCTTTTTGTGTTTTGTTCAGCTAATGTCTAGTACAAATTTGCTCAGATGACCTTTTCGAGTTACAATACCCTTATTTGGTTATTTAACTCATTCAACTATCATAATTTTAGCTCAATATGTTCATTTGGTATCCCTTATACTAAGTTGTAATAAAAAACTGATCAACAAGATAGTAAACCTTTCAAGATAACAACATTGAATAGAGCAGAGCAACATAACATGTTATTCAACTATACTAAACAAGTGCATACTATGGGTGTGTTTGGTATGGAGGAAAATGTTTTCCATGGAAAATGTTTTCCTAGAAAATGTTTTCCTGGAAAACAAGTAGATTTTGGAATTATTTTCTCATGTTTAGTTGGTGAGTAGAAAATATTTTCTGGAAATGATTTTTAGTGTTTGATTTATGAATGAAAAATGTTTTTGAGAGAAATCTTTTATTTTTACTAGAGTAAAAAATAATTTATGACATTGAAAATATTTTTCAAAATCAAAATTATTATATTTTTGGGTGGTGGTGGGGGTGGGGTGGGGGCGGGGGAGGGGAGGGGAAGGGATAGGAGTAAAAAAATAAAAATTTGAAGTTGATAGTATTTTTAAAAAAAACAAAATTAATTTTTTTGGGGATTGGGGTGGGTAGGGGGGCTGGCCGGGACGGGGGGAGGGGTAGGAGTTTAAAAATAAAAATTTGAAGTTGAAAATATTTTTAAAAAGCAAAATTAATTTTTTGGGGAGGGGTTGGGGTTGGGGGGGCTGGCCGGTGGGGGTAGGGTCAAGGATTTAGGTGAAAAAATAAAATTTTGAAATTGAAAATATTCATTTAAATTGATGTTTTTCTCAAAAAAAATGTAACTTGAAATTGGAGGAGAGTTATGGAAAATGTTTTCCTTAATTTTTGAAGGGAAGTCATTTTCCTTAAATTTGAGGAAAATGAGTTGATTTGAAAAATATTTTCCGAAACTTTTGTCCTAACCAAACATGGGAAAATTGGAAAACATATTAAACACACTCTATCTCTCTCAGTCTCTCGATTAAAACTAAACAAACCTATCTATCACAAAAATAAGAATGCGAAAATAGAGTACAACTGATCTTTTTAAAGTATACAGCAGTTCACTAACCTGAATACCACAAATGAAAGCAAAATCTCAAGAAACACCAGAATGCCAAACCTCAACCCCTAAATAACTTGATGGTAAAAATATAAAGAATGTCCTGTAGTACTAACTATTGAATGTCCTAAAATACTAACAATTTTAGCATTTTGGAAAGTGGGCTAGCCACATTTTGCCTGCTCTATGCTTTGTGACAAAGCTCCTCAAGGAAATTTCATAAGAAGAAAAAAACAAACTCTATTACACTACATAGAAACAAGCAGACCCAGAATTAAAATTAATGATTCTTGATTTAAGTTACGATTTAGCAAATGTAGAAATGAGTGAAAGAAAAAGTAAAAAAGCTTCTCCAGGAAGGTTCATATAAAGAAAAAAAACAAAATCTATTACACTATATAGATACGATAAAACCTAGCATTAAAACTACTGGTTCTTAATTTAAGTTTCAATGCTAGAAATATAGAAACTAGTGGAAACATTAATTACTGAAAAAACATATATAAATTTATCAAAATATATCAAAAATTTGGAAGAAAATTAACTCGACATTTAAATTCTCCAAAGAAATTCACACAGAGAAACTCCTCTTCCACACACATATCATCACGAAAGGTTGTGGAAGAGCAAAACATTCAGAAATTGCAAATATTTATGGGAAAATCAAAACCTACCTGAAGCAGAGTCATCGAAGCCAGATGTTTTTCCTTCGAAGCAAAGAATTATAAGTAACCCACTTCATGAAAACATAACAAAAAAATTTAAATCTTGACAACAACAGCCGCAACTTGATTCACTCTAAACTTTGGAAGTAGATTCAAATTTCTAATAGGTAGGGATAGAGTTCAAATCAGCAAACGAAAATACTTGGGTCACTAGTGGAACCATAGTTTCATAGATGGTGTCGTAAAAATTATCCTTGAAAGGATTAAAAAAAATCCCCATTTGTGCAGTAACGCTGTTGTTCAAAAATCGCACCACCACTTGAAAGATTTTAGACTATAGAGACGATGGAGGAGTACAAGAAGGAACGGGAGAGATATGACATGTTCTTATACCTCTATCTCATGGAAATTCCAGCTCTAATGCAAAACAAACGTATTTAATGTATCCAATATTTCAGATCTATGGCAACTATACTCTCTTTTAGAAAGTTGGAGAGATTTTTTAAATTGTTTATGAATTTTGTTTGGTCAAATAAAATTTGGAGTGAGTGTTAAATTAGTTGGAAGGAGAAGAATATTTTAGTGAAAACTATAAAGATACACTTTGCAAGTGTTGTTTTAATAATTATAAAAATAGATCACTTTAAACGTGTAGTCATTTAGATAAATAGGAGTGGCAATTATATGATGTGACAACACTTATAAAGTGTAGTCTATACTACTAAAGAGCACATTTTATAAGTGTTTCCAATATTATCGTGGCCAAAAGCTAAAAGCTAAGGCTACACCTCAAAAGTGTAGCCTTAAAAAGTTCAGGCAACACTTTAAAAGCGTTATCTTGACTTAGTGTTGCTTTAGGCCTAAAATGGTGTAGTGTAGGGTCCTTACCTTACTTTTATTGTCCATTTTACTTTAGGAAAATTATAGTATAAATTGACACTAAGACCATTGGTGCTAAACATTAAAGTTGGTGTTTTAGAGCCTTAAACCAATAGAAGGTGCTCTACCTAGCAAAGGTAGAATATCAAACATGTTAACATAGTAGTGAAACCACTTGATAGATCTAATGTGGCACACATAGTCAAGGACTTGGAGATATACATAACCCTCTACATTCTCATTAGCATTGGAGCCTCATCTCATGAGAAACCATGGGTGAATATTCCTCAAGGAAAGTTAACACGTCATGTGGAACCATAAGTGTGTTCCTCCAAGAGAAGTCAAACCCTTATTAGAAACCAATGGTGAATCTTCCTCCAATGGAAGCTAACACCTATCATTATCAAGTTCACTCGGTGCTAAGCTAAGTTTCCTTTATTGAAAAGCCTTTATTACATTACTTTATAAAACATAGTCCTTAGGATATTGACACGTCATATGGTTAACCAATATGTTATAGATGAGAAGTCCTTTCTTCAACTTATATCATGTGAGAAACCCTTTCACATTGACATCATATTCAAGCACCATATAGTGTAGGGTACACTTGAGTACATATTTTAATGCCCCCATTGACTAGATCGTCATACACATGTGTGTGTGTATTTATATATTAGCGATCCTTTCACATAACACATTAAGGCCACACATGTTCATACATTAAATCATAAGTATATAGGTGTAATTATATGAGCAATCCTTTCATATAAGCAGTCTAAGACACTATGCACATTCACATCATATCATACACTTGATATAATAGCATATAAAAATATTCATAAAATGTTCATACATTCCTATTCATGTACATAGAAGACCAACCTAGGAGCTATCCTATCAAGGTACACATGTGAAATGCATGGACAAGGTCCCCTACCCTTATCTGTACTACTACACCTATCAAGTCCTCCTAGTTAATGATACATCACATACTTTCACATAGGGGTACATAGGTAACGTATCATTAACAATTTACTATAGTTTAAGGAAAAACCTAATCAAACCCTAACATAGCCATACATATACTTGTAATATGATCAATACAACCTAGATCATAGCTAGAATAGGAAAACTATGGAAAAGTTTCACATAGGGTGGTCATCACCAACACATATTCATAGTATAATTTCCTTCAAGTCCATGATTGCATCACATATATTTTTACAATAAAGTAAACGCTGCCACCATAAGTGAACCATTCCACACAATGTCATACAAGTCCAATTCTATCAACAATACTATAGAGAATTAGAGAAATAGCGCAATAGAGCAATTCTTACTAATTCTTTAGCTTTTGATTATCATTGATCAATACTACTCTTTCATCAACAATTCAAGGATAGGGAAGTAGATAAGGTACAATAATCATATACAAGTCATTCATAAGACACTATAAGATCATGTTACTAATATGTATACTACATTATCAATTCACTATAACGTAGAGAAATATAAATCAATTACAAATATCCCTTCCTTTTATCATCAATTATCCTTACTTACAATTCATTATAACTCCTAGTCATCTTTTGTTTTTGAGGTAAATTCCAAATAACACCTTGATCAACCATTGATTTAGTTTAAGGAATTGGTTCTTGGTAATCTTAATGAGTCATTCTCCCTGGGGGGGGGATGGTATCTTAAGGTATCAAAGAAGGTTTTGTGTTCCCAATGTAAATGGTTTGAGGAACCGGATCCTTGAGGAAGCCCATGGGTCCTGTAAATCCATTCATCCGGGTTCAACAAAAATGTACTATGACCTTAGGGAAGTATTTTTGTGGAAAGGTTTGAAAAAAGACATAGAGAAGTTTGTTGTTAAGTGCCCAAATTTCAAACAAGTGAAAGGCGAACATCAAAAGTCAAGTGGCTTACTACAAGAATTCCAATTCCTACTTTGAAGTGGGAAGGCATCAATATGGATTTTGTAGTAGGTATGCCTCGTACACAAAAGCAATATGACTCTATTTGGGTGGTTGTGCATACCTTGACCAAATCCACTCATTTAATTCCCGTCAAGCCTACCTATTCTGAAGAGGAATAGCAAGAATATTCATAGATAAAATTGTGTTTTGCCATGGTATTCTGTTATCCATCATATCTGATCAGGGTTCACAATTCACATCTATGTTTTGGAGATGATTCCAATAAGAGTTGGGTACTAAGGTTAAGCTAAGACCCAATTTTCATCCCCAAATGGATGGTCAAGCAGAGCGTACTATTCAAACCCTTGAGGATATTCTTAGAGCCTTTATTATTGACTTCAAGGGAAATTGGGATAAACATTTTCCTTCAGTGGAGTTCGCTTATAATAATCGTTTTTATTCATCGATATCCATGGCTCCTTATGAAGCCTTGATAGTAGGTGGTGCGGGTCTCCTACTAGATAGTTTGAAGTGGGTGAGACTTCACTTCTTGGCCCCAACTTGATTTATAAGACATTAGAGAAGGTTCACATTGTAAGGAACCGGTTGCAAATAACCTATAGTCAACAAAAATATTATGCCGATCATAGGATTTAGAGTTTGAAGAAGGTAATAAGGCGTATTTGAAAATTTTCCCTATGAAAGTAGTGGTTAGATTTGGCAAGAAAGGGAAGTTGAGTCCTCATTATGTGGGTCCTTTGAAATCTTGTAAAGGGTTGGTAAGGTTACTTATTAACTAAGGTTGTGTAGTGAATTGACTTCGATTCATCCGATTTTCCATATTTCTAAAAATAAGAAGTGTATTAGTGATCCAGAATCTTTTCTTCCTATTGAGGGTCTCGGTGTGAAGGATAACCTCTCTTATGAGGAGGTTCCGGTTCAAATACTTGGTAGTCAAGTGAAGAGGGTTAAGGAATAAATAGGTTGCTTTCATAATGGTGTTATGGAAGAATCACTTAGTTGAGGGTGCAACATGGGAGGCCGAGGACGAAATAAAGTCCCGTTACCCTCGTCTATTTGATAACTAATGTTAGTAGTTCTTATTAATATTGAAAATAATGACTAAATATAAAAGTTTCTCCAATTTTGTGAGGTTTTGCAAAATGCAAATTTTTCGGATGTTCTTACAGGGAATTGAAGTGAAATGTGCATTTAGATTTTACAATTTGCAATTCTTTTTGTTTTCGGTCATGTTGTGCATTTTGTATGGTGAATCCTTATGAAATGATATGCATCATGTTGGTAGGTTGCACTTTCGCATAATTGACTCATAAATGCTATATGAGCTCTTTTCGTTGTGAGAAGGATATTCCTCATAATGTGATGTTGAGCCTTATGTGTGGTAATTGAAGTTTGTTAAATAGCCTTGTATAAGTGGTATTATTGATGTTGTAATTCATGTTGATATGTATTTTTGTTGGTTGTATGTTATTCTGGAGTCTATTCCTTCCATCTAAAGATTATTAGTGTCATTAGGGGATAAATATTCCTAAGGGTGGATAGTGTAACTCTTCAAAAATCCAAGATCTGTTCTAGAGCCTAATATAAGTTTCATAAGGTTTATATACTGTTTTAATGTGCATTTTTATAAATATAAGTCATTTAGGAAGTATAGAAACAAAAACTTCCAAGAACGTCCATGATGTCCGAACACTAGTTGAATGAGGTACTAGCGTACCTTAGCCTACTCGACTAGCATTTAGAAGTTAGAAAATGATGAAAATTGGTAAATGGATTCTTACATGTGGTTAAGTTGATTTATAGTAGAAACATCTGGGTACAACTCCCCAAGGAACAACCAAGGGCCCTTGAGGAGGACCCTTGCATTTTGGGTGAAGGACTGCCTGGGCATTGGGCACCACGAAGGGAATCTAGAGGATTGACAGGGAGTTGATGACATCCGTCGATCGTGGTCTGTTCGGTAAGGCCTGTGTTTTGCTGTACCTTTTGACTTGTTTCATTTCATTGGTTTAATTAGTTTGGAATTCAATTTGGGGTTAGGTAAGGTCTGATTAAGTGAGTTAACCCCCTATATAAATTCCTAACCAAATTAAACTAATCTAACTCTCACAACTCACAAACCAAACTCTCTTCCTTCACTCTTCCTTCTTTCATTTGTGAAGAATACCATTGAAAACGAAGCTAGGGAAGTGTTTAAGGGATGAAAAGAGTCAAGTTGCACCATCAATATTCATCATTTAGCAAGGTATGGGATCTCTTTCACCTTTGAGACCTCTTTCCCCGAAGGGTTCCAAAAATTCATTTCAAACGTTTAGCTTTCAAGTAGTTTTTATCCAATCTTTAAAATAATGTTATGAATTGATTTGTTTATGATTTCATTTGGATATTGTAAATATATTAACATGTATTCTAACTTAACAATGTTATATCTTGATTGTTTGTTCTAGTTTATAGAAGATGACCTTTAACCCTTAACCATACGTTATGATCTTCATATGAATTATGTTATATTGGTTGAATTTACTTTGTTATTTGTTGAATTACTACTACATGATGTTTTTATACTATTGTGAATGAATTAAGGTGATTTATAGTCCTTTGATACTAGTTATTGAGAAGTGATATAGAGTATGAAGTATGATGTGAATTGACCTAAGTATCTTGTGTTGAGATATAAACTAGTATTTAATTTTTATGTAGTGATCCTTTTAGCATTGTTATCATGTTGTTCATTGAACTATGATGATGTTTACCCTAATTAGGTTGAGTTAAAGGTTGATGGTAAGACCTTGATGATGGATTCTAAAGGATACTTGACAAGTCTTGTGATCCCTATCCTTTACTTAAAATATTGTTTAATGGTAAGACCATTGCGCCTTTATCATGATATGAGTATGTTAATGTGCTAACCTCACCTATATGAATTTTAATGAAAGGATTATACTCATGAATTCTTATTTAGCTACGATGATAATGATGATTATACAAGGGTTAGAACCTATGACCTACAATAAGTTATGATGATTAATGAAGAAATTTAACACATTTAAAAAAGGGAGTCTAGCTTAGCACCGACTAAACTAGAGTGAGGAGTGTCCCTTCTCATATAGGGAAGGTAGGATCACTAATGTATTGTAACAACTAAGATAAAACAGATCCTCATGGTTATTTCTTAAGTTGATCTTAATTTAAACTTATTTAATTTAACTTGGATTAAATCGACCAAGAATGTCTATGACGTGCAAAAAGTATGCCTTAGAATGTATTAGACGAGTTTTATGTGTTCCTTTTACTTGAAACTTGAATTGGATGTTCCTAAGAACTAGAAAGCATTGTTTAGGGGTTTAATGTACAGGAACTACCCCACTTAGGACCAACAAGGGTCCCTAGATGAAGGGCCCAACACTCAGGCAAAATCTGCTAAAAAGCAGTGGCCATTGACGACCCTAATGACGGTCCGTCGACCTAGACAATTTGGGGTGTTTTCTGCAAATACATCCCCAGTCTTTTAAGAATATAGGTGGATAATTTTAGTTTTTTAAGGTTATAATAAATTTTTTTAAACCCTAGACCTATAAAAGACTCCTCTCTTCTAATATTCAAACTCTCTCTCTCTAAAGACAAACTCTCTCAAGACTCCATTGAAAGCTACATGTAAAGGAAGGATAGGAGGTCTGGTTAGACGTGTCTCTTCCTCAAAAACTCTTGGATTTTTCTTCCACAAGTGAGGTATGGTATCCATCCTTTAATATCTCATCATTGAAGAATCCAACTTCCAAAAAGGGTTTCTAACCTTAAACTCCTTCTAACTTTGATATCTAGTAGGGGTCTTCTTGTATTTAAGTTTTAATGATTTAAATGTATTTATATTATGTTGAATTTATGATTTAGATTTTAAAACTCTAATGACACTCTTTTTCATGTATACTTCAACTTTTGTCTTGGAAATGGGTCATGTGATCATTATTTGAGTAGGGTATGAAATTCAAGAACCTCAACTGCACATATTTGCAGGCCTCACAAACGGACCTTCACCAACGGACCGTCGTTGAGCCAACAGACCATTGGTAGGATCTCGCTGGTGGATACATAGATCCAAAATGAAGCATGGATAAATGAACTAACTTGTCCAATCGACGCCCTAGGTCGACGGACCGTTGAGGGATCTATGGAACGTCGTTAGGGTCGTCGATGGCCTCTACTTTTTGGCAGATTTTGCCAAAGTCTTGGGACCTTCATCTTGGGCACCTTGTGAGTCCTATGTGGGGTCGTTCCCGGACTTTAAACCCCTAAAACAAATAATATATGTCTTAGTAATATCCAATTCAAGTTTCAAGTAAAATGAACACGTAAAACTCGTCTAAGCACATCAAGACACACAATACATTCTAAGACATACTTTTCGAATGTCATGGAAGTTCTTGATCCATTGAACTCTAAACTAAACAAAACTTAACACACTGCCTAAGGACATTAAACTAACTATTTTAACTAAAAATAAGCTCATGAAACAACCACGAGGCTATAGTACACCTTAGTTCATTTTTGGGTGTTACATTCTCTCCCACTTGAAATAACATTCATCCTCGAATGACACTTAAAATTTAAGAATAAAAAGGACTAACTTAGCATCACAAAAGACAATTAATTCATTAAAAATACAGTTAAAAATCAAATATCAACTAACAAACCGCATCCTTTCACACTTTCAAACACTTAGCATCACAAACTCTTTTATTGAAACTTTAAGAAGTCAAAATTCACTCTTAGTCTTCATTTATAATGGAACTACCTTCCCCAAAATTCAGAATGATCATACGCAATACTTTTACACACATTGAACTTCAATTAAAGACAACAAAAATTTTCTCAAAAATCAAAATTCTCATAGTGAAGTTCACAGTGTTCACTGCCAAGTTACCAATTTTTTTTGAAAATTCATTCTTTAAGTTATTCATCAAGATGACATGATCATATGAACTATAAAATCATATAAACTAAATTCATATCACAAAGACAACAATAAAAAAGAGTTAAGACTTACCAAAACAATCAATCCGGATTAATTATCCTTCCTAGCCCCATCCCATAGGAATGGTTTTTCTTGGGAGCAATATGATCTAGGGAATCTTGATTGACATCTTTTCCCATTGATTAGAGGTTTGGGAAGTCCATTATCTTTTGTCCCTTATTACAAAATGCAAAAAATCATCCGTTCCAGCAAGACACTTACCCCCATGTTGCTTTCCACAAGTAGCACATCTAGCCCTTTCATAGGAATGACCACAACCTTGAGAATGTTTATTTGGAGACCTATTATTTGTTCCCATTGAAAATCATGGGGATAAAACCACTTCTTAGGCCATTGGTTATTAGAATCATCGATGTAGGAATTTTACCCCTCTTGCCTTATCTCCCTAATTTTGGACTACTCAATTTTTTACGCATAAACCATGAGCCTAGAGATATCGATATCATCAAGAAACATTGTTGTACAACAATCTTTTTCCACCAAGCTATACACTCCCGTCACAAACATGTTCATCCTATCATTAGTCTTGGTTACCATGGTTGGGTCATACTTGGAGAGTTGAGTTAATTTGAGAGAGTACTCTTGCACACTCATTCCACCTTGACGAAGGTTCACGAATTTAACCATCTTATTATCACTCCGCTCTAAGAGAAAGAACCTATCTATAAAAGCATCTTTGAATTATTCCCAATCAACTAGCGCTCATTCTAGGGGTCTCTTACTCCTCCATTGCTCAAACCACTCTTTAGCCACCTCCTTAATTTGGTAAGCGGCTAAGTTCGCTTTCTCCCTAGGGTTCACACCTATAGCATCTACCACGTTGAAAACCTCATCTATGAAACCTTGTGGATATTTATCCACTTAGGTTCTAGGAAAAGTAGGAGTGTTCATCCTCATGACATCCCGAATCCTAGAGGTGAGAGTACTAGCATTTGGTTGGGGCCTATCTCCTTGGTTAGCTTGGCCCACAAAGTGATTGTTGAAAACATGATCGTTAGTCATCATGAGTTGGATTATTTTTATCAGGGCATCCCACAACTCTAAATTAGTCATATCACCCTCAACAAAAAGAGCGTGATGCATAGGAGGCACTTGATGTCCTTGGGTTCCGGAGGCACTTGAGGTTCTTGAAGGAGAACCTCTACATTCATTCAAGAAGACAAGTTCCAAAAAGGGTTTGTAAACTCAAGCTCCTTCTAACTTTGATTTCTTGAAGGAATATTCTTGTATTCAAGTTTTAATGGTTTAAATGTATTTAGTTTTGAGTGAATTGATGATTTTGATGTTAAAAATCTAATAAAAATGTTGTTTATGTATACTTCAACTTTTAGCTTGATAATGGGTTATGTGAGCATGATTGAGTAAGGTGTGAACTTAGGTCTTCTCGTATTTGTCATGTTGTTGTAGATAGAGCCCTGAGCTCCTTAATATGGTGAAATATTGATAAATTGCTTATGAGTGATGATGGTTTGAGTTGATGTTTAATTGCTTTTATTATATTGTTCTTATTATGAGTTTATTTTGAGTGGTATGGTCCATCTTATGGATGACAAGTGCTAATTAAGGAACTTTATGTTATTTTATATGTTTTAAATATGTAATATTGAAGGTATAACATGTGAAATGAAGAGATATTGGAAATGGGCATTATATTGTGTTTTGGTGTAGCTTGAATTGCATGCTTGACCTAGTTTAAGTCTAAATGAAGTATATGATATGATGTAGAGTGTGTAACTTTATGAACAAAGGTTAAAGTATGTATGAAAATTGATGAAAATTAAATGATTCTTATATGCAAGGTAAGCACATGTACACACACACACTTTAAAGAATGTATTATACCAAGCTGAGTAAAAAAAGGAATCTTGAGGTGGACACACTTCGTGAGTTGAGAAATGGTGTCTAGTAGCAAACTCTCGATTCCTAGTGACCTTTCTATGATAGACTACTATGTTAATGAATCTATGGGGAGTTATTTTTGGCACCGAGAGGATATGAAGGGTGGTGGATTACACTTCGTGAGTTGAGATGTTGTAGTCCAAAGAACATCTCAAAATGAGTACTCCTCGTTAGTAGAGAATGAGTTACTTAGTACCAATGTACTTATCCCTTAACTATGTGTCCACATCGGTGTAGCTATTGGGAAAGCCATGTAAAAGCTAAGAAACATGACATTACTCAACGCAAGTGATGATCCCTCATCCGTTGGGGGTTAATATACGTAAAGCAAATCCCTCACAAACAATTGATTGAACAAAGTGTTCTAAACGAACGTACTACTTAGGGTAGGTGGTTGTATGGGACGCTATCTACTTATTGCACTAAGTATGCATTCCGAAAGGGAAGACTTTGGTGGTTTGTTGGGTGTCTTTTAATGTATTTCCATTGATTGAGGGGCTTGTTTCTCCCGAGTTGAGTAATCCGAAAGGGGTAGTCTTTAGGATTGCTTTGGTGTGTATTGGAGGATCCATATGCATACATCCATCATATCTTACCATTTTGAGTCTTAGGATAACTCCGAGCTAGGAAAACTCTTAAGGAAAATGAGTTCACTTTCTTTTTTGCTTTGCCTTGGAAGCTCACTCATTTAGTGTAGAATAGTTCATTGTAATTACTCAAGATGAATTTATTGGGAATGCTTAAAATGATTTATTGTCAATGTTCAAATGTATTTACTGTAAATGCTTAAGGAGTTCACTATGAAGGTCATGTTGGTTAACTGTAATGTTTCTTGATGGCATAAAATTATAGGAATTCTTATCTATGTTGTAAATGATGTTAGTATGATGTTTTGACTTTGTATTCATTAATGTTTTACTTAAATTGCATGAAAAGATATTTTCACTAAAATATCCCTTTATACATGTTTTTGCATATGCCATACTTAGTACATTGTTTTATACTAAACCCATACTTTTCTATACAATATAAGTATAGGTTGGAAGCTTTTGAAGGTTTGAAAGCTCGAAGGAAGAGCTTGGGAAATTTTCTCTCAACTCAAAGTATGTCCTCATATATTCGAGGGCATAGTCCTTTTCTTAGCTTTACATAAAGACTTGTTATGTGTTTTACTTTATTGTAGAGGGCCATGTCCCGACTATATTGTGTCTATTATGTCGTCTCTTTAAGTTGGCTTATGACGATGAGATTCTCTATGTATTTATGAAAGATTGTATTTTATTAATTATTCGTGAAAAGTGTTAAATTTCCGCACTACTTCATATCTTAAGTGATGAACAATAGTAAAGGGCTTTTACAAGACCCCAAAGGGTCAAGTACGCCTGGTCACGAAACGAGGATTCTCCCTAACTTCTAGGTGGTGCTTTTGGGTCGTGACATGTATTCTTGATATTTGAAACTATAGTACATGTAGCATAAAGAGGTCCCAACTATATCTCCTAGTTCTTGAACTATGTTGCCCCCATAGAAATATTAGCTAGTGGATCCACGTAGTTCCTATGTTCACGTTTTTGTACTACCTTTGAAAAGAGTCCGCCTTCTTTCGGTGTAGGATTAAATGATACCGGATTTCAAATTACCTTATGGAGTCCATGTTGGTTAGAGCAAGATGTTCCCAAAGGGTAAAAAGAAAACTATAACTAGGATGACCTAAGGGGTTTATCTTAGTCTAGGTAGGTGTATGCGACTCTACCTAAACATTGCACTAGTTAGCCTTGAAGGGAGTCTTAGGAGGATTTTCTTATGTATGAATATTCTTATAATTCTACATGACATGTATATGGTGAACTGTCACATTGTTGATACTATATGTTGATTGGTGTCACTTATGAATATCTGTTGGTCTATATTGTTAATGTATGATACTATTGACTATTAAATGTTATGATATGTGAAGTGAGATGTTGTTCATGATTCTTTTTGAGTTACTTGATTGAGTAAGGTTATGAGGATTTGCTTAGTCATTGAACTTGTTGAATTGAAAGTGTTTCATGGTTAATTGTCTTACTTTGATTATAATGAAATGTACTCTTATTCATGCTTGTGGTTATTTATGAGTTGATAATAGAGTTACTTGACTATGTATTCAATTACATGATACAAATGTTGAATTGACTAGCTGGATGGTGTTGGTCTTGTGATGTACATGCCTATGACTTAACTAATATGTCTAAGTGATTTGGTATAGTCTTGTTGAATGTGCATAATGTTTTTCAAGAAAATTGCATACTTAATGAAATTTTCCTTTTAGAATGTCTTCATGATATATGTGATCTCATAATTAGTACAAGTATTGTAACCCATTTCTTCCTTTTCCCCCAACATATTAGGTTCATGTCGTTGAAGGGCTTTTTTTTATGGCATTAAAGAAGACTTCGATTTCTTAAACATCCAAGTAGGGTAGGTCCTCACTTTCCAAGGGCAATGTCACTATCAAGACAATGATGATGTCTTTAGTATTAGGACTCTTATGTTTATTTCCTTTCATTTGGATACTTAACATTTGTATAACCTATATTTGGTCTTGTTTCATTGATATATGGTCTAGGCCAAAATTGATATACTATTGATACATGGTTACGAGATGAGACAACTATTTTGGGGACTATGTTATATTCTATATATCTATGTGCAATAAAAGTAGAATTCTAATGTATATGAAGGGTCTAGCAGGTATTTCCGAATGTGACATTTAGGATGATAATGCCTTAGTCGTTTAGGTATAATGATAAGTGACATTGAACAAAGTGAGAAAGTCAAATTCATGTGGAATACTCCACCTAGTTGAGAGGTTATGATATCCTTGAAGTTGAAAATCGTAATGGTATCCTTATTGTGTGAATGGTGGACTTAAGTTTTGTTTGCTAGAACAGCATGAAGTCATACTTTGGAAATATTAAGCTATCATATTCACCATTGAAATTTAACCCTAGGGGACCTTTTTTGTAGGGTGAATGTTATTGGGTTAGTAAATAGTTATGGAATCTCTTCATGTGATCCTTTATGTAAATTACTCTATGAGAACAAACACTAGAACCTAGTGAGAATGGTAAGGGAAGTAACTCTAGTTAAATACTAGTATAGAGTGCAAAGAAACCCTTCATATTTCTTAACCATCTTCCTACATGAGGTGTGTCAAAGTTCTACCATTGGCAAGCACAACACCCTCCATCGGAGTAGGTTACAACTCCGGATTCCATGCTTGGCTACCATGGTATATGTAAGTTATTGATATTCTAATAATATGGGATACCCGTTAGTCTTGGAGATGTTCTAAGAAGTTTAGGTGGTTGTATGGGACGGTATATAGAAATTGCACAATAGGCTTTGAAGATGTTAGTGAGTGAGTCCCTAGATCTTCTCCAAGACCATTACTTGAATGTCCTTATGTGATGATGTCTCTTGAATGATCTAATAAATATAATAACTTAAGTAAGAAAGCATGTAAATGAATAAGTACCTATCCTAGAGTAACTTTAAGGATTTCCTAGTTAAAGTGTGAAGGAGACATAAAAGATGGTCTCTTCATGTCTAACCTAGGGAATTCTTATGAATGACTCTAACTAGGAAGGTTGATTAATGAAGTGAGAATGATCTTTTCATAGGTAGTCTAAAGGATATCTTAAGTGTGTGTGAAGGAATTGTACGGGAGGTTAATTAACAACTCACTCAAGTGAGCCTCAGAATCACTTTTGGTAGGAGAATCTCATGTGATGTGTTTTGGTGTACTGTAAGTGTATTTATCTCATTATTGGTAGTCTTGAGGATCATTTAGGTATTCTTATAAAGGGCGTATGGGTGGTCTCTCTTTGTCTTGCTTAATTGAGTCTAGATAATTTATAGTGAGAAGGTTACTTATTAAAAAGGGTTCAGTGTAACATTGTTGAGTTCATTGTGAAGCTTGAGTTAGTTCACTGTAACAGAGGTATAGCTTACTGTAATGTTTTTCAAAAAATGATAAAATGTCTATGCGTTATATTATGTGTTTCTACGGTGTTAAATGATGTTATGCTTATACTATAATGTTATAATCAAATATTTCCATTAAATGTCTATTATGATGATTTATGTGTGTGTGTTTGTGTGCAATAAAAGTAGAAGAGTATATAATCTTCCTATACGAACGATATATGTTTACTCAATATGAATATATATTATGTGTATGGGAGAAGTCTATGTAAACCTTATTATAAATAGAAGAAATTTTATTTAATTTTCCACATTTTTAACCTATTCATGTAATGATGTAAGCTAAGAAGTTAGTCTTAGTACTCTTCGAGGGGGAGGACGCCGAATCCGTCTAGGGGTTGCTCCCCGGATATGACAAGGTTATCCTAGTTAGGGTCCATTGCATTACTTCCATTGTCCATTTTTCTTTTGAGGGAAACTTTAGAATTAACCAACACTAAGACCATGGGTGCTAAACATGGAAAAGTGTTGTGGAACATCACACCGAAAGAAGGTGCTCTACCTTGCAAAAGTAGAACATTAACATCATGCTAGCATATTGGGTGATATAACTTGGTAGATCCTATGGGGCAAACAAAGTTTATGGAGATTGGATACATATATGGAAACCCTCTTTATGCCTATTGAGGCATTGTGGTTATCAACCTTGTGAGGACTATAGTAAACAAGCCTTCCCACTTGAAGAAAGGCCACCCCTCATCGAAGTTCGCTCGGTGCTAAGCTAAGTTCCCGTTATTAAACAACCATTATTATTACTTTATAAAACATAGGCTTTAGGAAAGTTAACTACACAAATGCTTAGCTGATAGGTCATAGATGATAAAATCCTTTCATCAACCTAAATCATGGAGAAGACCTTTTACATGGACATAAAATATTCAAGCACCATCTAGTCAAGGATACAATTGAGAACACCTTTCAAGAGACTCTCTTTACTAGATCATCATACATGCATAATGGACATGCTTACATGTATATGTATGTGTACAAATAGAATCAACTTAGGGACTATCCTATCAAGGCACACATGTTCAATGTGTAGACAAGGTCCAATACCCGTGTCCACACAAGTACACCTATCAAGACATCCTACTTAAGAGATACTCCTATACATTTATGAAAATACTCTGCACATACATAGTAGTAGACATTGGTGCATATGAAAACTATCTTTTCAATAGCTACCTTAAGTCTATCCTACTTATAATCATGCATGAGGTTTGTGTGTATACATTTTATAACCTTATCACATAATGTAACAAACTTAAAATTGAAGCAACCACCTTACAAACTTCATAATACTCATTCAAGTCCCTTAAACCTTAGAACACTCACAAAACATTATAACATAGGAGAAAAGACATCTTTATCAATAATATAGACTCCTAATAATTCTTAAAACTACACATTCATGTAGGGGTTCATAGGTAGGGGTTGTGCTGCAGAACAATATCCAATCATCAATAGACTTCAACAAGGTCAAACGTATAGAACCCTAACCCTAACATCTTCATTCTCATATAGAGAGCATTACAAAATATACTTATAACATGATATTAGGATAAAAAGCTACACAAGAACTTTATAACATGATAATCATAATATCGACTCACTTCACATCGATTGCCTTGAAGGCCATTATCACAATATATATATTGACGATAAGGTATACACCGCCACCATAAGTGGAAAGTACCAATCAATGCTATACAAGACCAATTAAACTATAGAGAAATCTATATCAAACTTACCAAACCTTCAAACCTTGATCATCATTGATTAATTACCCAACATTTAATCATCAATTTACCAAATGGAATATAGAACTAATAAATTCATTACAATCTAAACATAATTCAATCATTATCAAATAAAGATCAAAAGACTCACATTATATCATAATTTGATGGTTTGGGAGGATCGTGTGTTCATCATGAAAGTGGATTTAAATTCATCATTAAAACAATAGATAATCATCAGTTTATAATTATTATTCTTTTGAAATCAATATGAGAAAGAACCCATGATTATATAGAAAATGGGAATTTAGGTCTTTAAATCACTTTTGAAAATCCTTGATTGAACTCCTTAGATAAATGGATAACTAAGTATGAAGGATCACCATACCTTATGATGTAAGATCCATGAAAAATTGAAGAAGATTCCATGAAAATCCAGCCCCTAGCTTGAACATTGAGTTTTCCCTCCAAAGGAGGTTTGAGAGAATTTCAAAGAGAAGAGAGCTTTTTGGATTTTTGATTTCCTATTGGGTGTTGGAGTTTTGACTTGGGAAAGGGGTTAAATAATTCCTAGAATGTCCTTCATTAATCTTGTTTCATAAAAATGGCTTTAGAATAATTAACCCCTCATATTCTTAGTTTATCGGTTATAGATGTGAATGTCCTTTCATCAACCTAAATCATGTGAGAAAAACCTTTCACATGGAAATGGCATTCAAGCAATATCTATTTTATAGTAAAATTGAGAACTCCTTTCAAGAGACTCCCTCTTTACTAGATTATTAGACATGCCTTCTTATATACATTCATGTGTGAGTATGTATACTAACATGAGGAAACCTTTCACATAAACACATTTTAAACACTACACCTATTCATACTTCATAATATCATATACTTAACATCACAGCATAGACTATCACGTTCATAGATTAATCATGCATTCATATAATGTACATAGATATACCACCCAATGGACTATTCTATAAAGGTAGATATGTGCCATGTATAGAAAAAGGAACACACCTTTGCCTACACTAGTACACCTATCAAGTCATCCTAGTAAAGATACATATCATACTTCATCGACAAATATTTTACATGCATAGTAGTAGATATTAGTGCATATAAGAACCATCCTTTCATTAGACACCATGAACCTATGCTACTCATAAGCATGCATTAGGTGTGTGTATATGTGCATTGGACAACATGATCACGTAATGGATATAACAACAATGTTGAGGCAACTACCCTCTTAATACCATATTCCACATTCATGCATAAAACACACACAACATTATAGCATAGGAGACAAGAAAACATCAACATTTGCATTCTACACTACTAACATTGGCTAAGATCACCTATTGATATAAGGGTACACTGGTAGGGGTCATTCACCATTATAACTTCATCATTGGAATCACATAGACAAAATCTAACACTAACAACTTCATCCAAACGTTGAAGACACAAATAGCACCTAATACATAATACTAAATTAAGAGACTAAAGATGCTATTTCATAGATGTGATCATCCTAACCACACTTCATAATTCACACGCTTTACTTCAAGGACATGATAAAAATATATAGAGTTTGACAATAAGTAAACATTGTCACCATAAGTGGACAACACTACACAATCCCATACAAGGGCAATTCAACTATCAATTATAGAGAAAAGTAGAGGATGTATGGAAATCTTAACAATTCACAATCTTTGATCATCATTGATCAATACTCAAAATTCATATAAAATGCAGCAGATAAAGGTACAATACCATAAGCGAAATCCACAATTCAATCATCATAAGATCAAGATCACATTACCCACATTATAGTCTCAATTGAGAATTGAAAAGGATCATGGGTTCATCAAGAAATTAGATTAAAAATCATATTAAAGATAGTATTTAATTATCAATTCATTATAGTAATTCTTTTTAAATCATTTTTAGAAGGAACCCATGGCTATATTGGAAGATGGACAATTTGAGCATGAAATCTCTTTGAAAACATTAGAATAAATTCGTTTGAAAATGGAAAAAAAGTATGAAGGATCACCATACCTCATTTTAGGAGTAAAATACAAAAACTTTGTGAAGAAACCATCACAATCCATCAACCAATATGTTTTTGAGTTTCAACTCCAATAGAGGTTTCTAGAGAGGTTTTGTTTTAAGAGGGAAGGTGAAATTTGAATAATGAAGTCTAATTGGGATATTGGTATTTCTAACAAACTTAATATTCCAAAAAATAGATGAAAAAAACTTCTTAGGGTTAATTTAGGAGGTCAGGTGAATTTCCCATTCACCCCTTTAGTGGACAGCACACCTCCAACAAAACTGTAGTTTTCATCCACGTTAGGACAGATGGACCATCATCTGAACGACAGGGACTTACTGTCCTTGTGTAGTTGATGACTGAGGCTACATTTTGGGGCCTTAAGTTCACATGTATAATTGTTCAGATAATCCCCCATCGACGGGTCTTCACCTAGTGTACGGGCCGTCGTTTGCCAAGCGTAGATGGTTACTGCCAAGGCACTGTCTAGGAAGCTTTTGGGTCCTCCTCAAGGACCCCTTTGGTGGTACTTGGGAAGTCATGTGATGATATTTCGAACGTAACTATGATCATATATAATTTAAGGATCTTCCCTATAAATTTTAGTATCATACAATATGTAAAACATAACAAAGGCACACTAGAATAAACTAGCACCTCTCAAAGCTAACTTTCAAACGTCATCGGATGTTCTTGAATGTGTGCCCTTCAAATTACTTCAAATCAGTTATGCACACTGTAAAACCCTTAATTCACATATTTTGAACCTTTTTAGACACATGTGAGGCTCTAAGCATCTTAGTTCATTTTGAGAGACCTTACAATATCCCCCACATAGGAACATTCTTCCTCGAATGACACTTGCGACATTTTAAAACACTTTCAACGAATCAATGAACCATAAAGCAACTAACATAATTCAAAACACCATAACATAAAATTCAATGCACCAAATGTACAAGGAACAGAAACTTCAAACCATTTTGCACTCAATGCATCACAAGAAAGCAAAACTTTAATTACTCACACCTTTAATACATCAAACGCATAGTCTCTTTTCATGTTTATAAGAGGAACATCCTTATACTGATAATAAAATGGTATTTACACCTCATTTCATTAAGATCTAAACATGTGTAATCGTTTAAGTAACTCATGCACAAATTCAACAACTCTCATGAATCACACAGTAACTCACACTAGATGCACATAGACATGAGTCAAGGAGATGAAAAAAGATTCGCATCATTTAGACATAATTCCATCAAGGACATACTCAACCTTACCATGCTGAGTCATATTTTTTGAGGAACATCCTTCTCTTCAAATAACTTACATGTCTTTATGAGTTCATACACAAGCAATGCACAACGGTCAATTCACTTAAATTAGAACTTCTCACAATTTTAATCAAAGCATGCTCATACATCTTTCCTAGTGAAGTCTAAATGGAAAATCAGACCACACATATTACAACAATAGGAAGTCATTTCACATAGTTTCAATATCTAGCATAACACTAGCTTCCATAAGTATTCATAAATTAGGGAAATTATTGCAATTTATAGGCACACACCAAGAGAACTAGTTAAACATACCAACATGTCTTAAGAGTGAGCCTACATTATGACTTCCCAAGTCATAAAAGTCACACATTTTTAAGAGTCTCGTGATTTTTCATTTAAAAGAGACTCAAATTTCCATTATTGTCATAAAACACCACTTATTATAAGTGAAAACCAGCATGATCCTTCCATTATCTCATGAGGACAAATGAACAAGAACATGAGAAAACATGAGTTTACTCAAAAAATCCGTTTTCTAATGTGTAAATCTTTTTAAACCATGCATGATATAGTGTCATTTAAGAAAAGAATAACATATGGAGAACATGCAAGTTATACTTATATTCAAAACTCCGATCATGAACAAGATACTAGGAATAGTTAAGTAGATACACCTCAGGAGAGGCCACCTTGTAGCAAGTGCGGAAAACATAATGTAGGAGGGAGTATGAGGGATTGTAACGCTTGTTACAGTTGTTGCGAACCAGGTCACATGATGAAGGATTGTCGTATATGAGAGGTCGAGAAAAAGGGAAGGAGAAAGTTTAGACGAATGGTCCAAGTGAAGAGGCTCCAAGGAGGCAACGATTCTTGGCACTCAAATTTAGGGGTGTAGGGGAAGACCCCTCTTGTGATGTCTCAGGTGCGTAGTGTACTTAGTTTTTCATGTGTATGGTTTTATCCACTAGTATGAAGTTCATATGTTGGACTCACTATGTTGGTTGCTGACTTTTGTGACTTATGTGTTTATTTATGTTGTATTCTTTTATGAGACTAGTTTAGGAAGGAGTTCCTTTTCCTATTAGTGCGAAGCTGCTAGTAGGTTTCAAGGATGTACACCAACCTACTAATATGTGAATCATATATTCACCAACAAAAAGAATTGAATAGCTTAGGTATGGATTTTGTCCATAAGTTTAAGGCTACTATAGACTATCAAATCAGGGTAGTGAGATTTCAATTGCCAAATGAGATAGGGTATAATAGGCAAGGCGTGGATGGATCCAACAAAGACATATAATTTTAAATCTTAATGCCAACAAGATGTTATCTAATGGTTAGATATACTCCTCCCAAGGCTGGTTTCGTTTAAGAAACTCTATGTTTTAGTGCAATAGTTGACTTGGTGTTGTATGTCCAAAATTGTATGTTTAATAATTGCACTATGTGAGTTAAAATAAAATCATGTTTGCATGTAAAGTTGTTGTTTTGGTATAACGTGGGCATGATTATTTTTTTGTGTTGCATGAGTTGTGAGGTGCATCAAGTTAAGTGCGATTGACAAGGAAGTTCCTCAATCAAAAATACTAAGCTTCAGTTAAGCTTGAGTACTATGCATTATCCAGAGTAAGTGTGAAACAGCAATTCACACGGAGAAAAGTCTCAAATATGTTAAAATATTTTGGGATAATGCACAAGTACCCCCTCAACCTATGCCTGAAATCCCAGAGTCACACTTATACTGTACTAAGGTTCTATTACCCCCCTAAACTTATTTTATAAGTAATTTTCTACCCCTTTTTAGCCTATGTGGCACTAGTTTGAATAAAAAGACAACCATCTTTGGGCCCATAAGATAGTGCCACGTAGGTCGAAAAGGGGTAATAAATTATTAATAAAATAAGTTCAGGGGATAATAGAACCTTAGTATAGTATAAGTGTGTCTCTGAGATTTCGGACATAGGTTGAGGGGGTACTTGGGCATTATCCCAAATATTTTTGAAAATCACCCAATTTATTTTAAAATGATGTGTAGTGTAATTCAGGGACAAATGTTCCTAGGGGGGATAAGTAACAACCCTAAAATGACAATGCTAAGTAATGCTTAATATATCTAGAATGCTTATGATTAGACCGGATTCACAGAGTTAGCCATACTTGATCGAATCATCCAGCCTCTTCCATTCCGCTTACGACCCCTTTAGAATTCAAATTCCGCTGGAATTGGTATGCTTGGATTGATGCGCGTAGAACCAAACTTCTTAACCCTTGAAACACCCAATCCAAACAACTTGGTGAGTTAGTTGAGCTGAGAATGTTTGGTCCAGCCATTTAGGGCACCCGAATATGTAGATCTACCCGAATGAGTCTTAACCGAACTTAAAAAGGGGTAATCTTAAGTTTGGAGGGTCTAGGGGTAAAATGGTCTTTTTGTAGGCAAAGGGTAATATTGTAATTACCCTAATTAATTAATTAATAATTAATTAATTAATTACGTGGAGGGGCGATCCGGGTAGAGGTTATCGAATTTGACCCTTTAGGCAAAATCTTGCTCCATCCGGGTTAGAGGCTTGGTGGAAGCAATGATTTAATTCATTTATTATATTCAGTTGATTAGATAAATTAATTAATATTTATTTTCTGATTTAATTAAAGGAAAATCAGATTTTCATAGAAAATAATAATAATAATAATAATATTAAATATTGAGGAGTCCTAGTTCGACTAAGTCTCCCCCTAACTCTCCTAATCCTAATTCTCTCATTCCCATGTCTCTCACTCTCACTCTCACGTTTTTTATCAGTAAAAGAACTGAAAATAATAGTTCTTCACTCTTGAAGAACGTATGCACAAAAACAAAAATCAAAAGTTAAGCTAAAAACAAAAATCAACATTCTTCTCGATGGGTTGTGTTTTGGATTTTGGTGATGAGGCAGTGGTGTCGTGAGAAACGGCAGCAGTTAAACCAGTGTGGAACGACATTAAGGTATGGGTTTTCTTCTCTCTTGGTTCCTTTCCCAAGAGACCCCTATGTTCAGTTTAAATTCCAATGTAGAAACAAAGGTTGTCCCCGTTGCATGGCCCTGTCATTAGATCCTTTGAAAGATTCAAAGTATGCGTTGGTATGTCTTTTGGTAGATGATGGTAGTGCTGGTTGTGATTACATGTTTGAATGTGTGTTCGAAAATTATGTAAGGAATGAAAGTTGTGTTCCGGAAAAGTAACTTGTATTAAGTTAATTGTTTGTGTATGTGTGCGCCGTGAATTAATTATGTTTTGCTGCTTGAAATTTACATATAAAAATGTTTTATTATACGTGTACGAATATTTTAAAAGTTTGACGTTCATATAAGTGTTATGTTGCTGAATAAATGTCTCAGGAAATACCCCAAGAATCAACATAAAAAATAAAAGAAGAAAGAATTGAAAGAGGACCAAATTTCCAGCTTGCTGGAAATGTTGGTCTCGGCCTATATTTTTGAGTTGGAGCTATTTTTTAAATTTTATTGAAAATGTGAGGTCATTTTGTATTGAACCCAAGACCTCACCAACTGCATATTACAAAAAATTTCATGAGAAAAACGAAAGGAAAAATAAATGTGGTGAGTGGGGATTGAACCCACAACCTCTTGCATCGGTGAGAAAGTTAAGAGATAAATTAAGAGAAAAAGAATGAGTTTGTGGGGGATCGATCCCAGAACCTCCTTGCCTTAAACGAGAAAGATATGAGGAAAAGAAAGGAAACATTACGGAAGTGATGGGGAAAGAACTAGAGTCCCCCAAATCTGAAAAATGTAATTATCAAGTTTAATATAAGATTAAGTGTTGCGTAAGGAATTCAAAATTGGGTTCCCTAGCCTAATCCCCTATTGACACCTAACTAGTACGTGAACAAATATTTAATGAATGCTGCCTCTAAGGAACCAAATCGAATCTTGGCATAACTACAAAATGCATGTCTTGTACCACATATTCTTGGGTAAATATGAATCACTTAGACGAACTGTGAATGAAGCCTCATGGCTTGTATATGTGGACTCATAAGTCTAGTATACGTTTAAATATAATTGAAACTAAGATGTTATATGAAGACATGATGAAACTCTAGAGGGGTTAGGTAAGAGTGTGATACACATTAAAGGGCCAAGTGTATTGGCTTGCGATGAAATGAAAATTCACGTAAAAGAGGTGAGTAATTATGAATAGTAAATGTGTTGAGTTAATGAATGTGGTAAAAACTTGATACGAAGCTAATATGAAAGGTGAGAGAAATCTCAAATGAGTGTAAATAAATGTTACCAAGACGTACTCACCTATGGGAGTGTAAGGTTAATGAAGAGACCAGTCTCTATGAACACTCTAATGATTGTATTGAAGTTAAAGCATACTTAATACTAATGATGAGATGAGAATTCATCTAATGAGCTATGATGTCTCATGCTAGAAGCCAACTTCTATGATGTATGAGATGAATGTAATGGAACTTTATAGTGAGCACCAATAGGCTAGTTATGAGTTGCATTCCTTCTTTCGAGAAGGCAGAGGTTCGTATAATTCTCATAAGATGAGACTTTCCGTCCACATGGGTATGGGTCTCCTTATATATCCTAGTCTTTGAACCTATACTTCCAATGTAGGGTTCTAATAGGGTTAGATTCCCTATATATGCTAGCATATTTTGGTTTACTTTGGCCGGTGATTCCATGTCATTTCGTTGTGGGGTTAAACAATAAATTTTTTGATGCTCACATGATCTATGTTCGTTAAGGTTAAAGTTCCTAAAGAAATCATGAGGCCAGCCTCAAGTGATGCACATAATGAAATAAACGATACCAAAGGTCTTAGGATAGGATAATCAAGATGTGAGCTAGAATTCAGTAATAACACTAGGTCATTCTTGTTCATTGCATAGCGAACCCGATGAATGTCTTAAATTACATCCTAGGTAAGGCTAGTGTTTACGCTAGCTTACGAACGAATGAAAATGAAGTAAGTATGAATGAATGAAGCAGACTCTGTGTTTGCTAAATAAGGCTCCCTAGTTGAGGTCCCATATGTTTAGCCCTCATTTTGGAACGTCCTGATGTCAAGTCCATGATTCCAAAGTCTCATGGCATATGAACGAATGAAATGAGATATGATATGTGCTATATGCAATATGTTATGTGATATCTGCAATATGGTACGTATGATGATGTATTTTACTCTCATGGAATGACTTCCCAAATCATATTTGGCAAGTCCATTGACTTTACTTTCCATAATTCATATCAGTAGGAGAGAGCTCTTCTTAATCATGTGTGTCTTTGGTATGTGATTGCATATTCCCATACTTAGTACAAGTGTGTACTAATCCCATACAACTCTCTCTTTTTAGGTGCAGGTGCAGCTAGACGCTAGAACTTATGAATCTACGCTTATGTTATCCAGACGTGGGGCTTTCATACGGATTTGGTAGGTCCTCATGCTTTAGAGGATGTTGACTATTCTATTCTAGAATTAGACGTACACATTAGCTAGTGGATTATGTTCCACTAGCGTTTCTTTCTAAATAATTTTTAGCCATTATATTGGTGCCATTCTGGCTACTTTATATTTTATGCAGATATGACTTTTTCATTCAATTGAGTATCTTGGTATTAGATGGTTTTTGTGTACGATTATGAACTGATGTAGATAAATCTTATATGAGTATAACATATCCTACTATGAAGTCTATGTATACTTCCACTAACTAAAATTTTTAAATTTTCTGCTAAAATTAACCTAGATGATGTAATGATGACGTATGTAGGCTTGTCTATGACCTCTGAGAGGTAAACGACGCCGGTATCTTCTGGGGTCTAGACCCTGGTCGTTACAAATTAGCTTCATCAATGTATGGATATTGATAATTGAAACTCTCTTAATCAAGGAACCCAGCTCTCAAGAAGTTTTCTATTGTGTTTAAAGTTGAATTGTCCAATTTCATGATTCTACCATGGGTTCTTGCATTAATTGTTTTTAAATGTTTATTACGGATTAAATTTCTATTGTATTTGTGATTTTAACCTAAATTTCTATGAACCCATGAATTGGATCAACCTAGTTTTTGACAAAGTTATAGGTTAATTGATAATTATCTAATGTTGATGAATTATGGTGTAGATTTCTATGGGCTGTCTAATGATGTAATGATTGTAGTAGATTGATACCGAGTTTGTATTGGACTGATGAATATGTAGTAATTTGACCTAGTTTTATGAATATTGTTATAATATTATTGAATTGTTGGGGTAAGGGCCTTCTGATATCGAATGTGATGATTTGATATTGAATTAAGGTGTTGAGGATGATGTGGTGTTAGGCTTCCCTAATTCATTTAATTTGTGTTAATTAGACTTCAATTCTAATTGTGATTGGTATGGTCCACTTATGGTGGTCGTTTTATGTGCTTTACTTGCGATTGGTATGGCCTTGTCAACAATATTTTAAGTAATGTGATGATCATGCCCTTGTCGGCAAACTACTTGAAGTAATGTGGCTATATGTTTAGTTGATTATGTGAAGAATGACAATATCTAGCTACATGTGAAGTCATATATGTATTCTTGTATCAATGGTAGTTAGGTGATCATGTTAGACTATGACTCTGACCTTTTGAGTATAGTCTTAGGGTTGAGTCTTGGTTATTCCTACTTTACTATATGAGTCTATGATGGTCATAATTATATTGATATGATAATATATAGGGTGACTTAAATATGATAATATTTACCTCTATGTGCTTATAGAAAGACATGCATTGTAAGTTAAAGTGAAGTATTTGGTGTCTTGTCTTAGTTGACTTGTGTCCCTTACTTGATGTATAAATGAATGTGAATATGCGTTGTATTGACTAAGGATGCTAAAGTTCTTAGTCTTGTATGTATAAATGACGTAAGACCTTAAATGATGTCAAGTGAGTCTTTTATGAACCTAGTGGTAAGGTTATGAATGTTGAAGTCGTTAGCATAATGGTATCCTTCAAAGTAAAGGAATGATAAATTTAAGGTTAATTGACTGGAACGACATCATCATATTAATCCTTTGGAAAGTCCTCATGAGCTTCTTGTCGCCATTGTAAGGTAGCCATAAAGGACCTCTATGGTAGGGTAAATGTAATTGGGTTATGAACTAGATAAGGAAACCCTTTATAAGGACCTTAAGTATGAAATACTCTATGCGAAAGAAGGCTAGTACCGAGTGAGTATTGTAAGGAAGGTGGTTCTTGTTAAAGAATGATACTACAGACAAACCATGCCTTTCATATTCCTTAACCATGTGCCTACATTGGATAAACCTCTGGATTCCATGTCTTCCTATCATGGTTTATGTCGGTTATTGCCAACTCTCATCATATGGAATACCTATTAGCATTAAAGAAGTTCTTTGAAGTTTAGGTGGTTGTATGAGACTCTATTTAGACATTGCACAATAGGCTTTGAAGGTGTTACTTAGAGTTCCTAGGTCTTGTCCAAGACCATTACTTGAATGTCATGTATGTGTTCAATATATCCTAAATGAACTAATGAGTATAATGACTTAAGTTAAGAAAGTATGTTAATTAAATAAGTACTTATCTTGAATAGTTAAGGATTGTTTAGTTAAGGTGTGAAGGGGCATATTAATGGTCACTTCATATCATACCTAGATGAGTCTTAAGAATTACGCTACTTGTGGAAATTGGTTGATTATGTGGACATGATCTATGCCTTAGGTAGTCTTAAGAATTATTTAGGTAATCTTGAAGATGTCAATCATGGACGTTATCTTCTTGATTTACTTAAATAGGTGTTTTGATAGCCTTTGGAAGGAGAATGTTATATTATAGATGTGTTGATGCTTCAATGACAGTAATTGTATATGTGTCTTATTATTGGTGTTCTTGAGGGTCATTTAGGTAAGCTTAGGGAGGTTGTATGGGGGATCTCTATTTTGGGTTGTTTAGGTAGATCTTAAGATAGATTTTAGTGAGAATACTACATGCAATAAAGTGTTTAAAAAGTCGATAAAGAACTTCACTGTTACAGTGAAGCAATTCACTGTACGGTGAAAGTAGCTTATTGTAAAGTGAGCTTGAAAATGTGAATAATTTGGCTAAATATTATCTTATGTGTTTCTAACATGATAAATTTAGTTATTATGATTATAATATCATTTTTAAATTAAAAGTGCATATTTCTAATAAATGTCCATTTTCATGATTTTCATGCATTATGTCATACTTAGTACATGTGGTTGTACTAATCCTTGGTTTTATTTAAGTCTATAGTTGTTGCTAGGTAAGGAGAATTTGGTAAGGGAGGCTTGGTTCGTAGCATCATTCAAGAGAAATGGAATTTGTCCTCATTTGATTCGAGGGCATAGATGTCTTTTTTTGTTTTTTATTTGAAGTATTGTAATAGACTAAGTATTTTTATATTAGTATTGAAGTATGGGCCGTGTCGCAAGTATTCTCGTGTTTTAATTTTGATGAGATTGATACTTTGTATTTCCTATGACTTAATATGAAAGAGTTTTTAAAGACTATTATATGTTTTTTGAAAAGTTTAATTCTGCACTACTTTTCACTATATTTATGCGATGAATGATATGTAAGGGCTTGTATGAGATCTCCGAGAGGTCAAGTATGCCTATTACAATTCAAGATTTCTCCTAACTTCTACGGTGTTGTTTCAGATGTGACATATTTAACTTAAGTCACTATGTTCAGTAAACCATTTAAGACAATTTTAACAATTAAGGACTTTCACATAATATTATTGGAGAGGACACAAGGAACCTACATACTAAATCTTCAGTGCCTACTCGTGTAATGCCTAGATAGAGTACCATTCCACTTCATAATCTTCATAGAACTTATACAACACAAGCATGTATCCAACATATGAGAATAAGCAATAACCAACATAGACCATACTATCTAGGCATGTAATCCGGTGTCAACCCTACTCCGTTAGAGAGTGTTGTACTTGCCAATGGTAGAACTAGAACACATTATGTAGGAAAATGGTTAGGGAATATTAAAGGTTTCTTTGTTCTGTATCGTAATCTTCAACTATAGCCACTCCCCATGCATACGCATTCAGTGCTAGCCTATGTTCTCATATATTAATTCAATCAATGAGCATATGAATAGGTACCATATCTTTTTCATAACCAAATCATAATACACTTAATCAAAGAGGGTCTACTAGGTCTGCCTACAATGGTTACTTGAATAGCTCATTGACTTTCCTGAGGATGCTTTCATGCATTTCCAGCCAAGCACCTTTAAGTCCACCATTCACCCAAGAAGGATACCATTACGACTTTCAACTTCAAGGATATCAAACCTCTTTTCTAGAAGGTTCCACATAAATGACCTTCTTAACCTTATTCAAGATCACATATTAATCATACATAATACATTCAAGACAAATGTGCTTTAACCTACTAAGTCAAGTATTCATATTCCTATTTTTCATGTATGAAGTAAAAGACATAAGTCAACAAAAACAAGACACACTTTATTATCATCTTAACAGATCTATTACCCCCTGAACTTATTTTATTAAACCTTCTTGTCTGAGGAGTATACATGTTGGTATTGAAATGCCTTTACCTTTGTGTTTAAGAGCATTATCTATTTACGCTTATCCCAAGTGGGAGATAATGTGCCTAGATGGTAAGGTCTACAGTGCCCTTTATGTTCCTATGTTGAGTTCCTTGAATTTCTTTATGTTTGAATTCACTTTTGGGTGGTATTGAGGGAGGGTGCGCTTAAGCTATATTCGCCAGAATGGGGTGATTTGCTTGGACATTGAAGTTGGTGAATTGAAGTTCTCCTAACTTGGAATTCAGTTGCTCTTAAATGAGTGTTGTCACGACCAAAATCTAGACCCCAGATGAGACCGGCATCGTTGACCTCTCAGAGGTCGCAAATAAGCCTACACACGTCATTCTTACTTCATCTAGGTTAATTTCAGCGGAAAATTTGAAATTTTTTGTTTCCTAACATGCTTAATAAAAATTCTATTACATATATAATTGTTCACCATCAACCATCTAACATTAAGATCATCAAATGCAAGAATCAATTTATTTTAATGATAAAGATGTGCTTGCAAAAAATGCACCAATACAATGTCTCAACAAAAATGGGAAAGAAACGCTAGTGGAACATACTCCACTAGCTCAATCCAACAACTAAGCTAGAATGTAAATGGGCAAAAATCCTCTAAACCATGAGAGCCTACCAAGTCCGGATGTATGCTCGACATCAGAATAAATGCAGCGTTGATCCTTTAGGTCTAGCGTCCACCTGTGCCTGCACCTAAATGTTTAAAGTTTTATAGGGTTAGTATATACTTGTATTAAGTGTGGGTATATGCAAGCACACACCAAGGACATAAATGAGTACGAATAGCTCTTTCCTAGCAATGTGATTATAGCAGGTTAAGTCAGTGGACTTGCCAAATGGAGATTCGCAAAGTGAGTGAACATTCCAAATTTGAATTATGAAAGTTTATGAGCTTTCCAAATTTGGATTAGGAAAGTTATGCCATGAGAGTAACATGCACCATCATACTTACAATTTTGCGCACAACACAAAACAACGTACAGAAAGCACATATCATAATTCATATAACACATAAAATTGTTCATATCATTTATTTGTATGCCATGAGACCTTTAAATCATGGACTTGACATTAAGACTTCCCGTAATGAGGGCTCAACATATGGATGGTACCTAAACTAATGAGTCTGCTTTAGCAAACGCAGAGTCTATTTCGTTCATTCATACGAACTTCATTTCATTTCATTCATGGGCCAGTGTAAACACCAGCTATACCTAGGATGTAGTTTAATGCTTTCGTTGGGTTCGTTGTGCAATGACCAAGAATGACCTAATGTCATTACTTGAGTCTAATTCACCTATTGATTATCATATGCTAACACCTTTGGTATCATTCGTTTCATTATGGGCATCATTTGAGGATGACCTTATTCATTATTCATTGGGAACTTTAAATTTAACCGACATAGATCATGTGAGCATCATGAAATCCAGTTTCATGAAGCCCCACACCGGAAAGAGGTTGAATCACCGGCCTAAGTGACCCAAAACATGCAAGCATACATGGGAATGGAATCCTGTCAGATCCCTATATTGGCAGTATAGGTTCGAACACTAGGAGATAAAAGAAGACCCATACCTGACATGCCAGACAGTCTCATCTCATTAGAGTTAGGTGAACCTCCACCCTTCCCGAGAAAAGACATCATCGCTCATAGCTAGTATCTATGCTCAGCATAAAGTTCCATTACATTCAACTCATAATGCATGGAAGGTAGAATCTAGTATAAGAACATCATAGCTCAATAGATGATTTGTCATATCATCATTAGTATTAAGTGTGTTAATCTCAATACTTTCATTAGAGTGTTTCATAGAGACTGGTCTCTTCATTAACTTTACACTCTCATGGGTGAGTCTGTTTTGGTAACATTTAGTTAGGATCATTTGAGATTTCTCTCATCTTTTACATTATCCTTATATCATGTTGTCACCACATTCATTAACATTAACACATTTTTGCTTTATAAATACACACCCCCTTTTTACGTGAATGTTTATTTTATTATATGCCAATGCGCTTGGCAATTTGGTGTGTTTCACAGTCTTACTTAACCCCTTATAGGGTTTCATCATTTCATGTTCATTTCATCATTTTATTATATACATCTTAGGTTCACTTATTTGTAGACGTATGCTAGAGTTATGGGTCTATACATACAAGCCATGAGGCTTCATTCATAGTTCGTTTAAGTGCTTCATATCTTCCTAAGATTATGTAGTACAATACTTATGCATCTTGTATGTATGCAAAGATCTCAATTTCGATCAAAGTAGGTGGAATTATTTTTGAACATTTAATGCACGCATGACTTATGTATCAATACGGAATTTGGGAAAGGGAACCCAAATTCAAATCCCTTGGACAACACTTACATTTTTCATTGATTTTATTTTTAGTCCACATAACAATGGGACCCTAGATCGAGCCCCAACATTCAACATTCCTTCTTTATTTCTCTCCTTGAAATATCCTCTTACATGGCCGAGGGGTTGTGGAATCGAACCCCCAAAGCCACTTTTATCAAAGTTCTCCTTGTCCAATTCGCATACACCATGAGGTTGTGTGATCAAACCCCCACAACCTCTATCTATTTCTATTTTATTTTGCAGCATGCCTAGAGGTCAGGGTTCAATTCCCACGCCTCACCTTTCTTTTCTTTTTTTATTTTCCCTTTCTCCTTTACTATCCTTCATAGATTTGAGGTCATTGGTTTGATTCCCACGCCTCACATTGCTTTTCTTTTATTTTTTCCTTTTCTTCCACTCGCTGCCTGGAGGTCGTGGGTTCGATCCCCACGCCTCCCATTTTATTTTTATTAATTTTTGTACTTTACTTTTCAGCCAGCACACCCAAAATCAATCCCTCTTGACCCCATTTCCCTTTTGACGTTTAAGTGCTTTTCAAGGGTGAGGTCGCGATTTCGATTCCTAATGACCTCACCTAATTTATACCCATTTAAAATTCCAGATTTATACATCTATGTTTAGAAAAAAACAACATATAATTTGCTGGAAATTTTATCACATTTTGCATCTATCTTCCATCAACATTTACACATAAATTCATAGGGTAATTTGTAGATAATTTAATACGTTTTGGGGTGCATTGTTCATCGATTTGTTTAGCCAAAAGATTGATACTTAAATCAGCCACACATTCATTTTAATGAACATCACGATTAGAAAGGTTTATGCACGAAAAATAACAACCAAAACATTATCAATTTGGAGCGTTTATCCAAGGAACACATAGTCACTACCACATTTTTGCACATACATTAACTTGGAACACCCAGGTTATGTTTCATAAAATTTGAAGTACACAAACATAATCATATTCATCACAAAAACATAATATACACCTAAATCTACCAGCAATCATACCAAACCTATGATTCGTTTGGAGCTAGTGACATGGGCATGCAAAAAGGGAGACAATCCTAGTTTTTCAGACAAATAATATGACCCTTAAGGGGTCTCTTGGGAAAGGGACCAAGAGAGAAGAAAACCCATACGTTTTTGACTTTAAACTCTTGACTTTCTGCCCAAAAACTTAACCCTAAAATACGTCTAAGCCTCCTCCATATCAATTCCACTCAAATGACAACCTCCCTTAGCCTAGTGTGCGATTAACGTTTATTTTTCTTGTGATATTGTGTGAGTTCTTCAAGTGTGAAGAACTTGATTTATTTTTCTGATCTTGTATCTTACTTTGGCAGATAAAATACGTGAGAAATGATATGAGAGATTGAGCATCAGAGTGGAGAGATAAACGTGAGAGAGTGGAGTTGTAGGAGGCTTAGGTGTCTAGTTTTAGTACTTAGTCAATAAGGTTTTGTTTATTGAATAAAAATCTGATTTTTATTTTATTTTAAATCAGCAAATGAGTAATTATTAATTAATTACATTAGTTCAATAGCTTAAATAAAATCACTTTAATTTATTGCTTCCACCTAGGTTCAAATCCGGGTGGAGCAAGACTTCACTTCAAGAGACAAATTTCGGCCCTCTCTCCCCAAATTTCCCCTCCACCTTATTAACTAAATAATTAGTTACATATTAAGTCTATTTATGATACTACCCTTACCCATTAAAAAGACCATTTCACCCCTAGACCCTTCAAACATAATATTTCCTCTTTTTAAGTCCGCTAAAGACTACTTCTAGTAAATCTTCGTATACGAGATCCCTACATGGTTGGACCCAACCTTTCCAAGCTCAACTAACTCCACAAGATAGTTAAGAAAGGGTTTCGAGTTCTTGTTCTATGCGCATCAGTCCATTTGAAACCCGGTATGATCATAGGCATTCTTGACACATTAAATATTTCTTATTTTATCAATTTTTAGGGTTGTTACATTATCCCCTTCCCCAGGAACATTCGTCCCCGAATGATACTACTCTTATTAACAATAAGTAAGTCATCTATAGAATGTATGCATACACAGGTAATTCAATACTCTCTATTGGTGAATATCTGATTCACATATTAGCATGATGGTGAACATCCTTAAAAGTTATTAGTAGCTTCACATTAATAGACAAAGGAACTCTTTCCTAAAAAGCATACAACTTAAGTAAACATGTAAGTCATACAAATCAGCAACCAACATGATTAATCAAACCTATTACCTCATACTACTGCATAAACACCATACACAGTTAAATACCTTAAGGACTAATTAAGGCTACTCACCCGAGACTTCAGCAGAGGTGCCTTCCCCTGCACCCTAGACTTGAGTGCGAAGAATCGTTTCCTCTTTTGAGCCTTTTCACTTGGACCAATAAGCTGAGATCTCTCCTTCCCTTGTTCTTGACTTCTCCTATTTGGAAAATCCTTCACCATGTGACCTGGTTTGCAACAACTATAACAAGTGTTAGTGCCCATCATACACTCTCCTCCATGTAGTTTTCCGCACTTCCTGCAAAGTGGTCTCTCCTTAAGTGTATCTACTTCATTGTTTCTTTAAACTTTGGACTCGGAATCCCTATCATAGAGACCCTTGGATGAATTTGACTCCCCTTGGTGGGAGAGTTCCTTCTTAAACTTGGGCTTATCCCTGATTCCAGTACTACTCTTCCTTTAAAAGTTCTCCTCAACTTGCCTTGACCTATTCCCTGCCCTAGTGTGCTTCCTCTTCCTTCTTTTCTCTACTTGCTGGACATGGACCATAAGCCTGGAAAGGTCCATACTAACATGAATCATAGCTTCCCCACTCCTCCTCGAGATCTTGAGAAATTCCTATCAAGAATCTACTCATCTCGTCTCTGCTGTTAGACACAAGAGAAGTGACATAACTAGATAATATCACAAACTTCAGGAAATACTCCCTGACTATCATCGATCCCTTTTTAAGGTTGATAAACTCCTCAACCTTGGCCTCTCTAATCTCCATGGGGAAAAAAACTCTCCAGGAAGGCTGTCTAAAACAGCTCCCACGTGATCGGAACTCCTCCCAAAGATCGGCTATCCTACCACATCTTGCACTAAGTCTGTGCAACATCCTTGAACTAATAGAAAGCCAGCTCAGCTTCCCAGTATCTGTGGGCCCCATGGCCACCAAAATCATGTGTAACTCATCCATGAATTTAAAGAGATCCTCTTAATTCAGGGACCCGGTTAAAATAAAAGAATTCATCCTTGTAATGTCTCGTAGCGTGTCAGCCATGCTACGTACCAGTGGGTTCTTCCTTTGAACATTTTGTCGGTTGACCTGTGTAGTCATGGCCTAGGCCTTCATAGTGATGTCATGTGCCATATGGGTCAGAGATGCCTGCACCTCCGCATTAGTCAACCCGCAGTGTTAACCAGCATAGCCACTAGCTGGAGCCTGGGTGGAATTTGATTGTCGCCATCAGCTGCTTCTCCTCTTCTCTGACCAATAGCTTTCCTAGTGTTCATTCTCTATAAAAAAGAAACAAGTATTGGTGTTAGAAACACTCATAAAACCAATAAAATCAGACATTAGGAAAGGCACAATAAGATCAGAAGAAGACACATTTTCATATGCATCATGCAGTCTCTAATTCAAGATAGTGGTGCACTTCACTACCATGACTTAGAAACTACTCAATTTGGTTGATGTGATCTTATTATTCTCGTAATTTAACGTAGTGCTCTGATACTAACTTTGCCACGAACATAATCTAGACCCCAAACGAGACCGGCGTCATTGACCTCTCAAAGGTTGCAGACAAGCCTACATACGTTATTCTTACTTCATCTAGGTTAATTTTAGCAGAAATTTGAAACTTTTTGTTTCCTAACATTCTTACTAAACATTCTATACATATATAATTGTTCACAATAAATCATATAACATTAAGATCATCAAATGCAAGAAGTAGTTTATTATAACGATATAGATGTACTAGCCAAAATGGCACCAATACAATGTCTCAACAAATACGGGAAAGAAATTCTAGTGGAAAATACTCCATTAGATCAATCCTACAATTAATCTAGAATGTTAATGGTCAAGCATCCTCAAAAGCATGAGTTCCTACCAAGTATGGATGAATGCTCGGCGTCCGGATAACTACCACGTTGATCCTGTAGCTCTAGCATCCACCTGTGCCTGCATCTAAAAGTTTAGAGTTGGATAGGATTAGTACACACTTGTACTAAGTATGGGTATATTCAAGCACACAGCAAGGACATGCATGAGTAAGAATAGCTCTATCCTAGAAACATTATTATAGCAGGTCAAGTCAGTAGACTTGCCAAATTGAAATTAGGAAAGTGAATGAACTTTCCAGATTTGAGTTAGGAAAGTTAATGAGCTTTCCAAATTTAGATTAGGAAATTTATGCCATGAGAGTAACATGCACCATTATACTTAACATCTTGCGCACAGCACACAACAACATACAAATAGCACATATCATAATTCATATAACACATAACGTTTTTTATATCATTTTTCCGTATGCCATGAGACCTTGGAATCATGGACTTGACATTAGAACTTTTCAAAATGAGGTCTCAACATATGGTACCTCAACTAGGGAGTCTGCTTTAGCAAACATGAAGTCTGCTTCGTTCATTTATATGTACTTCATTTCATTTCATTCATGGGCCAGTGTAAACACAAGTTATACCTACAATGTAGTTTAAGGATTTCATTGGGTTGTTCGTGCAATGACCAAGAATGACCTAATTGCTTGAGTCTAACTCACCTCTTGATTATCTAATCCTAGCACCTTTGGTATCATTCGTTTCATTATGTGCATTATTTGAGGTTGAACTCATTCATTCATTGGGACCTTTAACTTTAACCGACATAGATCATGTGAGCATCATGAAATCCAGAGTCATGAAACCCCACACTAAAAAGAGGTGGAATCACCGGCCAAAGTGACCCAAAATATGCTAGCGTACATTGGAATTGATCCCTGTCAGATCCCTATATTGATAATACAGGTTCGAAGACTAGGATATATAAGGAGACCCATACCCGGCATGCTGGACAGTCTCATCTCATGAGAGATACGTGAACCTCCGCCCTTCCAGAAAGAGGGCATCACCGCTCATAGCTAGTCTATCGGTGCTCAGTATAAAGTTCCATTACATTCAACTCATACGTCATGGAAGATGGCTTCTAGTATGAGGACATCATAGCTCAATAGATGATTTCTCATCTCATCATTAGTATTAAGTGTGTTAATCTCAATACTTTCATTAGAGTTTTCATAGAGACTGGTCTCTTCATTAGCTTTACACTCTCATAGGTGAGTACATTTTGGTAACATTTACTTAGACTCATTTGATATTGCTCTCATCTTTTACATTAGCCTCATATCATGTTGTCAACATTCATTAACATTAGTTCTCTTTATAATTACTCACCCCTTTTTACGTAAATGTTCATTTAATCATATGTCGATGAGCTTGGCCATTTGGTGTGTTTCACACTCTTACTTAACCCCTTCTAAGGTTTCATCATTTTACTGTATACATCTTAGATTCACTTATTTTTAAACGTATGCTAGACCTATGGGTCTACACATAAAAGACATGAGGCTTCAGTCATAATTTGTTTAAGTGATTCATATCTTCCTATAATTATGTAGTACAATACTTATGCATCTTGTATGTATGCCAAGATCTCCATTTCGATCTAAGTAGGTGGCATTATTTTTGAACATTTAATTCACGTATGACTTATGTATCAATACGAAATTTGTGCTAGGGAACCCAAAATCCCTTGGACAACAATTACATTTTTCATTGATTTCATTTTAAGTCCACATAACATTGGGACCCTAGATCGAGCCCCAACATCAACATTCCCTCTTTGTTTTTCTCCTTTAAATCTCCTCTCACTTGGCCGAGGGGTTGTGGGATCCAACCCCCACATCCCCTCTTATACTTTTTCATTAAATTCTCCTTGTCCAATTCGCATCGACCATGAGGTTGTGGGATTAAACCCCCATAGTCTCTATTTATATTTCTTTTATTTTGCAGCCTGAATAGAGGTCATGGGTTCGATTCCCACGCCTCACATTCCTTTTCTTTATTTTTTTCCTTTTCTTCCACTCGCTTCTTGGAGGTTGTGGGTTCGATTCCAATGCATTACATTTTATTTTTATTGATTTTTGTACTTTACTTTTCAGCCAGCACACCCATGATCAATTCCCCTTGACCCCATTGCAACTTTCACGTTTTTGTGCTTTTCAAAGGTGAGGTCGTGAGTTCGATTCATAATGACCTCAACTAATTTATACCCATTAAAATTTCAAAATTTATACATATGTGATAAGCCGAAAACAACTTATAATTTTCTGGAAATTTTTCACATTTTCTAGCTCACTTCCTTCAACATTTACACTTGAATTCATAGGGTAATTTGTAGATCCTTTAATACGTTTTGGGGTGCATTGTTCATCGATTCGGTTAGCCAAAATATTAATACTTAAATCAGCCACACTTTAATTTTAATGAACATCACGATTTACAAAGGTTTATGAACGTAAAATAACAACCAAAACACTATCAATTTTGTAGCCTTAATCCGAGAACACATAGTCACTGCCACATTTTTGCACACACATGCACATAGTTTTTAATCACATAGGTTATCTTTCATACGATTTCAAGTACACAAAAATAATCATATTCATCACAAAAATGTAATATACACATAAATCTACCAGCAATCATACCCAACCTATGATTCATTTGGAGATAGTGACAGGGGAATGAAAAAGGGGAAACAATTCTAGTTTTACAGACGAATAATATGAACCTTAAGGGATCTCTTGGAAAAGGGACCAAAAGATAAGAAAACCCATACCTTTTTGAATCTAAACTCTTGACTTTCTGCCCAAAAATTTCACCCAAGAACACGTCTAAGCCTCCTCAATATCAACTTTACTCGAATGACAACCTCCCTTAGCCTAGTGTTCGATAAACATTTGTTTTTTTATGACTTCGTGTGAGTTCTTCAAGTGTGAAGAACTTGGTTTATTTTTATGATTTTGTATCTTACTTTTACAGATAAAATACGTGAGAAAGAAGAAGAGATATTGAGTGTCAGAGTGGAGAGGTAAACGTGAGAGAATAGAGTTGTAGGAGGCTTAGGAGTCTAGTTTTAGGACTTAGTCAATAAGGTTTTGTTTCTTTAATAAAAATATGGTTTTTATTTTTTTAAATCATATAATGGATAAAAATTATTAATCAATTACATTAATTCAATATCTTAAATAAAAATCACTCTAATTCATTGCTTCCACCTAGGTTCAAACCCGGGTGGAGCAAGACTTCACTACAAGAGCCCAATTTTGTCCCTCTCTGCCCAAATTGCCCCTCCACCTTATTAATTTAATAATTAATAGCATATTTAGGTTAATTATTATACTACCCTTATCCATGAAAACGTTCATTTTACCCCTAGACTTTTCAAACCTAAGATTTCCTCTTTTAAGTCAGTTAAAGACTCATTCGAGTACATCTTTGTATTCAAGATCCCTACATGGTTGGACCCAACCATTCCAAGCTAAACTAAATCCCCAAGTTAGTTGTCCTGGCTTTAGCAAGGATCCGAGGTCTGGTTCGAAGCATATCAATCCGTGTGAACCCTTGTCTAATGATAGGCATTCTTGACATATTAAGCATTTACGATCATCTCCGTATTTAGGGTTGTTACAAGTTTACCTAAGTGAGGGATGGTGATGTGAGTAGTAAGGTGGTAGATATCTCTATCTTGTAGTTTTATTCTTACTTGATCTTGAAACCAAAGAGTTCTTAAGAGCTTGTTCATGATAGCAGTCTTGCATAAAAGTATGAGTTGCATGTTCTCCATATGTTATGTATGTCTTAATTGACATAATGTTATGCATGTTTTGAAGAATCTAAATTGCATCGAAAAAGATTTTTATCAAATTCATGTTTTCCAATTTTGATTTTACACTTTTGTGTGTTAGTTGCTCATTTAACTTCCTGACATATGGAAAGAAGCATGTTTGAAATCACTCTTAATGTGTGGTGTTTAGCTTCATAATGTGAAATGTGAGTCCTTTAAATGAAAAATGATGATTCTCTTTTAAAATATGTTACTTTTATGGTTTGGGAAGTATGATTGTAGTCTCACTCTTGAGAAGTGAAAGATCTAATAGCCAATGTCCTTGTGAGTGCCTATCAATTGAAAGTGTTTTCCCTAAATGAAGCATGTTTATGAATGATAGTGTTTTTCTAGAAATTGAAATCATGTCGAATGACTTTCAATTTTTGTAATATGTGTGGTGTCACTCACCATTTTGACTTCACTAGGAAGGATGTATGAGGAGGATTTGGTTACAAGTTGAGAAATTCTCATTTAAAATGAATTGACCTTTATGCATTGCTTTTTTATGAACTCAAAATACATGTAAGTATGTTGAGGAAAAGGACATTCATTTCTAAACATAACTAAGCATGGAAAGGTTGAGTATAGCCTTCATGGTACTATGTCTAAATGATAAGGATTTTTATTGATTTACTTGACTCAAGTCTAGTTGCATTGAAGTATGAGTGATGATTTGCTTCTTGAGTGATGCTGAACTTGACTTTGTGTGAATTAAGGTTTTGCATAATGAGATCTTAGTGAAATTAAATGGAAATACCATGTTATGATTAGGAGAAGGATGTTCCTCCTATGAACATGCCAAGAGCCGATGTTTTTGGTGCATTTAAAAGTGAGTGAGTGAAGTTTTTGCTTGCTTTTGTTGCATTGAGTGCTATGTGGTTTGAATTTGGTGTTCCTTGTAAGTTTGGTGCATTTGATTTCTATGTTATGATTTTATGAATGTGTGAGATACTCTATGGGTAATTGAAATCCTTAATGTGTTTGAAATGTTCCAAGTGTCATACGAGGACTAATGTTTCCAAGTGAGGGATATTGTCAGACTCCCAAAAGTACGTAACTCTGATTTGAAGTCATTTTGAAGTCAAACATCAAAGAACGTCTATTGACGTTCAAAAATTAGCCTTGAGACGTGCATGTGTGTCTTGGTGTGCCTTGGCATGTTGTACATGTTCGTTTTTGTTGAAATTTATTTTGAGGTCTTAGCATGTTAGTGAGTTTATTTACGTTGGAAATTTTTTGGTACGACTCTGCAAGGGCCGATCAAAAGGCCCTGAAGGAGGACCCCAAAAGCTGCCTAGACTTTGGCTTGTTAGTGTCCACCAACGCCCAAGAACGACCCCCAGTAGTGTCAGCTACGCCCCGTCGATAGGGGGTGTATCTCAAAACTTTTCCATGTGAGCATGAGCTCCCAAAGTGCAGCCTCAGTCACCATCGACGGAGAATCAGGACGGGTCGTAATTGCATCAATGCCCCCATCAATTTGCTTCAGTAGGTGTTGCCTCCAATTACAGCACGCACGCTGCCATGCAAGGGGTAAATTTGGAAATTCACCCCATGTCCTTAAATTAATATATAGGGTTATTTTATGAATTTGGTACATTATGTTTGTATTAAGATCAAAACCACATACACAATTCACTCTTCAAAAATTAGACTTCCCTCTCAAAAGAAACCTCTCTAGAAACCCCCATTGGAGATGAAGCTCAAGGTCAGCTTGTAGATTTTATTTCCATGGATTCTTAATCAAAATTTTGAGGTTTCTTCATCTAATAAGGCGTGGTTATCCTTCATAGTTAGATAATCTTCCATCTAAAGAGTTTCTTCCAATGTTTTCAATGAGAATTCATGATCAATTGTCTATTATTTAATCTAGCCATGGGTTCCTTCCCAAAATGATTTCAAAAGAATGCTTATGATGAATTATGGATTAGCTACTGTTTTTAAAGTGAATTTCAAACCAATTCCATGATATACCCATGTCCCTCCCAAATCTCAATTTAGCCTATGTGATGATTATTATAATCTTGATATTAGGAGGATTGTAATGTGATTCAATGATGATAAATTTATTATAGCTACTGCCTATGATGTAAATTTATGGTGAAGTATGTTTAATTGATCAATGAGGATAATGGTTTGAAGATTTGGTAAGGTTGACCTATGTTTCCCCACATTCTATGAATTGATCAAGCAGTGTACATAATTTGATTTTTATCCTATTGTTATTGAAGCATGATTACGTTTATGTTATAATACTTTTAGCTACTTCCGTAAAATTGAATTGTGGATGAATTATGATTATTGATCAAAGATGATCAAAGCTTGGAGAAATTGTAAGTTGGCCCTATTCTCTCTACTTCTCGATAGAATTTCTATTTGAATTGGCCTTGTATGGCTTTGTATGGTATGTTCCACTTATGATGGCGCTATTTACCTTATTGTCATATATATATATATATGATGTGATAATTGCCTTGAAAGACAACTGTATTACGAAGGAGTAGAGGTGATGATCACACAATGTGAAGTATTATGCTAGTCTTTCATTCTAGTGTGACCTATAAGTGATGTTTTTTATGCCTATTTGCTTCTTATGTGATATACTATATCAAATAAAGTGAAGTATGTGTGTGTCTTATTTGGATGACTTGTGTACCTTAGTTTATACCTATGGAGTGTATGTATGAGAGGTCTTGACTTAGGATGCTAAATCCTCTTAGTGTTGTATGTTTCAATGATGTGTGGCCTTGAACATAGTTTGAAGGTTAAACTTGTGTGGAGCCCTCAACCTAGTTGAGAGGTCATAATATGCTTGAATAAAAATTCCTAATGGTTTCCTTTCTTTTGTAAATGGTGGACTTAAGGTTGGTTGCCTGGAAAGGCATGAGATCATCATTTGGAAAAACATTAAGATATCCTCTTCGCCATTGAAATGCAGCCCTATGGGACATCTTTGGTAGGGTGAATATGATTGGGTTATGAACTAGAAATGGAACCCCTTCGTGTGATCCTTTATGTGAATAACTCTATTAGAACAAAGGTTGGCACCGAGTGAGTATGGTATGGGAACTTGCTCTATATAAGATGACATTAGAGAACAAAGAAACTTATTATATATCTTCAGCATGTGCCTACATGGGATGTGTAATATTAGAGAACAAAGAAAATTATTACATACCTTAAGCATGTGCCTACATGGGATGTGTCAAAGTTCTACCATTGGCAAGTAGAACATCCTTATCGTAGTAGGTTACAACTTCGGATTCCATGATTTGCTACCATGGTCTATATAGGTAATTTCCTATTCTAATCATATGGGAAATTCTACTAGTGTTTGACATGTCTATGAAGTTTAGGTGGTGGTATAGGATGCTACCTAGTCATTGCACCTTTAGGCTTTAAGATGTCAGTTAGCGAGTCCCTAGTTAATCTTCAAGACCATTACTTGAATGATCTTATGTGATTAATGTCTTTAATGAACTAATGAAGTAATGACTTACAATAGAAATCATGTAAATGAATGAGTAACTAGTCTAGAGTAGCTCTAAGAATTTCCTAGTTAAGTGTGAAATGAACATAAAGGATGGTCTCTTCATGTCTACCTAGGGAAGTCTTAAGAATGACTAGTTGGGAAAGTTTGTTGATAAAGTAGACATGATCTAATCTTCGGAATTCTTAAGAATTATTTAATTAATTTTAAGAGGGCGTATGGGCGTTCTCTTCTTGAATTACTTAACTGAGTCTTTTGATAACCTTTGTGAGCTGAATGTCATATCATATATATTATGTGTTTTTCTGTATCTTAAGTGTATTTATCTCATTATAGGTAGTCTTGAGGATCATTTAGGTGTTCTTAGAGAGTTTTTATGGGTAGTCTCTCTTTGTCTTACTTAAGTGAGTCTTAGGATTGCTTTTAGTTAGAAGGATGCATGCTAAGTAAGTTCACTCTAACGTTTGAATTTGTTCACTGTGAAGCTTAAAATAGTTCACTGTAATATTTGTTAATTCACTGTAATGTCCTTAAAATGTGAGTAAGTGTTTGTGTTATTTTATGTGTTTCTAAAGTGTAAAATGCTGATCTTGTGCTTATACTATGAGGATTTAATAAAAAGAGCATATTTCCATCAATGTCCGCTATCATGATTTTTATGCATTAGGCCATACTTAGTTCATTTACTTGTACTAATTCCATGCTTTTATCTATCTCTAAACAGATTCATAGGTGAAGGTGCTTTTTCGAGAGAAGATTGGATTATATGATCTTTCAAGTGAGGTTGAAGTATGTCCTCATTTGACTCGAGGCATCACTATCTTAGAGTTTTTTTATTAAAGCATTGTAATAAACATAGTACTACTATATTTTGATTGTATGGGCCGTGTGTCAAGTATATTTAGGAATCTAAGACTTATTGACGTGACACTTTGTATTTCCTATGCTTTTTATATGAAAGAGGTTTTGGAAGACCATTCACATGTTGTGAAAATTTTTAATTCTGAACTGCTTTTCATTCATGTATATGCGATGAATAATACAGTAGAGCTTGTACAAACCCTTCGAGAGGTCTCGTACTCCCCGTCTCGGGTTGTGAAACCAACTACATCTCCTAGTTTTTGAACTATGTTTCCCCCATGAGAATACGAACAAGTGGATCCACATAGAAGCTATGTTCATCTTTTGGTACTAGCTTGGCCAGTAGTCCGCCTTCTTTGGTGTAATATTCCATGACACCGGATTCCATATTAATTCATGTGGTTTATGTTGGTTAAGGAAAGATGTTCCCAAAAGGTAAAATAAAGTAATGGCATGAACTCTAAGTAGGATGACCTAAGGAATTCAGCTTAGCCTAGTTAGTGGTACAAGACTCCACCTATATTTTTCAATAGTTAGCCTTGATATAAGTCTTAAAAGGATGCTCTTATGTATCTATATGATTATAAATGTAAATGATATGTATATGATGATCTTACATTCTAATGACACTATGTGATGTTGGTTTCACTTATGAACATGTGAATGGTCTCTATTGCTAAAGTATGATGTTATGCATTCTAAATGTTATATTATGATAAGTTGGACATTGATTATGGTTCTTGTTAGGTTCACTTGATTAAGGTTAAGGGGCTTGCACATTTGTTGCACTAGTGGACTTCATGAAGGTTCATGAGTAATGGTCTTGCTTTGGTTATGATGTTATGAACTCTTATACATGTTTATTGATGTTATAATTGTAACACCCCATAATTTCCATGACCTATACTAGAGCCTCATATGTTGAATAATGATGGTTTTAGACCTAAATAAGTGTAAATATCTTGTTTGAGAAGTGTTGGATCCATGACATCAACGAAAGGCCTTAGCGTCCAGAAACTAGCTATATTGAAAAAATTGACGTCCCTATGTTTGGTGAAGTTTTGGGATTGTCAATGAAGTCCAAAACTTGTAAAAAGACTTAAATAGGTAAAATGTAGCATAGAGGGTCAAAAGGTGCAGTCACAACTTCCTAAGGACCACCAGAAGGTCATTGAAAAGGACCCAAACATGGGCGTATAGGTAATTTACAGGGTGACTATGTATTGATTAAGGGTCAGTTCTAAGTCAGTTTTACCCACTCCAATCAAATTCCAAGAACAAAAACCCAAAATCTCTTATCTGTCACTATTTTCTCTCTCTGTAAATCAGCCATTGAAGAAGCAAGAAAGCTTGAAGAAGAAGACCGATTTCTCTAGAGTTTCACTTGGATTTTGTGGGTCAAGTTTCATTAAGGTATGATACCTTTCACTCTTGGGATCATTTTCCGCAAGAGGTCCCTCCAAAGGATGATTTCTAAATCCCCCAAAAAGCTAGGTTTTCCTATAGACATGGGTCTTCTTTGGAAAATGAAATGGTAATCAATTGTGATGAAATATGATGAATTACTATTGTTTAAGTATATATTTATGGTTAAATTAATGATTTCCTATGAGATTTACCTAGATCCATGTCTTTCCCCCAATTTCATAAAAACATTGAATTGATTTGGTGAATTGTGAAGATCATGAACATGTAGATTGACTACATTATTGTTAATTATGTAACTGCTTCTTGAAATTACCTTTTTATGTCATTGGATATGTTTTATTGGCAATGGAATTATGAAGTCCTTTGAAGATTAATAAGGTCTGTCTATTTGTTCTTCTTGGATTCAATTATGAAGTATGAATTTCTTAGATATTAATGCTCTTATGTCTAATGTGTAGGTTTGATGTTGATGGTAAGTATTCCTCATCCTTAACACTATGATATTGAATTGGTTATGAATTATGCAAGTATGTTATGGTATGATTTATGATATGATTGAAAGTAGTTTCTCATGATTATAATAAAGTACTGAGTAAAAGGTTTACTTACTTGTAAGTGGTTTCTAAAGTGAAATGACAATTCTCACTCATGAATTCCTATGAGCTATTATGATAAGATGTTCATATAGGGGTCAAGAAGAGATTAATATGATCTTGTATGATGAGTATGATGGTTAAAAAAGTGAATAAATGCTTCGAATCGAAAGGCGTTTAATTGAGATGGAGGTCTCATGTTTAGCAGGTCCGGCCTCCCACATAAGTTTCCTCATGTTAGTAAGCCCGGATTCCAAAGTTATGTGATGTCTCATGAGATGGAAACCTCCACGTTAGTAAGTAAAGTTTGTAGCAACAATCTCCTTGGCTCTTAACTATGTGCCTACATAGAACTCTAGCTTAGTGGATCCACCTTGATAGCTACGTACAAATGGTTTCACCTTAGGCAAGTGTTAACCCTCTCTTTTTGATGTAGGAGAAGAATAGCAGATTCCATGAAGCTCATATGGTCTCGTGTCAGTTATTGCACTACTTACCCTAGTGTAAAAGTAAATGAACAAGCTATGTATGTGAGCTCTTATTAGGGGTTTCTTAAATATTACTACATGGTGTAAGGAAGGGTATGGGACTTCTCTTATACATTGCACATGTGGGATCCTAAGGGATGGTTCTACTAGTGTTCATTTATGATTATGATTATGATTATTACTATTTTGATATGAGTATTATTGATGTATGAAACATGTTATATAGGAGAATATATTGTAAGTAAAAAATGGGTTGCTTAATGTGATACTTATCTTTTGATAGAATTATGGGGCTTTATTCTTGCATTGCGCAAGTGTTGTTTGAGTTACTTAAATGTTTAAATGATTATGATGATTTTATATGTGTATATTGAATTGATGGACATTATGCATAGTTTAGACTAAATTGTGTCTTTTCTCATCCATTAATAATTTTTATGCATAGGTAGCATACTTAGTGCATGTGTTTTGTACTAACCCATATTCTTTCCCTTTTTCCCAAACATTTTAGGTTCGGGGCCTTTGAGGAGATTCTTGGATATTCGAGAAGAAAGCTTGGACATTTCTTAAGTCAATTGGTGAGTCCTCATGAGTTCCGAGTATAGAGCCACTCATCAAGCCTCATTAGTTTTTTCTATGTTTTAAGACAATTATTTTATTTTCATGTTGAGACTTTATTACAGCCTATACGGGCATATTGTAATCGACTAAGGTCTATGCCCTAACTATTGTGATTCACTTTATAGATGGTTTAATGTGAGACAAATTATTAGACTAAATTCATATATGTTTGTTATGTTGTTTATTGGTTATGTTGTTTATGCCACAAGCTAAAGTAAGCTTCGTATTTCTGGAGTCTAAGTAAACTCCCTATGTATATACATTATGTGTAAGTGAGACGTCTATGAAAAACTCATGAGATGAAGAGTTTTAAATTTTACACATTTTTTACCTATGATGTGATATGATGTATTCTAAGGGCTTGTCTTAGTCCTATGCGAGAACGACGATGCCAGTAATGACTATGGTGTACATTGGATCGTTACAATAACTTGATAATGGAGTTGTCTTAAATATGTGCGCAATTATGTTTATATGCATGTTGACTTGACTAAACTTAGTATTGTAGGTCTTGTGATGTACATGGTCTTGACTTAATGAATATGAATGATTAACTTGCATTGGTTCTTGAATGTGCATAAGACTTTTCAAAGTAAATTAAATTCGTAAATGAAATGTCCCTTCTTATCATGATTTATGTTGTTTGTTTATATGGTCCTATACTTAGTACAAGTGATGTTCAAACCCATTTTTACTTTTTCCCCAAACATTTTATGTTCCGATCATTGAAGGTCTTGTGACGACATTAAAGATTTTCACTATCCATGTTGGGTAGGTCCTCACTACTTCGAGGACAATGCCACTCTCATATATATTGCATAAGACTATATATATTGCACACATATATATATAGACCTCTCTCATACACTTATAACATTCAAATCTAGTATACATACACCCTTCATATAACAAGATTACATAGTCTTCTACAATTATTGCACACATATATATAAGATGAGACATCCAATTTTAAGATTGTTATATCTTATATATATGTGTGCAATAATTGTAGAAGACTATGTAATCTTGTTATATGAAGGGTGTATGTATACTAGATTTGAATGTCAGTGTATGAGAGAGGTCTATAAACCTCATGATAGATAGACAAAAAGTTTTAAATTTTTGACATTGTAACCTATGATTGTAGTGATGTAAGCTAAGAGGCTAGTCTTAGTCCTCGTCGTGGACGACGATACTGTCACGACCCAACCGATGACCGTGACTAGTGCCCGTTTTGGACACCCACATACAAACCGGCTAAGTATAACCAACTGAAACTAAGACAATATGGAATTTAATCAAATCAAGCCAACCCCAACATCATATATATATAAGAGGACCTGTCTCATAAGGAGTCATAACCATTCAACCATAACAGCATACGCGAGCCGACAAGGCTGCCACTACTCAATACACAATGATGTACACAGCCGACAAGGCTGCCCCTGTACAAGCAGACATCCCAAACAAACCATGTCCAGACCATTATCCAAAACATATATATACTACCCACATAATGTCCACAGACCTCTAAGAGTACATTAGTGAAACTCGACGGGACAGGGCCCCGCCATACCCATACACGAGCAAAAGACTACACAAAAGTTATGTACCAAAATGACTGGGCTCCGGAACAGTGGAGCTCTCCCAATCAGCAGAGTAGATATCCTAGGCGGGAGGATCACCGAACTGTGCGTCTACACCTGCGGGCATAAAACGCAGCCCCCCGAGAAAAGGGGGGTCAGTACGGACAATGTACTGAGTATGTAAAGCATAAGGTAAAGATGACAGGATACCCAATATGGCAAGTCGAAACAAAATATCGCTACACATATACCCTTTTAAGTGAAAATCATGCATATATTTAACATTTAAGATGCCCATCTTCCCTAGTAAGGGGCTCGGCAAAATAATCATCACGTCATCTCCATCATCATCATCATCACAACCATCCTCATCACCAATCATATATATAATATACATACCCGGCCCTCTAGTGAGGAACTCGGTGACATATGCAAGAAACTCCGCACGAACATTACCGGGTCCGGGACTCGGTGAAATGATAAATGACTCTTTGCACGAGCAGAATATTATGAGCAACCATATGCAATTAAAATCATTTCTTATAACTCAATAGAACAATCAACGTGAACCAGCAAGGAGTATTACCGAAGATTAATGTTTTATCAAGATTATGAACCTTTAATACGACATGGAAACGTAAAATCTCAATGACTCTAAGAAGCATTACCATAGATATTAGAGATCATCATAGCCTTAGACATAACCGATATATAGAGGAATAATTGTTGAAGCAAGAATATACGTCACCTAGACGCTCTAGAGATAAGTATCAAATCTGTCCATTATTCGCTTATTTTTAAAAGTCATGCCAAGCAAAGAAAGAAGGGACAGTGTTACATACCATATAATTGAGCCGCACGTCCAATATTTACTGCTCAAGCTATTAATCTATAACAAGCAACAATCGTGCCGCAATTAGATAAACATCGTGCTTTACTTTCTTGTAAGCTAGCTAATAATTTAACGAAAATTCGGTAGCACCTCCCCTATTTTCCTTACTTCGTCCCAATCCGACAACAATCCAAATTATCCACAGCAATACCAATAACACATATAACCCAAAGAATCATATTAAACAGCCCCTCCCCAAAACAGTTCCGTCTCGGCAACCATAGCAGCGAAGCAACGACACACCGAGCGATAACTCGTTTTATAATTCGTAACACATCTACCTTATCGTATTCATCCTCTGGAGTATATACTCATAATCACATTCAACATATACATAATGCCAAAACAGAATTTTCCTGCAGTTTGCTTTAATCAAAACAGCCCAAGCACTAACACGACACCACTAATAATCCGATTATGGTTTCCATTCATACTTAGCACATTCAATAACTAAAACAAACTTCCTAAGCTACTGGTCACGCCCTCTTCTTAAAATTAATGGATAACTAACAAGGGTATTCTAAAGAATTAACACACCAAACAAGGAGATTACTAACCAAATTATTTGCAGCTGCTGGCCAAGAGTTGCAGGGTTGGTTTCTCCATTTCCATGGCTGCCTAAGACAAGTGGTGAAGAAGAAGATGATATGCAGCAATGCATTTCACCACTTTATTTAGCATGGAGTGGATTTCTCCACCTCATTTAATAGTATGAAGTGGAGGCAGCCCCCCTCTACACCTGTCCACTAAGGCCAGCCCACAATCTGATCCCTTTTTAGTTTTTGCCTTGAGTGGTGGGGCCCACTGGATTAAATTAATCCTAATCAGCCACCAATTATGAGTGGTGGGGCCCATTGGATTAAATCAATCTAAATTAGCCACTAATTAATCCCTCACTTAAAGTTAATGGCACTTACATTAGCCAACTCATACTTAATATCACATTTGGAAATAACATCCTTGCCTAATATTTCTTTACATCTTCTAGATCACGATGCGCACTACGTATATAAAAAAATATGAGGCATAACAGATACCGGTAACGTCTAGGGGTGCCCCCGGATGCCATAAAATTTGTATCATACTATGATGTTGAATATCATTAGAGTCAATGTCCCATTTAACAACGTCTTTGTAGATTATTATTTATAATTCGAAAGTGTACCACACTTATGAATAGGATACTATAAGATTCTTAGGAAAACTCTCTTTTTCTTTAAAATTCAAATATAGTGCCTTGAGAGTCTTAATCTATGTGCCCTTAGAATCTAATCCTTTAATTGTGATTATAAGGAATAAATACTCGAATAACATCCACTTGAAGACTTGATGAAGAGTTTTCCAATGCGGGAGTTCCTCCCCGAGGCAATGAAGTCCCTTCTCTTGAAGAAGTGGCTAATGATGATTAAGCTCCGGTCAATCCTCATCCTTTGAAAAATGGAGACATAAGGGAAATCTTTCTCCAAATGTCCAAAGCAATCACTACAAAAACTAAAGTCGTCACTACTCAAGCACAAGCCATGACGACCCAAGATAATCGGGAGGTGGTACCTAGAGGAAACCAACATGTTGGCACAATGGCCTCCCATTTGAGGTATTTCACAAGGATGAATTTCCCTACATTCGATGGTTCCAAAGTGGAGGAAGACCCCCTAAGAGTTCATTGATGAATCCTACAAGATTCTATTTACTATGGGGTTGACTACTAGTGAGAAAGCCGAGTTGGCCAATATCGAAGAATTCATCAACCTTTGTCAAGGAGTTATGAGTGTACTTGACTCTATTCATTGAAAATTGCTAAATTTTCAAAGTATGCTCCTTCTTTTGTTTCTGACCCTCGAGATGAAATGAGTCATTTTGTGACGAGGGTGTCGGATTACATGAAGGAAAAATGTCGTTCGGATATGCAACATGATAATATCAACATTTTTCGTCTCATGGTTCATGCTTAATAAGCGAAAGATACAAGGGTTAAAAGGAAGGGTAGAGATGCCAAGAGGCCAAGGTCTTATGATGGTGGTTCCTCAAAGGGTAGGACTGTCATCTAAGACAAGCCTAGGTTCAAGAGGGAAGAGGCTCGTGATGATAGGGTGTGTAACCCTAAGTCTAAAAAGGGAAGAGGTACTAGCTCACCAATAAAGAAGCCAACTTGTGGAAAGCGTGGCAAGAAGGACTATAATGATTGCCTTGTTGGGACAGACAATTGTTTTGGGTCTGGCAAGAGCGGTCACAAGGTTAGGGATTTCCCAAATTTGAAGGGGCAAGTCGAAGGTAGAGGGAAAACTCAAGATAGTAGTTCTAATGTGGATCCTCCAAAGAAGAATCACTATTATGCACTTAGCTCTAGGGGTAAAAAAGAGAGTTCTCCCAATGTGGGGACCGATATGTTACAAGTCTTCTCTATTGATGTATATGCTTTACTTAATCCGAGTGCTATGTTATATTTTATTAATTTCTTTATATCTATTTTTCCCGATATTATAAATGAACATTTCATGGTAACTACCTTAGTAGGTGAATCAGTTGTTGAAAAGAGGGTGTACAGGAATTTTCCTATAATGTTTCCCAATATAGTTACTCATTTTGAATTAGTAGAACTTTATATGGTCAATTTTGATGTAATTTTGAGGATGAATTGGTTGCATGGTTGTTTTGATTCCATTGATTGTAGAACTAGAATTGTCAAGTTCAATTTTTCAAATGAACCCGTTTTATAGTGGAAAGGGGAAAAATCTATTCCTAGAGGTCGTATCATATCTTGTCCTAAGGCATATAAAAAGATCTTAAAAGGGTTTCTATATAACATCGTAAGAGTCGAATATTTAGACTCCGAAAATCCTCCCATTGTGTTAGTTGCAGTAGTAAAAAAAAAATTCGGAGGTTTTTCCTAATGATCTTTCAAAATCCCTCCCAAACAGGAAATTGAACTTGGTATTGACTTTATACCGTATACCAATCCCATCTCAATTCCTCCTTGAGGTAAGCCTAATCACAACATGCACTTAGACAACAAGGTCAAGGCAAGTCAAGACCAAATTTTCATAATCCTCACACAAGAAGGTTTACAGCATTGAGAGTTTTTACTCCTATTCTCATATCAAAGAGTCTACTAACTCAATAATCAAGAGGTAATACCTTAAGAACTATCATTCCTCTAAGCTCAACACCTAAAGAAAATCCATAACAATCAGGTTAGGTCATACTACCAACCACATAAGGCATCAACTATACCATGAATACCAAGGGTAATGAAAACCTCAAGGGAAACAATAGAGGAAACTTATCCGTAAAGGACTATTTATTTTCTTTAAACACTAGGGTAAGGTATCTCCTAGGTCATTTTGACCCACATCATAACCTTTGAAGGAACTTCATACAAACAACACCTAGGTACAACCTAAGCACCTCCTCATATGGTAATACTCAAGATCAACCTTAAAAGTAAACTAACCACTTTAAAGTAGGCCAACATTAATTCTCTCCTCCTCTTTATGGCTTAAAGGATACATACATCATTCTAAGTCAACCCTAGGACAAAGCATAATCCCAACTTGTGGAATAAAACCTTTTTGTCCTTTTCCCTACTCTTTGTATAGGTTCATAAGGGGACTAATAAACTACTCATGATCATATACTCCACAATCACCTTAAAAGGTAAGCAAAATACCTTTACTTCTATGATCAAGCCTATACCAAAGACTCCAATCCATGCAAGGCAACTATGAAGAATCACACATATAAAAAGAAAACATTTGAATAGTTATACATATACAAGGTCAACATGCAACTTTAGCTATTTCCACACTTATTCAAAGCATTTCAAACCTAAACCTTAGGCTTAGACTATCATTATACAAAATTATAAAGCAACATGTCATTCCAAGATGGGAACTCAGTTAATCATAGCACCTTCACATATAATCACCAAGGTAATCTTAATTTTGGAGGGTCTAGGAGAAAAATAATTTTTTTCCAGGGTAAGGGTAGTATCATAATTACCCTAAAATATATAACTAATTATTTAATTAATAAGGTGTAGAGTTTTTGGAGAGAGTGCCAAAAATTTGATCTTAGAGTGAAGTCTTGCTCCACTTGGGTTCGAACCTAAGTGAAAGAAATGAATTAAATATGTTTTAATTTAAGTTGGTAAATTAACTAATTAATTGATATTTATTATTTATTAGCTGATTTGAAATAAAAGGGAAATCAGATTTTTTATCATTTAAATAAAAACCTTATTTGACTAAGTCCTAAACTAGACACCTTTAGGAGAAAATGTAAGAACTGATAGAGTATACAAGGATTGCCCAATAGTAGTATGTGGTAAAACTATGTGTGCAGACTTGGTTGAGTTACCAATGCATGATTTTGATATTATTCTTGGCATGGACTGGCTTCATAGTTGTTATGCTTGCATGGATTGTCGTAGTAGGGTTGTGAGATTTTGTTTCCCTAATAAAGAAGAGCTAGTCTTGGAGGGGTACAACTCGAGTCGTCCTAATCCCTTGATTTCGAACCTTAAAGACAATAAAATGATGTACAAGGGGTTATTGTGCCATCTTGTGAGTGTTAATGAATTGGATAATGACATTCCTTCCATAGACTCAATACCTATAGTGACTGAGTTCCAAGATGTATTTCCTTATTATTTACCTGTAGTTCCTCCCCCTCGAGATATTGACTTTGGTATCGACATAGAAACCCATACTAAACCAATTTCAATTCCTCATTACAGAATGGATTCGGCTGAACTCAAAGTGTTGAAGCTGCAGTTAAAAGAACTCACTGATAAGGGTTTCATTCAGCCGAGGATATTCCCTTGAAGTGTTCCAGTGTTGTTTGTGAAAAAGAAAGATGAACCCTTAGAATGTGTATCGATTATTGGCAGCTCAACAAAGTTACTATCAAGAATAAGTATCCACTTCCCAGAAAAGATGACTTGTTCGACCAACTCCAAGGGTCTAGTTTCTTCTTGAAGATTGATCTTCGTTCAAGGTACCATCAGCTTAGGGTTAGGGATGGAGATATCCCAAAGACTGTCTTCCATACCCATTATGGTCATTGTGAGTTCCTAGTTATGTCATTTTGTCTCACTAATGCACCTTCTACATTTATTAATCTCATGAACAGGGTCTTCCGTGAATACCTTGAAGCTTTTGTCATAGTATTCATTGATGACATTCTCATCTACTCTAAGACAAAGGAAGATCACGAATAACATTTTAGAGTAACTTGCAGGTACTTAGAAAACATAAGTTGTATGCCAAATTAAGCAAGTGAGAATTATTGCTTAGATCACTAACCTTCCCTGGTCATGTTGTGTTCAACAAAGGTGTGGAGGTAGATCCCAGAAGACTGAAGCTGTGAAGAATTGGCCAAAACCTCTTACTCCCACAGATATTCGTAGATTCTTGGGATTGGATAGTAATTATCGCAGGTTTTTGGAGGGTTTTACTTCCATTGCTACCTCAGTGACAGCTTTGACTAAGAAGAAGGTCTTGCTTAAATGGACGGAGGCTTGTGAGAAGAGTTTCTAGGAGCTCAAGGATATACTCACTTCAACCCCGGTGTTTAATTTGCCTAAGTGTGGTAAGAATTACAGTATGTATTGTGATGCATCTAGGGTTGGTTTGGGTTGTGTTCTTATACAGGGTTATAAGGTGATAGCTTATGTGTCTAGATAGCTCAAGGTCCATGAAAATAATTATCCCACTCATGACTTGGAGTTGGTAGATGTGGTGTTTTTATAGAAGTTATGGAGACACTACTTTTATGGGGTGCATGTGGATGTGTTCATAGACCACAAGAGTCTCCAGTTCGTGTATACACGGAGAGAGTTGAATCTACGTCAGCAAAGATGGTTGGAGTTGTTGAAGGATTATGACTTGAATGTCCACTACCATCTAGGTAAAGCTAATGTTGTACTTGATGCTTTGAGTAGGATGAGCATGGGAAGTATAACCCACGTAGAGGATGGGAAGAAGGAGTTGGTGAAAGATTATATAGACTGGCCAGACTGGGTGTGCGGTTAGTTTACTCTACTAGTGGGGGTGTTTCAGTTCATCCTAGTTCTGAATCATCCTTAGTAGTTGAAGTCAAGGAGGGTCAGCATCTTGATCATGTGTTGATGGATCTGAAGGACTCAATGTTGGTTAAGATGAATGAGTCTTTTGCTTTCGTAGATGACGACATACTTAGGTGCCAGGATAGGCTGTGTGTACCAGATTTGGATGATTTGCGGACAAGGATCATTGCAGAGACCCATAGTTCCATATACTCCATACATCCATGTTCCACCAAGATGTATCATGATCTTAAACAGATCTATTGGTGGGATAGCATGAAGAAGTAATTACAGATTATGTGGCCAACTATCCAAATTGTCAACAAGTTAAGGAAGAACATCTTAAGCCTTGCGGTCTTACTCAGATTATTGAGGTTCCGACTTGGAAATGGGAGTCCATTAATATGGACTTCATGGTTGGTCTTCCGAAGACTAGGAGAAAACATGACTCCATATGGGTTATTGTGGAAGATGACTAAGTATGCCACTTTATCCCTGTGAAGTCAACTTATAAAGCTTAGAATTATGTGAAACTTTACATTGATGAGATCGTGAGATTTCATGGGATTCCCTTGTCTATCATTTCAGATAAAGGAGCTCAATTTACTTTACATTTATGGAGATCTTTCTAGAAGAGCTTAGGAACGCAGGTGAAGCTTAGTACTACTGCCTTTCATGCTCAGAATGATCGACAGTTAGAGTGCATCATTCAGACATTGGAGGACATGCTAAAGGCGTGTGTGATTGACTTCAAGGGTAGTTGGGACGACCATCTGCCTTTGATAGAGTTCTCGTATAATAATAGCTATCACTCCAGCATTGGGATGGCACCGTTTGAGGCACTGATGGTAGATGGTGTAGGTCAACAGTTGGGTGGTTCAAGGTTGAAGAGTCATCAATTTTAGGTTCAAAGATCATTTATGAGGCTTTGGAGAAGGTTAGGGTGATTAGGGATATGTTGGCCACTACTTAAAGTCGGCAGAAGTCCTATGCAGACAACAGAAAATGGACCTTAGAGTTTGATGTTGTTGACCACGTCTATTTGAAGATATCACCTATGAAGGGGGTAATGAGGTTTGGCAGGATGGGGAATTTGAGTCCGAGGTATGTTGGGCCATATGAGATCCTACAGCGTGTGGGAGAGGTGGCCTATGAGTTGGCATTGCCTGCGGAACTAGCTTCTGTTCATCCAGTCTTTCATGTCTCTATGTTAAAGAAGTTCCTAGGTGATCCAGCATCCATTCTACCTATTGAAGGTTTGGGGGTTGAATAAAATTTGTCCTATGAGGAGGTACCTGTTAAGATTTTAGACAGAAAGGTCAAGCAGCTGAGGAACAAGGAGATTTCCATAGTGAAGGTATTTTGAGGAATCATCTTGTTGAGGGTCATATATAGGAGGCCGAAGCCGATATGAGATCCCGCTACCCCCATCTTTTCAGCTCTTGAGATTAGACTTCCTACTCTTAATTCTAAGTTTCCTTATCTCTCCATTCTTTGTTGTAATTGCTTAACTGTATATAGTAACTGTGTTGGCATTACGCTATATAGTTAGTAGTGTCATTCGAGGACGAATGTTCCTAAGGGGGTATAATGTAACAACCCTAAAAAATTGATATGCTAAGTAATGCCTAATGTGTCTAGAATGCCTACGATTAGATCGGGTTCACACGGGTTGATGCGCGTACAACAAGACCTCTGAACCCTCACAACAGCCAAGAAAACTAACTTGGGGAGTTGGTCAAGCTAGAAAAGGTTGAGTCCAGCCATGTAGGGCTCTCGAATATGAAGATTTACCCAGATGAGTCTTTACCGGAATTAAATAGGGGAAATTTTAAGTTTGGAGGGTCTATGGGTTAAATTATCTATTTCTAGGCTAAGGGTAGTATCGTAATTACCCTTAATATATAATTAATTATTTAGTTAGTAAGGTGGAGGGGTATTTTGGGGAGAGAGGTACAAAAATTGTCTATTAGAATGAAGTCTTGCTCCACCAAGGTTCGAATCTAGGTGGAAGCGATGAATTAAATTTTTTTAATTTAAGTTGGTAAATTAATGTAACTAATTAATATTTATTATATATTAGCTGATTTAAAATAAAAGGGAAATCAGATTTTTTTTATCATTTAATAGAAACCTCATTTGACTAAGTCCTAAACTAGACTCCTAAGCGTAATAAAACCCTCACTCTCTCTAACGTCTATTTCCTAAACATTCACGATCATTTTCTCTTCTCCCATTCACGTTTCTCTCTACCATATAACATTCAAGAACAGAAAATTTGCCAAGGCTCTTCACACATGAAGAACTCACACAAAAATATAAGAAACACAAAAGTTAATCAGGCATGTAGGCAAAGAGAAGGTTTTCCGTTGAGCGAGGCCTTGAACTTTCGGTGTTGGACGTGTGTTAGGAGAAGTTTTTTGGGAATCAAGTCGAGGTTTGAACGTCTAAAAGGTATGGGTTCTCTTCTCTTGTCTTCTTTCCCAAGAGACCCCTAAGGTTCAGTATATTCAATCCGAAAACTAGGGTTGTTCCCCGCTGCATGTCCCTGTCACTATCTCACAATGATTCGTAGGTTGGATATGTTAACTGGTAGAAATTAGGCGTGTGTTGTGTTTTCGTGATGAATATGCTCATGTATCTTTGTTTGAAATCGTATGAAGGATCACCTATGTGATCTATATATACGTGTGTGTAATGGGAACCATGGTTATGCCCCTCGGATTTAAGGCTCTAAAATGTGATGTCAGTTCTTTGTATTTCATGCACACATGTTAATGTAATCATAATGTTCATAAGTTATGTAAATAAGCTGATTTTAGTGCAATTCTTTCTCGAATGAAATCTTGAAAATGCACCTAAAGAACTCACTAAAAACTACTTAAAACGTCTAAACATTTAATGTTAAAGAAGTGAGAAAATAGGCTGCAGAAATTTCCAGCAGCTTTTTAATGAGTGTCGGCCAAATTAAGGACATTTTCATGCTATGAAAAAATGAATTAAAATATCTTAGATCACTGGGGATTGAACCCATGACCTCCCCATGTTAAAAATCAATGAAATAAGATGAGAAAAAAGGAATGTAACATGTGGGATTCGAACCCATGACCTTGGCTGGAAAATGAATTATGAAAACAAAAAATGAGAGGAGTGGGATTCGAACCCACCACCTCGAAGTCAATTTAAGAAAAATTGAAAGAAAAATAAAGGGTGAGGCGCATGGGAATCGAACCCACGACCTATAGGCTGAACCAAGGGAGATTAACAGAAGAAATTAAAGTGGGGTTGTGGGGATTCGAACCCACACCCCCTCGGCCAAAGGATAGAAATTAAAAGAATTGGAAACTAAAATTAAATGAGGTTGTAGGGTTTCGATCCCACATCCTCTGAGTCCCATTTAGGGAAAATTGAAGAGAAAAATGACGGGAAAAATAAAATGAAGGCGTTGCGGCTCGATCTTGGGTCCCTAAGCCGCATAGATAATGTCAAAATGAATAATTAAATGTAAGTGTTGTCCAAGGAATTCTAAATCATGTTTCCTTGTCCAAATACCATATTGATACATAAGTCATACGTGAATTAAATATTAAAGAATAATACTTCCTACTTAGATCGAAATTAAGATCTTGCCATACATACAAGATGTATAAGTCTTATACCACATAATCTTAGGAAGATATGAATAACTTAAACGAACTATGAATGAAGCCTCATGGATTGTATGTATAGAACCATATGTCTAGCATACGTTTAAAAATAAGTGAACCTAAGTTGAATGTAATGAAATGAAGAAATGAACGATACATGATGAAATGAGAAATGAAATGATTAAATGAACGATGAAAAGGTGAAATGAACAATGAAATGATGAAACCCTAGAAGTTTTAAATAGGAGTGTGAAACACACTAAATGTCCAAGTGCATTGGCATATGATGAAATGAACATTCACGTAAAAAGGGGTGAGTAATTATGAAGAGCAAATGTGCTTATGTTAATGAATGTGGTTACAACATGATATGAGGCTAATTTAAAAGATGAGAGCAATCTCAAATAAGCCTAAGTAAATGTTACCAAAACGTACTCACCTATGATAGTGTAAAGTTAATGAAGAGACCAGTCTCTATGAACACTCTAATGAATGAATTGAGATCAATATACACTTAATATTAATGATGAGATGAGAAAACATATATTGATCAATGATCTCCTCATTCTAGAAGTCGGCTTCCATGACGTATGAGTTCAATGTAATGGAACTTAAAACTTAGCACCGATAGACTAGCTATGAAAGCTGATGCCTTCTTTCGGGAAAGGTGGAGGTTCACGTAACTCTCATGAGATGAGACTGTCCGGCATGCCGGATATAGGTCTCCTTATATCACCTAGTCTTTTGTTATGCCTCGTATTTTTTTTATACGTAGTGCGCATCGTGATCTAGAAGACGTAAAGAAATATTAGGCAAGGATGTTATTTCCAAATGTGATATTAAGTATGAGTTGGTTAATGTAAGTGCCATTAACTTTAAGTGAGGGATTAATTAGCGGCTAATTTGGATTGATTTAATCCAATGGGCCCCACCACTCAAGGCAAAAATTAAAAAAGGATCAGATTGTGGGCTGGCCTTAGTGGACAGGTGTAGAGGGGGGCTGCCTCCACTTCATACTATTAAATGAGGTGGAGAAATCCACGCCATGCTATATAAAGTGGTGAAATGCATTGCTGCATATCATCTTCTTCTTCACCACTTGTCTTAGGCAGCCATGGAAATGGAGAAACCAACCCTGCAACTCTTGGCCAGCAGCTGCAAATAATTTGGTTAGTAATCTCCTTGTTTGGTGTGTTAATTCTTTAGAATACCCTTGTTAATTATCCATTAATTTTAAGAAGGGGGCGTGACCAGTAGCTTAGGAAGTTTGTTTTAGTTATTGAATGTGCTAAGTATGAATGGAAACCATAATCGGATTATTAGTGGTGTCATGTTGGTGCTTGGGCTGTTTATATGATTCTTTGGGTTATATGTGTTATTGGTATTGCTGTGGATAATTTGGATTGTTGTCGGATTGGGACGAAGTAAGGAAAATAGGGGAGGTGCTGCCGAATTTTCGTTAGATTATTAGCTAGCTTACAAGAAAATAAAGCACGATATTTATCTAATTGCGGCACGATTGTTGCTTATTATAGATTAATAGCTTGAGCAGTAAATATTGGACGTGCGGCTCAATTATACGGTATGTAACGCTGTCCCTTCTTTCTTTGCTTGGCATGACTTTTAAAAATAAGCGAATAACGGACAGATTTGATACTTACCTCTAAAGCGTCTAGGTGATGTATATTCTTGCTTCCACAATTATTCCTCTATATATCGGTTATGTCTAAGGCTATGATGATCTCTAATATCTATGGTAATGCTTCTTAGAGTCATTGAAATTTTACGTTTTCATATCGTATTAAAGGTTCATAATCTTGATAAAACATTAATCTTTGGTAATACTCCTTGCTGGTTCACGTTGATTGTTCTATTGAGTTATAAGAAATGATTTTAATTGCATATGGTTGCTCATAATATTCTGCTCGTGCATAGAGTCATTTATCATTTCACCGAGTCCCTGGCCGGGTAATGTTCGTGCGGAGTTTCTTGCATATGTCACCGAGTTCCTCACTAGAGGGCCGGGTATGTATATTATATATATGATTGGTGATGAGGATGGTTATGATGATGATGATGACGGAGATGACGTGATGATTATTTTGCCGAGCCCCTTACTAGGGAAGCTGGGCACCTTAAATGTTAAATATATGCATGATTTTCACTTAAAAAGTATATGTGTAGTGATATTTTGTTTCGACTTGCCACATTGGTATCCTGTCATCTTTACCTTATGCTTTACATACTCAGTACATTGTCCGTACTGACCCCCCTTTCCTCGGGGGGCTGCGTTTCATGCCCGCAGGTGTAGACGCGCAGTTCGGTGATCCTCCCGCCTAGGATATCTACTCTGCTGATTGGGAGAGCTCCACTGTTCCGGAGCCCAGTCGTTTTGGTACATAACTTTTGTGTAGTCTTTTGCTCGTCTATGGGTATGGCGGGGCCCTGTCCCGTCGAGTTTCACTAATGTACTCTTAGAGGTCTGTGGACATTATGTGGGTTGTATATATATGTTTTGGATAATGGTCTGGACATGGTTTGTTTGGGATGTCCGCTTGTACAGGGGCAGCCTTGTCGGCTGCGTACATCATTATGCTTTGAATAGTGGCGGCCTTGTCGGCTCGCGTATGCTGTTATGGTTGAATGGTTATGACTCCTTATGAGACAGGTCCTCTTATATATATATATGACGTTGGGGTTGGCTTGATTTGATTAAATTCCATATTGTCTTAGTTTCAGTTGGTCATACTTAGCAGGTTTGTATGTGGGTGTCCAAAACGGGCACTAATCACGGCCTATCGGGTTGGGTCGTGACAAAGAGTGGTATCAGAGCGGTTCTTCCTCGGAAGTGTCTACAGACCATGTCTAGTAGAGTTTTGTTTATCGGTGTGTTGTGCACCACATCTATAAACAGGAAGCTACAGGACATTTAGGATGTCATTCTTTCTTCTTATTCTAGATCGTGCGATAGAGCTATATTAACAGGATAATCCCTCTCTAACGAATCCATGTGTTTTCAGCTATGCCTCCAAAGAAAGCGACAGCCGCCCAAAAGGGAAAATCGGTAGCAGAAGGTACTAGTCAGACCCGAAGAGTTACTAGGGCCCGTGCCCAGTCTATCCCTGGTATTATGCTCCAGTCGGAGAGCTCTGCTACACCCCCACCGCCAGAAGAGCTTAGAGCAGCAGCAGCTCCAGTTCGGGGGACACCACCAGCCCCCGAGGCCCCAACATCTGAACCTCCAGCTCCTCAGTCAGGGGCGGAGGATAGGGCCATGAGAGATGCGGTTCAATTGCTGACTAGATTAGTGGCAGATCAGGCTCGCAGGCATGGACTAGGAGTTGATCACGCGGACAGATCTGATAGCTTAAGGGCTCGTGACTTCTTAAGTTGTAATCCTCCAGAGTTCTTTGGGTCAAGGCCACAGGATGATCCACAAGAGTTTATTCGTCAGATGCAGCGTACATTGAGGATAATCAAGGCTTCGGAGACCGAGTCTGTTGAGTTGGCTAAGTATCGTTTACGGGATGTAGCTATTAATTGGTATGAGTCTTGGGAGTTATCTAGGGGTGAGGGTGCCCCTCCAGCGGTATGGGATGAATTTGTGGAGGCTTTCCAGGGCCACTTCCTGCCTCCAGAGATGAAGCGAGCTAGAGTCGATAAATTCTTGCGTTTGAAGCAAAATGGCAGGAGCGTTCGAGAGTATAGCCTCGAGTTTGATTCATTGGCTAGGCATGCGCCTACTATTGTGGCTGATATGGCAGACAGGGTACATCGTTATGTGATGGGATTGGATTGTTATCTGATTGACGGTTGTATGGCAGTGACTCTTCAGCCAGGTATGGACATTGCTCGGGTGCAGGCATATGCACAGGGGGTAGAGGATCGGCACCGGGGACGTCAGCCAGATAGAGATTATAATAGAGGCCAGCATAAGAGGGCTAGATCAGCAGGTTATCCTGACGAGTTTCAAAGCGGGCAGTCTCAGCAGCATGTTAGATTTTCTTCCCAGCCAGCACAGAGTGCACCCCCACGTTTCATGGGTAGGGGGTTCGATCGTATGGGATATTCGGAACCTGGTCAGAGCTCTAGGGCGTCAGGGTCACAGATGGGCAGGGGTTTGAGCCAGTCGAGGCCACCTTTGCCTCGGTGTTCTCATTGTGGTAAGTCCCATCCTGGGGAATGTCGTTGGGCTACAGGTGCGTGTTTTTCTTGCGGCCGTCAAGGCCATACTATGAGGGAGTGTCACCTTAGAGGTAGTGCAGGTGGTATGGCACAGCCTACAGGGTCCGTTGCTGGTTCATCTTCTTCTGTGGCTATGCGCCCTACGGGGCAGGGTATTCAGGCACCAGCAGGCCGTGGTAGAGGACGTGGTGGAGCTTCTAGTTCTAGCGGTCCCTCAAACCGTATATATGCTTTGACTAATAGGCAAGATCAAGAGGCGTCACCTAATGTGATCACAGGTATATTATCACTATTCTCCCGAAGTGTGTATGCATTGATAGACCCAGGTTCCACCTTATCATATATATCTCCCTTTGTTGCTAGTAGGATCGGAATAGAGTCTGAGTTGATAGAACCATTTGAGGTAGCTACACCTGTAGGAGATTTTGTCATAGCTACGCGAGTATATAGGAATTGTTCAGTAGCTATATATAGTCGTCATACTGTAGCAGATCTAATAGAGTTAAATATGATTGAGTTTGATATTATCATGGGCATGGATTGGTTGGCTGCTTGTTATGCTAATGTTGATTGCAGAGAAAAGATAGTTCGATTTCAATTTCCAGGGGAACCGATTATAGAGTGGAAGGGAAGTACAGTATCGCCGAAAGGTAAGTTCATTTCATACCTCAAGGCCGGGAAGATGGTTAGAAAAGGCTATATTTACCATCTGATTCGGGTGTATGACATATAGGCAGAGGCACCGACTCTTCAATCAGTCCCGGTAGTTAATGAATTTCCTGATGTATTCCCCGAGGAACTTCCAGGCCTTCCTCCAGAACGGGAGATAGAGTTTACTATAGATGTACTGCCAGATACCCAGCCTATATCTATACCTCCTTATAGAATGGCACCTGCTGAGTTGAAAGAATTGAAAGAGCAATTGAGGGATTTGCTAGAAAAGGGCTTCATCAGGCCTAGTACGTCACCTTGGGGAGCACCAGTACTGTTTGTGAGGAAGAAGGATGGGTCGCTGCGGATGTGCATTGATTATAGGCAGTTGAACAAAGTAACAATAAAGAATAGGTATCCCCTCCCAAGGATTGACGATCTATTTGACCAGTTGCAGGGTGCAAAGTGTTTTTCAAAGATAGACTTGCGGTCAGGTTATCATCAGGTGCGGGTAAGCGAGGCAGATATTCCAAAGACAACATTCCGGACCCGATATGGGCATTATGAGTTTAGAGTGCTGTCTTTTGGGCTGACTAATGCTCCAGCGGTATTCATGGATTTAATGAATCGAGTATTTAAACCATTCCTTGATATGTTTGTTATTGTATTTATAGACGATATTCTGGTCTATTCACGTTCAGAAGAGGAGCATGCAGATCATTTAAGGACGGTACTTAGGGTGCTTCAGCACCAGAAGTTGTATGCTAAATTTTCTAAGTGCGAGTTCTGGTTGACTTCAGTGGCATTCTTGGGGCATATTATTGGAGCTGATGGTATTCGGGTAGATACGCAGAAGATTGAGGCAGTAAAGACTTGGCCCAGACCTACGACACCTACTGAGGTACGCAGCTTTTTGGGGTTAGCAGGATATTACAGGAGATTCGTAGAAAAGTTTGCCTCAATTTCAGTGCCTTTGACAAGGCTAACTCAAAAGGCAGCCAAGTTCCAGTGGACAGATGCTTGTGAGCGAAGCTTCCAGCTATTGAAAGACAAATTGACTACAGCTCCAGTCCTAACTCTTCCAGAGGGACCAGACGGCTATGTTATTTATTGTGATGCTTCGGGTGTTGGGCTAGGATGTGTATTGATGCAGCATGGCAAAGTTATAGCCTATGCCTCCCGACAACTTAGGAAGCATGAAAAGAACTATCCTACTCACGATCTGGAGTTAGCGGTCGTGGTTCATGCCTTGAAGATATGGAGACATTATTTATATGGTGTCCATGTGGACATCTATACAGATCATAAGAGTCTCCAATATATCTTTAAACAGAAGGAGCTGAACTTACGACAGAGGCGGTGGTTAGAGTTGCTAAAGGATTATGATGTTGATATTTTATATCATCTAGGGAAAGCGAATGTTGTAGTAGATGCTCTTAGCCGTAAGTCCATGGGTAGCTTGACAGATGTACAACCAGAAAGGAGGGATATGGTTCGGGAGATTCAGTGGCTATCCAGCCTTGGAGTCCGTCTAGCTAATTCGGAAGATAGTGGAGTTTCTATTCGAGAGGTTGCTGAGTCCTCAATCATAGATGAGGTAAAGAGACACCAATACAAGGACCCTATTCTGGCACAGTATAGAGATGCAGCTCTTCAAAAGGAAAAGACCCCATTTAAGGTTACACCTGATGGAGTGTTACGATATGAAGGCAGATTATGTGTACCCGATACTGCGGGGCTACGACGGCAAGTTATGGGAGAGGCACACTCTGCCCGTTATTCTATTCACCCAGGGTCAACAAAAATGTATCATGACCTCAGATGCTTATATTGGTGGGATGGCATGAAAAAGGACATAGCAGAGTTTGTTGCTCAGTGCCCAAATTGTCAACAAGTCAAGATCGAACATCAAAAGCCTGGTGGATTATTACAGGAGATAGAGATCCCGACTTGGAAATCGAAGATGATTAATATGGACTTCATTACAGGCTTACCTCGCACTCAACGGAAGTATGACTCTATATGGGTTATTGTAGATAGGCTGACGAAATCGGCCCATTTTCTTCCAGTCAGGACTACTTATTCGGCTGAAGATTATGCGAGGTTATATGTCAGGGAGATAGTGAGACTTCATGGGGTTCCCACGTCCATTATATCAGACAGAGGAGCTCAATTTACAACCAACTTTTGGAGATCGTTTCAGAAGGGATTGGGGACACAGGTGAACCTTAGCACAGCATTTCACCCTCAGACTGATGGGCAGGCTGAGCGTACTATTCAGACTCTAGAAGATATGTTGCGGGCCTGTATTATTGACTTCAAAGGCAGCTGGGATGACCACTTGCCGCTCATTGAGTTTGCCTATAATAATAGCTACCATTCTAGTATCCAGATGGCACCGTACGAGGCCTTATATGGGAGGAAGTGCAGATCACCTATTGGTTGGTTTGATGTTGGCGAGACTAAGTTAATAGGCCCGGATGTGATTCAGCAAGCTGTTGACAAGGTGAAGCTTATTCAAGAAAGATTATTAGTAGCCCAGAGTCGACAGAAGTCATATGCAGATAATCGGCGTCGAGATTTGGAGTTTCAGATTGGTGACTGGGTATTCCTGAAGGTATCACCCATGAGGGGTGTGATGAGATTCGGCAGGAAGGGGAAGCTCAGTCCGAGATACATTGGGCCTTATCAGATTGTTCGTAGGATAGGCAAGGTTGCCTATGAGTTGGATCTACCATCTGATTTGGAGGCGGTACATCCAGTCTTCCATGTATCGATGCTACGTAAATGTATTGGTGATCCTTCTAGAGTATTCCCTGTAGATGATATTCAGGTAACAGAGGAGTTGTCATATGAGGAGAAACCCGTGGCTATACTTGATCGTCAGGTTAGAAGGTTACGTACTAGGGATGTGGCTTCCGTCAAAGTGTTGTGGCAAAATAACAATAGGGAGGAGATGACTTGGGAAGCGGAAGACGAAATGAAAAATAAGTATCCTTACCTGTTCCCCGTACCTGCAGGTAATTCAATTCCTAGCTTGACTATATTGATAGATAATGAGATTATGTAGCTGTGAGGCATCTGTAAGTTACGGAATGCAGGTTGATAGGTATAACTTTTAGAGAGACCTCGCTGGAATTTGTTTTTGCAAGACGCTAACTTAACATTCGAGGACGAATGTTCCTAAGGGGGGAAGGATGTTATGCCTCGTATTTTTTTTATACGTAGTGCGCATCGTGATCTAGAAGACGTAAAGAAATATTAGGCAAGGATGTTATTTCCAAATGTGATATTAAGTATGAGTTGGTTAATGTAAGTGCCATTAACTTTAAGTGAGGGATTAATTAGCGGCTAATTTGGATTGATTTAATCCAATGGGCCCCACAAATCAAGGCAAAAATTAAAAAGGGATCAGATTGTGGGCTGGCCTTAGTGGACAGGTGTAGAGGGGGGCTGCCTCCACTTCATACTATTAAATGAGGTGGAGAAATCCACGCCATGCTATATAAAGTGGTGAAATGCATTGCTGCATATCATCTTCTTCTTCACCACTTGTCTTAGGCAGCCATGGAAATGGAGAAACCAACCCTGCAACTCTTGGCCAGCAGCTGCAAATAATTTGGTTAGTAATCTCCTTGTTTGGTGTGTTAATTCTTTAGAATACCCTTGTTAATTATCCATTAATTTTAAGAAGGGGGCGTGACCAGTAGCTTAGGAAGTTTGTTTTAGTTATTGAATGTGCTAAGTATGAATGGAAACCATAATCGGATTATTAGTGGTGTCATGTTGGTGCTTGGGCTGTTTATATGATTCTTTGGGTTATATGTGTTATTGGTATTGCTGTGGATAATTTGGATTGTTGTCGGATTGGGACGAAGTAAGGAAAATAGGGGAGGTGCTGCCGAATTTTCGTTAGATTATTAGCTAGCTTACAAGAAAGTAAAGCACGATGTTTATCTAATTGCGGCACGATTGTTGCTTGTTATAGATTAATAGCTTGAGCAGTAAATATTGGACGTGCGGCTCAATTATACGGTATGTAACGCTGTCCCTTCTTTCTTTGCTTGGCATGACTTTTAAAAATAAGCGAATAACGGACAGATTTGATACTTACCTCTAAAGCGTCTAGGTGATGTATATTCTTGCTTCCACAATTATTCCTCTATATATCGGTTATGTCTAAGGCTATGATGATCTCTAATATCTATGGTAATGCTTCTTAGAGTCATTGAAATTTTACGTTTTCATATCGTATTAAAGGTTCATAATCTTGATAAAACATTAATCTTTGGTAATACTCCTTGCTGGTTCACGTTGATTGTTCTATTGAGTTATAAGAAATGATTTTAATTGCATATGGTTGCTCATAATATTCTGCTCGTGCATAGAGTCATTTATCATTTCACCGAGTCCCTGGCCGGGTAATGTTCGTGCGGAGTTTCTTGCATATGTCACCGAGTTCCTCACTAGAGGGCCGGGTATGTATATTATATATATGATTGGTGATGAGGATGGTTATGATGATGATGATGACGGAGATGACGTGATGATTATTTTGCCGAGCCCCTTACTAGGGAAGCTGGGCACCTTAAATGTTAAATATATGCATGATTTTCACTTAAAAAGTATATGTGTAGTGATATTTTGTTTCGACTTGCCACATTGGTATCCTGTCATCTTTACCTTATGCTTTACATACTCAGTACATTGTCCGTACTGACCCCCCTTTCCTCGGGGGGCTGCGTTTCATGCCCGCAGGTGTAGACGCGCAGTTCGGTGATCCTCCCGCCTAGGATATCTACTCTGCTGATTGGGAGAGCTCCACTGTTCCGGAGCCCAGTCGTTTTGGTACATAACTTTTGTGTAGTCTTTTGCTCGTCTATGGGTATGGCGGGGCCCTGTCCCGTCGAGTTTCACTAATGTACTCTTAGAGGTCTGTGGACATTATGTGGGTTGTATATATATGTTTTGGATAATGGTCTGGACATGGTTTGTTTGGGATGTCCGCTTGTACAGGGGCAGCCTTGTCGGCTGCGTACATCATTATGCTTTGAATAGTGGCGGCCTTGTCGGCTCGCGTATGCTGTTATGGTTGAATGGTTATGACTCCTTATGAGACAGGTCCTCTTATATATATATATGACGTTGGGGTTGGCTTGATTTGATTAAATTCCATATTGTCTTAGTTTCAGTTGGTCATACTTAGCAGGTTTGTATGTGGGTGTCCAAAACGGGCACTAATCACGGCCTATCGGGTTGGGTCGTGACAAAGAGTGGTATCAGAGCGGTTCTTCCTCGGAAGTGTCTACAGACCATGTCTAGTAGAGTCTTGTTTATCGGTGTGTTGTGCACCACATCTATAAACAGGAAGCTACAGGACATTTAGGATGTCATTCTTTCTTCTTATTCTAGATCGTGCGATAGAGCTATATTAACAGGATAATCCCTCTCTAACGAATCCATGTGTTTTCAGCTATGCCTCCAAAGAAAGCGACAGCCGCCCAAAAGGGAAAATCGGTAGCAGAAGGTACTAGTCAGACCCGAAGAGTTACTAGGGCCCGTGCCCAGTCTATCCCTGGTATTATGCTCCAGTCGGAGAGCTCTGCTACACCCCCACCGCCAGAAGAGCTTAGAGCAGCAGCAGCTCCAGTTCGGGGGACACCACCAGCCCCCGAGGCCCCAACATCTGAACCTCCAGCTCCTCAGTCAGGGGCGGAGGATAGGGCCATGAGAGATGCGGTTCAATTGCTGACTAGATTAGTGGCAGATCAGGCTCGCAGGCATGGACTAGGAGTTGATCATGCGGACAGATCTGATAGCTTAAGGGCTCGTGACTTCTTAAGTTGTAATCCTCCAGAGTTCTTTGGGTCAAGGCCACAGGATGATCCATAAGAGTTTATTCGTCAGATGCAGCGTACATTGAGGATAATCAAGGCTTCGGAGACCGAGTCTGTTGAGTTGGCTAAGTATCGTTTACGGGATGTAGCTATTAATTGGTATGAGTCTTGGGAGTTATCTAGGGGTGAGGGTGCCCCTCCAGCGGTATGGGATGAATTTGTGGAGGCTTTCCAGGGCCACTTCCTGCCTCCAGAGATGAAGCGAGCTAGAGTCGATAAATTCTTGCGTTTGAAGCAAAATGGCAGGAGCGTTCGAGAGTATAGCCTCGAGTTTGATTCATTGGCTAGGCATGCGCCTACTATTGTGGCTGATATGGCAGACAGGGTACATCGTTATGTGATGGGATTGGATTGTTATCTGATTGACGGTTGTATGGCAGTGACTCTTCAGCCAGGTATGGACATTGCTCGGGTGCAGGCATATGCACAGGGGGTAGAGGATCGGCACCGGGGACGTCAGCCAGATAGAGATTATAATAGAGGCCAGCATAAGAGGGCTAGATCAGCAGGTTATCCTGACGAGTTTCAAAGCGGGCAGTCTCAGCAGCATGTTAGATTTTCTTCCCAGCCAGCACAGAGTGCACCCCCACGTTTCATGGGTAGGGGGTTCGATCGTATGGGATATTCGGAACCTGGTCAGAGCTCTAGGGCGTCAGGGTCACAGATGGGCAGGGGTTTGAGCCAGTCGAGGCCACCTTTGCCTCGGTGTTCTCATTGTGGTAAGTCCCATCCTGGGGAATGTCGTTGGGCTACAGGTGCGTGTTTTTCTTGCGGCCGTCAAGGCCATACTATGAGGGAGTGTCACCTTAGAGGTAGTGCAGGTGGTATGGCACAGCCTACAGGGTCCGTTGCTGGTTCATCTTCTTCTGTGGCTATGCGCCCTACGGGGCAGGGTATTCAGGCACCAGCAGGCCGTGGTAGAGGACGTGGTGGAGCTTCTAGTTCTAGCGGTCCCTCAAACCGTATATATGCTTTGACTAATAGGCAAGATCAAGAGGCGTCACCTAATGTGATCACAGGTATATTATCACTATTCTCCCGAAGTGTGTATGCATTGATAGACCCAGGTTCCACCTTATCATATATATCTCCCTTTGTTGCTAGTAGGATCGGAATAGAGTCTGAGTTGATAGAACCATTTGAGGTAGCTACACCTGTAGGAGATTTTGTCATAGCTACGCGAGTATATAGGAATTGTTCAGTAGCTATATATAGTCGTCATACTGTAGCAGATCTAATAGAGTTAAATATGATTGAGTTTGATATTATCATGGGCATGGATTGGTTGGCTGCTTGTTATGCTAATGTTGATTGCAGAGAAAAGATAGTTCGATTTCAATTTCCAGGGGAACCGATTATAGAGTGGAAGGGAAGTACAGTATCGCCGAAAGGTAAGTTCATTTCATACCTCAAGGCCGGGAAGATGGTTAGAAAAGGCTATATTTACCATCTGATTCGGGTGTATGACATATAGGCAGAGGCACCGACTCTTCAATCAGTCCCGGTAGTTAATGAATTTCCTGATGTATTCCCCGAGGAACTTCCAGGCCTTCCTCCAGAACGGGAGATAGAGTTTACTATAGATGTACTGCCAGATACCCAGCCTATATCTATACCTCCTTATAGAATGGCACCTGCTGAGTTGAAAGAATTGAAAGAGCAATTGAGGGATTTGCTAGAAAAGGGCTTCATCAGGCCTAGTACGTCACCTTGGGGAGCACCAGTACTGTTTGTGAGGAAGAAGGATGGGTCGCTGCGGATGTGCATTGATTATAGGCAGTTGAACAAAGTAACAATAAAGAATAGGTATCCCCTCCCAAGGATTGACGATCTATTTGACCAGTTGCAGGGTGCAAAGTGTTTTTCAAAGATAGACTTGCGGTCAGGTTATCATCAGGTGCGGGTAAGCGAGGCAGATATTCCAAAGACAACATTCCGGACCCGATATGGGCATTATGAGTTTAGAGTGCTGTCTTTTGGGCTGACTAATGCTCCAGCGGTATTCATGGATTTAATGAATCGAGTATTTAAACCATTCCTTGATATGTTTGTTATTGTATTTATAGACGATATTCTGGTCTATTCACGTTCAGAAGAGGAGCATGCAGATCATTTAAGGACGGTACTTAGGGTGCTTCAGCACCAGAAGTTGTATGCTAAATTTTCTAAGTGCGAGTTCTGGTTGACTTCAGTGGCATTCTTGGGGCATATTATTGGAGCTGATGGTATTCGGGTAGATACGCAGAAGATTGAGGCAGTAAAGACTTGGCCCAGACCTACGACACCTACTGAGGTACGCAGCTTTTTGGGGTTAGCAGGATATTACAGGAGATTCGTAGAAAAGTTTGCCTCAATTTCAGTGCCTTTGACAAGGCTAACTCAAAAGGCAGCCAAGTTCCAGTGGACAGATGCTTGTGAGCGAAGCTTCCAGCTATTGAAAGACAAATTGACTACAGCTCCAGTCCTAACTCTTCCAGAGGGACCAGACGGCTATGTTATTTATTGTGATGCTTCGGGTGTTGGGCTAGGATGTGTATTGATGCAGCATGGCAAAGTTATAGCCTATGCCTCCCGACAACTTAGGAAGCATGAAAAGAACTATCCTACTCACGATCTGGAGTTAGCGGTCATGGTTCATGCCTTGAAGATATGGAGACATTATTTATATGGTGTCCATGTGGACATCTATACAGATCATAAGAGTCTCCAATATATCTTTAAACAGAAGGAGCTGAACTTACGACAGAGGCGGTGGTTAGAGTTGCTAAAGGATTATGATGTTGATATTTTATATCATCTAGGGAAAGCGAATGTTGTAGTAGATGCTCTTAGCCGTAAGTCCATGGGTAGCTTGACAGATGTACAACCAGAAAGGAGGGATATGGTTCGGGAGATTCAGTGGCTATCCAGCCTTGGAGTCCGTCTAGCTAATTCGGAAGATAGTGGAGTTTCTATTCGAGAGGTTGCTGAGTCCTCAATCATAGATGAGGTAAAGAGACACCAATACAAGGACCCTATTCTGGCACAGTATAGAGATGCAGCTCTTCAAAAGGAAAAGACCCCATTTAAGGTTACACCTGATGGAGTGTTACGATATGAAGGCAGATTGTGTGTACCCGATACTGCGGGGCTACGACGGCAAGTTATGGGAGAGGCACACTCTGCCCGTTATTCTATTCACCCAGGGTCAACAAAAATGTATCATGACCTCAGATGCTTATATTGGTGGGATGGCATGAAAAAGGACATAGCAGAGTTTGTTGCTCAGTGCCCAAATTGTCAACAAGTCAAGATCGAACATCAAAAGCCTGGTGGATTATTACAGGAGATAGAGATCCCGACTTGGAAATCGAAGATGATTAATATGGACTTCATTACAGGCTTACCTCGCACTCAACGGAAGTATGACTCTATATGGGTTATTGTAGATAGGCTGACGAAATCGGCCCATTTTCTTCCAGTCAGGACTACTTATTCGGCTGAAGATTATGCGAGGTTATATGTCAGGGAGATAGTGAGACTTCATGGGGTTCCCACGTCCATTATATCAGACAGAGGAGCTCAATTTACAACCAACTTTTGGAGATCGTTTCAGAAGGGATTGGGGACACAGGTGAACCTTAGCACAGCATTTCACCCTCAGACTGATGGGCAGGCTGAGCGTACTATTCAGACTCTAGAAGATATGTTGCGGGCCTGTATTATTGACTTCAAAGGCAGCTGGGATGACCACTTGCCGCTCATTGAGTTTGCCTATAATAATAGCTACCATTCTAGTATCCAGATGGCACCGTACGAGGCCTTATATGGGAGGAAGTGCAGATCACCTATTGGTTGGTTTGATGTTGGCGAGACTAAGTTAATAGGCCCGGATGTGATTCAGCAAGCTGTTGACAAGGTGAAGCTTATTCAAGAAAGATTATTAGTAGCCCAGAGTCGACAGAAGTCATATGCAGATAATCGGCGTCGAGATTTGGAGTTTCAGATTGGTGACTGGGTATTCCTGAAGGTATCACCCATGAGGGGTGTGATGAGATTCGGCAGGAAGGGGAAGCTCAGTCCGAGATACATTGGGCCTTATCAGATTGTTCGTAGGATAGGCAAGGTTGCCTATGAGTTGGATCTACCATCTGATTTGGAGGCGGTACATCCAGTCTTCCATGTATCGATGCTACGTAAATGTATTGGTGATCCTTCTAGAGTATTCCCTGTAGATGATATTCAGGTAACAGAGGAGTTGTCATATGAGGAGAAACCCGTGGCTATACTTGATCGTCAGGTTAGAAGGTTACGTACTAGGGATGTGGCTTCCGTCAAAGTGTTGTGGCAAAATAACAATAGGGAGGAGATGACTTGGGAAGCGGAAGACGAAATGAAAAATAAGTATCCTTACCTGTTCCCCGTACCTGCAGGTAATTCAATTCCTAGCTTGACTATATTGATAGATAATGAGATTATGTAGCTGTGAGGCATCTGTAAGTTACGGAATGCAGGTTGATAGGTATAACTTTTAGAGAGACCTCGCTGGAATTTGTTTTTGCAAGACGCTAACTTAACATTCGAGGACGAATGTTCCTAAGGGGGGAAGGATGTTATGCCTCGTATTTTTTTTATACGTAGTGCGCATCGTGATCTAGAAGACGTAAAGAAATATTAGGCAAGGATGTTATTTCCAAATGTGATATTAAGTATGAGTTGGTTAATGTAAGTGCCATTAACTTTAAGTGAGGGATTAATTAGCGGCTAATTTGGATTGATTTAATCCAATGGGCCCCACAAATCAAGGCAAAAATTAAAAAGGGATCAGATTGTGGGCTGGCCTTAGTGGACAGGTGTAGAGGGGGGCTGCCTCCACTTCATACTATTAAATGAGGTGGAGAAATCCACGCCATGCTATATAAAGTGGTGAAATGCATTGCTGCATATCATCTTCTTCTTCACCACTTGTCTTAGGCAGCCATGGAAATGGAGAAACCAACCCTGCAACTCTTGGCCAGCAGCTGCAAATAATTTGGTTAGTAATCTCCTTGTTTGGTGTGTTAATTCTTTAGAATACCCTTGTTAATTATCCATTAATTTTAAGAAGGGGGCGTGACCAGTAGCTTAGGAAGTTTGTTTTAGTTATTGAATGTGCTAAGTATGAATGGAAACCATAATCGGATTATTAGTGGTGTCATGTTGGTGCTTGGGCTGTTTATATGATTCTTTGGGTTATATGTGTTATTGGTATTGCTGTGGATAATTTGGATTGTTGTCGGATTGGGACGAAGTAAGGAAAATAGGGGAGGTGCTGCCGAATTTTCGTTAGATTATTAGCTAGCTTACAAGAAAGTAAAGCACGATGTTTATCTAATTGCGGCACGATTGTTGCTTGTTATAGATTAATAGCTTGAGCAGTAAATATTGGACGTGCGGCTCAATTATACGGTATGTAACGCTGTCCCTTCTTTCTTTGCTTGGCATGACTTTTAAAAATAAGCGAATAACGGACAGATTTGATACTTACCTCTAAAGCGTCTAGGTGATGTATATTCTTGCTTCCACAATTATTCCTCTATATATCGGTTATGTCTAAGGCTATGATGATCTCTAATATCTATGGTAATGCTTCTTAGAGTCATTGAAATTTTACGTTTTCATATCGTATTAAAGGTTCATAATCTTGATAAAACATTAATCTTTGGTAATACTCCTTGCTGGTTCACGTTGATTGTTCTATTGAGTTATAAGAAATGATTTTAATTGCATATGGTTGCTCATAATATTCTGCTCGTGCATAGAGTCATTTATCATTTCACCGAGTCCCTGGCCGGGTAATGTTCGTGCGGAGTTTCTTGCATATGTCACCGAGTTCCTCACTAGAGGGCCGGGTATGTATATTATATATATGATTGGTGATGAGGATGGTTATGATGATGATGATGACGGAGATGACGTGATGATTATTTTGCCGAGCCCCTTACTAGGGAAGCTGGGCACCTTAAATGTTAAATATATGCATGATTTTCACTTAAAAAGTATATGTGTAGTGATATTTTGTTTCGACTTGCCACATTGGTATCCTGTCATCTTTACCTTATGCTTTACATACTCAGTACATTGTCCGTACTGACCCCCCTTTCCTCGGGGGGCTGCGTTTCATGCCCGCAGGTGTAGACGCGCAGTTCGGTGATCCTCCCGCCTAGGATATCTACTCTGCTGATTGGGAGAGCTCCACTGTTCCGGAGCCCAGTCGTTTTGGTACATAACTTTTGTGTAGTCTTTTGCTCGTCTATGGGTATGGCGGGGCCCTGTCCCGTCGAGTTTCACTAATGTACTCTTAGAGGTCTGTGGACATTATGTGGGTTGTATATATATGTTTTGGATAATGGTCTGGACATGGTTTGTTTGGGATGTCCGCTTGTACAGGGGCAGCCTTGTCGGCTGCGTACATCATTATGCTTTGAATAGTGGCGGCCTTGTCGGCTCGCGTATGCTGTTATGGTTGAATGGTTATGACTCCTTATGAGACAGGTCCTCTTATATATATATATGACGTTGGGGTTGGCTTGATTTGATTAAATTCCATATTGTCTTAGTTTCAGTTGGTCATACTTAGCAGGTTTGTATGTGGGTGTCCAAAACGGGCACTAATCACGGCCTATCGGGTTGGGTCGTGACATCTTTGAACCTATATTGTCAATCTATGGATCTGGCATGGTTCAATTCATATGTACGCTAGCATGTTTTGGGTCTCTTTGGCCGGTGATTCCACCTCTTTTTGATGTGGGGGAGATACTGGATTACATGATGCTCACATGATCTATGTCGATTAAAGTTAATGTTCCCAATGAATAAATAAAGTGAACCTTCAATGATGCACATAATGAAATAATGATACCAAAGGTGTTAGGATAGGATAATCAAGAGGTGAGCTAGATTCAAGTAATGACACTAGGTCATTCTTGATCATTTCACAGCGAACCAGATAAAAGTCTTACACTGCATCCTAGGTATAGTTGGTGTTCACACTAGTCTATGAATGAAATAAAATGAAGTACGTATATATGAATGAAGCAGACTTTGTTTTGCTAAAGAAGGCTCCCTTGTGAGGTCCCATATGTTGAGCCCTCATTTTGGGAAGTCTTGATGTAAAGTCCATGATTCCAAGGTTTCATGGCATATGAACGAATGATATGAAAAATGTTATGTGCTATATGCAATATGTTATGTGTTCTGTGCAAGATGTTATGTGTTGTGTGCAATATGATAAGTATGATGATGCATGTTACTCTCATGGCATAACTTTACTAATCCTAATTTGGAAAGCTTACTCACTTTTATAATCCAAATTTGGAAAGCTTACTCACTTGCACTTTCCTAATCCAAATGTGGAAAGCTCACTGACTTTCCTAATCCCAATTTGGCAAGTCCACTAACTTGACTTTCCATAATCATGTTGTTAGGAAAGAGCTATTCTTACTCATGCATGTCCTTGGTGTGTGCTTGCATATACCCATACTTAGTACAAGTATGTACTGATCCATACAACTATATATTTTTAGGTGCAGGCACGGGTGGACGCTACAGCTTACAGGTTGACGTTGCAGCTATCTGGACGTGGAGCTTTCATCCGGACTGGGTAGTCCCTCATGCTTTCGAGGATGTCTACCGTTATTATCTATCTTAGATATAGGCTTTAGCTAGTGGAGAATGTTCCACTAGTGTTTCTTTCTACTTTCATTTCAGACTTTGTATTGGTGCCCTTTTTGGAAAGAATACGTTTAATGCAATTATGAATTGTTTCTTTCATTTGATGAACTCTATATTAGATGTTTGATTTGTGAACGTCTATGATGATAAGTTTAAAATGTTTAGCATGAAGCAAAAAAAACAAAAAATTTCAAATTTTCCGCTAAAATTAACCTAGATAAGGTAAGAATACGTATGTAGGTTTTTCTGCAAACTCTGAGAGGTCAATGACGCCGGTCTCGTGTGGGGTCTAGATTTCGGTCGTGACAGTGGGGCAATTGGGTTTTGTGTTCTACGCATTTGGTGTATGTTGCTGGATATTTTCTTTAAAAAGGGCTTGGGCTGATTTGGTTCAGCTGAAATAAATGGGAAAAAGACCCAAAATTAAGGTGTTTGATGAGTTTAAAGCTAGGCAACCAAACGAATTATACCAAATCAAATTGTATTTGGCCAATCGAAGTTACAAACTTAGCCAAATCAAATTCTATTTGCAAATTTGGCTAAAATTTAAAAAGGATGAATCAATATAATTAACTAACGAGCTTCTTAACCTTAGCAATATAAAAATAAATAACTTAATTATAAAATAATTAGCTCAAAATATAGCCTACAATAATCAAAACTAATTAATAAAGTATCCAATTAAAAACAATTTTGAGATGATTTTTGAATATTCATAAAATATATCAATTATAGAAATAATCATATATATGTATATATATTATTTAAAAATTATTAAAAGTGACAAAAACTATTTAAAATAAGTTGAAAAATATTTTGATTTTTATAAAGTCAATCAATTCAAATATTTTGGAAATTAAGAAGTTGGATGGTTAATTTATACTGTGGATGGTCAAAATTGGGTGTCAACAGATACGCAAGCACGTCTCAAGGCAAAACATTCGAACAACTTGGATGTTATTTGATGTTTGACCTCTAAACAATTCCAAACTTAACACTATGCCTTTTAACAATATAATTAGTCATTTTAGAAGTTAATAAATGCATAACCAACATGTTAGGCTCTAATTCAACCTAGCTAAGTTTGAGGGTTTAACACTACACATAGACATAGACACTATTCATAACGTCACATAAAGACACATAATTCATTTGAGGCACATTTATCATTTCATAAAATTATATTTTCTTTTACATTAAATCTATGCCCCCCAAGTAACCCTTTACTAACACTTAGTGCAATGTATGAATAGTGTTCCATTCCACTATCCACAATCAAGCATCACCTTTAGGTTACCAAGGTTAAAATTCACATAACGTTTATTAACACCCAACACACGTACATATAAATATCGGATTAGAATATCATGACAAGGTTAAAATTCACATAACGTTTATTAACACCCAACATGAACCTCGTATAATACTTACTCCAAGACCATATGCAAGTCAACACTACCAATAACATCATAATAGGTAATAGTCAACAATACATGCTTAGACTTTACTTCATAAAGACATCATAAGACCATACTCATAATCTCAATCTAAGCCTACTAGTGCAATGTACATATGAAGTCCCATAACATCACACATACTAAGTTCACTAACAAGGAGACCACAAACATATAATTTACTTCATATATCAATATGACAAGCATAGACAACTTCATACATACCAAGTAAAAACATCATCATAAACTCAACAAGACCAACATCATGTATATTCAAGGTAAGACCTCATTATATAGACACTATAGACTCATTCAATACATATTATCATGAAAGTATGTCAAACCCATAATGTCATGCATATAAAACGTTTATGTATTCATATACATATAGAACACCTTCCTAGAACTCCCCTCAAGAACTATTTGAGCAATGCATAGGTAATGTCTCATGCCCTCACCTATACTAAAAGCCTTCCTTAGGTTATCCTAGATAGATTTAATTACCTTAATTCCATTGTAAATTTTACATTAAGAAAATCGTATCCTTAACCGACAATAATACCATGTAAGGCAAACATGGAACCCAGAGTCATGGAACCCCACACCGAAAGGAGGTGCTTTACTTTCCAAAGAAGAACACTAACATCATGCTACCATTTAGGTGGATCCACTTGCTAGATCCTATTGGGGCAATATAGCTATCGAAACTTTGAGGTATATTGGAAAGCCTCTTTCAAATGGGGCATTATAGTTATCCACATCGTGATGACTATGAAAAGCCTTCCCTTTGGGAAAGGGCACCCCTCATCATCAAGTTAACTCGGCTAATCTAACTTCCATATATTAAAAAGTATTTGTTAACTTTACTTCATAAAAATGGCTTTAGGAGAATTAACCTGTCATATTCTTAACTCATAGGTTGTGAAATGAGAATGTCCTTTCATCAACCTAAATCATGTGAGATAACCTTTTACATGGACATAGCATATTCAAGTAATATATTTTTTTGAGTATAATGGGAAATTACTTTAAAGACACTCCATCTTTAATAGATTATTATACATGCTTCATTATATGCATTCATGTCTTTGTATTTGTACTTACAATTAGGAGATGTTTAACATATAACACATTTTAGACACTACACCTCTGCATATTTCATCATATCATATACTTAACATCATAACATATACTTTCATATTCATAGCTTAATCATGCATTCATATTATGTACATATAAATACCACCCTAGGAACTCTTCTATCAAGGTAGACATGTGCAATTATAGTCAAAGGCCCATACCTTTGCCTACACCAGTACACCTATCAAGTCATCCTAGTTAAGATACATATCACACTTCATGGACATATATTTTGCATGCATAGTAGTATACATAAGTGCATATGAGAATCATCTTTTCATTAGACACCATGAACCTATACTACTCATAAGCATGTATGAGGTGTGTGTATATGTGCATTGGACAACATGATCACATAATCGCTATCAACACAATATTGAGGCAGACACCCTCTTATGACCACAATCCACATTCATGCATAGAGCACAGACCACATTATAGCATCTGAGAAAATACAAATTTAACATTTGTATTCTAGACTCCTAACATTGGTTAAAATTGCACATTCATATAGGGGTACATAGGTAGGGATCATTCACCATTAGAACTTCATCATTGGCAGCATATACACAAACAGTAACCCTAACAAATTCATTCAAACGTTGAATAAACCATTAGCACCTAGCACTGTATACTAGATTAATAGCCTAGGCATGCTATTCCATATATGTGATCATCCTAATTACACTTCATAATTCACACACATGACCCACATGCCTTCAAGTCCACGATCAACGCATATAGTAGTTGACAATAAGGTAAACGATGCCACCATAAGTGGAACATACCTCATAATGTCATACAAGGCCAATTCAACTATCAATTATATGAAATTGTAGACGAAGTAGTGAAATCTTACCAATTCACAAAGCATTGATAATCATTGATCAATTCTCATAATTCATCAACAATTTATATAGCAGGCAGTAGCTAAAGGTACAATAACATAAACCAAATCCATAATTAAATCATCACAAGATCAAGATCTTATTACCCACATTATAGTCTTAACTGAGAATTGTGAAGGATCATGGGTTCCATCATTAAATTGGATTGAAAATCATATTAAGAAGCAGTGGATAATCATCAATTCATTATAATCATTCTTTGAATAGTTTTTAGAAGGAACTCATTGCTAGATTGGAAGATGGACAATTTGATCATGAAATCTCTTTGAAAACATTGTAAGGAAATCCTTAGATTAATGGATAACTAAGGGTGAAGGATCACCACACCTCATTGTAGGAGAAAATGACACACCCCGGTAATTACATGACTTCTAATAGGTCCTTATATGTTGAATAATGTTGATTTTATACCTAAATAAGTTCGAATAACTTGTTTGAGAAGTATTGGGGCCATAGCATTAAAAAAAGGCCTTAACATCTGGAAACTAGCAAAATTAATTAGTTAGCGATCCTATGTTTTGTGAAGGTTTGGGAGGGTTATATGAAATCCAAAACTTGTAAAGAGAATTTTAATAGGTAAAATGTAGTATATAGGGTAAAAATATATGGTCATGACACCCCAATAACCACCGTAAAGGTCCTCGGGGAGGACTCGAACATGGGCGACCAGACTGCCAAATCTGCGTTCGTGCAGCCATGAATTCGATGGTTGTTACACGTCCCGGAGCCATCAAGCAGGGATCCCAACTTGGCCTCGTGATGCGGGGTCCAAATGAGGTCTACTTCCTCAACCCATATTTCAATAATAAATCATGAAATTAACCCTGCGATGCGCAGCCACCTCGTTGATTCGTAAAAGTCATATTTTAAGCATTTTGACTTGAAAAAAAGACTCATTTAACTGAGAGGTCATTTGTGTAATTTAATGGGTGACTATATAAGGTCTTAGGGTAAGTTTTAGGTCAATTTTAACACCCAAATCAAGTCTAAAAGTTGAACTAAAAATCACTCTCATCTCTCTCAAATTCTGCCTTCCTCCAAACCTCCATTGAAGAGCATCAGAGCTCCAAGAAGAAGATCAAGCTTTTAAATTTACAACCCAATTTCGTGGATTTATCATACTTAATATATCGTTTCTTTCACTCTTGGGATTCTTTTCCCCAAGAGGTCCCTCCAAAAGATAATTTCTAAATCCCCCGAATCTAGGTTTTTCTTCTACACATGGATCTTCTTGGAAAAAAATTATGAATAAATTATTATAAATTATGATGAATTATGATGAATTAATGTTGTTTCAGTATTTATTGATAATTAATTGATGATTTCCTATGAGATTTCCCAAGACCCGTGTATTTCCCCCAATTTCATTTAAACCTTAAATTGATATGGTAGATTGTGAAGATTATGAACATGTAGATTGACTACATTGTTGTTAACTATATTATTGCTTCTTGAGTTTACCTTGTTTATGTAATTGGTTATCTATTCTCGGTAATGGGAGTAAGAAAGTTCTTTGAAGAGCAATGAGGTTTGTTTATTCGTTCTCCTTGGATTCAATTATGAATTATGAGTTACTTAGATTGTAATGCTTCAATGTCTAATGTGTGGTTTGGATGTTGATGCTAAGTATCCTCATCCTTAAACCTAGACTATTGAATTTGTTATGACTTATGCAGGTATGTTATGGTATGATTATTATATGATTGAAAGTAGTTTCTCATTATTATAATAAAGTGTTAAGTGAAAGGTTCACTCACTTATGTGGTGGTGTATAAACTGAAAGGATTGTTCTCGCTTGTGATAACCTATGAGCTGATGGATATGACAAGATGTTTATATAGGAGTCTAAAAGAGACTAATGTGAATTTGTATGATGAAATAATATAATTACTAAATGGAATAAATGCTTAGCATTGATAGGTCATGTAAATGACATGGATGTCTCATGTTAGTAAGTATGGCCTCCCATATGGGTTTCCTCAAGTTAGTAAGTACGGATTCCCTAATTATGTGTTATCTCATGAGATGGAAACCTCCACTCTAGTAAGTCTAGGTTTTTAGCAACAACATCTTTGACCTTTAACTATGTGTTCATATAGGGCTCTAGCTTAGTGGATCCACCTATGTAGCTATGTACGAATGGTTACACCTTAGGAAAGTGTTAACCCTCTCTTTTAGGTGTCGGAGTAGAACACCGGATTTCATGTAGCTCACATGATATCATGTCGGTTATTTACTTCTTTTCCTAATATAAAAGTAAATGACCAAGTTAAGTATGTGAACTATTATTAGGGTTGTCTTGAAGGATGCTACATAGGGTGGGGGAGGGTGCGCGACTTCTCTCACTCATTCCACATGTAAAATCCTAATGGATGGTTCTATTAGTGTTCTTTTATGTTTATGACTATTATTATTATTATGTTGATAAGCTTTGAGTATTATTCATGTATTAATCATGTTATGATGACTTTAAAAGAATATGTTGTAAGTATGAAGTGAGTTGCTTAATGTGATACTTAGCCTTAGATAGGATTATGGGGTTCTATAATTTTCATTGCACAAGTATTTGGGTTGATATTATGTTGAATTGACTGATAATGCTTCGTATATATGCATGTTGAGTTAAACTAATAGAAAGCATGATTTTGACTAAATTGTCATTTTCTCATGCATTGATGATTTTTGTCCATATGATTCATACTTAGTACATGTGGTTTGTACTAACCCATATTTTAACCCTTTTCCCCAAACAATTTAGGTTCGGGCCATTGAGGAGATTCATGGCTATTGGATAAGAAGACTTGGATCTTTTCATAGTCAATTGGTGAGTCCTTAATAGTTCTGAGGATAGAGACACTCATCAAGCCTCATTAGTTTTGTCTATGTTTTGAGATAATTATTTCATTCTCATGTTGAGACTTCATTGTAGCCTATATGGGCATATTTTAATAGACTAAGGTCTATGCCCTAACTATTGTGATTCACTTTTTAGATGGTTAATGTGAGACAAAGTATTAGACTAAATTACTATATGTTGGTTATGTTGTCTATGCGAGAAGCCTAAGTAAGCTTCATTTGTGAGAAGTAAACCTCATGAACTAGATATAAATGAAAAGTTTTTAATTTTTCTGCATTTTTTGGCCTTTGACATGTTATGATGTATTCTAATGTCTTTTATTAATCCTCTTAGAGGACGGCGACGCCGGTCACGCCTAAGGGTACTTTGGGTTGTAACAAGCTTGGTATTAAAGCATGAGGTTGAGAAATCTCAATATTTATGTCTCACAAAACCACGTCCATGTAGGGTCTTATTCATAATTGTGAAGTGCGCCACACTTATGAATGAAAGACTATGTAATGTTTAGGAACTTTACTCTCTTGTTATTTCTTAGTCGTGGCTAAGAGTATTAACTCTATCTAGTACTTTCTTCTAATCTTTTATTGTGCTTATAGACAATGAGTAAGGAGGAACAGTACTCGAAGGGTCGGAAAGGAGAATTTGAATGAAATGGTTCCCCCTTAAGCTCCTAAAAACCCTTAAGTTCCTATTGAAGAAGGGGCTATGTCTAATGTTGAGATAAGGTCGGCTATTAATATTTGACTCAAGTGTTGGTTACCCAAGTTGCTATAGATTAAAGGGTGCAAGTTAACCCCAATGTTAATACCACCGTTTCAAGTATTACGGATTTCACAAGGGTGATCCCCCTACTTCCTATGGTTGTAAGGTGGACGAGGACCCACAAGGGTTCATTGATAAAGTGTTCAAGGTTCTTGATGCGATGGGTGTCTCTCATAAAAAAAGGCGAAGCCGCCTACCAACTCAAAGAAGTCTCTCAAGTTTTGTATGAGCAATGGAAGGATGAAAAGCCAGTTATAGAAGGCTTGATTACTTGGGAATCTTTCAAGACTACTTTCCTTGATAGGTTCTTTCCCTTGGAACTAAGGTAGAGGAAAATGCAAGAATTCATCAACCTTAATCATGGGGGATAAGTGTGAAGGAGTATAGCCTCAATTTCACTAAACTATCAAAGCATACTCTTATTATGGTTGCGGATTCTAGAGCTACGATAAACAAATGTATTATGGGGATATCCGAACTTATGGTTAATGAATGTAGGCTGGATATGTTTGTTCCTAGCATGGATATCCCTCGTGTCATGATTTATGCAGAAAAAATTGAGGAGCAAAAGCTTAATCATGTTGGTAAGGAGTTGAAGAAGGTAAGAACTGAAGATAGGAATTCTTCAAAAACTAAATTTGAGGTGCAAGACAAACCAAGGTTCAAAAGGAGGTTTTCGAACAAAGGCCCTCCTAATTCTCCAAGGGTCAACAAGAATAATATTTCTACTCCAAATCCCAAGGGGGGATAAGGAGGTGGTTCTTATGTTGAAAAGTCTCTTTGTTCAAAATGTGGTAGAAAACATGATTGTAAGTGCCTAGTTGGCACGTGTAATTGCTATGGTTGTTGCAATAGTGGTCACATGAAGAGAAATTGCCCTATGATGAAGACTCTAGGAAGGGAGAATGCTCAAGATCAAGGAAGTGCTCCAAATCCGAATGCTTCTAATAAGAATCACTTTTAAGCTCACCAATCCCGAGGTGATTAAGAGAGCTCACCCGATGTGGTTACCGGTATGTTACAATTATTTTCTTTTGATGTGTATGCTTTGTTACATCCGGGAGCTACATTGTCATTTTTGACCCCTCTTGTAGCCATGAAGTATGATATACTACCTGACATATTAGATGAACCTTTTTCAGTTTTTATCCCGGTGGGTGATTCTGTGGTGGTTAATAGAGTCTACAAAGGTTGTCTAATTTTCTGGCCCAGTAGATTTACATTAGTTGACTTGATAGGACTTTATATGCTAGATTTTTAGTCATATTGGGAATGGATTGGTTGCATGATTGATTTTCCTCTATTGATTGTAGGACAAGGGTAGTCAAATTTCATTCCAAATGAACCCATTTTTGAGTGGAAGGGTGGAAACTCAAATCCAAGGGGTTAGATAAATTAATGTCTAAAATCTTTCAAAGGGTTATATCTAACACATAGTAAGAATTAGGGATATTGAATCTAAGGTCCCTCCCGTAGAGTCGGTACCTATAGTGAGAGAATTTCCAGAGGTCTTTCCTAATGACCTTCCTGGAATTCCTCCCAAACACGAGATTGAGTTTGGCATAGATTTATTACCAGATACACAACCTATTTCAATCCCACCTTATCGGATGGACCCGACCGAGTTGAAAGAACTTAAGGATCAACTCTAAGATTTTCTAGATAAGGATTTCATTCAACCAAGCATATCTCCATGGGGTGCCCCGGTATTGTCTGTGAAGAAGAAGGATGGGTCTTTGAGAATGTGTATCGATTATCATCAATTGAACTAAGTCACTATAACGAAGAAGTACCCGCTCCCCTATGATTGATGACTTATTGTATCAACGCCTAGCGAGCTACTTTTCAAAGATGGACTTGAGTTCAGGTTATCATCATCTTAGAGTGAGAGAGGTTGATATTTTGAAAATGGCATTCCAAACAAGATATGGTCATTTTGAATTCCTAGTGATGTCATTTGGTCTAACAAATGCCCCGACGACATTCATGGACCTTATGAATCATGCTTTTAGAAAGTATCTTGATTAGTTTGTGATTGTCTTCATTGATGACATTTTGATATACTCTAGGAGTGAGAATGATCATATGAGACACTTGAGACTAGTTTTGCAAGTTCTCAAGGATAACCAACTTCTTGCTATGTTTAGCAAGTGTGCATTTTGGTTGAGATATTTTTGTTGAGATCAGTTACCTTTCTTGGTCACATTATCTCTAGTGAAGTGGTAGAGGTTGATCCGAGGAAGATGCAAGTGGTAAATAGTTGTCCTAGACCTTTGAGTCCTACCGACATACGAAGTTTTCTAGTGTTGGTTGGTGGCTATAGGAGGTTTGTTAAGGGATTTTCGTCTAACACATCTCCATTAATGCTCTTAACCAAAAATAGTTTCAAATTGGAATGGTTGGAATCATGTGAAAGGAATTTCCAATTATTGAAAGATAGACTCAGCTAAACTCCGATATTGACCTTTCCAGAGAGAACCCGAAGGGTTTGTGGTTTATTGTGATGCCTACCGAGTGGGTTTAGGATGTGTGCTCATGCAACATGGCAAATTTATAGCGTATGACTCTAGGAAACTCAACCACATAAGAAGAATTATTCGACTCATGACCTTGACCTTGCATTCGTAGTATAATTGAAGTTAAGTCTAAACTATTTTCCTCATGGGAAAGATTCCAACCTCACTAGTTAGGTTATTTACTTGACACGACCACTTTACCTCTTATTTGAGAAGTAAGTGTCAGTGTACAAAAATTTGGCGCCGTTGCCGATGATCCAAACCAGAACATCTCAGCTCCGGTTGAAGTTCATGGTTAGTTGTTACCGGATGCCCTGGGTGAACACTAACAGAGGGGACAAAATCCCGCTCCACGGCCCCAAGCATACTATAGAGGCTATGACAACATAGTAGACTCCGATGGGCCACTTGTCTTTCCTCCTCTACCACCAGGACACACCTTCCTGGTAACTAGTAGCCTGATACAAATGCTCACTGCCAGAGGTTTGTTTTCAGGCCTACCTTCTGAGGATCCACATGCCCATATAGCTAAGGTAAGGGCAGTGTGTAAAAGTTGTATAGGGAGGCCTGACTTGGACTTGAATGTAATATGCCTCATAGTGTTTCCTCTCTCACTGATGGGAGAGGCTGCTATATGGTTCTCTAAGCTCCCGTACAACTCAATTTTCACTTGGAACCAACTAAGGGATGTTTTCTTAGCACGCAACTATCCGGTCTCCAAGAAACTAAACCACAAAGACAGAGTGAACATCTTTGTGGCACTACAAGGAGAGTCAGTTAGTAGTTCTTGGGATAGATTCACCTCATTCTTTAGAAGTTTCCCAAATCACCGTATAGATGATGAGTCAATGAAGAAATACTTCTATAGATGAGAGGATGATAATAATAAAACGGTGTTGGACACTATAGCAGGTGGATCTTATGGGGAGCGTCCTTATGCTTAGATTGCTGAAAAATTAGAGAAAATCTCCCAGAATAAAAATGCTTGGAGTACTAGGAAGTCTGATACCGGGAGAAATACCTTCGCAGTGCAGTCCACTCACAGCCCAGCCACAGATGAGATTCGTGAAGAAATGGCTCAGATGAGAACTGAGTTTGGGTTTGTACTAAAACATATTGCTGGGGTGCAGAAAAGATAAATGCAGTTAACTACATGCCTAAAGCACCACCTCCTAATGATGAATGCTATTATGCGGAGGACTCCTATGCAGTAAATGAGCAGACGAGGGGTTTTCAACCGAGCGTCCAAGGCTCAAATCGGGATAATTGGCTCCAAGGTCAAGGGAACCAAGGTCGGATCTATGGTATCTATAATCGTCAAGGTCATTATGTCTGAGATGGAAATTACAACCGCGACAACAACTTCAACAAGGCTAACTACGGTAACAGAAATAATAGGAATGGGCCCTATGTCCCTCCTCAAAATCGTGAAGTTACTCCTTGGGATGGTAGAGATAGTATGGCGCGAGTTGAGGATATGTTGCACAAAATGATGAGGAGGTTCGATGCTAGTGATGAGCACATTAAAGAGTTAAGGTGTGATTAAGGACACATTGGGCAAAAAGTCGATACACATACAATATCGATTAAGCAGATCAAGTTGCAAATGGCCCAATTATCTGCGACTGTGAACACACGGCAACCGGGCACTCTTTCTAGCAACACTCTCCGAAATCCGAAAAATGATGCACACTGTATGGCAATCACTACTCGGGGTGGTAAGCAAACCATTGACCCATATATGCCGTCTAATGAGGTAAAGGTGAGAAAGGATGATGATATGGTGGTAAAGGGAAGTGGTGAAGCGGAAGAGAGCACTGGAATAGACGCAGAAGTCCCTATGAAGATAATTCCCATGCCTAGACCACCACCATCCTTTCCTTAGAGATTAGTGAAAAAGACCAAGGATGGTAAATATCGGTGTTTTATAATAATTTTGAAGCAGCTTTCTATCAATGTCCCTTTGGTAGAAGCTCTAAAACAAATGCACGGTTAGGCCATGTTTATGAAAGATCTAGTTATAATGAAAAGTTCGATCACTTTCAAGGATGATGATAGATTGTAGAATTGTAGTGGTATTGCTACAAGATTTCTTGTACAAAAGAAAGAAGATCCGGGTGCGTTCACTATTCCTTATAATGCCGGATCATTACATTTTGCAAAAGCATTATGTGATCTGGGGGCAAGCATAAATCTCATCCCCCTCTCGATTTACAAGAAGTTGGGTTTGGTGACCAAAAACCCACTGCGATGCGGCTACTGATGGCTGATCGAACAATGAAAAGGCCTATAGGGATACTCCATGATGTGCTAGTAAAAGTGGAGTCATTCATATTTCCAGATGATTTTGTTATTCTTGATTGTGAAGTCGATTTTGAAGTGCCTAATATTCTTGGGAGTCCATTCCTTGCTAGAGGTAGAGCCTTAGTTGATATGGAAAAGGGGAAGATGAAATTTCGGTTGAACAATGAAAAAGTGACCTTCAACATTTGTAGGTCCATGAGGCAGAGTGGTGAGCTCCAATCGGTATCCGTCATTTCCCGGAAAGAAAAGATGAAGAAGGAGAATGAATAAAAAAGTGAAAAACATGAGTTTATGGTTGGGGATTTGGTGCTTTCAGACAGTTTAAGGTTGCATTGTCTTCCGAGCAAGCTCAATTAAACGGACTAGCCCTTACTTGATTAACAAAGTATTCCCTCATGGAGAAGTTGAGTTAAAAACCAAAGAGGGAGTGCGGTTTAAGGTGAATAGAGAACGAATAAAACTCTATTTTGGGCATATTTAATCGGTGAATGAAGTAATAAAGGAATACCATCTTGATGAAGGCTGAGTAATCAAGTGTCCTCAGTCGTGCCGTGACATTAAATCACGTGCTTGTTGGGAGGCAACCCAATACTTACAATTTTTTTCTAGTAATGGTAGCATTTTCTACTAATGGGTTTTAAAATTGCAAGCACATCACCAGGAAATTCTACAGGAAATCACTTTGCAACAGTCACAAATAGACACATGCGACGGACCATCGTTCCCACGACGGTCCATCCTGCACAACCATTCTAGTTGTAAGAGACCCTATTCCTAAGGGTCTCTCACATTTTCTAAGTTTCCTCCAACGGACATCTACGACGGACCGTCATACTCTCGACGGTCCGTCCTGCATAACCGTCATGATGGTCATAGACCCCTCACCTAAGGGTCTCCATTGTTTTTAAGTGTCTCACGACGGACGTAGACAATGGACCGTCATAAGCACAACGGTCCGTGCTGATTGTCAGCGCTTTGCGCCCCAGGTTTTCTTCACCTACCACTCTTGTATTTCAATTTTTTTGTGCATTGGGGACAATTGCATGTCTTTTTGTTGGGGATGGGATAAATGGAAAGTGAGTGCTAGGGTGAAGTCTGAGTAGCACAATTCACTATCCTCTTTTGGGGAATTCTTGCCTGTGTTCTTTTTCCCGAAGAGACTGTTTACTTTTTCTGTTTAACCCGCATGTCTATATCTTGTGTACATAGTTTAATTCTGGAGTATGATGGCTAAAATTATTTCCTGATAAAATGGAAAATTATGCATGCCTAGGCATAGTAATTGATTAATGTGTGGCTCTAAGCATGACATAGAGTTACACCACTGCGTGACCCTAAGTCCAAAATTTGAACTAGGTGTCTGATAATCTGGTAGAGTGATGAGATGTCAAGTGAGTGTGAGGAAGATTTTAATAGTCCACTATTTGTACTGAGCTAGAACTTGCCTTGTTAGTCCTGCTAAAAGTAAGCTGTAATAGACAATTAGGAAAGGATCATAGGCCCTTATTCAATGTAGCCCATTTTTAGCCTAAATAAAAGAAAACCAAATGAAATTATCTTTCTTTGATCCAAATGATTTGAGCTTAAATAAGACCTTTCTTTTTCACCCCAACTGATCTTTTATGGGAATAATGTGTTGGCCCTGGTCCCTCCTTGGACATGTGCACCTCAACATTTGCCAAAAGCATAAGTTGAGGGTGGATAATGCAGTAAACAACCTTTTTATGGCCCTGACCCAACATTGGGTATTGTGTACTTTCACTCATGGCAAAGCCATGAGTTGAGGGTGGCTATTATGAGTAATGCTCTGGAAAGTGGGGTTGAAAGACCAAAGAGAGAGAAAGAACAAAAGTAAAGTGACTCAAGAATTAGTTGAAAGAAAAGTAAAAATATATATTACAAGAAATACAAGCAAGAAAAGAAGAGAGTTACTTACACAAATGAAGAAAAAAAAGGGAAAATAGCAAGGTGAAAGAATATGGGAAACTAGGCAAAATAAAATGATAGAAAATGGTATGTTTAGCCGATATGTCAAGGAGGGCAAAAATACACTAAAGTATACCTAAATATACCCTACCTTACCCTGTGCCTGTATTACAAGCTAAGAAAATCCTATCGTGATCCTAAGGGTTGTATAGCGAACTTAAAGCAGTAAAAATAAGGGCAAGCTTATGGCAATAGTTATGAATGAGTGTGAATTTGTTCAGAGAGTGAGTGTTGAAAAGTAATCCTTATACTCAAACTGAAATCATTGTGTGACAAATGAGGATTTTGTTTTGAAGTGAGGATACTAGTTGCAGTATCGAAAATATTAGCACCTCGGTGAGAAATTGAAGAGGATAGGTGTTAGTGCATGGTGAGTCTGTGTCATGGTCTGATTCCATCTAATTCAAGCCTAATAGTGATACCATGCATAAATATGATGAGATTAATCGGGATTGATAGCCAAATGATTTCAAAGGATAAAACATGGGTACTATTGTACAAAGATTTTGTATTGAGTCATAGTGCGTCTCTTAAGGACAAACAACGAATTTAAGTTGAGGGTGTTCCAATCTAAAGAGTACTTCAGTGATCCTACCTTCCCTATGTGGGAAGGGACACTCCTCACTCTAGTTCACTCGTTGCTAAGATAGAATCCCTTTTTGAAATATCTTTAAGCCTTTATTATCAACCATAGCTTAGTTTAGGTCATAGGGTCAACCCCTGTATAATCATAATCAATAGCTAAATAAGAATTTCATGAGTATAACTCTTTTTGTTACAGTTCATATAGGTGAGGTTAGCACATTAACATCTTCAAATCATGATAAGGCACATTGGTAAATCATTTACCCTTCTTATAACATTACATCTTAAGCCAACACCTCACAATCACAATCAAGACATTTAAATTCCCACATCATACCACCTAATCAATCCTACTACAAGGTGTACTCCAATATAACATCATCAATCACAACAAACCACAATTTGAAGTAAAGGATAGAGATCATAGGACTTACCAGGTCTCCTTCTTAGTTCATTATCTTGGTCTTGCCATAAACCCTCAATTCAACCCAATTTGGGTATAAATCATAATAAGTCAATAATAAACATGATAACAAGTCTATAACAATCACTACATCATAATTCAATACTAGATCATAGATCAAAAGAAGATACTTGGGTCAATTTACAACATCCCTCCAAACCTAGATCATTTTCTCAAGAAATAGCACTGCAAATCACACTTATTTGATCATTATTAATATAAAAACATCATATAATAGTAATTCAACAAATAACCAATTCAATTGAATCGAATGCAACCTCATTCATGTCAAGATCAAACCTAAAGTTAAGGGTTAAGGTCATATTCTAAAAACTAGACCAAATCATCAAAATATATAAAAATTAAGTTAGAATATATGTTAATATAATCATATTATCCAATATAAAACATAAATAATCCAATTCATATCATAGTTTTTGAGATGGAAAAGAACCCATGTGAAAACCCAACTTTTGAAATTACTTTGAAGGAGCCCTTCGAGAAAAGAGGTATCAAAACTGAATTAGATCCCATACCTCAACGTTCGATGAAGAATTGATGGTGAAATAGTCCCTTTATGTCACGACCCAACCCGATAGACCGTGATTAGTGCCCGTTTTGGACACCCACATACAAACCTGCTAAGTATGACCAACTGAAACTAAGACAATATGGAATTTAATCAAATCAAGCCAACCCCAACGTCATATATATATATAAAAGGACCTGTCTCATAAGGAGTCATAACCATTCAACCATAACAGCATACGCGAGCCGACAAGGCCGCCACTATTCAAAGCATAATGATGTACGCAGCCGACAAGGCTGCCCCTGTACAAGCGGACATCCCAAACAAACCATGTCCAGACCATTATCCAAAACATATATATACAACCCACATAATGTCCACAGACCTCTAAGAGTACATTAGTGAAACTCGACGGGACAGGGCCCCGCCATACCCATAGACGAGCAAAAGACTACACAAAAGTTATGTACCAAAACGACTGGGCTCCGGAACAGTGGAGCTCTCCCAATCAGCAGAGTAGATATCCTAGGCGGGAGGATCACCGAACTGCGCGTCTACACCTGCGGGCATGAAACGCAGCCCCCCGAGGAAAGGGGGGTCAGTACGGACAATGTACTGAGTATGTAAAGCATAAGGTAAAGATGACAGGATACCAATGTGGCAAGTCGAAACAAAATATCACTACACATATACTTTTTAAGTGAAAATCATGCATATATTTAACATTTAAGGTGCCCAGCTTCCCTAGTAAGGGGCTCGGCAAAATAATCATCACGTCATCTCCGTCATCATCATCATCATAACCATCCTCATCACCAATCATATATATAATATACATACCCGGCCCTCTAGTGAGGAACTCGGTGACATATGCAAGAAACTCCGCACGAACATTACCCGGCCCGGGACTCGGTGAAATGATAAATGACTCTATGCACGAGCAGAATATTATGAGCAACCATATGCAATTAAAATCATTTCTTATAACTCAATAGAACAATCAACGTGAACCAGCAAGGAGTATTACCAAAGAGTAATGTTTTATCAAGATTATGAACCTTTAATACGATATGAAAACGTAAAATTTCAATGACTCTAAGAAGCATTACCATAGATATTAGAGATCATCATAGCCTTAGACATAACCGATATATAGAGGAATAATTGTGGAAGCAAGAATATACATCACCTAGACGCTTTAGAGGTAAGTATCAAATCTGTCCGTTATTCGCTTATTTTTAAAAGTCATGCCAAGCAAAGAAAGAAGGGACAGCGTTACATACCGTATAATTGAGCCGCACGTCCAATATTTACTGCTCAAGCTATTAATCTATAACAAGCAACAATCGTGCCGCAATTAGATAAACATCGTGCTTTACTTTCTTGTAAGCTAGCTAATAATCTAACGAAAATTCGGCAGCACCTCCCCTATTTTCCTTACTTCGTCCCAATCCGACAACAATCCAAATTATCCACAGCAATACCAATAACACATATAACCCAAAGAATCATATAAACAGCCCAAGCACCAACATGACACCACTAATAATCCGATTATGGTTTCCATTCATACTTAGCACATTCAATAACTAAAACAAACTTCCTAAGCTACTGGTCACGCCCCCTTCTTAAAATTAATGGATAATTAACAAGGGTATTCTAAAGAATTAACACACCAAACAAGGAGATTACTAACCAAATTATTTGCAGCTGCTGGCCAAGAGTTGCAGGGTTGGTTTCTCCATTTCCATGGCTGCCTAAGACAAGTGGTGAAGAAGAAGATGATATGCAGCAATGCATTTTACCACTTTATATAGCATGGAGTGGATTTCTCCACCTCATTTAATAGTATGAAGTGGAGGCAGCCCCCCTCTACACCTGTCCACTAAGGCCAGCCCACAATCTGATCCCTTTTTAATTTTTGCCTTGAGTGGTGGGGCCCATTGGATTAAATCGATCCAAATTAGCCACTAATTAATCCCTCACTTAAAGTTAATGGCACTTACATTAACCAACTCATACTTAATATCACATTTGGAAATAACATCCTTGCCTAATATTTTTTTACGTCTTCTAGATCACGATGCGCACTACGTATAAAAAAAATACGAGGCATAACACTTTACAGTACCCAAATACATTCCCTAGATTGTGTAATGGTGTATTCAAATAGATAGAGAAAGAAGAGAGAAGGAAGAGAGTTTTGTTTTGAGAGTTGTAATTTTACTAATGGGGTTGGGGTCTTTATATAGGGGTTAATTAACTTAATTGGACTTCCCTAATACCCTACTAACCACAAAACCCCTTAACAAATTATTTTAGACTTCACTTACAATGTGATGGAATTGACGCCCCATCGACGAGACCATGATCGATATATCGTTTGTCAGTTGATGCACAAGCCCTACTTCGTGCTGCACATCCGTGGATCTTGTCAAAGTCCTGTGAAACTAAGGGCTGTAAAAATTTCTCTAAGTGATGGTTGATGGTTTTAAATGACGCCCCGTCAATCGACACACAAATTATCGATTGGAACTCATAGTTACACACTGCTTAGGCAGTGTTGACTCCAACGTGCAAGGGTCATCCTCAAGGGCCCTTGGTGGTCCTTGGGGAGTCGATTGCTATACTTTCTGAATGTCGTGGAAGTTCTTGGATTTTTTTGTTCCTAGATTTCCTAAATGACCAATAAACATTAAAATAGGCCTTAAAACATTGTCTAGAATTAATTAATCTTACGTTACGCTTTAAGGCGCATCATGGATTTTCGAAGTGTTACAACCTCATAGATGAAAAGCTTTGAAAAAATGTTTTTACGACTAAAATAAGGTACTAAAGTGTTAGTATAAAAATTTCAAGAAATGACCATGACGTATGTAGACTAATGAAATTGAGGCTAGTGTGACTTAGCACATTTTAAGGGGGTTTAAAAGCCAAAATTTAGTGAAATTTGGTATGTAGGTGTTTAACATGTATTAGAATGTGTTTAGGGTCAATACGTATAAGTATTACTTCCCAAGGACCAACCTAAGCTTCCATGGAGAGGACCCTAGTGTTTGGCCTCAAAGTGTCAAATAATAGTGGCAGCCTACAGAACCTATCAACGAGCCGTTGGTTCAACGACACATCAATTGTGGTCATTGGTGAAGTCTTATCAGTATTTGTTGATGTATCAGAACCCCCACTCTATCACAAACGACAAAATGACAATACAGGGTTGTCGATGAGACAACGGGGCGTAGACGGGCAACCATCATTTGGAGGCTTGAATGCACTGCAGAATTTCAAATTAGTAGGTTAGTTATTTAGTTGGTTAAATAATAAATTAGGGTTCAGGGTGGTTAATTAAGTTATTTGGGGGAATATATAAGACTTAACCCTCATTAAGATAACTCAACACATCATAATTCCCTAACACAATTCTCTCCAACTTCTCTCTACTTTCTCTCTCCAAAGAGCCCCTATTGAAGACCAAACTTCAAGCTACTCTAAGGATCCAAGAGAAACATTTTAACTATAAATTCTCATTGAATCTATTCACACTAATCTCTTTCCGCAAGAGGCTACTTAAAATTAGTTACCAATGATGTCTAAAACATGGGTTTTCATCCAATTTCGTGAATTGCCTTTCAAATTAGTTTTATGTTGAATTTCATTTATTGAAATTTATATATTATTATTGTTTATTGGTTAATTATTACAGTTGTTTGTATTTGACCTAGTTTCCATGTAAGATTCATGATTGACCCATTTTCCCTAACACTAGTTATGAACTGGACTCGTAGATAATAAGAGTTGTTGGGATTAAATATGTTATTCTTTAATTCAATATATTATGATTATCGTAATTTAATTATATAATAACTATGATGAATTGAGGGTAAGATATTTAAGGAGACTTTGGATGCTATTTAGTAAGACTTCTATGATTATGAGTTCTCTACTTCTATTATGTTGGTCTATTCTTGACGATGATATTCAATTGGAGTATGATTATGACAACATTTTATGACTATTTTGAATGTGATATCATGGTAAGGGTATTATAATACAAGGGTAAAGATAATTCTTATGTGTAACATATATGATATGATTATGATGTGTTGATCTCACTAATGATGGTTTGTATTGAAAGGAATTTCACATACAACGACTAATGAGTTAGTGACATTACTATACAAGGGTTTAGTCTCCTATTGTCTATATTAAGGTTGATTATTAAGATTGACTAAAATGCATTTCAAAAAGGGACTTTAGCTTAACACTTGAGTGAAGTAGATATGAGATGTGTCCCTTCCCAATATGGGAAGGTAGATTCACAATGTTTATCATGATATGGAGAAAAAGATTCAATGTGAACAAAGTGGATTTGTAGTACATCTCCTAGCTCCTTAACTATGGTTCCCACAAAATGAATACAAGCTATTGGATCAACCTACAATGTTGTAACGTCCTTAAAAATGAACAAGGTGAAGCTAGAGTCTTACATATGTGTCTTGAGGTTTTGAAGTCCTAAAATGGTTTTTAATTGTTTTTTGAGTCAGTGTCTAAAGTTTGGTGGTGTTTGGAGGGAAAACGTCGAAGAATGTCTGAGACATTCGAAGTTTATCCTTGAAACATACTTGTGACCCTTAGTGTGTCACTGGATGTTTTATGTGTTCTTTTTTGTTGAAATTGATGTGGTAGGTTCCTAACGTATAAATGAGAGTATTTGGACAGCAGGTCCATCAACGCCTCATCATTTGGGGCATATGTTGAAACTTTAGTCTAGCTATCTTGATCTCCCATCTGGAAAGCCTCAGACCCAAACTACATACCATCAGGACGGCCCGTTGGATGTTCTTCGCAGCGTCAATAAGATCCATCGATGTGACGTGCAGAATATTCTGTAGGGTCACGACCAACTGAAGGGTGTTTAAGAAATTCCACCTGACTTATAAAAATTCTTTGAGTGTTTACTTAAGGGTATTTTGGGTATTTTATGTGGGTTTATAAGTCTTGAAAACTATGATGAATTCACTTTTGAAAAATCAAACCCAAAAACCCAAAGAAGAACTTTGTAGAACCCCATTGAAGCTTAAAGGGAGATTGGAGTTGGATTTCTCCATCAAATATTCATCATTTAAGAGTATTGTCCTAATATTAGGTATGGTGATCATCCTTGAATATTCTTTCTTAAAGGATCCAAACTTCAAAGTGTTTTTTCAAGACATTCTCAAAGTATGAATTTCTAAATTTCTATCCAACCATGTGTTCTTGCAGAAAACATCTTGAATCAATGAATTATGATTGAATTTATGTAAATATTATGATTCTAATTCTAAAACTCCATGAACACATGTTTATCATGAAATCCTCATTTTGGTTGTATTATGGGTACTGTTATCCTTGGTTTATTGTATTGAATTTATTTGTACATTACTTTTGTTATCCTAGCTTTATTGTATTGTATTTGTGTGCAGTTTACTTTGAACTATTTAATTATGTAAGCATAATGCTATAATTTTATGTTGTCTTTCCTCAATTGGCAAAGTTCATATTATATTATCTTTGATTTTTGTATAGTTTGATTATTCGTTAGAATTGGTGATTATGGCTATTGGTAAGAGACTTTATGTATTAGAATTGTTGAATTGGGTATGGATTTGATGTGTTGATGTTGGAATGGTGGTATGTTGACCTAACCTCTTCTATGTTGTGTAGTATAGGTCTTGAATTATCATGTTTGGTATGGTTCACTTATGTTCGCGGTGCTTATGTGATATAATTGTGAAGAACATGTCCTTGTCGGCATAACTTTATGAATTATGATGCTATGCGTCTTGTCAGACCCAAACAGTACACCCCAGATGCGGCCGGCACCGTCGTCCTCCCAGAGGACTCAAACAAGTCTCTTAGCGTTTGTCGCAACATGTCATCAGTTAAAATATGCGAAAAATTAAAAACTTTTACATACATATGTGAAAATTACTTAAATTTCATACTTAAGATTCGTAATATCATACAATATTGTAACACCTTGTCTCACCTATATAAAACCATCTAAAGAGTGCAAATCTATATTTAGCCAATAAATAGTCAATATGCCATATATGCTTTAATACAAAAAAGAACATAAACGGAAAAATAATATTCATAATAACTAGTAAAGTCTTCATAAGCTAGAATATAAAATATAGCATCCCCGAACATGAGGACCTACCAACACTTGGAGAAAGAGTTAGAAGTTTCTTCAATCGACCTTCTTAATCTTCATTTGCCAGACTCTACATTTGTAGTAATATAAAGTAATGGGTTTATTACTCCACATGTACTAAGTATGGGTATATGCACATAACATTTAAGGACATTCATGAAAAAGGATCATTTATCATCTCTTTATGAAAAACATGCTAAGTCATGAGAATGTCTTCAATGCACATAAAATAGAACATGTACAAGTTAAGAATTACCATCAATATAACATATGATCATAATCAAAGACATATTATCATAAAGTCATGTTATTATTTAATATTCAGTAGATCATATAAACATAACGAACAAAACACTTACCAATGATCCCATCCATATCCAAAAGTGTAGTGGTCATGTGAAGCCCCATACCCCGCACAACCGAGTAGATAAGATAGGAGACTATGAGTAAAGCTTTTCTTCATATAACCTATAACATGGTAGACATTATCTCATATCGTAATATAGAACATTAACATGTTCATCAATATAACCAACAATATATCATAGTAACAACATGCATCTTAATGATCATACCATTCATGTTAGCATATTACATAAGAAAAATCTCCTAGAACTTCCCGTAGAGTAAATGGTATGCTAAAATTACACTTCCCTAATGAAATTTAATTGGTCTTATCAAGTAAAGTATCCAACTATTATGTTGAGGTCGATCCCACGAGGAAAATGATTTAGACTTAAATTTAATGTACGATTACCTCTACTTAGTCAAGTCCTTTGTGAAAACTAATAATTAAAGTGAGGGGGTTTTGAAACAAAAGTGTTGTAATTTTGTTAAATCAAAAAAGTAACAAGAGGGAATTATTAGTGATTATCAAATTGTGAGAGAAACTAGGGTGTAAGTGTTCCCCATAAGTTCATAATGTTATAATCCTAGCTATAACAATTTTTTCCTAGTGTTTTGCAAGCAAAGTGATTAGTTATGTATCTCTATGTCCTTGTTCCGACATTTAGAGAATTTCACCCCGTACCTTGATCTTTCTACGTGTGTATAAGTTACTAAGCCTTACCTTTACTTCATAATAAACATTATATTCGATGTATGGCTTATTTATTACTTCGCACCAATCGAAATGAACCTATTAGATAGTATACACTAAATCTATGTCAAAAATTCTTTTCCTATTAGGTACCCCCTTTTTCCGGCAAGTAGCAATAAGACGAGTTCTAACGCGTGCACTCGTTAAAAAGACCTCTAAATGAAAGAATTATTCATGCACGCAATAACCTATTAAAATTGTTATTTATCTAGGTTGATTTAGTTAACCACCCATGGTTCCCACAACTCTAGTTATGGATTTAGCTACCCATTCTTAGAAGAACGCTATTCATAAATTGATAAATAATAAATCATGAACTTACTTTCACAAATTGGAAGAAAATCAAGAAATTCAACTTGAAATCACACAATTATCTTGAAATCAAATCAAGAAATTTGAATTAATTTCAAATAAAAATCTCCAAGAACAAAAGTATTAAATTAATAACAGAATCCAACCCCAAAAATGATGTTTTTCACCCTATTTATAATTATACAGTGTCTGAAATTAAAAGGAGTTAAAATAAGGAATGTTTGTCCAAAATGCGGCTTTAATCGACGACCCCCACAGACGATCCGTTAATCAAACAATGGACCATGAACTAACTTCGTCAGTCCACACTTAGCATTTTTTTCAACATTCACTTTGTATCTTCTATAATCTGATTGACGGACCAACAACACTTTCCATCGATACACCTACGGTCTGTTGATGCTTATCGTCGTTCCAGACTTAGCTTTTCTTCAACATTGTGTACTAGGACATTCTATGATCAGATCGATGATTTTTCTCAATGGTACGTCGATCAGTCGATGGAACGTTAATCCTTTCGTAGCCCTACACTAAGTCAAAACTCCCCGAGTTGCTTTCAGATGCTTGAACCTTCAATCGATGATCACCACCTACTGTCGGTCGATGGGACAATGGGCCGTTGATGTCTTCGTGGGTCAATTAGCACTGATTATTCACAGCCTTCTGTACTTTAGTTGTGGAAAACTTTCCCGCAATAGAAAAATTAAAATACATTAAAATTACTACAAAAAAATCTCTATACACACCAATCTTAAGGAAAAAGCACTGAAAGTACCGTCAAACCACGGTACATCAACACCCTCATCATAAATTCATTTTTTGTCCCAAGAGAAGCATTATAACTCAACACAAAACATTGCACACAAATATCCTCTTTTAAGCTTCTGCACTCACATGGCTATCAATTCCAACTTTTTGTGTTGCTTTAGTGCATGTTTCTTCTCTTAGGATTGATAAGATTACTCATGTGGATCATTCCATGACATAGACTCACCATGCACTGACACCTCTACTCTTTTGTCTCTCACCAAGGTATCAATTTTCCAATATTGCAACTAGTCCCCTCACTTCAAAGAAATACTCTTTTTTCACATAGTGATTTTATTTTTGAGTACAATAAGCATTTTTCAACTCTCACGCTAAAAACAGATTCACAACTACTTGGTACTCATCGCTATAGCCTTGTCCTTATTTTCATAGTTTAAGTTCACCATATTAGACTCTAAGGATCACTATAGGACTTTGATGTCTTGTAACGTTGGCTCAGGGTTATGTATGGTACCTATGGATATATTTTGAGTGATATATTTCCCTCCTTGATATTACATACGAGAGTCCTACCTCTTTCATTATCTATTATGCCCTACTTTTCTTGTCAGCTTTGCCTTATTTTCTCATTTCTTTCTCTTTTGTGGAATTGACTCTTACATCTTTTTTTAACACTCTTGTTCCCATTTTTTATTTTTTTTATATTCAATTGACAATTTTGACTGAGTCACTTGTCTTGTTCATAGTCGCTTTTCTTTTCCACATTACTCTTTTTTATACCCAATTTCGGGTCATCACTAAAAATAGCCACCCTCAACTTATTGCTTTGCCATGAGTAAAGGTACACATTACCCAAGGGTGGGTCAGGGACAAGACGAGGTCAGTTTATGCATTATCCACCCTAAACTTATGCTTTTGTTCTAAGTTGATCTGCACATATCCAAGGAAGGACTAGGGCCAACACATTATACCCATGGAAGTTGAGTTAGTGAAGAAAATAAAGGTCTATTATATGCTCAAACTATTTGGATGAAAAAGGGATAATAATTTCATTCACTTTAGGCTAGATGTTTGCTAAGTTGAACAAGGGCCTATGATCCTTTCCTAGTTATCTAACACAGATTCCTTTTGCAGTACCAAACGAGAAAGTTCTACCTAGGTACCAACAGGGGAACAATCAAATCTCCTCCCACTCGCTTGACACCTCATTACACTATTACATTATCTGTCACCTTATTTGACTGTAAGAGTGAGGATCATGCAATGGGTGCATATCTATGTTATGATTAGAGACGACATTCAACATTCATTAAAACTATTCATGCAAGCACAATCTTAGAACGGGATATCATTCAAGTTTAGCAATCATGCTTGATTTTTCACTTTCATAATTTGTACAAGTTATGACAAATGTCGGTTCAACAGTAAAGTAATCAATCTCTTGGGGCAAAAGAACAAAAGCAATAAAACCACCAAGAAAAGATCGTGAGTTGAGATACTTAGACTTCACCGTAGCACTCAATTTCAATTTACCTTCACCCCCAACAAAAAACATCCAATTGTCCCCAATGCATAAGAAATATAATGATAGGGTGGTAGGTGAAAAAACCTGAGGCACATAGCTCTAAAGATCAACTACAAGGAAGGTACGGTTTCCCAAAACTCATACCTTCATTAGGAACACCATCAGTAGTGCCTACATCAGTATTTGCACCCTCAGTGGTGCTCCGCCCAACAACATCCACTCTTGAATTAGATTCCCGAGAAGCTAACTCGCGGCCCTCATCTGGCGGGACTCCTAATCAATAAATGAGGTTCTGCTCGAAGACTTATGATATGTCATCTCCTTATTCCTAGAACGTGCCTAAACTCCCTTGATGGTGAAGATGGAACGTTACCTCTTGGCACACACACATGGCTCAGGTGGCAGTGTAGTGGGATAAGTGAATAATGCCACAAGCACTATGTCCTCCGCAAACTATAGAGGTGAGCTATGATGCTCGGGTCTCCCTTATCTAAAGTATACCCTCCACGTCTTACTGCAGACTCTCTACAACCTTCTAAAGAGTCATCAAATCAATGGTGCGGGCTGGGCATGCCAACACTCTCAGCTCATATGCATCGAGGCGCTAGTGAACACCCTGAATCGGTCGCTCCGCATTCAAAGCTACTCTCTTCTCAATCCGTTCCTTAGCCTTGTCTATAGATCTCTACATCCAAGGGTGGATGTTATGCAAAAAGGTGGCCATGTTAACTTCTGAACCCTAGCAATGAGGACAAGTGCTGCTTATGCTAGTGTAGATCGAGAGAAACTAGGTTCCCTACTAGTTCATGGGGGCAAAACCGTCAGGGTGGTATTAGTAGGCTTTGGAAATGCATGATCAGCCCCTTGGGCTTTCTCTACCGTATCCACTATGTTCTCATTCAACGACTGCAAATCAAGTGGAACCCTTCATTGTCGTGCTGCCACATTGGCCTTATCCCTAATGAGACCAATATCAACTGTCCCGGTATGAGAACGGAGGACATATTTGTGTAAAATAGGCACTCTAGTATCCCTGCACAACTGAAAAATCTTACAGCAAAACGGGTATGTGGTAGAGGACTTAAAATACCTCTCATGGATGATGGAGATCAACAACCACACCAAATCTATCTCCAACCCAAATACGAGAGTTTCTACCAAGACCACACAACCCAAGTATGTATATTATCTACATCCGTAAGGGATAGGTGGTGGCGGACTAACAACTAGAAGAACATGACTACCAAAGTGAGGTTGGCTTTATTCATAAGGCCTCTAGGGTCCAAGACCCAGTCTGCTCCCTTACAATCAAAGTAGAGCTGCTGTGCAATTGACCTTGTGGTTGACTCTCTCACATCCCTACTACATTGAAAATTGCCACTCTTGACCATGTACCACCTATAGTTAAACTCTGTGGTGATGGAAAACCTTACTACATCAGTGGACCCACTATACAAGAAGCGGAGGATGGAAGGGAAAGAGATTTCCACCCAACAGCCTCAAACTCGAACATCTATGAGTTAGGCGTGTTTGGAGGGGTTTTATCTCTTGTAAAAAATACATCGGAGACCCGCTACGTATTAAGTGTAGAACTCTTTCACAATTTCCTCACTATAGGAACCCAAACTCCTATCCATCCACTCGAGCTATTGGCGGGTAAACAGGACATGTACTGAAGGGACTTTGTGTAGGCACCCTGTAAGGACTCGCCGCTTGACTATAAACGTCCGAGTCATCACCCTCTTATCGTTCACCAACTTAGCATCCATATACCTTGTACTAGAAATTGACGCACCGTCGGTTGAGCTCATTAGCAATCTGTACAGGGACCTCATGCTGGGGTGCTGGAGCAGACTCAGAACTATGGTCCTCATAATACAAGGCATGGTTGGCAATACTTCTAGGAGGGTGGATCCCTATGATCAAGAATCAGAGGCAGTGGCCTCAATCAACCCTAATGAGTGGGCCAAAATGAAACCGGAATCCTCCACGGATCCATATACTCCCTAAAACCCTCAGGCAGACCCAGATTGTGAGTTGGTCGGTGTGCGCTCCTCATCAGACTGGGAGGCAGTGACTACGTTGGAGGCCACCTTCTTGAGCATAATGGCTCTAGAAGCTGGTGTCGGGTTATGGGTGCTAGGGGGCACATATTCAGTATCCCCGCTCATGACCGTACTTGCTAATTAGCGGACGGAATGGTGACACAGCCTTGGAACTCCCCCTTTGATAGACAATGTCTTATTTTAGGGCATAAGTACCTGAAAAGGAAGTTGTTAGTCATAGTGTAATCAATCTACACAAGCAACATAATCAAGAAAGAACCTGGAAACACAAGACACAGGTCATTTCAGAATGGCAAAACCTGGGGACGGGCACTATCAACATTCATTGATAGTGTCCGTCGGTGGACACTTAGCACATTGGAGAAGTTGACCATTCACAAACCTCTCAGTTTGAGATGACGGACATTCAGAACGGCCCGTCAATTAATTGACAAACTATAGTCCACTTCAATCTTCTAACATTTAGAATAAATAAAGAAATCAGGATTCAAAGTTTAGTAAGAAACGATGGAGGTGCAGAATGACCTGTCAATCAATTGATGCGCCCTAGTCCACTTCCATCGTTCCAAAGTTAAACAGATTCATATGGTAGCCATCGACGGACCCTATCGACGGTTTGTCGATCAACCGACAGTCCGTCCTTTTGGTAAGACCCAGTTTTTATGAAATTGATTTAACCCCACATATGAAAAATAATAAGCACATTACAAAGTTCATCCAACATGGATTAACAAGAATACCAATTCATCATCCTTAGGGCTTTGATTTTGCAAAATTTCGATCATGTATTTTACGAAACTATCAAGACCTAAGTTGGAAAAACAACAATTATATTACATTTACATAGAGTACAACCCGAACCCATTCAATTTTTATCAACCTAAAGGACATAGATTTCAATTTTAATAAGTTTAACATGAAATTTCGTCCCTAACTCAAGACCCTAATTTGATATGCTCAAATTCACTTCCCTAAAGAAGTACAAACAATAGTATCATCAAAGGATCCCAATTATTAGGTTGGGGTCAATGCCACAAGGAAAATGATTTAGACATAATTTTAATGTAAGATTACCACTATTAAGTTAAATAATTTCCAAAAACTAATAATTAAAGGGGGGGTTGTTAAACGAAAGTGTTCTAATGTTGTCAAATCAAACTAGTTACAAGAGTGAATTAGTGTTTATCAAGTTGTGAGAGAAACTAGGGTGTAAGTTCTCCTCATAGGTTCATAACGCCATAATTCTAACTATAACAATTCTTTCCTAGTGTTTTTCATGCAAAGTGATAAGTTATGTATCTTTAAGTCCTTGGTCTGACATTTCGAGAATTTCACCCCATACCTTAGTCCCGCTACGTGTGTCTAAGTTACAAACCCTTACCTTAGTAGCCTATTATATATTATCCACTAAATCTATGTCAATAATTCTTTTCCTATTAACTACCCCTTGATCCGACAAGTAGCAATATGGCAAGTTATAACGCGTGCACTCGTTAAAAATACTTTTAAAAGAATAAATAATTGATGCATGGAATACCTATTTGAGAATAGTTATATAGCTTTGTTTATTTTTTTAATTACCCATGGTTCCCACAACCCGATTTATTTACCCGTGCTTAGAAAAACATAATTCATAATTGATAAATAATAAATCATGAATTTACTCTGACAAATTCGAAGTAAATGCAGAAATTCAACTTGAAATCTCAAAATTTTCTTGAAAAATCAAATCCGGAAATTTCAATTAATTGCAAACACAAATATCCACACTTCACCATTTTATGTCTAAGACAACACTAAATCAATAACGCTTATAAAGTGTTGCCTAAAATAATTTTTCAAACCCTATTAAAGTGTAGCCAAAGATTTTGACTTTTAGCTACACTAATATTAGCAACACTTTTAAAGTGTACTGTTTAATGGAATAACCTACACTTTATAAGTGTTGTTAAGTTAGCAACAACTATTTACTTAAATAACCACACTTTTAAAGTATGTTATTTTCATAATTGTAAATACAACACATTTAAAATGTGGCCTTAGTGTTTTCACCAAAATTATACATTTCCTCTATAATTTTAACATTAAGATTTGATCTCCCTCCCATTTTTATTTGGCAAAAAAACATTTAAGAAATATTAAAAATAATAAAACATAAAAGAAATCATAACAACAATATTTCCTTAAAATTCAGATGAAGCTTCCATTTTCAGCTGAAGAACAACATTTGCAAGAATTAAAAAAGATGATAGAAGAACATAAGAAATCGATTTGTACTACAATTTTCATCACATTTCTGTCAAACTTGAGCTGAAGAACCATTTTCACCTGAAGAATCTAAGATCAGTGCGATTTCTCTGAAGATGAACTGAAGAAGACGATTTTCCTCTCAGAGATTCGTTGTTCAAGATTGGAGAGCTGAAGAAAACGATTTTCTTCAAATAATCTTGGGTAAACTATCGTTACATTGGATATCCTTTTGAAAATTAAAAGTAAATGTTTCACAAATCAACTTGCCACATGTATTAAAGCTTTACGGTTGTTTGAATAGAGATTATTAGGTAAGAGATCTTATTTTAAAAAGTCTAAATTATAGCTTTAAAATTTTGATATTCTTGATTGTCAATCAAAAATTTAAGTTAGGGTTTTTATTCTGTTTTTTATAAGAACTTTATCGATTTTGTGATTTTCTTTTGTAGTTGTATTACGTATAGTTGGTCACATTATCTGTGACAAATTATTTTTTCCACTTTAATGTTGAATGAAGAAGCTTAAGCTAATTCGCCTTTATCTGAAGAATGGCGTTGTAGCTAAGTCACCGTTCTTCAAAAAACTGGAGTGTTGAAGCTGGCGATACCTATGATATTTTCTCCCTATTATAGATTTTGTCAAATGTAAGTAGCTATTCTACATGAATTTTAAAAGGTTTTAATGACTGTTTTAATGTCACTGTTTTTTTAGTCTTCCTGAGTTCATGGTTGTGCTTGACTTAAGATTGTTTGTTGCTTTATTAACCACATTGATTTTGTCTTGTAGCTATTTGCTGGTAAAAATATTCTTTTTTCGACTACATGTTTTGAAGTTCCTAGAAGTCATTTTGATGTTTCTCTTGTGCATTTTAAAGTACACATCAGAAGATTTAGGGCCCGTTTGGATGGGCTTAATAAAAGCAGCTTTAAAAAAGTACTTTTAAAAGTGCTGAAACTTATTTTTAAAATAAGCAGTTATGCGTTTGGATAAAAGTGCTGAAGTTGTTATGTCAAACGTGAAAAGGGATAAATGGAAGAAAGAAATGTTAGGGTTATATGGGTAATTTGGAGATTGTATAAAAATATTAAGCACAAAAAGATAAAAATGTGGTCAACTTAAAACAGCTTATAAGCTAAAAATAAAAAAGCACCCCTACCCCAGCTTTTAACTTTTGGCTTAAAATAAGTTTTTTTTAACTTAAAATAAGCTGTTTTGAGTATTGCCAAACAGCTAAATAAGTCAAAAACCAGCTTTTAAGTTGAGCCAAACAGGCTCTTAGTTTAATATTGCTTTGTTGTTTTGGGATCACCTCGTTGTATGAATTTGTTAAATTTGCTTTGTAGTTTTATTTACATTACACAGAAAACGAATCATATGACTTAGATATAGGAGATATAGGATATATTTTTCAAGTCTAGAAGGGGTGGAGAGGGAGCACTAATATGTGAGAATGTTTTGCAAGTGCTGGACATTACAGTTATGGCAAATAGGGAATTTCTTCCTATAAAAGGATCTATTAGCAAAATAATAGTAATAGACTTTAACTTGTGTGAATGGACAATTCATAATTTCTTATTTTTTACAATAACAAGTAACTTAGTATGACAAGTTTGATAGGTGACATTAAAAATACGTTTTATTACCTTCTATAGCTTGTAAAACTACAGTAATAGCGTAACATGCTTTAATTGTTGATGTATATAACTTAAATCGTTAGTAATACAATTATTTCTACGTCTTTAATTGTTTTAACTATTTTTCTACTTTCAACTTGAGTATTATTTTTTCTTTATTTTCTGCTAACTTTTACTAGCAGTAACATAATAGAAGTAGAAGATTTGTTTTTATAATATAGACAACCTATTGAGTTTTGGATATTTTTGAAAGTAACGCTTGCTTCATCTATGTTTTTGAAGAATAAGGAGAAGTCACTATAAACAAAATCGAGAGAAAGTTTTGTATGATGCAAGAGTCTGTCCTATTTGATAAGCTAAATGCAAAAGATGAGAAAATAGGTTGTAACTTTCTAACATCATTACATGTCCAATTCTTGCACATAAAGTAGACATAAGTAGAACTGCAAAGATAATCTCTGGTCAAGTGTTATAAGAATTGCTATGGATGATACTAAAGTTTGTTTCTACGTCTGTCCTCCTGATGAAGTTAACAACTTCATTATCATCCTTTTCTTCACTGAATTTATATTTCTCCTTCCTACCAATTTCAATGGTTCTGTCATGCACCTCAAAAGTGGGCTTTCTTGTGAGCTTCAGGGAGAGGAGACCTATGGTGGTATCCACCAATACTTTTTCTTTGTGACTTCTGTTGACCGGTTGCCTTTCCCTTTAGTCTATGTCAAAATGTGGATATTCAAGTTAGTAGTGAACACGAAAAAGCTTACTGAAGAGATTAAAATACATTTATTCTTTTCTATTTTTTGAAGAATAACCATGTTGTAATTTGTAGCTTCGAAGTTTTAAACATGTGACCATATTTGTGAAACAAGACTCTATTCATCTTCGTGATGAAACTAAAAAATAAAAGTTTTAACATATAAGAATCAGCATCAAGAAACAATATTGCTCTTTTTTTTACATTCCTAATAGTAGAGAACCTCTTGACTTTTTAACTATGTTTATCAGACTTTCCAAATATGATGTCACACCCATGTCAGATCCTCCACAAATAAACTACTTTTCAACAATTTCACATGCACTCGACAATATTTTTGAAGAGTTCTAGAAACATAGCTTTGATATTTAAAACATAACATTGCAAATATACCTTCGTACTGATATTATTATTCTGTGTTTTTGGTGTCCTAAGAACTCATATTTTTTACCCCTTTGATAGAAGGAAACCATCTCACTAATATATAATGTTAATTTTCCTTAATGAGAGATATTAGCTGCTAAGACACTATTATATCTATGTGGAAAAGAAAAGGTTGTGTAAATAATGTCAGATTTGTCAAACTATAGTTTGAATTTCACTAGCTAAGCCTACTCTGTCTGAAAAGGTGAACTAAAAATCATCTTTTAAGACAATGCATATTTTGGTATCTCTTATTGTTCTGTTCCTCTTTAATCTGAATTTGTCCTTCATACATAAAGCTTACACTTCTTCTCCTCAGATGTTTCAATTCTTCTAGCCAAGGACTTATATTAAAATGAGAAATTTGGGGCTGTTCTTTATCATTTTCCAAAGAGTCGTTCTCGGATCAGTGAAAGCTCTTTCTTATTTAACAAACTCCTCCAAAAAAAATTAAAAACATCATCATGGACCTCTACTCTTAGACCTAGTGTTGAGTATACTAGAACTACCATACATGCTTGTGGTTGGTATTCTTGTCCTCTGTCTCACATTCTTTCTACCCCTCTGTGAGAGTCCTTGCTTATCTTTAACTTCTTGTACTTCCTCATGATTTTCTTGTTGAATAATGAATAAAAAATTTGTAATTAGATGATTCACGCTATGTTACTTACCTAGTACTTATTTGGTATCTGTTTTATGGTTTGTAGGTTGATCCACACTTATCTTACTTACGACTTGTACTACTTCAATGAATCTGATGAATTGATTGAAAAAACATAGAGAAAGATCACTTAAAAAGTGTAGTATGTGATAATGAGATAATCATCTAATTTTTGTATATTAAGGTCATTTTATTCATCATGTCTTTGTATGCAAACATGAATATATCATCATCCTTATGTAATTAAAACTTAGCCAACAACTGACAAGTTATAATTCAAGACATTCCAATTCAACATCATACCAAACCTTAGCAATCTTATCAGAAAGTATACTTCAATGCAACTTCATCATTAAAAACAAGTAATCATAATTGAAGTTAAGATTTCAGATCATGACTTACCCCATTCTCCTTCACAAACTATATCAAGGTTTTACCATCAACCATCCTATTCAACCCAATAGTGGGTGTAATATCATCACACAATAGTAATTAACACAACAATGAAGTCAAATGCATCATTTTTATCCCAATTCAATTCATAACCTGGGGTTAAGGGGGAATAGGGTTCATTATGAATTCTTCAAGAAATAGATCAAACCCCAACAATACTTTACCCTAAGAAGTCCATTAATGAATTAGAATAGATAAAAAAAAGTCTTATCATCAATACATTCTTCAATCCACATCGATTCATTAGAAAGATCCAAGATTGGGGAATTTTGGCAAAGGACATGATGTACATGAATTTCCATCAATTAACAAACAATATACACTTAATGACTTGTATGCAATCACAATTAATCAAAATGAACCATCAATTTGAAGTTTAGAAGTAAACCCCTTTAGAATAGAAAAACCCTTGGAATTGGATATTTTAGAAATCAACCTTGAGAGGGCCTCTTGGGGAAAGAAATCGCAAGAGTGAAGAACACATACCTTAATGAGGATTAATAAAAAAAATTGAAGTGAAATCCTACTGAAATTGATCTTCTTCTTCAAGATTTTGTTATTCCTTCAATGGTGGTTGAATATAGAGAGAAAGTAGAGATAAATAAGAGTTTTTGGGTTTCGTTTTTAGGATTTGATTTGAGTGAGTGAATTTGAGAAAAAAGTGATTTAAAATCAATATATAAACCTCCAATGAAATACCCAAAAGACCCCTCACTTAATTTGACCCTTTCATGAAGTCAAACTAGAATTCTATTTTTCAGATTTTCGTCACGAAACAAGTCTGTGACGCGGAGTCTCTACCTCAAGATTTTTTAAATTATTTTTTGAGACAGTGGAGTTCGCGACCTGCCCGTGACGCATACTTGATCTTTGATCTATGGCCACTCAAGTCCTCAAAGCGAACTTGTTTCTGGTAAGTGTGACTTAGTTGCTGTCTTAGCAGCTTTGCCAAGCCAAGTTTAGGGACCTTTCGTGTACGCCTAGGGAGACTCTTGGGGGGTCATACCTAAACGTTTCCACCCTATATATATGTTTTTACCTATTAAATTCATTTTAAAACTTTTATACCTCATACAACTCCTCTACACCTACTCGAAAACTAAGGACCTTTTACTAGTTATATTCGACTAGCTTACGGACGTCATGGACGTTTCTTAATGTCTTGACTCCACAACATCCTAGATGGTTTGTTAAAATTATTTTAGTCTTTTAAGAAGTGTTTTAAGGTTTATTTCATCATGTGACGATCTATCTTAGGTCATGGACTTTCGGAGTGTTACATTAACCCCCCCCCCCCTTAGGAACATTCGTTCCCGAATGACACTAAAATCTTTTGGAAGGGAGGGATAGAATCAAGACTAGCAACCCAACCAGCAACATGTACATCATGAGTTATAGGTCATAGGAGTAACTCACAACTCCATTCAACAGACAATCATGATATTTATACAAGTAACTCAAAACATCAATCTTTACACGTAAGAGCTCTAAATCAATATCATGAGGAATTTCCATATCACAAGAACATGAGCTCAATATATCATTTAAGAGTCAATTATGCCAAAACTCCTTATCAACGTATTAGCATTCTCAATAACATTCCTTGAAGGCAACAACATACCAAATACACAAATAAGTGAAAATCAAGAAAAAACATTTTTGTATGAAACTTATTTTTAGCAAATTTATCATGGATATGCATATCTTTGCAAAAAAAAGTCAAATTCAATTTTTTTCATTATTTTCATTATTATAGGAATAACTAACCTTAATTAACAAAAAGATGAGGATAACGGGACTTCATGTCGGCCTCGGCCTACCATGTTGCTCCCTCAACTAAGTTGTTTCTCCAGAAAACTTTTACGGAGGTCACCTCTTTGTTCCTCAACCTCTTCACTTGACGATCAAGGATTTCCACCGAAACCTCCTCATAGGAGAGGTTCTCTATCACACCAAGATATTCGATAGGAAGAATGGACTCAGGGTTAGCAATGCACTTCTTAAGCATGCATACATGGAAACCAGATGAACCAACGATAGTTCAGTAGGTGATATCAACTCGTATGCAACCTTTCAAACCCTTTGCAAATTTCAATAGGACCCACATAATGAGGACTTAACTTAACCTTCTTGCCAAATCTAACCACCCCTTAATGGAGGAAATTTTTAAATACATCTTATCCCCTTCTTCAAATTCTAAGTTCTTCCTCCCATGATCATCATAAGACTTTTGCCCACTATAGGCTGTTTGCAAATTGTTCCTTATTATATGGATTTCTATAAGGTCATATAGATCAACTTGGGACCAAGAAGTAAAGAATCGCCAGTCTCAAATCATCCAATAGGAGATCTAAACCTCCTACCATACAAACCTTCAAAAGAATCCATAAATATAGATTAATGGAAACTATTATTATATGATAACTCCACCAAAGGGAAGTACTCATCCCAATTTCCCTTGAAGTCAATGATACACACTCTAACCATATCTTCAAGAGTTTGAATGGTACATTCCGCTTGACTATCTGTTTGGGGATGAAAAGCAGTGTTTAACTTAACTTGAGTACCCAAACCTCTTTAAATAACCTCCAAAACCTTGATGTGAATGAGCACCCCTATCCAATTATGGACAAAGGAACCCCATGAAGACTCACTATCTTGTCAATATAGATTCTTACATAATCTTTTGCCATATAAGTGGACTAAGCTGGAATAAAATAAGAGGACTTTGTCAATCTATCTACGACATATAGAATCATATTGCCTTCTAGTCCGAGGCAATCCAACAACGAAATCCATGTTAATATCTTCACACTAAGAAGTGGGAACTTGGATTTTCTTGTATTAAACCACTTGGATTTTGGTGCTCAGCTTTCACTTGTTGTAAATTTGAACACTTTGCAATAAATTCTGCAATGTCCCTTTTTATACCATCCCACTAAAACACTTATGTAAGATCATGGTACATCGTAGTATAACCGCGATGAATAGGGTAACAGGCTCCATGAGCTTCTTCAAAGATATGAATTCTCAAATCATAAATATTAGACACAAACAATCTCCTTTGGTAACTAAGAACACCATTACCGCCTTGGGAGAATGACTCGTTTATCTTTCCAAGAACCGATTCTTTCAACTCCATCAATAATGGATTAAGGTGTTGCTTATACGTCATCTCAACCACTATCGATGACTGAAAGTTATGATGTACCACACCACCACCATTAGGATAATCTTAAATTTAACCCCTAAACGAGCCAATGTATTGAAGACTTTAATGGTACGTATACACATCAACATGAACCCGATAAAGATAATTCCTCCATATTTTGAATGCAAATACCACGACCACTAACTAAAGAACCTGATTTGGATAATTCTTTTCATGAATCTTGAGTTTCCTAGAAGCATAGGCTATAAATTTTCCATGTTGCATAAGAACACACCCCAATCCAACTCGAGATACATCACAATATACAAAGAAGCCCTTAGTACCCTACGATAAGATCAACAATCGGAGCGAAGATAAGCCTATCCTTCAACACTTTGAAGCTTCTCTCACATGCTTCTAATGACTATTTTGCACTCTTTTTAGTCAAGGTTGTCAAAGGGGAAGCAATGAGTGCATATCCATCGACAAACCTTATATAATAACCGTCTAGGCCTAAGAAACTCCTAATATCTGTAGGAGCCAAATGTCTAGGCCAATTTTTCACTGCTCTGGTGTTTGTTAGATAAACCTCAACTCCCTTAATAGGGATTATATGACCAAGAAACTCTACCGACCTCAACGAAAATTCACCTTTGCTATACTTGGCAAAAAATTGATGCTCCTTAAGAACTTGCAAAACAACCTTCAAATGTGTAACACTCAGAAAGTCTATTATCTTAACTAGAGACTCACATGTTGATATATGGTTAGTAACACTATCATAAGTTCTAAAATAATGTTAATAAAAAATTTAGAATGTTCTAGAGAAATACATCAAGAAACATCCATGACGTCTAGAAGCTAGTCTAGTTGAACTAGTGATACGTTCTTATGTTTCAGAAAGGTTAAGGACGAGTATATGAGGAATAAAACTAGTAAAATTACATTAAATAGGTAAAACCATGTATATACATTTATTAAGTGAGGTAATACCCCCCAAGGGTTGCCCTGGGGGTCCACAAAGGACCCCGAATTTGGCAAAGCAAGATGCCTAAGGCAGCAGGAAATTACACATAGGGGGAGTGAGTCCGCGTCGCAGACTTTGAAGAATTTTGGGAAAAACTCAAGTCTGCATCATGGAAGGTAGCAGAATTCACTGTCTTGAAAATTAATTTAGAAAATCATGCAAGAACAGCTCCGCATTGCGGACTTGTTCCCCGACGAAAAGTTGAAATTTTGAATTAAAGTTTGACTTCATTAAAAGGTCAATTTAAGTGAAGGGTCTTTTTGGTATTTCATGGGTATCCTATATATTGATTTTAGATCAGTTTCCCACAAATTTTTACCCACACAAATCAAAACCCAAAAGGTCTCACCTCACTATAGTTTCTCTCTCTCTATTCATCCTTCATTGAAGGAAGAAGAAAGCTTGAAGAAGTGATTAATTTCTCTAGGATTTCGCTTCAATTTCAAGTATTAATCTTCATTAAGGTATGAGTTCTTCATTCTTGGATTTCCCTTTCCCAAAAGGTCCTCTCAAAGTTGATTTCTAACACAAAATTCCAAGGGGTTTTCTATTCTAATCTTCAAATTAATGGTTGATTATGATTAATTGTGATTTTCTATGACAAATTGAGTGTAGAATTTTGGTTAATTGATTTTAATTGATGGAATTTTATGTGGATCATGTCCTTTAATTGATTTTAATTGATGGAATTTCAAGTGGATCTTGTCCTTTCTCAAGATGCCCCGAATCTTGGATCTTGCTTATGAATTGATGGGAATTGATCAATGTATTAATTGTTAGACTTGTTTTATCTAATTTTAATTCATTCATGTACTTCCCAGGGTAATGTATTGTTGGGATCGGATGTAGTTTTTGAATAATTCATGATGAACTCTATTCCCCTTAACCATATGTTATGAATTGAAGTTAACTGGGAAAGGGATGATGCAATTGACTTCATTATTGTGTTAATTACTATTGTGTGATGATATTACATCCATTATTGGGTTGAATTGGATGGTTGATAGTAAAATCTTTATGATGGCTTGTGAAGGAGATTGGGATACGTCTTGTGATCTCAATCCTTTACTTTAATTATGAATAATTATTTTAATTGATGAAGTTGTATTGAAGTATACCTTATAATAAGATTGCTTAGGGCTGGTATGTTGTTAAATTGAAATGTCTTGATCTATATCCTCTGAGTTTCTTGATAAGATGTAGTGGCATAAGAATAGTGATGATATACATATGTGCCTTATCATAATGTGATTATGTAAATGTGCTAACCTCACATGTGTGAATTGAAATGAAAGGAGAATACTCATGCAATTCCTATTGAGCAATCATGATTGTAATATAAGGGATAGATCCTATGACCTAAATTAAGCTTTGACGATCAATAAAGGTGTAAAGAAATTTCAAAAGGGACTCAATCTTAGCACTGAGTGAACTTGTTTATGAGGGGTGAGGCCTTCCCAAGGAGGGAAGGTAGGGTTCACCATGGTTATCACGGGATGGATAGCCTCATAGTCCAAAACGGGCATAGAGTGATGTTTACAGCATAGCCCCCAAGCTCCATAAACTATGTTTCCACCATAGGAATACTATCTAGTGGATCCACTTAGATGCTATGTTTATGTTTGGTTCTACTTTGGCAGGTAGACCACCTTCCTTTGGAGTAAGGTTTTACAACACCGGATTCCACACTTATCTCTTGCGGTCTATGTCGGTTAAGGCAAGTATTCCCAAAAGTAAAATGAATTAATGGAGTAAACACTAACTAGGGTTACATAAGAGGTTTGACTGAGCCTAGGTAGGGGTACAGACTCTACCTATGCCCTGAACTAGTTTACCTTGAGGGAAGCCTTAGGAGGTCGTTCTTATGTCCTTATGATCATATAAAGTGACTATATGTATGTGTTGACTTTACATGTTATTGATTCTATATTATGTTAGTTTCACTTATGAAGATATTGTTGGTCTATATTGCTAATATATAAGGAGGATTACTCTAGATGCCATGTTATGTGAAGTTAGACATTGCTTGTTCTCCTTTGTTTTGTGTACTTGGTTAAATAGGGTTATGGGGATTTACTTAGTCATTGCAATTGTAGGCCAAATGATGGTTTTTGGGTAAGGGTCTTGATTATATTATGATGTTATGGACTCTTATATACGTTGAGTTGACTATACTTGAAAATGTTTGTCTTGTATTGCATATGGCTTTGACTTAAGAGTTATAAATTCATTGATTTATAAGGGGTTTTGTATGTGCATGAGTCTTTTAAAAGTAAATTAGCATGTTGGAACAGATGTGCTCTTTAGAATTATTTCTATACACACAATCACAAATACATCAAGATAGTTTTAGAACACCTATTTATGAGATCAATAAATCCCACTGGGGCATTAGTCAATCCAAAAGACATGACTAGGAACTCAAAATGACCATATCTAGTTCAAAAAGCCGTCTTGGGAATATCTTTGCCTCTCACCCTAAGTTGGTGATATCCTGATCTCAAGTCGATCTGTGGAAAGTAACTTGCACCTTGGATTTGGTCAAGTAAATAATCAATCGAGGGAGAGCATACTTGTTCTTGATTGTGACTTTATTGAGTTTACGGTAATCGATACACATAGTAAGGGACTCATCCTTCTTCTTTACAAACAATATCAGAGCACCCCATGGAAAAATACTAGGGCGAATGAAATCCTTGTCTAGTAAAATTTGAGGTTGAGCCTTCAACTCTTTTAGTTCGTTCGGAGCCATCCAATAAGGAGTATTTGAAATGGGGTTTGTATCAGGTAATAAGTCTATACCAAAATAATTTTTTCGCTCGGGAGGAATACCGGGAAGATCATTAGGAAAGACCTCTAGAAATTCCCTTACGACGGGGACCGACTCAATGGCAGGAATTTAGGAGTCTAAATCTTTGTGTCTTACAATATTGTATAAACACCCTTTAGAGATAATCTTACAAGCTTTTAAAAACAAAATGATACAACCTCGAGGGATAGGATTTGCCCCTCCCACTCTAAGATGGGTTCATTAGGAAAGCTAAACTTCACAACCATAGTTCTACAGTCTCTGGAAGACAAACAAGCATGTAATCAGTCCATTCTCAAAACGACTTCAAAATCAACCATATAAAGATCTATTAATTCCACATGGGTAACTCTATAGGGCAATATTATAGGGAAATTTCTATGTACTTTCTCAGAACCAACTGACTCACCCACGGGGTAAACTCCATAAAAGGTTCATTCAAGATGTCAAGAAATATGTCAAACTTTTTAGCTACTAAATGAGTAACGAATGAAAAGGTAGCAGCGGAATCAAGTAAAACATATATATCAGTAGAGAAAACATTCAACATACTAGTCAGTGCATTGGGCGAAGTCTCTTTCTCACCCCTACAGAGGAGAGCATACAAGATATTCTTCTTTAGAGGATCCACATAGAACCACTTGCTTGAGATTGCCCACATCCTTTGTTTTTGACCCTTTAAGTTTAGGAAAAAATTCACCCCTTGGACAATCTTACAACAACTAAAGCAATTATTTGTCCTAGTGAGGCAATCACCATAATGTGTCTTGCCACACTCTTCATAAGTTGGATTCTTGTTTGGTGAATTAGTACCCCTCCTTTTTTAGGCTTAGGGTTAGACACCCAATCATCACGAGGCTTAGGGAACTTGGAATGAGCTTGATTAGAAAACCTCATTTTGAACCTAGGCTTGTCTTTGATATCAAGCGTACCATTTGAAGAACCACCATCAAATGACTTTTCCCTATTGGAATCTCTACTCTTCCTATTAACCCTTGTATCATCCACTTGTTGAGCGTGAAGCATGAGATGAGAAGTATTCATATTATAATCTAGCATAGCCAAATAACGTTCTTCTTTCAAGTCATGAGACACTCCCATCACAAGGCGGCTCATCTCATCCCTCAAGTCGGAAACCGAAGAAGGAGCATACTTTGGCAACTTAGTAAATTTCAAAGAGTAGTCAAGCACACTCATACCTCCTTGAAGAAGGTTTATCAATTCTTCCACATTAGCTTCCCTCTTCTCCCTTTGAAAGAACCTATCAAGAAAAGCCTTCTTGAAAATCTCCCATGTCACCGGACAACCCCTCAAAGGAATATTGTTTCTACATTAGACGTTCCATCTTTGGGCCACGTCCTTGGGTTGGTTGGTGGATAACTCAGACTTTTCAGTAGTATTAAACCCCATATCATAAAGGATTTTGTAGGCTTCATCTATGAATTCTTAGGGTCTTCCTCCATTTTGGACCCATAAAAAGTAAGGGGATTCATCCTTGTGAAATCCCTCAAGTGGGAGGCCATGGTTCTAACATGATGGTTTCTTTGGGATACCACCTCCCGGTTAGCTTGGGCTGTAATGTCTCGAGCTTGAGTAGTGATGGCTTGTGCTTGAGTAGCATGACTTGGGACATTTTGATAAAGGATAAGCTTATATCCCTGTCCATTATGTCCGGAGGATTGGCCGGAGCTTGATCATCGTGAGCAACTTCTTCAAAAGGAGGATCTTGATTTCCACAGGCTGGAACTCCTGCACTAAAAATATCTTCATCAAGTCTTCGTGTGGCTTTCCTTCGAGTATTCATACCAATAAACACAATACAAGGTTTAGGTGAAAGCACACATAAAGTAGGATCTAGAGGCACGATATTGGATTTTAGGAAGACGAGAATTTCCTAAGCATTATATAGCTTCTCACTCATAAGTGTGGCGTGCTTCACAATTATGAATAAGAACCTACATAGACGTAGTTTAATGAGACATAATCCTAAAGATATTAAACCTCAGGCTCTAATACCATGTTTGTCACATCCACGGAGCACCCCCTAGAAGTAACCTTTGTCGTCGTCCTCAAAGAGGACTAAGACTAACCTCTTAGCATTCGTCATTACATTTCACAAATTCAAATGTGGAAAATTTAAAACATTTTAATTACTTATACATTGAGGTTTACATATACTTATTGCATATAGACAATATATATTTTAAGAGTTCACGTAGATTCCTCGCAATAGGAAACACTACATAAGCCTATATTTTTATTTCAAATGCATAGTATAGGAACATAATCTCATAGCAAGTCTATAATATGTCTCATATTAGAACCATCTAAAACGAATACAACAATTGGGCTTAATCTATACTTCATTACAACAAAGAGCCTCATATCGGCTTATATAACAAGCGTCTACAAATAAAAAAGAAAGAAATAGAAGTCAGATAAATAGAGCAACGTCAATATCTTGATTATGGGATCATCCTTGGAAAGTGAGGACCTACTGAACACTTGGGGAATATCCAAGTAGTCTTCAAAGGCCTTATATACGCTCAATGGCTGGACCCTACATTTTGTAGTATACATAAAACATAGGTTAGTACACACTTGTATTAAATATGAGTATATGGACATAAAATAATTGAAATCTTTCTAAAAAGGACATTTTTTATAAACATTCTAATTTACTTTGAAGAGCCTCATTTAAATCCAAGAACCCATATAAATCAATGAATATATAACTCTTAAGTCAAATCCATATGCAACACAAGAAAAACATCATCAAGTATATTCCAGTCAATATATATAAGAGTTAATAAATCATAATATCATCAAGACCCTTACCCATAACCCATCATTTAACCTAGAAGTGCAATGACGAAGTAAAGTTCCATAACCCTACTCAATCAAGTAAACCAAATAAAGGACTATAAGCAATGCCTAACTTCACATAACATGGCATAAAGAGTAATCCTTCTCATACTTTAAAATATAGACCAACAACATGTTCATAAGTGAAACTAACATAATATAGAATTGATAACATGTAAAGTAAACATTTACATAATTGTCACTTTATAAGAGCATAAGAACATAAGAACTACCTCCTAAGGCTTCCTTCAAGGCAAACTAGTGCAAGGAACAGGTAGAGTCCCATACCCCTAACTAGGCTAAGTCAAACCTCTTAAGTCACCCTAGTTAGTGCTTAGTCCATACATGATTTTACTTTCAGGAATAATGGCCTTAACAGACATAACCCAAGAGAGATATGTGTGGAATCCTGTATTGTAAAAATATACATTGATAATTGGTGTCTAACGGCCAAAGTAGAACCAAACATGAACATAACATTCAGAAGAATCTACTAGCTAGTATTCCTATGGTCGAAACATAGTTTATTGAGCTTGGGGGATTTCATGGAAACATCACTCTATTCCCTTTCTAGCCTATGAGGCCTATCCACCCCGTGAGAACCATGGTGAACCCTACCTTCCCTCATCAGTAAGGTGCCACCTCTCACCTACAAGTTCACTTGGTCCGAAGCTAGGTCCCTTTTTTAATGTATTTAAGCATTTACTAATCATCATAACTTAATTGAGGCTATAGATTCTATCCCTTAAATAATCATCATAACTCAATAGGAATTGCATGAGTATTGTCCTTTCATTACAAGTCACACATGTGAGGTTGGTATATTTTCATAATCACATTATGATAAGGCACATATGTATATTATCATCATTCCTATATCATTACATATTAGCCAACAGCTAGCAAGTCATAATTCAAGACATTCCAATTCAACACCATACCAACACTAAGCAATCTTATCATAAGTAATACTTCAGTACAACTTCATCACAAAAGACAAGTAGTCATAATTGAATTAAAGGATTGAGATCACAAGACTTACCCTAGTCTCATTCACAATCCATCATCAAGGTTTACCATCAACCATCCAATTCAATCCAATAATGGGTGTAATATCATCAAAGAATAGTAATTAACACAATAACGAAGTCAATTGCATAATCCCTATCCCAATTAACTTAATTCATAACCTCGGGTTAAGGGGAAAAGTTATTTAATGAAATAAGTGGTTATTTAAATAGTTCAGGGTTAAGAGAGGTCTAATTAAGTTAGTTAATGACTTATATAAATACCTAAACCTAAATAAACCTACCCAACTCACATATTCTTCAAAACCTAATTGTTGTTCCTTCTCTTTTCTTTCTCTCTCTTGAACAGAAGAAATCCATTGAAAGGCTACGTCAAGGTATATGGGAAGCAAAAAGGGTTATTTAATCCATAATTCTTCATTGATTAACAAGGTATGGTATTCTTTCACCTTTGGGATTCCTTTCTCAAAAGGGTTGTTCCAAAATTTATTTAAAAAAAGATGAGTTTCAAGTGGTTTTTCTTCTATTACGAATTTGATATTCTAAATTGGTTTGTTTATTATTTCATTAGGTTATTATGATTAGAATAGGATGTATTATAATTCAATTATGCTAGTTCTTGATGATGTTACCTAGTTTGTGAAGTTGATCATGAATTTGACCCAAATCCCGAACCCTAGTTGGCTACCCAAGTTGTTAGAGATGCTAGGGTTCAAGTGAACCCCAATGATAACACTACCGCTTTAAGGATTAGGGATTTCACAAGGATGAATCCCCTACATTCCATGGTTCTAAGGTAGTGGAGGACCCACAAGGGTTCATTGATGAAGTGTTCAAAGTTCTTCATGCTATGGGTGTTTCTTCTCAGGAAAAGGCATAACTATCCACCTACAAACTCAAAGATGTAGCTCAAGTATGGTATGAGCAATGGAAAAATGTGAGGCTGGTTATAGAAGGCCAAATTACTTGGGGATATTTCAACATGGATTTCCTTGATAGGTTCTTTCACTTAGAACTAAGGGAGAGGAAAATGCAAGAATTCGTCATCCTTCGTCAAGGGGGTATGAACATGAAGAAGTATAGCATCAATTTCATTCAACTATCAAAGCATGCTCCTTCTATGGTTGAGGATTCTAGGGCCAAGATAAACAAATTTGCCATGGGTATATCCGATCTTGTGGTTTATCAATATAGGTTGTCTATTTTTATTCCTAGCATGTATGTACTCGTCTCCTAGTTCATGTCGAACAAATTGAGTAGCAAAAGCTTAAGAAAGTTTGTAGGGAGTTCAAGAAGGTGAGAACTAAAGAGTTGAACTCTTCTAAGACTAGATTTGAGGTTCAAGACAAACCAAGATTAAAAAAGGTTTTCCAATCAAGGCTATTCTAATTCTCTAACGGTAAGCAACAGTAAGGTACCTACTCATAGGCCCCAATAAGGGAAAAGTGAAAGATCTTATATTGAGAAGCATCTTTGTGCAAAATGTGATAAGAGACATGATGTAAGTTCCTAGATGGTACAACTAACGTCTATGGTTGTGGCAAGAGTTGTCACATGAAGAGATATTGCCCTCTGATGAAGTCTCAAGTAAGGGACAATGCTCAAGATCAAGCAAGTTCCCCAAACCCGGATGCTCCTATGAAGATTCACTTCTATGCTCTCCAATCCAGAAGTGATCAAGAGAGCTCACCAAACGTGGTCATTTGTATGTTAGAATTATTTTCCATTCATGCATATTTATTGAATCCGAGATCTACATTGTCATTTTGACCCTCTTGTATCCATGAAGTTGACATACTACCCGCCATATTAGACGAACCTTTTTGGTTTCTACCACGATGGGTGATTTCGTGGTGGTTAATAGAGTCTATAAAGGTTGTCCAATTTCGTTGATCGATAGAGTTACATTAATTTACTTGATAGAACTTGAAATGCTCGATTTTGATATTATATTGGGTATGGATTGGTTGCATGCTTGCTTTGCCTCTATTGATTGTTAAACAAGGATAGTTAAATTTCAATTTCCAAATGAACACATTTTTGAGTGGAAGGAAGGAAACTCAAATCCTAGGGGTAAGATCATCTCATGTCTAAAATCTTCCAAATTAATTGCAAATGGTTGTCTCAACAACATAATGAGAGTTAGGGATCTTTAATCTAAAGTCCCTCCCATAGAGTCGTTACCCGTAGTGAGGGAACTTCCAGAGGTCTTTCCCGATGATCTTTCTGAAATTCCTCCCAAACGGGAGATTGACTTTGGCATAGACTTATTGACGGATACACAACCTATTTCAATCCCTCCTTATCGGATCGCCATAGCCTAGTTGAAAGAACTAAAGATTCAACTCAAATATTTGTTAGATAAGGGCTTTATCAACTGTGCATATAATCGTAGGGTGCCCCAGTATTGTTTGTGAGAAGAAGGATGGGTTTTTGAGAATGTGTATAGATTATCGTCAATTGAATAATTTCACTATAAGGATTTAGTGCCCGCTCCCTAGGATTGATGACTTGTTTCATAAACTCCCAAGAGTGAATTATTTTTCAAAAATTGACTTGAGGTTGGGTTATCATCAAGTTAGAGTAAGGGAATTTGACATTCAGAAAACAACATTCCGAAAAGCGGCTTTTATGGACCTTATGAATCCAGTTTTTAGAAAGTATCTTGAATTGTTTGTGATTGTCTTTATTGATGAAATTTTGATATACTTTAGGAGTGAAAATGATCATATGAGACATTTGAGAATAGTTTTGCAAGATCTCAAGGATAACTAACTTTTTGCTATGTTTAGAAAGTGTGAGTTTAGGTTGACGTCAGTGCCATTTGTTGGGAAGATTTGCTCTAGCAAAAGGGGTAGAGGTTGGCCCAAGGAAGACTTAAGTGGTCATAAGTTGGAATAGACCTTTGAGTCCTACAAACATTAGAAGTTTTCTTGGGTTGGACGGTTACTATAGGAGGGTTGTTGAGGATTTTCATTTATCGTATCTTCTTTAATAGACATAATACAAAAGAATTCCAATATCGAATGGACAGAATCCCGTGAAAGGAGTTTCCAGTTATTGAAAGACAGACTCACCTCTACTTCGGTATTGACCTTAACAGAGGGTACCGAAGGCTTTGTGATTTATTGTGATGCCTCTCGACTGGGTCTAAGATGTGTGCTCATGCAACATGTAAAAGTCATAGCATATGCCTCTAGACAAATCAAGCCACATTAGCATAATTATCAAACTCATGACCTTGATCTTGAAGCCTAAGTATTTGCTTCAAAAATCCGGAGACACTATCTTTATGGGGTGTATGTAAATATATTCACCGATCACAAAAGTCTCCAATATGTATTCACCCAAAAAGACTTGAATATACTCCAAAGGAGATGGATAGGTCTTTTAAGGGATAATGACATGAGTGTCCTTTACGATCCCGGTTAAGATAATGTTGTGGCGGATGCTTTGAGTCGCATGTCTATGGGTAGTGTGGCTCATGTTAAGGATTGCAAAAAGGAACTAGTCAAGTAAATTCATAAGTTGGACCCATTGGGTGTTCGACTAGAAGAATCATTGAAGTGTGGTTTTATGTTTTGTTATAACTCCGAGTCATCTTATATGGTGGATGTAAAGTATAAGCAACATATTGATCCCCTATTGATGGAGTTGAAAAAGTCCTTAGCAAGAATAATGAATCTTTCTCCCAAGGGGATGATGGGGTACTTAGGTACCAAGAAAGGTTATGTGTGCTGGATGTGGATGGTTTAAGCAAGAAATTCATGGATGAGGATCATGGACCCCAATACTCCATCCATCCAAGGCCACCAAGATATACATAACTTGCTTGATATCTATTGGTTGAACAGAATTAAAAGAATGGTATATAAGTTTGTGTCGAGGTGACCAAATTGACAACAAGTCAAAGTCGAGCATCAAGGCCCGGGTGTCCTAACCTAAGATATTGATATCCCCACTTTGAAGTAGGAAGATGTCAGCATGGACTTTGTGGTAGGTTTGCCTCGAACTAGTCAACAACATGAATCCATTTTTGATAGTTGTTAGGTTCACTAAGCGAGCCCATTTAATTCTCCTAAAGGTTTCTTAGTTGGCGGAGGAGTATGCTAATTTGTATGTTAGAAAGATTGTGAAGTTACAATCGTCCCCATTGTCGGTCATTTCTGATAGAGGAGCCCAATTCACATCACAATTTTGGAGATCTTTCCAAAGTGGACTTGGTAAGCAATAAATCATAGCACCGCTTTCCACCCTTAAACGGATAGAAAATATGTTAAGGGCTTGCATGATTGATTTCAAGAGAAATTGGGATGACCATCTACCCTTAATAGAATTCTCGTACAACAAATGCTACCATGAAAGTATCGGTATGGCACCTTTTAAAGAACATTATGGTAGAAGGTGCCGGTCCCCAATTTGATGATTTGAAGTGGGTGAGTTTGCTCTTCCTGGTCCTGAGTTAGTGTATGATCCAATTGACAAGGTTTGACTCATAAGGTAGAGATTGAATATGACTTTTAGTCGGCAGAAGTCATATGCCAACAATAGAAAGAGAGATATTGAATTCAAAGTAGGAGATTGGGTCTATTTGAAAATTTCTTCCATAAATGGGGTGATGAGGTTTAGAAAAAAGGGAAAACTTATTCCTCGTTCTGTAGGCCCTTATGAAATTTTGAACGAGTTAAGGGTGTTGCGTATGTATTGAGGTTGTCAAATGAGTTTTTCATGATTCATCCGGTATTCCATATTTCCATGCTCAAGAAGTGTATAGGGAGACCTGGTTTCCATTTTTTCTCTAGAAGGCTTGGGGGTATAAGATGACCATTCTTATGAAGAGGTCCCGGTTGATATCTTGGATAGTAAGATAAAGAAATTGAGGAATAAGGAGGTTGCCTCCGTAAAAGTGCTATGGAGGAACCACTTTGTTGATGGTGCAACGTGGGAGGCCGAGGCTGACGTGAAGACCCACTATCCTCATATCTTTTCCCCTAATCCTACCCAAAGTAAGGTTAGTGGCTTTCCTCTTAAATGATTTAAATGCAAAACATTGAACATATCATGTTTATCTAGTATGTGCATATTCTTGTAAATATGTAGTGTTTATCTAGTGGTCTATGTGTGTTCATAAGAAGTGTTTCGGGCATGTGTTGATAAGAACCCAGTATGTCAACCCTTAATGTTCATATTAAGCTCTTAATTGAAATGGATAATCTAGAACCTCTTGTGATATGAAAAGTTAAGCTAGTGTTATGGTATGTTGTGAATTAAGTTCCTATTTTTTGATGCTATGTTTTAGTGTTGAAAGGAGTTGAGATTTCCTCCAATGATCTGTGAATCATTATGATATTGATTGTTGGTTGGCTGCTAGTCTTTAGTCTTTTTTGTTTTTCCTAATTGAAGGTTTAGGGTGTCATTCGTGGACGAATGTTCCAAAGGGAGGATATTGTAACACCCTGTAAAGTTCCATGACCTATAATATAGCATTATATGTTGAAAAATGATTATATAAGACATAAATAAGTGTAATATCTTGTTTGAGATGTTTCGGAGTGATAACAATAAAGAAAAATCCTTAACGTCTGGAAACTAGCAAAAATTTAACTAGTTTATATCCCTAGGTTTGGTGAAGGTTTTGGAGGGTTATATGATGTCCAAAACATGTAGAATGACTTAAAATGGTTAATATTAGTATATAGTGTGAAAATTTCCAGGTCTGGCTACTCAAATATCACCGAAAAGGTCCACGAAGGGACCCTACATTGGACCAAGCAACATGCGAAGAGGAAGCAAGTTTTGTTCTTGGAGGGAACAAGTTGTGTCGTGGACTTGGTTCACCCAAGATCAAAAGTGAAGCTTGCGTCGCGGGCAGGTCTTGCACTCCTCTGTCACGAAAATTAATTTCGAAAATCTTGCGTGAACAGCTCCTCAACCTGGACTTGTTCCCCGATGAAAAATCTGGAAATAGAATTCGAGTTTGACTTTATTAAAGGGTCAAATTATGTGAGGGTCTTTTTGGGAATTTCATAAGGGGAAAATAAATTGATTTTCATTCAGTTTTCCTCACATTTACTCACTAAAAGCAAAACCCCAAAGCAAAGCACAATTGCTCTCACTTTTCTCTACTTTCTCTCTCTATTCAACCTCCATTGAAGAAGTTTTGAGTTTGAATAAGAAGACCAAATCCCTTAAATTTCTACTCAATTTCCTGCTAATTCTTCAATAAGGTATGGTTTGTTTTACTCTTGGGATTCTTTTTCCCCAAGAGGTCCCTCCAAAAGATGATTTCTAAATCCCCCCAAAATCTAGGTTTTTCTTCTACATGGTTCTTCTTTGAAAATCAAAATTATGAATCAATTGTGGTTGATTATGACGAATTAATGTTGTTTGAGTATAATATGAAGGTTAATTGATGATTTCGTATGAGATTTCTCTAGACTCATGTCCTTTCCCCAATTTCATGAAAACCTTGAATTGATATGGTTAAATTATGAATATTATGAATATGAATATTGACTACACTGTTGCTAATTATGTAATTTCTTGTTAAATGTACCTTGTTTCTGTATGAGTATGAACGTTCTTGGAAGGGTAACGAGGTACGTTGATTGGTTCTTCTTGGATTCAATTATGAAATTAAGAGTTACTTCGATAGCAATGCTTCTAAGTCTAATGGGTGGTTGCGATGTTGATGCTATGTATCCTCATCCTTAACCCCAGACTATTGAATTGGTTATGAATTATGCAAGTATGTTATGGTAGTATAATTATATGATTGAAAGTAGTTTCTCATGATTATAATTAAGTGTTAAGTTAAAAAATTACTAATGTGAACTTGTATGATGAAATAATAGGATTACTAAAGGGAATAATTGCTAGCAATGAAAGGGCATGTAATGATATGGAGGTCTCAAGTTTAGGAAGTCCGACCTCCCATATGGGTTTTCTCACGTAAGTAAGTACGGATTCCCTGATTATGTGTTGTCTCATGACATGAAAATCTCCATGTTAGTAAATTAAGGTTTCTAGAAGCAATCTCCTTGACCCTTAACTATGTGCCCACATAATAATCTAGCTTAGTGGATCAACCTAGATAGCTTGTATGAATGTTTACACCTTAGGCAAGTATTAACTCTCTCTTTTGGTGTGGGAGTTGAACACCGAATTCCATGTGGCTCAGATGGTCTCATGTCGATTATTGCACTTCTTTCCCTAACATAAAGTTGATGAATAAGTTAAGTATGTGAACTCTTATTGGGGTTGTCTTGAAGATTTCTACATAGTGTAAGGGAGGATATGGGACTTCTCTTAGTCATTTCACATGTGGGGTCCTATAGGATGACTCTAGTAGTGTTCTTTTATGATTATCACTTTGATTATGGTTATGTTAATAATCTATTAGTAGTATTCATGTATTAATCATGTTATGATGAATTATGAGAATATGGTATAAGTATGGAGTGGGTAGCTTATAGTGATATTTAGCCTTGGGTGGGATTATGGGGTTCTATCTTTGGCATTGCACAAGTATTGCTTGGGTGATCTATGTGTTGGGTTACTATATAGTTGAATTGAATTATTATCCTTTTGATATATGAATGCCGAGTTCAATTGATAGAAACCATGATTTTGACTAAATGGTCCTTTTCTCATGCAATGATGATTTTATGCATAGGAGCCATACTTAGTACATGTGGTTTGTACTAACCGATATTTTCTCCCTTTTTCCTAAACATGTTATGTTCGGGCCATTGAGGAGATTCATGGTCATTGAACAAAAAGACTTGGCTCTTTCCAATGTCAATTGGTGAGTCCTCATGAGTTTCGAGTATAAGCCACTCATCAAGCCTTATTAGTTTTGCATATGTTTTGAGACAATTATTCCATTTTCATGTTGAGACTTTCATTATAGACTATATGGCATATTGTAATAGACTAAGGGCTATGCCCAGGTTCTTGTGATTCATTTTATAGACGGTTTATTGTGAGACAAAGTGTTAGAATAAATTTCCATATATTGTATGTTATTTATGCTAGAATCCTATGTATGTAGAGGCCTATGTAAACATCATTGCTACATAAGTAAAAGTTTTAATTTTTCCATATTTTTTTGCCTATGATATGCTATGACGAAAGCTAAGAGGCTTGTCTTTGTCCTGTACGAGGCTGCCGCCCAAAGTAATGACTAGGGTGTACTTTGGATCATCAAAATTGGATACTATAATGCATGTATCATAAAGAGGGTCCAAACTATTGCTTCTAGTTCTTGAACTATGTTTCCCCCGTAGAAATACTAGCTATGCTCTGTTTATGTATTGCTACTATCTTGGCAATTAGTCCGCCTTCTTTCGGTGTAGGTTTTCATGACACTGGATTTAACATTAGGTCACGTGGTCTATGTCTGTTAAGGCACGATATTCCCAAAAGTAAATTGAAGTAATAAAGTGAAATCTAACGAGGGTGACCTAAGGGGTTTGACTTAATCTAGGCAGGGGTATGGGATTCTACCTATACATTCAACTAGTTAGACTTGAGTGAAGTTTTAGAAAGATGTTCTTATGTGCTTATAAATGAAAATGATATGTATATGTTGATCATACATGTTAATGACACTATGTGATATGGGTTTCACTTATGTACATGTGGTTAGTCTCTATTGTTTAAGTATAATGATGCCTAATCTTAATTATATAGTATGAAAAGTTGGGCATTACTTGTAGCTCTTGTTGGGGTTACTTGCTTGAGTGAGGCTATGAGCATTTACTTAGTCATTGCACTAGTTGACTTAATAGGGGTGTAGGAGTGATGGTCTTGCTTAGATTATGACGTTATGAAGTATTATGTATGCTTGTTGATATTATAACTTGATGATAGAGTTGTTTTGGTTATGTTCTCAATTATGTTGATATGCATGTTTACTTTACTAGACTTGCTAGTGTTGGTCTTGTAATGTACATGGTCTTGACTTAAGGAATATGTGCTTATTGACTTGTATGGTTCTCGATTGTGCATAAGTCTTTTCAAAGTGACTTTGAATGCTTTTGAATAAATGTCCCCTTTTACCATGATTTCTATATTGTATGTTCATATGATTCCATACTTAGTACAAGTGATGTGCTAACCCCATTTCTTCCTTTTCCCCCAACATTTTAGGTTTCGGTCGTTGAAGGGTGTGTGACCACTTACGAAGGATGGCTTGGCAAGTGTGGGTTTATCCTCAACTCTGAGGATGATGCCTTGCTATTACTCTATCATGTTTCTTTGTTGTAGTCTAAAGACAATCATTTCATTCTACTTGTTCCAAGAAATTGTTGTAAGACCTATTTGGCATTTATACATTTTGTAAGGGCTTATGCCAATGTTTATTTGACTCCGGTTAGATGGTTTAATATGAGACATCCATTTTAAGACTATGTTATGTATCTGATATAAATATGTTCAACAAAATTAAAATATTATGTAATCTTCTTATATGAAGGGTCTATGTATAATCGATATAAATATATTCTGTGTAAGGACTAAGTACACCTCATTAAAAATTGTATATGAATAGTTTTAAATTTTCCACATTTTAATTTATGAATATAATGATGAATGATAAGAGGCTAGTCCTAGTCCTCTTTGAAGACGATGACGCCGGTTACATTTAGGGGGTATTTCCCGGATATGATAGATTGTGTATGTGCATGTGTGAGGTTAAATTATGTTTGCTCTAAATGAAGGTATGTGATGATGATATACTATCAAGAGTCTCAACATATTGATAGGGTATCTTGTTAGGTAGACTTAGTTTTTCCTACTTGATACTAAATAGTATTGAATGAATGTATGAATGAATGTCTAGGATCAGTAGACCTAAAGTGGCGCCCTTCTAGAAATGAATTATATGGAACCTTGAATATGAAAAGGAGATAAATAAAGAAGTCTTGATCTGTAGACCTAAATAGTGCCCTTCTTGTGTGGAATGATAGAATTATAAATAAGTTTGCCGGAACGACGTGAGACCATCTTGACGAAAGTGATAACACCTATCCTAATTAACCTTGATGGGTAAACCCTTGGAGGTCCGTTCTTGGCAAAGGTATTATGGGTCGGTAGGTCGAATGATGGCGCCCTCTCTAATACACTTCTGTGAATGAACTTACTCTATGAGAACCAAGCAAAAGCACCGAGTGGATATTCTTGTGGTAGTAGCTCTACTTGAGTATGAGACTAGAGTACAGAGAATCCCTTGATATCCCTTAACCATGTGCAAACATGGGATGTGTCCTAGTTACACCTTTGGAAAGTAGAACACCTTTCACGATGTGGAATCCTTATGACACCATATTCCATACCTAACTAGTATGGTTTACATCGGTTAATGCCTATTCTCATCATGTGGTATGTGCACTCTAGTATTGGATAGAATCTATAACGTGTAGGTAGTTGAATGGGAAGCTATCTATACATGGCACGAGTAGGCCTTGAAAATTCTAGGATGAGTTCCCTAGGTCTTCTAAGACCATTATGTGATGTACCCTAATTGGTTATTTATCTCTTAAATGGTTTCAATGAATAATGTTCATTTAGTTAAAGTATGTTGAATAAAAAAGCTCTTAGTGTAATGACCCAAAGAACATCCTAGGTGTTACCGGCGTCTTAATCAATGTAGAGGCGTTACACTAGAGCTTAGCATACTTATGGCATATCATTGGTAGAGAAAAATGCAAAAAAATTTAAACTATTACATATAAAGTATACTTACACTTCTCAGATATCATATATGGAGTTAACATAGACTCATCACGTATAAACTTTCATAGAATTCTCATTTAGCATATTCAATTCATTTAAGTAGTCCAATGCATCGTCTCACATATACCCATCTAATAGAAAATTACAAAGTTTTGGCATAGCCCTTAAACTAGTATAATATGCCACATATAGAGTTACAACAAAGTTTTAACAGAAGGAATGAATAAATTTGTTTAGACATAGACAAAACTACTAAAGCTTTATATCTGGCAACATCCTCGGAACTTGAGGACTTACCAAAAACTTGGGAAATGATCCAAGTCTTCCATGCAAATGGCTTCGAATTCCTCAATTGCTCGAACCTATATTATTTGGAGAAAAGGGATCAAAATATGGTTTAGTACATCACATGTACTAAGTATGGTTTAAAAGCATAAAAATCATTAATGCACGAGTAAAGGGACATTTTAGTCACAACAATGCTTAGTATTAAATAATCTCAACGTGCACATATAGCAATATCATAAGCCAAACCCAAGATAATATCAACCCAACATGTAAGCAACTCAAGCAAAACATGTGCAATGCAAAGAATATAATCCCATAACCCTATTAAAAGCTAAGTATCACAATAAGAAACCCATTTCATGCATATAGCATATTATCACATTACATCATGACATGTTTTTTTCATAAAGATTACTCAGAACATACCAACATAGTCATAACCAACATAATCATAAATGAACACTACTAGAATCATCCCTCAGTATCCCACAAGTGCAATGTATAAGAGAACTCCAATACCCTTCCTCATACCATTTAGAAACCCTTAAAAAAGATCTAATAAGAGTTCACACATCTTTTTAATTCATTTGCTTTTTCATTAGGGAAAAAAGTTGCAATAATTGACATGAGACCATGAGAGATACATAGAATCCAGTGTTCTACTCCCACATTGAAAAGAGACAGTTAACACTTTCTTAAGGTGTATCCTTTTGTACATAATTGTCTAGGTGGATCCACAAAGCTAAATAGCTATGTGTGGACATAGTTAAGGGTCAAGTAGATTGTTAATAGAAATCCTTACTTGCTAAACGTGAGGTTTCAATCTCATGAGACAATACATATATTGGGGATTAAGACTTACTGAACATGAGGAAACCATGTAGGGAGATGGACTTGCAAAATGTGAGAACTCCATCTCATTTATATGCCCTTTCGGTGCTAAGCATCTATTCTATTTAGTAACCATCTTTAGTCAACACATAGTTCACATTAGCCTTTACTAAGACCTTATGTAAACCTCCTATCATAATAGATCTTAGGATACCATATGTGAGAACAATCCTTTTAACACATCATGAGGAGCAGCATAGACATAACCGACTTGTCGTCCCTGGAGAGGACTAAGACTAGCCTCCTAGAAATCGTCATTACATATCATAGGTTATGAAGTGCATAAAATTTAAAACTTTTCATATACATCTACATTATGAGGTTTACATGACCTCTCATTACACGTAGTGTATACATAGGGAGTTGACATAGACTCCTCACATGTGAATCTTACGTAGGCTTCCACTTTTATGTCATATAAACAATATAGTGTCTAATAGAGATGTCTCATATAAAACAATTTATGTCGGAGTAGAACAAATCGGTCATAGCTCTTATAGAAATGTATAATTGACACTTAGGGATTACCAAAATGTCTTGAAAAATAAGTGTGACACGAACGTCATTAGACTCGCAACTGACTTAGGTAGAATGAGAAAGGCATCATCTTCGGATCTTGAGGACATACCCACACTTGGAGAAACGATCCAAGCCTTACTTGTAAATTGGTCACGAACCCTTAAACAATCAAAACACAAAAATGTTTGGGAAAAAGGGAGAAATAGGGGCACATCACTTGTACTAACTATGGAAACATATGCACACATTATATAGAAATCATGCTAAAACGGACTTTTGTCCAAAACAATGCCAAGTTAGTTTGAAAACCCTTATGCACAATCAAGAACACATATAAGTCAATAATCATATACTCATTAAGAACATAACATATCAACACACGACCAACATCATCAAGTATAACCAAGTCAACATGTGTATATCATATTAGAACCATAGACAAAGCAACCCTAACATCATCTTATAACAATATATCATGTTCAAGAGTTCATAACATTATAACATAAGTAAAACCCTTACTCATAACTCCTTACCAAGATTACTAGTGCAATGATCAGGTGAAGCCTCATAACCCCACTCAACCAAGTAAACAAACCAAAGGATCATAAATAATGTCTAACTTCAAATGCATAGTATCACAAGTGTTCTTACACATTATTAAGAAATATAGACCATTAACATAAGAATCAACATAAGCATGTCATTCATCTCATATGTGCATAAGAGCCTAAGGATATCCTCCTAGGACTTCCTTCAAGGCCAACTAGTGCAACGTATACGTAGAGTCCCATAGCCTTACCTAGACTATGTCAAACCCCATTAAGTCCTCCTAGTTAGAGTTCAATCTATTACTTAATTTTACATTCAGGAAAATCTTGTCTTAACCAACATTAGACCACATGAGCTAATCTGGAATCCGGTGTAATGAAACCCTACACCAAAAAGAAGGTAAAATACTTTCCAAAACAGTACAAAACATGACCATAGCGTGTAGGTTAATAGATCAACTAGTATTCATTTGGAGGCAACATAAGTCAATAACTAGGAGATATACTTGGGACCCTCTTTATACCTTTGGAATTATAGTTTCCAATCTCATGAGTACAATAGTGAACCTATCTTCCTTACTTGGGAAGGGACACTCCTCATTACTACTTCACTCGATGCTAAGCTAGAGTCCCTTTTCAAAATGTCTTACTTTAATGATCATAACTAAGTTTAGGTCATAGGAGAATAACTCCTAGTATTGTCATATTAATTATCTCAATAGGAATTGCATGAGAACACCTTTCAATAAACCTTCATGTGTAAGGTTAGCACATTAACATCATTATATCATAGTAAGGCACAGAGGTACTTCATAATCAAACTTTTATGATTACAACATAAGCATAATCTCAAAGTCTCATTATCAATACATTTCAATTGTATCATCATACCACACCTACTTTATCCAATTACAAGACATACTTCAATTGAAATTCATCACCAAGTACAAGCTATCATAATTAAAGTAAAGATTTACGATAACAATTACTTACCCAATCTCCTTCAAAATCCATCATCATGGTCTTACCATAAACAAACAAATCCCATTCAATAATAGGTGTAAGAACAACATTCAATAGTAAATAACACAATAACTAGGTCAATTGCATCATCAGTATTCAAGTTAACTTCAATTTATAACCTAGGGTTAGGGGGAAGAGGTTCATCATGGATTCTTGAAGAAATAGATCGAATCACAACAATACATTACCCTTGGTAGTACCTGAATGAATTAGAATAGATAAAACAAGTCTAACAATGAATACACTAATCAATTCACATAAAAATATAAGCAAGATCCAAGATTTGGGAAAATTAGGGGTAAAGACATAAATCGATCGAAATCCCCATAAATTAACATCAATTACTAAACATTCTACACTTTTTTGGTCATGGGTTAGCACAATTATACATAATCAATCATCAATTTTAACTTTAGAAGAAAACCCATTTATAGAATAAAACCCTAAGAATTGGGTGATTTAGAAATCAACTTTGAAAGTACTTCTTGAGGAAATTTATCCCAAGAGTGAAGAACCCATACCTTAATGAAGCTTAATCCACAAAATTCAAGTGAAATACTAAGGAAATTTTTCTTATTCTTCAAGCTTTCTTATTTCTTTAATGGAGGTTGAATAAAGAGTGAAAGTAGAGAGAGGTGAGAGCTTTTTGGTTTTAATTTGGGGATTTAATTTGAGTGAGTAAATTTGAAGGAAAACTGACTTAAAATAAGTAGGCCCCCATGAAATACCTAAAATAACCCTCACATAAGTTGATCTTCAATGAAGTCAAACTTTAATTCTAAAATTCAGATTTTTGTTGGGGAATAAGTCCGCGATGCGGAGCATCTTCCGCAAGATTTTTCTAGATTAATTATTGAGACAGAATAGTCCAGCGATGTGCCCACGATGCAGAATTGATTATTTTTCCAGAGGACCAAGTCCGCAATGCAGACGTTTTTCAGCCAAGTTCAATTTGATTGGTACTTTGGCAGCTTGCTTGGCTAAGTTTTGGGTCCTTTCGTGGACCCCTAGGGCTATCCTTGGGGGGTCGGATCTAGAATTTTTTACCCTATATACATTTTTTTACCTATTAAAAGTATTTATACAAGTTTTAGACTTCATATGACACATCCAAACCTTCACAAAACCTAAGGTCGTCTTAGTAATTCAATATACTAGCTTCCGGACGTCATGGACGTTTCCTGACACCTTGAGTCTAAAACATCCTAAATAGTTTATAAACATCATTTAGGCTTAGAAACAGTGTTTTAATGTTTATTTAATCATGTGAGTATCTATCTTAGGTCATGTACTTTCGGAGTGTTACACCTTTCACTTTAGGAACCATAAACAAGTGAGTAAACCTTTCACTTAATTTTTTATAATCATGAAAACTACTTTCAATCAGATAATCAACATATATAACATAATACTTTTCGTAAACATCACAACAATACATTAGACATAGAATCATCACTATCTAAGAATGAGTCAACAATCATACCTTCTTTCCCTTCATGGGACTTCACACTTCAATCACCAAATAATTTATAACCAATGCATAAAAAAAGGTAATTCATGAAGTAATTTCATAGTTAACATCAAAGTAAACCATTATCATGTTCGTCCCCTTCAACTTCACCTTACAAAATAAAAGATTTGGGGAAAATTGGTGAAAGACATGGGTCCAAGAAGAAATAATTTGAAATAATCAATTAACCACCAATATATACTTAAAATACATAAATTTATCATAATTCATCACAACTAATTCGTAATTTCATTTTCAAAGAAGAACTATGTAGGGAGGAAAACCCTAGTTTTTGGGGAATTTAGAAATCATCTTTTGGAGGGACCTCTTAGGGAAAGGAATCCCAAGAATAAAATAAACCATATCTTACATATAAATAGTCAAGAATTTTAGTCGAACATTAAGGTATTAGGTATTCTTCTTCAAGCTTTAAGGTTTCTTCAATGGAGGTTGGGGGTTGAGAGAGAATGTATAGAGAGATGGGAGAAATTGGGTCTCAATTTGTGTTTGAATTTAGAAGTTGGAATGGGGTTATAATTTACCTAAAACCATTAAATAGTCAACCGCCAAAATACCCAAACTACCCATGATTATGTTGGACTTTTAAAATCATAGTCCAACATGACCTCAAGTTGAAAACCCCGTGCAATTTCACGCCCCACTTCACGAGCCATGAAGTGCTTAATGACTCATGGTGGTTGGTTTTAGAGTTTGTGGAAGTAGCTCCCTCAATGTGACACCTAAAATATTTTCTATATACACTTCACGAGTCCCTCCCTCTTTTCGTGAACATGCACTACGGCCCGTCAGGTGGCTCGTGGTTCTTTGGTCAGTATCTTCCTCAAAACCACGCATTTTCAAAACTTTTAAGGCAATACCATGGGCAACCAAATCCTTCCTTCAAGTGCACCACGCGTCTTGAAGTGACTCATGGTGCCTTGGATAGTAGCTAGTACAAGGTGGCATTCCTCATCCATCAGCAAGGCATTTTCACGAGCTCCCCACTTGGCCGTTGTCATGACCATGAGCCCTGGTCATGCTCCTGAAGGTTGAGGCTATAGCCTCCCTTTGGGGGCAGTCTGAGCCTTTCGACTTGTCTTGCCCCTAAAGCGTGGGCACTCCTCCCTTCGCCTTGACTCTTAGACCCTTTATTATTTCTTATACCCTATCCATAACCTCCACAAGTTTAAACCCTTAAAATCCCTTTTTGAACAACTCTTACACCTCTAGCACCACCCTAGTTTAGGTTACTACTTTACTGGACATTATGGTCATTTCTTAGTGTTTTGGCTCTAAGATTTCTCAATGAAGTTATTTAGACTTATTTAGGTCTAGAATCGCCATAAATCTTGTTGTGAGGCTCTAAGATAGGTCATAGAATTTTTGGTGTGTTACAATATCCTCGTCTTAGGAACATTCATCCCCAAGTGAAACCTTAAACTGTTCAAGGGAATAGGAAGGAAGAATCAAGATTAGAATCCCAATGACAAGCAATATCATAATGAGTCATAGCTCATGTAGGAACCCTCAACTCCTTTCAACACATAATCATAGGATAAAAACACTGGAACTAACCAACAATTCATAACACATAAGAGCTCATCATTTCATATAACATAAGGAGGAACTACCTTCTCCATCCAAATATGAGCTCAACATGATTTTTTTGTACCAGCCCGTATTACGGATAATATTGTTCTATTCTTGTTATACTGGACTTATAGTATACGTGAGGGACCATATTCCTTATATGATTAGTATTGGCTTAAACTATCTCGGGAAGTGATGTGATGCCTTCAACGTTTCAACTTTTGTACTGTAAGTTAACTCCAACATAATTATTTAAACTAGATACATTAAGGTAGTAATTGAGCTTAAAGTTGAAGTTAAGTTCTAAGTTGAAGGAAAAACTAATAATATTAAGAAAATGGAGTAAAATAGTTGACTTTATTCCTTGGCTTGATTATGCTAGCAGCTGCATCACCTACTTGAGCTATATGTATATAGGTAAAGCCCAAGTGAAAGCAAGTAGGTGCATCATCTAGTTTCACCTTTTGATATACCTGATGTAAATAAGAAGGTGCATCACCTACTTGACCAATTAGTGGCTAAAAATTGACAAAAAATGAGGAGGTTCTAGAGGATATTTTTGTGGTTAATAAAGATCCATATAAATCCAATATGAGATGATCATTTTACCCATTTTATACATAAAAATGAGAATTAATTCTAGCTCTCTCTCTCTCTCTCTCTCTCTTATCTTAAAGATTAAACCAACAACCTTAAAGTTCTTCAAGGGTTCTTGAATTTCACATCCAGAAATGACATCCTCCAAGTTAGAAGAAATATTGGATTGCAACCGGCATACTTAACCTCTAGGAGGTCTTGTACAAGACCATACATATCATTCATCGCATAAACATAGTGAATAGTAGTGCGGAATTAAAACTTTTCACAAACATACTTCATAGTCTTAAAACTCCTTCATATAAAGCAAGAGAAAATACTAAGTCTCAATGTCATCATCTTAAAACACAAGAATACTTTGGACACGGCCTATACTTCAAATCTAGTATAGATATAGTCAGTCTATTACAGTACTTCAAATAAAAAACATAAAAAACATATATGCCCTCAAGTTAAATTAGGACATACTTAAACTTCTCTTGAACGATCCTACGATCTAAGTCTTCACTTCGCAAAAGCTCCTCACCTACCAACTACTATAGAGAAAGATAAAAGCATGGATTAGTATAACTACATGTACTAAGTATGGCATAACAGATAAAAATAATAAAAACATACATTTAGCAGAAATATGCATCTTTTCATTCAAAAATGATATTATAATTATAAGAAAAACATTTAACAAAATAGAAACACATAAGATAACATTTAAGCCAAAGATCACATTTTTATAAGTCACTTTCCAGTAACTCGAATCACTGTTACAGTGAAGTCCCTTCATTGTACAGTGAAGTTGCTCGTCTTCCGCCTTCACATCTTCTAATATGTAATTTTCCCACTTAAAGCTATCCTAAGACTCACTTATGTAACACCAAGAGAGACCACATATACAACCTCTCTAGGCATACCTAAATGACCCTCAAGACTACTTATGATTTGTCACATACACTCTTAGAAGACATCATAAACATTAATGCAAGACTCTTTTACCAAAGGTGACTCTAAGTCTCATTTGACTTATTTGTGAAACGACCGCACAAATAATCCCTTATACACATGCTTAAGATATCCTATGGACTACCTAGGGTGGAATCATTCTAACTAAGTGTATCAACATATATATAATATGATATTTCTTTATCAATGGCTATCAAAAGACTTACTTAAGTAGATCAAGTAGATAACGTCCATGATTGACCTCTTCAAGACTACCTAACTAATCCTTAAGACTTCTTAAGATCGGATCATGTCCACATAATCAACGTCTTCCCTAACTAAAGCCATTATTAAGACAGATCTAGGTAAGATACGAAGTGACCATTCCTATTCCGCCTTCACACCTTAAATAGAAAACCAACTACTCTAGATAAAGACTTATTCCATCTACATGCTTCATAACATAGGTAATTAGTTTATTCGTTCATTAAGAGTTTTATACATTACATAAAGGACATTCAAGTAATGGTCTTGAACATGACCTAGGGACTCCAACTATCACCTTCAAAGTCTATTGTGCAATGTCTAGATAGTGTCTTATACTACCTAAACTTCATAGAACTTCTCTAATGCTAGTAAGTTATCCTAGATGATGAGAACAGGAAATAACCAACATAGATCATGATAGATAGACATGGAATACGGAGTTATAACCTACTCCATTGAGGGTGTTCTACTTTCTAATGGTAGAACTTAGACACATCCCATGTAGGCACTTGGTTAAGGAATATGAGTGACATGCTTTGTAATCTAGTCGCATTCTTAACTAGAATTACTTCCCTTACCATACTCACTCAGTGCTAGCCTTCGTTCTCATATAGTAATTTACACTTAGGTTCACATAAAAGGATTCCATAAAAAGTTTATAATCCTATTACATTTACCATAACAAAAAGGTCCTCCTTAGGCTACCTTTCAATGTCTACTAGAATCTCATGATGACTTTTCTAAGAATTAATATGCTGTCATTCCAGTCAATTAATTAACCTTAAGTCTATCATTCCTTTACTTTGAAGAATAACATTTCGGCTTATGACTTCAACATTCATAAACTTACCACTAAGTTTAAGTTTTCACATAAAAGACCCTCTTAACTTCATTTAAGGTCACATGTAATTCCTTTATTCAAACCTAAGATCTTTAAAATCCTAAGTCAAGACATCACATATCCATAATAATATATACATCAAGTAAGGGACACAAGTCAACCAAGACAAGACACCACATACTTCACTTTAACTCATAATATATGCCATTCAAACACATAAATAAAACTATATCATCTTCAAGTAATCCTATACATTATCATATCATCATCAATGTGACAAGCATAGACATATATAGTAAAGTAGGAATAAACAAGATTCAACCGTAAGACTTTACATAAAAGGTCAAAGTCATAGTCTAACATGATTACCTACATAACATCATTAGAACATATATATTTTGACATTGCTTAAAATGTAGATATATATCATCATAATTCACATAATCAAATACACAAATATAAACATTGCTTGAAGTAGTGCCGACAAGGCCATGATTGTCATATTGCATAAAGTAATGCCGACAAGGCCACATCAATTGTAAGTAAAGAACACTACCCCGCCCCCATAAGTGTACCATACCAATAAAAACATAATTGAAGTATAACCGACATCAAAATAAAGGTAATAGGGCAGCATACCACCACTCCATCCTCAAAACCTCAAGTTGATAGCAAATCAACCAATTCAACACCATAAGGCTCTTATATGTGGCCATGAACAATAATTCCATATAGAAACTATGAAAATCAATGAAACTAGGTCAATTCAATTGAGATTCATCAATATAATACAACCTAGATATCAATTGAACACAATTCGTACATCATTAAAAAGCTTCATGAAATGAGACAGTTCAACTTGAAAACTTTAGAAAACATCTTGAGTATTGGGGCTTCTTGATGAAGAGGGTTTCAAGGATCAAAATACATACCTTGATGAAGCTTTTCTTCACTTTAATGAAGAATCACCACTCAGTTTGTCACCTTAATCCCTTTCTTGAGTTTGGACTTCAATGGAGTCCTACAGAGAATTCTAAGAGATTTTGGGATTTTAATTTAGAGGAATTAAATCTTCTAAGTGTAAACACTAATATACATGTTTATAATACCCAAAATACTCCCTAACAAACTCAAAACATTCTATTTGGAAGTGGGGTGATATTATAACAGTGAGGCTGTAGAGGAAAATAGGCCATCGATGGTTGGGTAGTCGACGAACCCTTTTTCCACAAGCACACCATCATGTCCTTCCTTCGTCGAGTTAAGAGGCTTTACATGGTTCTCCTCCCTTCCAAGTCTATATCCCTACCAACAACACCAATCGGCGGGGGTGTCGATAGGCCCACGAGTCGTTGATGCCTCCGTGGTTTGGGGATGCCTGGTACAGTCTTTACTCCAAGTATGGGTCCTCCCTCAAGGGCCCTTGGTTGGTCCTTAGGGATGTTTGACCAGACATTTCCAACCCAAACATGATTGTATATGATTTTATCACCTCTCAAATTAATTTCTTCCAAAACTAACACGTAAAACTCAACGAAACATGCTTAGACACACAAGGTCGTTTCAAGGAAAACCTTTCCACATTAGAATGTTAGGATCTAGTTCACCTAAGTTATTTTCAAGGTCTTACAATCTCCCCCACTCGGACACCATTCGTCCTCGAATGACGCTTACCACTCTCCGAACACTTCCAAGAATAGATATTTAACTAGTAGCTTATAAACATACTATTCAACACAAAGAAGAAAACATTAATTTCACATAGTCAAGAGATTCACAACAGATTAAGAACTAGAAGACAATTCTATAACTCATCATGCTTCAAAACTCACATGCTTCATTCTAAATAACGAAAAGTCATTTTATATTCAATATCATAATCATATACATTAGTTCTAACCACCTTACAACAATTTTAGACCAAAGAATCAATTAGTCAATTTCTTAAAAATATTACTGTGAGCTACCAACACCCTTATAGTGAATTCATCAAAAAAAAATTCAAAAATCTATATTTTAGTCAATTCATGATACAAACGTTCTAATGTGTAAAGTAACATCATATAAAAATATGTTACCACATGATCATAACTTCATAAAACACATGATGCAAGAAGCTAATAGAATTGAATTTAAAAAAACTCCTAAACACAATGCACATACAACATACTTCTATATCATTCTATGCCATCTTCTAACCATACTCGCCCACTTAGAAGGAACTTATATTTCTAAAAATAAATGCAAGGACTTACCCTCATCATCATCACCATTTTCATCCGTTTTTGATCCTCTAGTTTGGAATGCATAGAAAGGCCTCTTTGTTGGAGCATCATCCTTTGGAACACTAGGAGTAACCTGCATACTCTCTCTTCCTCTAGTATTAATCATAGGACAATCTATCACTTTATATCCTTCCTTAGCACAACCATAGCTACTCCCGGTACCCAATAGACACTCAACATAATGTTTCTTTCCACAAGTGACACATGTAAGCTTGACATTATGAGAAGCACCTCCTCTCTCCAATTAAACCTTAACACTGTTAGGTTCTTCATGAACTTGTGCCCTCTTCTTAAACCTAGGTTGCCCTTTATCACTAGTACTACTCCTTTTCGAACTTCTAGACATCCTCCTAAGTTTGTAGTCTTTAATTTATTGTGCGTATACAATGAGTCTAGATACAATCATATAATCATGTAGCACCGCCGTACAACATTCTTCCCTACCTAAGTCTGCGAATGCGGTCACGAAGCAACTCATTTCATACCTTGGGTTAGACACAAGAGAAGGGGAATATCTAGATAACATTGAGAACTTCAAAGAGTATTCCTCAACACTCATAATTCCTTGTTTCAAATTTATAAACTCCTCCACCTTAACTTCCATCTTCTCACAGGGAAAGTACTAACCCAGAAAAGCTTCTTTAAATTCCTCCCACTCAATAGGACCAGATACCTCTAGCCTATTATCCTTCCATTGATTGTACCATATTTAAGAAATATCCCTCAATTTATATGAAGCAAACTCCGCTATCTCCCTAGATGTAACCAACATAGCTCTCAACACCTTGTATACTCCATCAAGAAACTCTTGGTATCCTTTCCCACCTTAGAGACAAGAATGGTAGGAGGATTCATCCTCACAAAATCTCTTAACTTATACGTCATAGTCCTCTTTACAACATTTACCCTAGGAATCATACTCAAATCTATTTGAGTAGTGACGACTTGGGATAAAGCAACCAAAGCCTCTCTAATCTACCTATTAGTCAACTCCGGATGAACCACTGGAACCTCATTACCTCATTCCACATTAGGGACTTGATCACCTTAAGAACCTTGAGCACCATTAGAACCTTGAGGAACTTGCTCAACTTCCTCAATTTGAGGAGGGATCTGCTCTTACACCTAATTCTCTCCAACTCTTCTATCCGGTGTACTCCTCGTATTCACCTTCCTAGAAACACAAGGAAAACCATAATAAAAGAATACTCATAAATTTTACTCTACGCCACGACATAGGAGTAGAAAAGAAGGGAAACTCTATTGTCCTATAGCCTATCGCCTATAGATGTGTCGCGACTCACAAAGATGGTCAACACTCTACTAAACATGACTTGATGAGACATTTCGTCCAAATACTACATTCACAACCTATGCTCTGATACAAAGCTTGTCACATCCCGAAACCACAAACTAGAAGTTAGGGGCAATCTCGGATTGCAACCGGTGTACTTGACCTCTTGGAGTTACATATCATTCATTGCATAAACATAGTAAAAAGTAGTGTGGAATTAAAAATTTTCACAAAACATACTTCATAGTCTTTAAAAACACTTTCATGTAAAGCAAGAGAAAATACTAAGTGTCAATCTAATCATCTTAAGACACAATAATGCTTGGGGCATGACCCATACTTCATTAATAGTGTAGAAATACTTAGTCTATTACAATACTTCAAATAGAAAACATAAAAGACATATATTCCCTCAAGTTAAATAAGGACATACTTCAACCTCTCTTGAACGATGTTACGATCCAAGTCTTCACTCCCAAAAGCTCCTCACCTACCTAGAACTATAGAGATAAATAAAATCATGGATTAGTATAACCACATTAACTAAGTATGGCATAATGCATAAAAATCATGAAAATGAACATTTCGTAGAAATATGCATATTTTCATTTAAAATCATATTATAATCATAAGAACAACATTTAACAACTTAAAATCACATAGGATAACATTTATGCAAAATATCACTGTTATGCCTCGTATTTTTTTATATACGTAGTGCGCATCGTGATCTAGAAGACGTAAAGAAATATTAGGCAAGGATGTTATTTCCAAATGTGATATTAAGTATGAGTTGGCTAATGTAAGTGCCATTAAATTTAAGTGAGGGATTAATTAGTGGCTAATTTGGACTGATTTAATTCAATGGGCCCCACCACTCAAGGCAAAAATTAAAAAGGGATCAGATTGTGGGCTGGCCTTAGTGGACAGGTGTAGAGGGGGGCTGCCTCCACTTCATACTATTAAATGAGGTGGAGAAATCCACTCCATGCTATATAAAGTGGTGAAATGCATTGCTGCATATCATCTTCTTCTTCACCACTTGTCTTAGGCAGCCATGGAAATGGAGAAACCAACCCTGCAACTCTTGGCCAGCAGCTGCAAATAATTTGGTTAGTAATCTCCTTGTTTGGTGTGTTAATTCTTTAGAATACCCTTGTTAATTATCCATTAATTTTAAGAAGGGGGCGTGACCAGTAGCTTAGGAAGTTTGTTTTAGTTATTGAATGTGCTAAGTATGAATGGAAACCATAATCGGATTATTAGTGGTGTCATGTTGGTGCTTGGGCTGTTTATATGATTCTTTGGGTTATATGTGTTATTGGTATTGCTGTGGATAATTTGGATTGTTGTCGGATTGGGACGAAGTAAGGAAAATAGGGGAGGTGCTGCCGAATTTTCGTTAGATTATTAGCTAGCTTACAAGAAAGTAAAGCACGATGTTTATCTAATTGCGGCACGATTGTTGCTTGTTATAGATTAATAGCTTGAGCAGTAAATATTGGACGTGCGGCTCAATTATACGGTATGTAACGCTGTCCCTTCTTTCTTTGCTTGGCATGACTTTTAAAAATAAGCGAATAACGGACAGATTTGATACTTACCTCTAAAGCGTCTAGGTGATGTATATTCTTGCTTCCACAATTATTCCTCTATATATCGATTATGTCTAAGGCTATGATGATCTCTAATATCTATGGTAATGCTTCTTAGAGTCATTGAAATTTTACGTTTTCATATCGTATTAAAGGTTCATAATCTTGATAAAACATTAATCTTTGGTAATACTCCTTGCTGGTTCACGTTGATTGTTCTATTGAGTTATAAGAAATGATTTTAATTGCATATGGTTGCTCATAATATTCTGCTCGTGCATAGAGTCATTTATCATTTCACCGAGTCCCGGGCCGGGTAATGTTCGTGCGGAGTTTCTTGCATATGTCAGCGAGTTCCTCACTAGAGGGCCGGGTATGTATATTATATATATGATTGGTGATGAGGATGGTTATGATGATGATGATGACGGTGATGACGTGATGATTATTTTGCCGAGCCCCTTACTAGGGAAGCTGGGCACCTTAAATGTTAAATATATGCATGATTTTCACTTAAAAAGTATATGTGTAGCGATATTTTGTTTCGACTTGCCACATTGGTATCCTGTCATCTTTACCTTATGCTTTACATACTCAGTACATTGTCCGTACTGACCCCCCTTTCCTCGGGGGGCTGCGTTTCATGCCCGCAGGTGTAGACGCGCAGTTCGGTGATCCTCCCGCCTAGGATATCTACTCTGCTGATTGGGAGAGCTCCACTGTTCCGGAGCCCAGTCGTTTTGGTACATAACTTTTGTGTAGTCTTTTGCTCGTCTATGGGTATGGCGGGGCCCTGTCCCGTCGAGTTTCACTAATGTACTCTTAGAGGTCTGTGGACATTATGTGGGTTGTATATATATGTTTTGGATAATGGTCTGGACATGGTTTGTTTGGGATGTCCGTTTGTACAGGGGCAGCCTTGTCGGCTGCGTACATCATTATGCTTTGAATAGTGGCAGCCTTGTCGGCTCGCGTATGCTGTTATGGTTGAACGGTTATGACTCCTTATGAGATAGGTCCTCTTATATATATATGACGTTGGGGTTGGCTTGATTTGATTAAATTCCATATTGTCTTAGTTTCAGTTGGTCATACTTAGCAGGTTTGTATGTGGGTGTCCAAAACGGGCACTAATCACGGCCTATCGGGTTGGGTCGTGACAAAGAGTGGTATCAGAGCGGTTCTTCCTCGGAAGTGTCTATAGACCGTGTCTAGTAGAGTCTTGTTTATCGGTGTGTTGTGCACCACATCTATAAACAGGAAGCTACAAGACATTTATGATGTCATTCTTTCTTCTTATTCTAGATCGTGCGATAGAGCTATATTAACAGGATAATCCCTCTCTAACGAATCCGTGTGTTTTCAGCTATGCCTCCAAAGAAAGTGACAGCCGCCCAGAAGGGAAAATCAGTAGCAGAAGGTACTAGTCAGACCCGAAGAGTTACTAGGGCCCGTGCCCAGTCTATGCCTGGTATTATGCTCCAGTCGGAGAGCTCTGCTACACCCCCACCGCCAGAAGAGCTTAGAGCAGCAGCAGCTCCAGTTCGGAGGACACCACCAGCCCCCGAGGCCCCAACATCTGAACCTCCAGCTCCTCAGTCAGGGGCGGAGGATAGGGCCATGAGAGATGCGGTTCAATTGCTGACTAGATTAGTGGCAGATCAGGCTCGCAGGCATGGACTAGGAGTTGATCATGCGGACAGATCTGATAGCTTAAGGGCTCGTGACTTCTTAAGTTGTAATCCTCCAAAGTTCTTTGGGTCAAGGCCACAGGATGATCCGCAAGAGTTTATTCGTCAGATGCAGCGTACATTGAGGATAATCAAGGCTTCGGAGACCGAGTCTGTTGAGTTGGCTACGTATCGTTTGCGGGATGTAGCTATTAATTGGTATGAGTCTTGGGAGTTATCTAGGGGTGAGGGTGCCCCTCCAGCGGTATGGGATGAATTTGTGGAGGCTTTCCAGGGCCACTTCCTGCCTCCAGAGATGAAGCGAGCTAGAGTCGATAAATTCTTGCGTTTGAAGCAAAATGGCAGGAGCGTTCGAGAGTATAGCCTCGAGTTTGATTCATTGGCTAGGCATGCGCCTACTATTGTGGCTGATATGGCAGACAGGGTACATCGTTATGTGATGGGATTGGATCGTTATCTGATTGACGGTTGTATGGCAGTGACTCTTCAGCCAGGTATGGACATTGCTCGGGTGCAGGCATATGCACAGGGGGTAGAGGATCGACACCGGGGACGTCAGCCAGATAGAGATTATAATAGAGGCCAGCATAAGAGGGCTAGATCAGCAGGTTATCCTGACGAGTTTCAAAGCGGGCAGTCTCAGCAGCATGTTAGATTTTCTTCCTAGCCAGCACAGAGTGCACCCCCACGTTTTATGGGTAGGGGGTTCGATCGTATGGGATATTCGGAACCTGGTCAGAGCTCTAGGGCGTCAGGGTCACAGATGGGCAGGGGTTTGAGCCAGTCGAGGCCACCTTTGCCTCGGTGTTCTCGTTGTGGTAAGTCCCATCCTGGGGAATGTCGTTGGGCTACAGGTGCGTGTTTTTCTTGCGGCCGTCAGGGCCATACTATGAGGGAGTGTCACCTTAGAGGTAGTGCAGGTGGTATGGCACAGCCTACAGGGTCCGTTGCTGGTTCATCTTCTTCTGTGGCTATGCGCCCTACGGGGCAGGGTATTCAGGCACCAGCAGGCCGTGGTAGAGGACGTGGTGGAGCTTCCAGTTCTAGCGGTCCCTCAAACCGTATATATGCTTTGACTAATAGGCAAGATCAAGAGGCGTCACCTAATGTGATCACAGGTATATTATCACTATTCTCCCGAAGTGTGTATGCATTGATAGACCTAGGTTCCACCTTATCATATATATCTCCCTTTGTTGCTAGTAGGATCGGAATAGAGTCTGAGTTGATAGAACCATTTGAGGTAGCTACACCTGTAGGAGATTTTGTCATAGCTACGCGAGTATATAGGAATTGTTCAGTAGCTATATATAGTCGTCATACCGTAGCAGATCTAATAGAGTTAAATATGATTGAGTTTGATATTATCATGGGCATGGATTGGTTGGCTGCTTGTTATGCTAATGTTGATTGCAGAGAAAAGATAGTTCGATTTCAATTTCCAGGGGAACCGATTATAGAGTGGAAGGGAAGTACAGTATCGCCGAAAGGTAAGTTCATTTCATACCTCAAGGCCGGAAAGATGGTTAGAAAAGGCTATATTTACCATCTGATTAGGGTGCATGACATAAAGGCAGAGGCACCGACTCTTCAATCAGTCCCGGTAGTTAATGAATTTCCTGATGTATTTCTTGAGGAACTTCCAGGCCTTCCTCCAGAACGGGAGATAGAGTTTACTATAGATGTACTGCCAGATACCCAGCCTATATCTATACCTCCTTATAGAATGGCACCTGCTGAGTTGAAAGAATTGAAAGAGCAATTGAGGGATTTGCTAGAAAAGGGCTTCATCAGGCCTAGTACGTCACCTTGGGGAGCACCAGTACTGTTTGTGAGGAAGAAGGATGGGTCGCTGCGGATGTGCATTGATTATAGGCAGTTGAACAAAGTAACAATAAAGAACAGGTATCCCCTCCCAAGGATTGACGATCTATTTGACCAGTTGCAGGGTGCAAAGTGTTTTTCAAAGATAGACTTGCGGTCAGGTTATCATCAGGTGCGGGTAAGGGAGGCAGATATTCCAAAGACAGCATTCCGGACCCGATATGGGCATTATGAGTTTAGAGTGCTGTCTTTTGGGCTGACTAATGCTCCAGCTGTATTCATGGATTTAATGAATCGAGTATTTAAACCATTCCTTGATATGTTTGTTATTGTATTTATAGACGATATTCTGGTCTATTCACATTCAGAAGAGGAGCATGCAGATCATTTAAGGACGGTACTTAGGGTGCTTCAGCACCAGAAGTTGTATGCTAAATTTTCTAAGTGCGAGTTCTGGTTAACTTCAGTGGCATTCTTGGGGCATATTATTGGAGCTGATGGTATTCGGGTAGATACGCAGAAGATTGAGGCAGTAAAGACTTGGCCCAGACCTACGACACCTACTGAGGTACGCAGCTTTTTGGGGTTAGCAGGATATTACAGGAGATTCGTAGAAAAGTTTGCCTCAATTTCAGTGCATTTGACAAGGCTAACTCAAAAGGCAGCCAAGTTCCAGTGGACAGATACTTGTGAGCGAAGCTTCCAGCTATTAAAAGACAAATTGACTACAGCTCCAGTCCTAACTCTTCCAGAGGGACCAGACGGCTATGTTATTTATTGTGATGCTTTGGGTGTTGGGATAGGATGTGTATTGATGCAGCATGGCAAAGTTATAGCCTATGCCTCCCGACAACTTAGGAAGCATGAAAAGAACTATCCTACTCACGATCTGGAGTTAGCGGTCGTGGTTCATGCCTTGAAGATATGGAGACATTATTTATATGGTGTCCATGTGGACATCTATACAGATCGTAAGAGTCTCCAATATATCTTTAAACAGAAGGAGCTGAACTTACGATAGAGGCGGTGGTTAGAGTTGCTAAAGGATTATGATGTTGATATTTTATATCATCCAGGGAAAGCGAATGTTGTAGCAGATGCTCTTAGCCGTAAGTCCATGGGTAGCTTGATAGATGTACAACCAGAAAGGAGGGATATGGTTCAGGAGATTCAGCGGCTATCCAGCCTTGGAGTCCGTCTAGCTAATTCGGAAGATAGTGGAGTTTCTATTCGAGAGGTTGCTGAGTCCTCAATCATAGATGAGGTAAAGAGACACCAATACAAGGACCCTATTCTGGCACAGTATAGAGATGCAGCTCTTCAAAAGGAAAAGACCCCATTTAAGGTTACACCTGATGGAGTGTTACGATATGAAGGCAGATTGTGTGTACCCGATACTGCGGGGCTACGACGGCAAGTTATGGGAGAGGCACACTCTGCCCATTATTCTATTCACCCAGGGTCAACAAAAATGTATCATGACCTCAGATGCTTATATTGGTGGGATGGCATGAAAAAGGACATAGCAGAGTTTGTTGCTCAGTGCCCAAATTGTCAACAAGTCAAGATCAAACATCAAAAGCCTGGTGGATTATTACAGGAGATAGAGATCCCGACTTGGAAATGGGAGATGATTAATATGGACTTCATTACAGGCTTACCTCGCACTCAACGGAAGTATGACTCTATATGGGTTATTGTAGATAGGCTGACGAAATCGGCCCATTTTCTTCCAGTCAGGACTACTTATTCGGCTGAAGATTATGCGAGGTTATATGTCAGGGAGATAGTGAGACTTCATGGGGTTCCCACGTCCATTATATCAGACAGAGGAGCTCAATTTACAGCCAACTTTTGGAGATCGTTTCAGAAGGGATTGGGGACACAGGTGAACCTTAGCACAACATTTCACCCTCAGACTGATGGGCAGGCTGAGCGTACTATTCAGACACTAGAAGATATGTTGCGGGCCTGTATTATTGACTTCAAAGGTAGCTGGGATGACCACTTGCCGCTCATTGAGTTTGCCTATAATAATAGCTACCATTCTAGTATCCAAATGGCACCGTACGAGGCCTTATATGGGAGGAAGTGCAGATCACCTATTGGTTGGTTTGATGTTGGCGAGACTAAGTTAATAGGCCCGGATGTGATTCAGCAAGCTGTTGACAAGGTGAAGCTTATTCAAGAAAGATTATTAGCAGCCCAGAGTCGACAGAAGTCATATGCAGATAATCGGCGTCGAGATTTGGAGTTTCAGATTGGTGACTGGGTATTCCTGAAGGTATCACCCATGAGGGGTGTGATGAGATTCGGCAGGAAGGGGAAGCTCATTCTGAGATACATTGGGCCTTATCAGATTGTTCGTAGGATAGGCAAGGTTTCCTATGAGTTGGATCTACCATCTGATTTGGAGGCGGTACATCCAGTCTTCCATGTATCGATGCTACGTAAATGTATTGGTGATCCTTCTAGAGTATTCCCTGTAGATGATATTCAGGTAACAGAGGAGTTGTCATATGAGGAGAAACCCGTGGCTATACTTGATCGTCAGGTTAGAAGGTTACGTACTAAGGATGTGGCTTCCGTCAAAGTGTTGTGGCAAAATAACAATAGGGAGGAGATGACTTGGGAAGCGGAAGACGAAATGAAAAATAAGTATCCTTACTTGTTCCCCGTACCTGCAGGTAATTCAATTCCTAGCTTGACTATATTGATAGATAATGAGATTATGTAGCTGTGAGGCATTTGTAAGTTACGGAATGCAGGTTGATAGGTATAACTTTTAGAGAGACCTCGCTGGAATTTGTTTTTGCAAGACGCTAACTTAACATTCGAGGACGAATGTTCCTAAGGGGGGAAGGATGTTATGCCTCGTATTTTTTTTATATACGTAGTGCGCATCGTGATCTAGAAGACGTAAAGAAATATTAGGCAAGGATGTTATTTCCAAATGTGATATTAAGTATGAGTTGGCTAATGTAAGTGCCATTAAATTTAAGTGAGGGATTAATTAGTGGCTAATTTGGACTGATTTAATTCAATGGGCCCCACCACTCAAGGCAAAAACTAAAAAGGGATCAGATTGTGGGCTGGCCTTAGTGGACAGGTGTAGAGGGGGGCTGCCTCCACTTCATACTATTAAATGAGGTGGAGAAATCCACTCCATGCTATATAAAGTGGTGAAATGCATTGCTGCATATCATCTTCTTCTTCACCACTTGTCTTAGGCAGCCATGGAAATGGAGAAACCAACCCTGCAACTCTTGGCCAGCAGCTGCAAATAATTTGGTTAGTAATCTCCTTGTTTGGTGTGTTAATTCTTTAGAATACCCTTGTTAATTATCCATTAATTTTAAGAAGGGGGCGTGACCAGTAGCTTAGGAAGTTTGTTTTAGTTATTGAATGTGCTAAGTATGAATGGAAACCATAATCGGATTATTAGTGGTGTCATGTTGGTGCTTGGGCTGTTTATATGATTCTTTGGGTTATATGTGTTATTGGTATTGCTGTGGATAATTTGGATTGTTGTCGGATTGGGACGAAGTAAGGAAAATAGGGGAGGTGCTGCCGAATTTTCGTTAGATTATTAGCTAGCTTACAAGAAAGTAAAGCACGATGTTTATCTAATTGCGGCACGATTGTTGCTTGTTATAGATTAATAGCTTGAGCAGTAAATATTGGACGTGCGGCTCAATTATACGGTATGTAACGCTGTCCCTTCTTTCTTTGCTTGGCATGACTTTTAAAAATAAGCGAATAACGGACAGATTTGATACTTACCTCTAAAGCGTCTAGGTGATGTATATTCTTGCTTCCACAATTATTCCTCTATATATCGATTATGTCTAAGGCTATGATGATCTCTAATATCTATGGTAATGCTTCTTAGAGTCATTGAAATTTTACGTTTTCATATCGTATTAAAGGTTCATAATCTTGATAAAACATTAATCTTTGGTAATACTCCTTGCTGGTTCACGTTGATTGTTCTATTGAGTTATAAGAAATGATTTTAATTGCATATGGTTGCTCATAATATTCTGCTCGTGCATAGAGTCATTTATCATTTCACCGAGTCCCGGGCCAGGTAATGTTCGTGCGGAGTTTCTTGCATATGTCACCGAGTTCCTCACTAGAGGGCCGGGTATGTATATTATATATATGATTGGTGATGAGGATGGTTATGATGATGATGATGACGGAGATGACGTGATGATTATTTTGCCGAGCCCCTTACTAGGGAAGCTGGGCACCTTAAATTTTAAATATATGCATGATTTTCACTTAAAAAGTATATGTGTAGCGATATTTTGTTTCAACTTGCCACATTGGTATCCTGTCATCTTTACCTTATGCTTTACATACTCAGTACATTGTCCGTACTGACCCCCCTTTCCTCGGGGGGCTGCGTTTCATGCCCGCAGGTGTAGACGCGCAGTTCGGTGATCCTCCCGCCTAGGATATCTACTCTGCTGATTGGGAGAGCTCCACTGTTCCGGAGCCCAGTCGTTTTAAGACATAACTTTTGTGTAGTCTTTTGCTCGTCTATGGGTATGGCGGGGCCCTATCCCGTTGAGTTTCACTAATGTACTCTTAGAGGTCTGTGGACATTATGTGGGTTGTATATATATGTTTTGGATAATGGTCTGGACATAGTTTGTTTGGGATGTCCGTTTGTACAGGGGCAGCCTTGTCGGCTGCGTACATCATTATGCTTTGAATAGTGGCGGCCTTGTCGGCTCGCGTATGCTGTTATGGTTGAACGGTTATGACTCCTTATGAGACAGGTCCTCTTATATATATATGATGTTGGGGTTGGCTTGATTTGATTAAATTCCATATTGTCTTAGTTTCAGTTGGTCATACTTAGCAGGTTTGTATGTGGGTGTCCAAAACGGGCACTAATCACGGCCTATCGGGTTGGGTCGTGACAATCACATTTTTTATAAGACAATTTCTTGTAACTCAAATCACTGTTATGGTGAAGTTCCTTCACTGTACAGTGCACTTGCTCGTCATCCCCCTTGACATCTTCTAGTATGTAGTTTTCCCACTTAAAGCTATCCTAACACTCACTTAAGTAACACCAAGAGAGACCGTTCATACAACCTCTCTAGGCATACCTAAATGACCCTCAAGACTACTTATAATGAGATACATACTCTCTTACAATACATCATAAACATTAATGTGAGACTCTTCTACCAAAGAGGACTCTAAGTCTCACTTGAGCGAGTTGTGAAGCGGCCGCCCATCCAATCCCTTAAAAACACAGTCAACAGATCCTATAAACTACTTATGATAGAGTCATTCTCACCAAGTGTATCAACATATAGATAATATGACATTTCCTCATCAAAGACTATCAGAAGACTTACTTACATAGATCAAGAAGATAACATCCATGATTGACCTCTCAAGACTACCTAATTAATCCTTAAGACTTCCTAAGCTCAAATAATGTCCACATAATCAACATCTTCCTTAACTAGATTCATTCTTAAGACTCATCTAGGTAAGATACAATGTGACCATTCCTATGCACCCTTCATACCTTACCAAGAAAACCCTTAACTACTATAGATTAGTACTTATTCGATCTACATACTTCATAACATAACTCATTAGTTCGTTTGTTCATTTAGAGACTCACACATTACATAAAGGACATTCAAGTATTGGTCTTGGACAAGACATAGGGACTCCACCTAACACCTTAAAAGTCTGTGGTGCAATGTCTAGATAGTGTCCCATACGACAACCTAAACTTTATACAACTTATATAATGCTATTATGTATCCCACATGATGATAAGAGGCAATAACCAACATAGACCATGATAGCTAGACATTGAATCCGGAGTTCTAACCTACTCCGTTAAGGGTGTTCTACTTGCCAATGGTAGAACTTAGACACATCCCATGTAGGCACATGGTCAAGGAATATGAAGGGCATGCTTTGCACATGGTTAAGGAATATGAAGGACATGCTTTGTAATCTAGTCTCATTCTTAACTAGAACTACTTCGCTTACTATACTCACTCGGTGCTAGACTTCGTTCTCATAGAGTAATTCACACTTAAGATAACGTCCATGATTGAACTCTTCAAGACTACCAAACTAATCCTTAAGACTTCTTAATATCGGATCATGTCCACATAATCAACATCTTACCTAACGAACTTTATTATTAAGACACATCTAGGTAAGATACGAAGTTACCATTCCTATGCCCCCTTTCACACCTTAAATAGATAACCAACAACTGTAGATAAATACTTATTCCATATACGTACTTCATAACATAAGTAATTAGTTCATTCGTTCATTAAGAGATTCATAGATTACATAAAGGACATTCAAGTAATGGTATTTGACATGACCTAGGGACTCCAACTAACATCTTCAAAGTCTATTGTGCAATGTCTAGATAGCATCCACTACCTAAACTTCATAGAAATTCTCTAATGCTACTAAGTTATCTAGATGATGAGAATAGGAAATAACCGACATAGATCATGATAGATAGACATGGAATACGGAGTTCTAACCTACTCTGTTGAGGGTGTTCTATTTTCTAATGGTAGAACTTAGACACATCCCATGTAGGCTTGGTTAAGGAATATGAATGACATTCTTTGTAATCTAGTCCTATTCTTAACTAGAATTACTTCACTTACCATACTCACTCAGTGCTAGCCTTCATTCTCATAGAGTAATTCACACTTAAGGTTCAGATAAAAGGTTCCCATAACAAGTTAATAACCCTATTACATTTACCCTACCAAAGAGGTCTCTTAAGGCTACCTTCCTAAGGAGAAAAGAAGCTTATGATGACTTTCCTAAGGAATGATATTATGCCGTTCTTTCCAATTAACCTTAAGTCCATCATTCCTTTACTTTGATAAATACCATTATGGCTTACGACTTCAACATTCATAACCTTACCACTAGGTTCTAGTTTTCACATAAAAGGCCCTCTTAAATTTATTTAAGGTAACATGTCATTCATTCATTCAAGAATAAGAGCTTTAACATCCCATGTAAAGACATCACATATCCATAATCATATATACATTATGTATGGGACACAAGTCAACTTGACTTTAACTCATAATACATGCCATTCTAGAAACACATAAATATAACCATATCATTTTCAAATCATCCTATACACTATCTTATTGTCTTCAATGTGACCAACATAGACTTATATATTCAAGTAGGAATAACCAAGACTCAACCCTAAGACTATACATACAAGGTCAAAGTCATAATCTAACATCATCACCTACATAACATCAATAGAACACACATACTTTCACATTGCTTTACATGTAGATATATATCATCAGACTTCACATAGTCACTACACAAATATCCACATTACTTCAACTAGTGCCAACAAGCCAATGATCATCATATTGCATAAAGTAACGCTGACAAGGCCACACCATTACAAGTAAAGCACATAACACTGCCACCATAAGTAGACCATACCAATAACAACATAATTGAAATATAAAAAACATCAAAATAAAGGGAATAGGGCATCTTACCACCACAATATCCATAACACCTCAATTTGATGCCAAATTAACCAATTTAACATCATAAGGCCCTTACCAATGGACATGAACAATAATTCCATATAGAAACTATGATAATAAATGAAACTCGGTCAATTAAATTAATATTTAAAAATCTAATACAACCTATGTATCAATTGAACACAATTCATAGATCATTAGAAAGCCCTCAAAAATCTACACTACAATTCAAAAACATTAGGTCAATATCAAGAAACCCATAACTTAATCAAAATCTATGGTTCATTCAAATCATGGTTTCATAGGTAATTTAGGTTAAAATATTCAATACAATATCAATTAAATCATTATTCAATGTTTATAAATCATTAATGTAAGACCCCATGGAAGAATCAAGAAATTGGACAACTCAACTTGAAAAGTTTAGAAAACATCTTGAGAATTGAGGATCCATGATGAAGAGAGTTTAAAGGATACAAATTCATGCCTTAAAAAAGTTAATTCTTCATTTTGATGAAGAATCTCCACTCAATTCGTCACTTTACTCCCTTCTTTGAGTATGGAATTCAATGGAGTCCTATAGAGAATTCTAAGAGATTTGAGATTTTGATTTAGAAGAATGAAATCTACTGAGTGTTAAACAGTTATCTACATTCTTAAAATTCCCAAAATACCCCTTAAGAACCGCCAAACCTTCTATATGAAAGTGTGGTGAAATAAAAACATAACCCCTTACTTAATAATGAGGCTTCGCAGGAAAAAGCAAACCATCGATGGTTGGGCAATCTATGGACCGTTTGTCCGCAAATGGACCGTCCTGTCATTCCGTCGTTAAGTTTAGAGTCTTGACATGGTTATCCTCCCTTCCCAATCTAAGTCCCTACCAACGGCACCCATTGACGGGGCGTTGATAGACCCACGAGCCATTGATGCCTCCATTATTTGGGGCTGCCTGGGACAGTCTTGACTCCAAGTTTGGGTCCTCTCTCAAGGACCCTTGGTTGATCCTTGGGGATGTTTGCCCGAATGTTTCCAACCCAAAAATGATTTTATATAAGTTTATCACCTCTCACATTAATTTCATTGAAAACGAACACGTAAGACTTAATGAAATATGCTTAGACACACAAGGTCATTTCAAGGAAAATCTTTTGAACATCATGAACATTCCTGGACTTTTGACCTCAAAATTTTACACAATGCCTATATATGCTATAATAACTCATTTAAGGACCTTATAACCTCATGAATCATACATAAACACATAGAACCGCATATGAGACACATAGGCGACTTAGTCGTCCCTTGACGTTTGACTTCAAATGCACCTACAATCTTAGACATTGCCTCAATACCATATAATATACCTATTTAGTACATTGGACAACTATTACAAACATGTTAGGATCTAGTTCACCTAAGCCATTTTCGGGGGTTTACATTGAGAAAACCCTCACATTTGCAAACCTATGTAAGTCAAAACACATGGATTTAGCTTAATTCTCCAATGGATGATTAGGAAAAATAGTATTCATGCTCTAGCATAAGTATAATGAAAGAATATTTCCAGAAGCTACTGCTCACTTCCTTACTTATTAAGATGCCTTTTTCTTCTTCTTTGGTTTAAATGTGAAGGGAAGCTGAAGTTCTCGACGTATTCAAGTTATCAGAAAAGTTGCTGGAATTGAGGTAAGGTTATTGTTCCATATTTGTCCTCCTTATGTATGTGTTTGAATTAGGAACTAGGGGTGTGCTATCATGAAGAACTCAAGGGGTGGTGAGTTCAATAAATTGGTTGTATGATAAAAAATTTATGGGGCAGTTTTATGTGTAATGTTGTTAATGCAGATTGGTTGATCTCGGGAAAGCATATACTGTCATGACTGGGGAGCACCCCTAGAAGTAACATGGCATACTTGACCTCTTTGAGGTCTATACAAGACCACAATTATCATTCATCACATCGTCATACGTAAATTTAGCGGAAAACCTAAAACATTCGTAGCACATCATGTGCTAGAACATCACTTCTATTATATATATGAAGTAACATAAGTACATATTTAGAATCTAAGTCTCTTTGTCAACTTAGACTCAACATAATTAGAGTATAGTAGGGGCACGACCGTTATAACATAAAATCATAGACTAAACTATTACAAGACCTTATCGAAGCTTGACATATGAAATCATGATGTTAAGGATCCCTATTATTGATCTTGAGAATCACATATCAAACCCTTCACCTCAGAGACATCCTCTAAGAATCAATTACGTACACTTTGTGTAAAAAGGTAGAGAATAATTGTGTTAGTACAAGAATGCACTAAGTATGGAACCATGCAAAAACATGCATTTAAAAGGGGACATTTTACTTTGAAACTATGCATCATATCTTTTTGTGAAATCTTCATAAAACATGCCCCAATAAGCATCACAAAATTCACATACTTCATTTAGGCATATACAATAGTCACAACATCACATAAACCAATACATTGCTTTAGGCACAATTAGAATCACTTTACTGTAAGCACTTTTTCTCTTTACTATAAGCTCGTTTAACTTTAATTCTTTGACTTCCCAAGTAACCCTGTAGTAATGCTTGGTGAAATGTATAGATAATGTCCCATTAAACTATCCACACTCTATCTTCACCTTAAGGCCTTTAGTTAGTCATACATACAACCTTCATTAATCAATACATAGATTGAGAGAACCATTCCACATAATAAGACAAATACTCCACATTTGACACAACATACTGACCACATAGAAGAACTCATGACAAGACCACATACAAGTCAAGACTTGCCAATATCCTCATAGGAGGCATTAGTAAATCAATAGTATATGTAGATTTGACATCACATAGACATTCCTATTCTAAGCCTACTAGTTCAATGTACATGTGAAGTCCCATAACCTCACACTTTCTTAGTAATATAATTAAGAGACAACAAGCATATAATTTAAATAATACATTTAAATGTAAAATAAACACAACTTCATACATGCCAAGTAGGACCTTCATCATATAATAAAAAAGACACACATTATGCATATAAGGAAAGACAACATCAGTTGGACTCATTAGGACTCATACCATGCATTTCATCACAATCAGTAGGCAGTACTACAATGTCATGTATAAGGTACATAAATATAGTCATATACATTAGAACACCTTAATAGAACTCCCTTGAAGAGATACTTGTGCAATTAGAAGGCGAAGCACCATACCCTCACCTACATTAACCAACTCTCCTTCGGTTATCCTTGTTAGGGTCCTTACTTTACTTCCATTTTCCATTTTACTTTAGGGAAACTATAGACTTAACTAACACTAAGATCATGGGTTCTAAACATGGAATTTGGTGTTATAGAACCTTACACCAAGGGAAGGTACTTTACCTTTCCACAGTAGATTATTAAAATTGATGCTAGCATATTAGGTGATACTTTATAAATCCTATGGGGTAAGATTTGTTTTGTGGAACTTGGATTCATATATGGAAACCCTTTTTATTCCTATTGTGTTACTTTACATATCCACCTTGTGAGAATTATGGTGAACCTACCTTCCCATATTGGGAAGGGACACCCCTCAACTTCAAGTTCACTTAGTGTTAAGCTAAGTTCCCTTTATCGAAAAGCCATTATGAATCATTATTTAATAAAAAGTAGGCTTTAGGAGAGTTAACCCCTCATATAATTAGCTTATATGTTATAAATGAGAAAGTCCTTTCATTAACCTATATCATGTGAGAAAAACCTTTCACATGGACATAGTATATTAAAGCACCATCTAGTTTAGAATACCCTTGAGAACACCTTTCAAGAGCCCCTCTATTGACTATATTATCTTACGTGCATGATGGACATGTTTTCATGTGTGTATATATACATATATGTGAGCAAACCTTTCATATAAACACCTTTCTATCACACATGTTCATACTTCACTTCGTTCATGCTTAAGTGTATAAGTGTAAGTACATGAGCAATCCTTTCATATAGACATATTTAGACAGTATACATATTCATACTGCATAATATTATATACTTGACATCATATCATACTCATGCATTCATATTCATATACATAAATCTAAACCTAGGAACCATACTACCAAGGCACACATGTGCACTTCATAGACAAGGTCCCATACCCTTGTCCATACTAGTACACCTATCAAATCATCCTAGTTAAGGTACACATAACATACTTCATGGACATATACTATAAATGCATAGTAGAAGACACAAGTGCATATGAGATACCCTTTCATTAGACACCATGAACCAATACAACTTATAAGCATGCATAAGATGTGAGCGTGTGTACAATGGTCAACATGATCACATCACGGCTATCAACTTCACATTGAGGCAGCCACCCTCTTAAATGCAATCACAGACCACACAACACATAACAATAGAAGCGGAAAGACACTTACCCATTACATTCAAGACTCCTAACATCTGCCAACCACACATTCAAATAGGGGTTCATAGGTAGGGGGTCCTTCACCATCATTACATAATCAATGGAAGTACTTAATAAACACCTAACCCTAACATATTAATTCAATTATGGAAGACAATTATTATTACCTAGAACATGCTACTAGATTTAGAAAAGGCATATACTTCACATAATGTGATCGTCATAAGCACACATTCATATCACACCAAGTGGATTTTAAGGACATGATCACATCAGATAAGGATTCACAATAAAGTAAACACTGCCATCATAAAGTGGATTATACCACACAATGTTATTCAAGGCAAATCATCTAACAATTTAATAGAAAAGTAGAGGAATAGACCAATATTACCAATTCTTCCTTGCTTTGATTATCAATTATCAATACTCATAACTCCATAATAAAAATACAGAGAAGTTGCTAAAGGTATATTAACATACAAAAAATCATGCTACATTTACTACAGGATCGAGATCACATTGATTACACTACATTAGCAATCTTAGAAAGTAGAAGAAAAGTAGAAGAAAAGTAGAAGAACATATATTAATACTTACAAAATATTCAAGCCTTCATCCATATGGATCAATTTCACACAATTCACCATCAATATCCTATAAGGAAGTAGAGTTTCGACTGAAGAAAGAATTAATTCCTCAAAATTGTAACAACGAGCTGCAAGTTCATTACAGTGAACATGCCTAAAAAATTCAAAAATCCAAATTTTTGGCAATTCATGATGGAAACATGCCAATATGCAAGACAAATTCATGTAAAAACCTTTTTACAACATAATCATAACTTCATAATATACACAATGCAAGTAATAAATGAAATTCAATTTTAACAAGACTTCTAAATACCATGCACATACAACAAGCTTCTATGACCATCTAGATCCTCTACTAGCCATACTCATAACCTAGAAGGAACTCATATCACTAAAGAGAGAAATACAAGAAATTACCATCATCTTTATCACCCTTACCAATCTTTGCTCCTGTAGTTTGGATTGCATAGAAATGCCCTTATTTACAACATTATCCTTTGGCACATTAGGAGCAACGTTCTTACCATCTCTAGTAGGAAAATCCCTCACTTTGTTTCCATCTTTTCCACATCCAAATCCACTTGCAGTACCCTTAGGCATTCCCAATGGTTCCTATTTCCACAAGTAGCACATGTAGGTTTACTACCCTTCTCAAGTTTGAAGTCAGGAGGACTAGGTCCATCTTAAGTTTGAGTCCTCTTCTTGAACCTAGGTTAACTTTGATCACTTGAAAAACAACTTTTCAAGTTTCTAGCAATCCTACAAAGTTTAGACTCCTCAATGAATTGAGCATACACCATGAGTCTAGCTAAGGTAATATCATCATGTAGCATGGTTGTACGACATTATTCTCTCACTGGATTGGCGACCCCGGTCATAAACCTACTCATCTAAACCCTAGGGTCAGACACTAAGGGTGGTGCATATCTAGAAAACATAGACAACTTAAAAGAGTAATCCTCAACACTCATATTGCCTTTCTTGAGATTGGTAAACTCCTCTACCTTTATCTCTCTTCTTTCACGGGGAAAGTAATCTCCTAGAAAAGCTTTCCTAATTTATTCCCACTCAATAGGACCCTAAACAACCGTCCTATTGTACTTCCATTGAGTATAGAACACTTTAGAAACCTCTGTCAATTGATATGAAGCTAACTCCACCTTCTTCCATAGAAGTCACCCCCACGACACCTAACACCTTCTACACTCCATGTATGAACTCATTGAGATCCTCTCCCACCGTACATGTAAGAAATATAGGAGCATTCATCCTCACAAAATCTCTCAATGTAGATATCATAGTGCTCTCCACAACATTCACTCTATGTGGGAAACCCATATTCGCATGGGTAGTCAAAGCATTGACTGATGTTCTTAAAGCCTTTGTAATCTCTCCATTAGTCATTTCCGGGGTAACCACCGAAACATCATTACCTCCACCTATAATAGGGACTTTATAATATTGAGCATCTTGATCACATTGAGGAACTTGACTAAGAATGTTCTCATTCACATAATTCTCCTCAAATCTTCTAGATGATGTCCTCCCCGTATTCATTTTCCATAACACAAGGAAAACCATAAGAAAAGAGCACTCATAAAGTTTACTCTATGACACGACATAAGAGTAGAAAAGAAGGGAAACATTATCAGCTAATAGCCTCTCGCAAATAGATGCATCGCGACTCACACTGATGGTCATGACTCTACTAGACGTGACTAGATGAGACTTTTTGATTCCTAAGACCACTTTCATAAACTATGCTCTAATACCAAGTTTTTCATAACCTGAGACCACACCCTATAAGTTAGGGACAATCTCGGATTGCAACCGGTGTTCATGACCTCTTAAAGGTCTTGTACAAGCCTTTTTATCATCATTCATCGCATAAACATATATGAAAATTAGTGTGGAATTAAAATTTTTCACTAACATTTACATAGTCTTTAAAATATCTTTCATATAAATATCATAGGAAATACTAAGTCTTATTTCATTGAATCCTTGATATTGGAATACTTGGGACATAACCCATACACAATAGGAATATAGTACTACTAAGTCTATTACAATACTTTGATAAACGAAATAAAAGACATCTATTCCCTCAAGTCAAATGAGGACATACTTCAACTTGCTTGAACGATCTTCTAATCCAAGCTTAGATTTCAACAAGCACCTTCACCTTTGATCACATTAGAGATAAATAAAAGCATGGAATTGGTACAACCACATATACTAAGTATGGCATAATGCAAAAAAATCATGAAAACCTACATTTATTGGAAATATGCATCATTTTTATTTAAATATCATAATATAATTATAAGAACAACATTTAACACCTTAGAAACACATAAGAAATCACTTAATCAATTTAGGATATTTTTGGGAATCTTACAGTGAAGTCGTGTCAATTTATAGTGACTAAATTCACTGTTTCAGTTAAATTTCTCAACTTCACAAGGAACTCCTCCTAGCATGCAATCCTATCTTTAAAAGCTATCCTAAGAGTCACTTAAGTAAGACAAAGAGAGTCTTCCCATACACCCTCTATAGTCTTACCTAAATGATCCTTATTACCACCTATAATGAGATATCCACACTTACAATACACCAACATATGAACATGAGACTCTCTTACCAAAAGGTGATTCTAAGGTTCACATGAGTGAGTTGTGAAACAACCGCCCATAAAATACGTTACACAGTTAGGAGATCCTATAGAATACCTAGGATAAGAACATTCTCACCTAACACAACAACATATATGTAATATGACATTCTCCTCTCAAAGGTTATCAAAATACTTACTCAAGTAAATCAAGAAGAGAACGTCCATGATTGACCTCTTCAAAATTACCTAAGTTTGTATCATGTATGCATAATCAACCAACTTTACTAACTAGAGTCATTCTTAAGACCTGTCTACATAAGATATGAAGTAACCGTTCCTATGATCCTTTTACTTCTCAACTAGACAACTCTTATCTATTCTAGATAAGTACTTATTCATTTTACATTATTTCTTAACTTATGAAATTACATTCCTTTGTTAATTTAAGACTCATTCATCACATAAGGACATTAAAGTAATGGTCTTGTAGAAGACTAGGGACTCTCACTAATATCTTCAAAGCCTATTGTGCAGTGTCTAGATAGCGTCCCATACCACCACCTAAACATCATAGAACTTCTACAATACTTGCAGGTATCCCATATGATTAAAATATAAAATAACTAACATAGACCATGCTAGAAAAGTATGGAATTTTGAGTTGTAACCTAGTCACGTGAATGTCGTTCTACTCTCCACTGGTAGAACTTGGACACATCCCATATAGGCACATGGTTTCGAAATATGAAGCCTTACTTTGTACTCTAGACTCATCCTTTAACTAGAGATACTTTCCTTACCATACTTACTTGGTGCTAGCCTTTGTTCTCATAGAGTAATTTACAATTAAGGTTCATACAAAAGGGGTTCTATATCATGTTCATCACCCAATCACATTGACCCTACAAAAGATGTCCCCTAGAGCTGCCTTACAATGGCAAAAAAAATAGGTCATAATGACTTTCCTAAGGAATATATGATGATGTCCATCATTCATTACAAGAAGGATACCATTAAGGTTTTCGACTTCAACGTTCATGACCGTACCACTAGGTTCAAGGTTTCACATAAATGACCTCCTTAATGTCATTCAAGGTCTTATATCATTCATTAATTCAAGACAAAGAGGCTTTAGAATCCTAAGTCAAGACATCTCATATTCACATTAATATAAGAATGAAGTAATGGACACAAGTCAACAAAGACAAGACACAACATACTTCACTTTAGCACATATTGCATATCATTCTATAAGCACATAGGAATAACCATTATCATCTTTAAGTCACCCTATAAACTATTATAACATCATCAATATATCCATCGTACACTCATATAGTCAAGTAGGAATAATCATGCATCAACTCTAAAACTACAAATAAGGAAATAGTAATAGTCTAACATGGCCTCCAAACATCACAAAACACAAATATAGGCACATAACCACACATGAGGCAAATCAGTGACTTAGTCGACCAACGTCATGGTCGTCCTTTGATGTTTGACTTCCAATAAACTTAGACACTGCCTCAATATCAAATTACAGACCATTTTAGGACCTTAGAAACTCATGAAATCCATGTTAGGATCTAGATTCACCCAAGTTATTTTCGAGGTATTATAATTTCCCCCGCTTGGACAACATTAGTCCTCGAATGAAACTTACATCTCTCCCAACACTTCCAAGAACAGAGATTCAATTAGCAACTCATGGACATACCATTAAACATCTTCTACCATACAAACATCTACAAAAAAATCAATTTCACATAATCACGAAAATCATAACAAAACAAGAAAGTAGAAGAAAATTCTATAACTCATCATGTTATAAAACTCACATCCTTTATTCCAAATAGAAAAAACTCAATTTATATTCATTATCATGATCATATACATCAGTTCTTACAACATTAAAAAAAATTGACTAAAGAATGATTAACTAATTTCTCAAAATTTTTACGATGAGTTGCCTGTTAATTATAATGAACATGCTTCAAAATGCAACTTTTTGGCAATTCATGATGGAAACATGCCAATATGCAAGATAAAATCATGTAAATACCTTTTTACAACATAATCATAACTTCATAAAATACACAATGCAAAAAATCAATGAAATTTAATTTGCACAAGAATTCTAAACAACATGGAGATGAAATAAGCTTCTATGACAATCTAGATCCTCGACTAGCCATAGTCCCCCACTTAGAAGGAAATCATATCACTAAAGAGAGAAATACAAGCAATTACCATAATCATCATCACACTCACCCGGCTTTTCTCCTGTAGTCCAGAGTTCATAAAAATGCCTCTTATTTGGAGCATAATCCTTTGGAACATTAGGAGCAACTTGCTTACCTTCTCTTGTAGGACAATCCCACACTTTCTATCCACCTTTACCATATCCAAAGCAACTCCTGGTACCCCTTAGGTATTCCCCATAGTGCCTATTTCCATAAGTAGAACATGTACGCAAACCACCTTGAGAACCACTACCCTTCTCAACTTTTTCCTTAGGAGCACCAGGTCAATCTTGAGTTTGAGCCCTCTTTTTGAACCTAGGTTTACTTTGATCACTTAAACCAATCCTTTTCAAGTTTCTAGAAATCCTACAAAGTTTAGTGTCCTCAATGGATTGACCATACACCATGTGTCTAGCTAGGGTCATAGCATCATGTAGCATAGTTTTACAACATTCTTCTCTCACTAGATTGGCAACCTCGGTCACAAACCTACTAATCTCATCCCTAGGGTTAGATAGTAAGGATGGTGCATATTCAAACAACATAGAGAACTTCAAAAAGTACTCCTCAACCCTTTTATTGCCATGATTGAGATTGTCAAACTCCTCTAACTTTACCTATCTCCTCTCATGAGGAAAGTACTTTCCTAGAAAATCTTCCTTAAATTCTTCAAACTCAATAAGACCCAAGTCGACCAGCCTATTATCCTTCCATTGAGTGTACCCAAATTGAGAAACCTCCCTCAATTGATAGAAAGCTAATTCCGCCTTCTCCCTAGAAGACACCCCGATAAAACTCAACACCTTGTATACTCTATCTAGGAACTCTTGGGGTTCCTCTCAAACCTTAGAGCCAAGAAAATATAGGGGGGTCCATCCTCATAAAATCTCTCAATCTAGAAATCATAGTTCTCTCTATAACATTCACTCTAGGTGCCAAACCCATATTCACGTGTGTAGTCAAAGCTCGGCTAATGTGATTAAAGCCTCTCTAATCTCTCCATTAGTCATTTCCGAGGGAACCACCAGAACATCATTACCTCCACCCATAATAGGTACTTGATCACCTTGAGAAACTTGGTCAACTTGAGGAGGAATGTCCTCATTCACATCATTCTTATTAACTCTCCTAGCTGGTGTCCTCCTCGTATTCATTTTCTATAACACAAGGAAAATCATAAGAAAAGAGAACTCATAACATTTTACTCTACGATGACATGGGAGTACAAAAGAAGGGAAACTTTATCGTCTAATAGCCTCTCGCCCATAGATGCCTCCTGACTCACACTTATGGTAAAAAATCTACTAGACGTGACTTGATGAGACTATTTGATTCCTAAGAACACTTTCATAACCTATGCTCTGATACAAAGTTTATCACGACCAGAGACCACACCCTAGAAGTTAGGGCACACTTGGATTGACACCGGTGTACTTGACCTCTCGGAGGTCTTGTACAAGACTTTTTCGCATCATTCATCATATATACATAACAGAAAAGTAGTGTGGAATTAAAACTTTTCACAAATATTTACGTAGTCTTTAAGATTTCTTTCATATAAAAATCATAGTAAATACCAAATCTCATTTCATCAAATCCTCGACATTGGAATGCTTTATACAAAACCCATAAAAATAGATATATAGTACTAGTGAGTCTATTACAATGCTTTGATAAAAGAAATAAAAGACATCAGTTCTCTCAAGTCAAATGAGGACATAATTAACTTGCTTGAGTGATCTTCTAAGCCAAACATAACTTTCCACAAGAACCTTCACCTATGAATCTCTTTAGAGATAGATAAAAGCATGGAAAAAGTACAACCACATGTACTAAGTATGACATTATATATAATCATGAAAGCAGACATTTGTTAGAAATATGCATCTTTTTCATTTAAATATCATATTTTAATCATAAGAACAACATTTAACATCTTATAAACACATAAAAAATCACTTAATCAATTTAGGACATTATAAGAAATATTACAGTGAGGTCGTGTCACTTTACATTGACTAAATTAACTGTTTTGGTTAATTTTCTCAACTTCGCAAGGAACTTTTGCTAGCATGAAATCCTCTCAATAAAACCTATGCTAAGACTCACTTAAGTAAGACAAAGAGAGACCGCCCATACACCCTCTCTAGGCACACTTAAATGATCCTTAAGACCACCTATTATGAGATATACACACTTACAATACACCAACATATGAACATGAGATTCTACTACCAAAGTTAATTCTAAGGTTCACTTGAGTGATTTGTGAAGCCACCTCCCATACAATATCTTACCCACACACTTATGAGATCCTATAAATTACTTCGGATAAGATCATTCTCATTAAATACAAGAACATATATAGAATATGACATTCTACTCCCAAATGTTATAAAAAGACTTACTCAAGGAAACCAAGAAAATAACATCCATGATTGGCCTCTTCAAGATTACCTAAGTAATCCTTAAGACTACCTATGTTTGGATCATGTTTATATAATCGACAAACTTTCCTAACTAGAGTCATTCTTAAGACTTATCTAGGTAAGATATAAAGTGACCATTCCTATGCCCCTTTTACACCTTAAGAAGACAAGCGTTAAGTAATCTAGATAATTACTTATTCATTTAACATGCTTTCTTAAATTAAGTCATTATATTCCTTAGTTCATTCAAGACTCATTCATCACAGAGAGACATTCAAGTAATAGTCTTGTAGAAGACCTAGGGACTCCACTAACATCTTTAAAGCCTACGCAATGTCTAGATAGCATCCCATACCACCTAAACCTTATAGAACTTCTCCAATACTAGTAGGTATCCAAAATGATGAGAATAGAAGATAACCGACATAGACCATGGTATAAAACCATTGAATAGGAATTTGTAACCTACTCCGATGGAGGGCGTTCTACTTGACAATGGTTTAACTTGGACACATCCCATGTAGGCACATGGTTCGGGAATATGAAGGGGTTACTTTGTAATCTAGCGTCATACTTTAGCTAGATCTACTTCACTTAAAATACTCACTTAGTCCTAGCCTTTGTTCTCATAGAGTAATTTACATTAAAGGTTCATACAAAGGGGTTCAATATTATGTTCATCACCCAATCGCATTCACCCTACCAAAGAGGTCCCCTAGAGTTGCCTTACAATGAAGACAAGATAGCTCATACTGAATTTTCCAAGGAAGATAATGTTGTTCCAGTAAACCTACCTTAAGTCTTTCATTCATTACAAGAAGAATATCATTAAGGATTTCAACTTTATTGTTCATGACCTTACCACTAGGTTAAAGGTTTCACATAAATGACCTCATTAACATCATTCAATGTCTCATATCATTCATTCATACAAGACAAAGAGACTTTAGCATCCTAATTCAAGACATCTTATATTCACATTCAGACATGTATAAAGTAATACAAGTCAACCAAGACAATACATAACATACTTCACTTTAGCACATATTGCATCTCATTCTAGAAGCAAATATGAATAATTATTATCATTTTGAAGTCACCCTATACAATATTATAGCATCATTAATATAACCATCATAGACTCATATAGTCATGTAGGAATAATAAGGCATCAACTCTAAGACTACAAATAAGGACATAGTCATAGTCTAACATAATGACAGAATATCAATAGAAGAACACATACTTTCACATTACTCACATGTAGGTAGATATATCATACTACACATAAATCACCGCACAAATCATCATAATACTTAAAGTAGTTTGCCGACAAGGCCATGATCATCATGATACATAAAGTAACACTGACAAGGCCACATCATTCACATATAACCGCACCATAACTGGACCATAGCAATCATACCATAATTAAAGATCTACATTACTTAAAATAAAGATAATTAGGGGAGCTTACCACAAATCCATTCTCACCACTTCAATCCATAGCTAAAACATCCAATTCAATAACATATGCTCCTTATCTGTGGAAATGAACATCAATTTAATACAAAAACTACAATACTCAATGAATCTAGGTATATTCAATATATTAAACCTATACATTAATTGAATACAATTCTTACATCATTTAAAATCCCATAGAAATCAACACTAGAATTCATAAATATTAAATCAATATCAAGTAACCCATAAAGTAGTCAAAAACTAGGGTTCATCAATTACATGGGTTCATAGGTAAATTGAGATAAAATAATATAATTAACAAAAATTCAATCAATATATAATGCTTTAAAACTGTAATGGCAAAAACCCATGGATAGGTCATAAAATTGGACAAGTTCATCTTTAGAAAACTTTGCCAACTCTTTAAATGTTGGGATCCTTGATGAATAGAGTTTAAAGGATAAAAACCATACCTTAATGATTTTAATCCACCATTTTGATTAAGAATCACCACTCAATTATCCAATCCAAGCTCTTCCTTCAGTTTTGGTTTCAATGGAGTTCTAGAGAATTCTAATAGATATTGGGTTTTGATTTTGAAGAATGAATTTTACTAAGTGTTTAAGTCTTCTAAACATTTTTAAAAAACCCAAAGTACCCCTTTATAACCTCCCAAAGTCTTATTTAGATGTGGGGTGAAATTACCATTTCACCCCTTTCACATAAGATTAACTGCGCAGGAAACAACACCATTGACGATTGGCTAGTCGATAGATCGTTTGTCAATCAACAGACCATCCTGGCTGGTCGTTGTTTGATTCAGAGCCTATACATTGCAATATCAATCTCACATACCTATGCTTGACTAACGACTCCCATCGACGGGGCATCGACTGGCCAATGAGTCGTCTATTGCCTCCGTCATTTAGGACTCTTTTAAGCAATCTTGGCTCTTGGAAAAGGTCCTACCTCAAGACCCCTTGTTTGGTACTTGGGGACTTTCAACCAGATGTTTCCAACCCAACTAAATTGTATATGATTTTAGGACCTCCCACATAAATTTCATTAAAAAAGAACACATAAAACTCGGTTAAACATGCCAAGACACACAAGGTCGTTTCAAGGCAGTCCTTTCGAATGTCATGGACGTTGTTGGACGTTTGACCTCCAAAATTCATTGAACACACATGTAGGCACATAAAAACACATGAGGCACATCGGTTACTTAGTCATCGAATATCTTTGTTGTTCCTTGACGTTTGACTTACAATACACCTAAACACTTAGACACTGCCTGAATACCAAATAATAGACCATTTTAGGATAGTAGCCCTCATGACAATCATGTTAGGTTCTAGCTTCACCTAAATTATTTTTGAGTATTACATGAAGCTCTCAAAGTAATGTATTGATGTTACATAGCTCCTTATGTTATTTTTAGTGCCTTGAAGTATTATTTTCCAGTTTTCAACTACTGGTCCGTATTTCAATATCTCCCAAATGATTATGATTACCAAAATAACATCTCAAAAGAGTTATGATTATCCAAAGGACAATCCCAAAAGAGTTATGAAATGATAAAAAACAATCTCAAAGATTAAAGAATCTAAGTGAAATAATCTGTATAATTACGGTGGCAGCTCGGGGGCAAATGCTTTGCATGGGTCAATCTTTATTGGTATAGAAGGGTGGAAGCTCAGGGACAATAGCCTTTCATGGGCCGCTCCGAATTTGTGTAATTATGAGGACAACATCACAAGGGTTAAAATGTTTAGCATTTGTCACCCTCTTCTACCACTGATCAGATGGTCATTTGTACACATGCCCTACAAAGAGTATACCCTAAACAAAAGTAAAGAAAAGAATCTAACTTACATGATATCATAAGAGTATGAAAGGGTTGTCTTTTCTCTTGATCTATGAACTCATATGTTTATTCTTGATATCCTTTGTGACTTCATATTACATATGCCATTGCCTTACATATTTAATACATTTTTTTCGTATTGATGTCCCTTGCGGGGGGACGCTCTATTTCATGCTACAGGTACAAGTTTTCCAGATAGTAGGCCTCCTCAGTAGGAGCATACGACACTTAACTACTTTTGGTGAGATCTAGGTTGATTCGGAGATTTTTAAGTCATTAGTAAATTTATTTTAGTATTTTTATTATAGATAAGGGTACAATAGGGTACATCTCGACCTACTCTAGGTTTTCTAACTTTTAAAGGCTTTGTAGACGTGTCTATGTGGTTCAGTCGTATTTTAGAGAGTTTTGGCTTCAACGTACAAGTATTATACATAACGTTTGGGTCTACTTATGTTGGTTTTATCGATGCATCCTTTATTAACTTGTCACGATTGTTATAGTTAAATGCATAGTAAGCACAAGTTACATGTTGGTTCTCTTTGGCCTTTAAGGCATCGGGTGCCTATCCGTCTTAATGGGATTTGAGGTGTGATATTTTTCTAGGAGGTTACATGATAATTTTTTATCAAGACAACATTAAGCATGCTGAATACAATTCTCATGATTACACTACAATACACTACATCATTATGTGCATGTTAACCATGAGAAACACATTTCATGAAAATTCAATTTAGGGATGAATTTCTACAAGAATATGCAAATATTAGAATAAATGATAATTCAACATTATTCATAATACTCATTTAAGGGAAAACTACTAATCTTAACTTTGGATAGGAGTAAGAGAAAAAATATGAGGGTAACGGGACTTCATATTGGCCTTAACCTCCAATGTTGCATCCTCAACAAGATAGTTCCTCCATAGACTTTTTACGGAGTCAACCACCTTATTCCTCATTTTCATAACTTGACGATCAAAGATCAAAGATCTCAATCGGAACCTCTTCATATGAAAGGCTCTTATTTACCCCTAAACCTTATAAAGGGAAAATGGACCTTGGTCACATATACACTTCTTGAGCATAGACACATTGAACAACAGATGAACCAGGGCCAATTTATTTGGAAATTCTAGATGATATTCCACTTTCCCAACTTGCTTAAAAATTTCTTAGGACCTTTATATCGGGGACTAAGTTTTGCCTTCTTGACAAACCTAATCACTCCCTTCATGGGTGAAATTTTCAAGTAGACCCAATCTCCTAATTCAAATTCAAGGTCTCTTTTTCTATTGTCGACATAAGATTTTTACCGACTATAGGGTCGTTTTCAACCTTTTCCTTATAAGTAAAACTTTCTATGTGGCATCATAAACTACCTCGGGACGAATAAGAGCAAACTGACCCACTTCAAACCATCCAACCGTAGTTCGACACCTCCTACCATGAAGTTCTTCAAAAGGTGCCATCGAGATACTCGAATGGTAACTATTATTGTAGGAGAATTCTATCAAAGGTAGGTGGTCATACGAATTACCCTTGTAATCAATGACATAAGCTATAACATGTCTTAAAAGGATAAATGGTGAGCCCTCTGGACTATACGTTTGTAAGTGTAAGAGGCACTATGTTTCACTTGACTACAAATCCTACTTTGGAAAGACCTCCAAAAATGCAAAATGAATTGATCACCTCCATACAAAATGATCGACAATGGGCCCCACATAACATTACGATTTCCTTAACATACAATCTATCATAATCCTCCACCAAATAAGAAACATTATGGGAAGGAAATATGCTGAATTAATCAACCTATCAACTATGACACAAATGGAGTCATATTGTCTAAGTGTTAGAGGCAAACCTACCACAAAGTCCCTGTTGACATTTTCCCACTTCCAATATCAATATTGTTAGATAGAATATATAATTACTTAATTATGTTGGGTTATTGTATAATTACTTATAGTCTACAACTATAAATATTGTACAAGACTCTAATTATTGATCAAGGTTAATTCATAATAATTATATTCAATCATGGTATCAGAGCATGGGTTCATTTCTCCCAAACCCTAGCCGCCGCCCTAGTCGTCTCCCTTCAACAATTGCCTCACCATGGTGAAGACCACAGATCCTCTAGATGATCTCCCCACGGGGTTGAAGCTTTTTATAAAAAATCTCCATTCTCTTACTCCAGAAAAATTAAATGATTCAAATTTTCCATCCTGGTTCACCACCGCGTCTGCAAATCTCTCCGCCCATTGACTCATGGAGTATGTTGATGGAACCATGGATGTTCCACCCGCCACACTCATCGTCACAGTCGATGATCCACCTCGAGAGGCGGCAGCAACGGGAGCCACCGTTGTCACACTCAACCCAAATTTCGAAAAATGGTCCGTTGTTGATGCCCAATTACGGGCGTGTCTCCTAGCAATTATCAGCCCGTCGGTTCAGAATCATCTCCATGGACTCACTTTCGCCGCAGCCATATGGAATCATCTTCAACTTCGTTATAACTCACTATCTCGCACTCATATATTTCAATTAAAGGAACAACTTCATGGTATTCAGAAGGGTAGTGACTGTATGCAAAAGTATCTTGATTCTGTTGTTACGATTGTCGCTGCTCTGAATCGTGCTAAATCTGGAATTCCAGATCAAGATGTGATCTTATGTGTTCTTCGCGGTTTGTCGTCAGAGTTGCGTCCATTAAATAAAATATTAGGACGAATATTGCATATGTGACGTTTGTTGAAGTTTCGTCTTGGTTACTCACCGAAGAATTGAACGTACAGATGGAACAAAAATTGAAGGTTAGGGAAGCCGGTGGATCAGCCGAACCACACACCACCCTCTATGCTCAGTCCTGGCAGTCTGCTGGCTACAGAGGCAGTCGTGGACGTGGTTTCAATCGCGGCAGAGGCGGAACCCCTGGTCGTGGCAGCTATGCAGGTGGTCGCGGGGGGTCTGCTGGTCGTGGCAGTGGACCTCCTCGCAGCTCCATCATCTGCCAAATTTGTGGCAAATACAATCATGCCGCGTGGGACTGCTGGCATAGGTTTGATAACTCTTATTCTGGACCGTCTACGTCGTCACCTCAAGCATTTTATGCTGCAAACTCTGCTGAATCAAATGGTAACTGGTTCCTAGACACAGGTGCTAATGCCCATGTAACGCCGGACCTGTCTCGTCTCTAAACCTATACTCCATACTCTTGCAATGACAGTGTCACTAGTGCAGGTGGCCATCCTCTTCCTATTGCTCATGTGGGCTCAGGTATACCTACCTCTTCTGGCATTTTTCACCTCGGTAACCTTCTTCATGTACAATCCCTTAAATCCCATCTTCTATCCGTTTATCGTTTCACCAAATATAATAATTGTACCCTACTCTTTAACTCCAATGACTTTCAGATTCTGGACAACACCACCCACCGAGTGAGGTACAGAGGCCACTGTGAGCAAGGGCTTTACATGTTCCCTCCAATTATCAAGTGTCTACGTCTATTGAGTCATCTCCAACAGCTTGCTCTGCCATTCTCACTCCTCAAGATTGGCATCGTCGCTTGGGGCATCCTTCTGTTGAAGTCAATAAACATTTACTTTCTCTTTTTGGTTTCAATAAAGTGTCCAATGTAACGTCCTGTGAGTCGTGTTCTGTGTCCAAGTCACACAAACTACCATTTTCTTTATCATATAATGCAGCACTATTTCCTTTTCAACTTATTCATTCTGATGTATGGGGCCCTACGGCGGTCCCATTTTTTGGTGGTTTTCGGTATTACATTAGCTTTATTGATGACTTTACCAAATTTTCCTGGTTGTATCCCTTAAAACAAAAATCTGAGGCGTTTGGAGCTTTCAAAAGTTTTCAGTTCATGGTTCAGAATCAGTTTGGCACTACCATCAAATTGTTCCAAACTGACAATGGTCGTGAATATGTCAACAATCAGTTTGCAAATTTTCTCCAGCGTCTTGGCATCCTCCACCAAAAAACGTGTCCCTATACCCCTGAACAGAGCGGGGTGGCGGAATGCAAGCACCGTCACCTCATCGACACTGTCATTACTCTCCTCCACACAGCTCGCCTACCCGTCACTTTCTGGGTTGAGGCACTTGCCACAACAAATTTTTTAATTAATCGTCTTCCAAAGAAATCTCTTGGTCATATTTCTCCACATGAAAAATTATACAACATTGCTCCAAACTACTCCATTCTCCGTATTTTCGGATGTCTTGCCTTTCCCCATTTGCGTCATGAGGTGAATCATAAGTTACAACCTCGAACTAAACCGTGCGTCTTTGTTGGCTATGAACCCCTTACCAAAGGTTATCGATGTTTTGACCCCACCACCCAGCGTATATATGTGACCCTTCATGTTAAGTTCCATGAAACCGCGTTTCCCTACCACAAGTCCTTATCCCAGCAGTCCCCGTCCCCACCGTCCTACTTTGGAGTTCTTCCTCTTTTTCCTACACAGACCCCGGCAGCTACTCGCCCTGCTCACACACCTCAGTCCTCACCAATGCCGCCAGCCATCACACTTGATCAACACTCGACACCCGACACTTCCACTCCACCAACAACGCACAGATCACACCCATACACTACACCAATCCCATCCCCGTCGACACAGCCATTTTCAACACCAACCAGCCCACAACCGACGTCGCCAACCAGCCCTACAGCCATAACAGAAATAGCAACCACCCAAATCCCGGCTCCTCATCACCCCATGACTACCCGTGCCAAGAGTGGCATTTTCAAACCAAAAACTTACTCCTCTACCATTCCCTATGATGCCCAGCCACTCACTGAGCCCACAACATATAAACAGGCTGCTCAAAATAAACACTGGTGCACTGCTATGGATGCTGAGTTTGAGGAGTTACAGAGACAAAATACTTGGGTGTTAGTTCCTCCTCCTTCGAACCGATTTCCCATTGGGTGTAAGTGGATTTATCGCATCAAACGCAACTCAGATGGCACTGTGGCTAGATACAAAGCTCGCCTGGTTGCAAAGGGATATGATCAAGCTTATGGGCTGGACTACTCCGAAACGTTCAGTCCAGTGGTTAAACAACAGACAATCCGCCTTGTACTGTCTCTAGCTATGCATCATCAGTGGTCACTCCATCAGCTGGACGTTTCTAACGCCTTTTTACATGTTGAACTAGAGGAGGAAATCTACATGCAGCAACCTCCTGGATATATTGATCAACGGTACCCTACTCATGTATGTAAGTTGGTAAAATCTCTCTATGGCCTAAAGCAAGCTCCACGTGCATGGTACCTACGTCTCTCATCCTTTCTTGCGGCGCAGGGCTTCACTACCACTACTAATGACACAAGTCTTTTTGTCAAACATTCGGCCACAGGAATTCTCATACTACTCCTCTATGTTGAGGATATTTTTGTCACTGGTTCCTCCCCTACCCTTATTCATGATTTTATAAACTGTATGCATCATGAATTTTAGATGAAGGATCTTGGCTCTCTCAAATATTTTCTCGGGTTGGAAGTTGAACGCACCAGTGATCGGCTTCTATTACACCAGACTAAATATGCAGGGGAACTAATCCATCGAGTAGGAGTGGACTCATGCACCACCGCACCTATGCCAATCAGCCCCAGCCGATCGACCAACAGTGTAGACGTGCCGTTCCACAACCCACGCCTGTTTCACAGTTTGGTCGGCGGCTTGCAATATTTAATTGTTACCCGTCCAGATATCCAGTTCGCAGTCAACTACGTAGCTCAGAAAATGCACAGTCCGACGGAACAAGACTTTCACACTCTCAAACGCATTCTTCGGTACGTCAAAGGCACAATTTTGTGTGGTCTTATTTTTTCCAAAGGAGACCTTCGTCTTCGCGGCTACTCCAATTCAGACTGGGCTAATGATCCATCGGACAACCGCTCAACAACAGGTTATCTCATCTTCTTTGGGCCAAATTTAATCTCATGGAACACAGAAAAACAGGGACGGGTATCAAAATCCTCCACGGAGGCTGAATATCGAGCTCTATCCGCTGCAGCCTCGGAAGTCATGTGGCTCACCTACCTTCTAGATGATCTTCATGTTTCCACACCGTCACCAAGCTTGTATTGCGACAACAAATCTGCGATCTGTCTGACAAAGAATCCTGTCTTCCACAAGCGCATGAAGCACGTGGGCAAGGATTGTCATTTTGTTCGTGAACAGGTAATTGATGGAGCAATGACAGCTGAGTATATTTCCGCCGAGGACCAGCTGGCAGATTTTCTCACAAAACCGTTACCATCTCAGCGTTTTCAGTATCTTCTCTCCAAGCTTCCTCTTGCTTCCGCCAGACTCAGCTTGAGGGGGGATGTTAGATAGAATATATAATTACTTAATTATGTTGGGTTATTGTGTAATTACTTATAGTCTACAACTATAAATATTGTACAAGACTCTAATTATTGATCAAGGTTAATTCATAATAATAATAATATTCTATCAAATATCTTGAGTTAGACATCCCGCTCCTTGATGCTCGACTTTGACTTAGTGGTAATATGAGAACCTAGACACAAAGTTTGCTATCTCTCTTTTCATTCCATTCCACCAATATATCTCACGCAAGTCTTGTTACATTTTGGTGGCTCTCGGATGGATGGAATATCAGGAGCCATGAGCCTCTTCCATGATTATCTCCCTTAAACCATACACATCCGTTACACATAACCTTTCTTGGTAATTAAGTACTCCATCCTCCTCTTGGGAGAACAATCAATTATTCTTTCTAATGAACGATTTCTTCGAATCCATCAATAGAGAATTAAAAAGTTTCTAAGACTTCACATCAACCACTAAATATGACTTGTAGTTATTATGAACCATGAAACCATCTTTCAAATATTACTCTAGTTGAACACCCAACTGAGACAACCTATGAACCACTTTCTTTAACTCTCTAATGTTATCAACCACATGAGTCAAACTACCCATGAAAACTCTACTCAAAGCATTCGCAACCAGATTAGCTTTCAAGAGATTTTAGGAGACACTCATTTCATAAATCTTTTGAATTTCTAACCATCTTCTTTGGCGTCGATTAAATTCTTTTAATGTGAATACATATTGAAGAATTTTGTGACCGATGACCACATCAACATGTACCCCATAGAGGAAGTGTCTCAAAATATTCAAAGCAAACACTACGACCACTATCTCAAGGTCATGAGTTGGGTAGTTCTTCTCATGAACTTTGAGTTTCCTTGAGGTATATGCCATGTTCCATGAGGGCATATCCTAGACCTACTCGGGAGGCATCACAATAAAGCATAAATCCTTCGGTACCCTCTGCTAAAGTTAAAACCAGAGCGGAATTGAGTCTATCTTTCAAGGATGTTAATGGAGATTTTATAGATGATAATCTTACAACAAACCTCCTATAGTATCCGGCTAACCCCAAGAAACTTCGGATGTCGATAGAGCTCAAAGGTCTAGGTCAACTCTTGACCAATTCCATTTTTCTCGAATCAACCTCTACCCCTTAACTAGAGACAATGTGACCAAGAAAAGTAACCGATCTCAATAAAAATTCACATTTACTGAACTTGACAAAAAGTTGGTTATCCTTGAGAAATCGCAAAACTATCCTCAAATGACTCATATGATCATTCTCACTCCTAATTTATATGAAGATATTTTCAATGAAGACAATCATAAACAAATCAAGATAATTTGTAAAAACTCGATTAATAAGGTCCATGAAAGCCATCGAGCATTTGTTATACCAAATGACATAAGTAGGAATTCAAAGTTACCATATCTTGTTCGGAATGCAGTTTTAAAAATATCAACATCCCTCATTTTATGTTAGTGATAACTCGACCTCAAGTCAATTTTTGAAAAGTAACTCGCTCGTTGTACTCAATCAAACAAATCATAAATTCTAGGGAGTGGTGTCACAACTGGAGAGCACCCAAGATGTAATCATCGTTGTCATTCTCAAAAAGGACTTAGACAGACCCTTAGCATTCATCATAACATATCATAGGTTAAAATGCTGAAAATTTTGAAACTTTTTGCATATACTAAGTAAAGTACACTTAGACTTCTCGCTTATCATATATTGAGGTATACACAGAACTCTCATATAGAAGCTTACTTAGGCTCTAATTTTATTAGCATGATCAACATACATACGATAGTCTAATAAAACTGTCTTATATAAAAACCATCTAAAGAGTGCAAATCTTTGACTTAGCCAATGCAATACCAATATGCCATATAGGCCTTACAATAGTAGTATTTGAATGATAAAAGGAATAGAAGTGTATCTCTTAGACTAATACAATCTTCATGGCGTGACTAATGAAAAGATAGTATCCGCAAACCTGAGGACCAGCCAACCCCTTGTGTTATGCCTCGTATTTTTTTTATACGTAGTGCGCATCGTGATCTAGAAGACGTAAAGAAATATTAGGCAAGGATGTTATTTCCAAATGTGATATTAAGTATGAGTTGGTTAATGTAAGTGCCATTAACTTTAAGTGAGGGATTAATTAGTGGCTAATTTGGATTGATTTAATCCAATGGGCCCCACCACTCAAGGCAAAAATTAAAAAGGGATCAGATTGTGGGCTGGCCTTAGTGGACAGGTGTAGAGGGGGGCTGCCTCCACTCCATACTATTAAATGAGGTGGAGAAATCCACTCCATGCTATATAAAGTGGTGAAATGCATTGCTGCATATCATCTTCTTCTTCACCACTTGTCTTAGGCAGCCATGGAAATGGAGAAACCAACCCTGCAACTCTTGGCCAGCAGCTGCAAATAATTTGGTTAGTAATCTCCTTGTTTGGTGTGTTAATTCTTTAGAATACCCTTGTTAATTATCCATTAATTTTAAGAAGGGGGCGTGACCAGTAGCTTAGGAAGTTTGTTTTAGTTATTGAATGTGCTAAGTATGAATGGAAACCATAATCGGATTATTAGTGGTGTCATGTTGGTGCTTGGGCTGTTTATATGATTCTTTGGGTTATATGTGTTATTGGTATTGCTGTGGATAATTTGGATTGTTGTCGGATTGGGACGAAGTAAGGAAAATAGGGGAGGTGCTGCCGAATTTTCGTTAGATTATTTGCTAGCTTCTAAGAAAGTAAAGCACGATGTTTATCTAATTGCGGCACGATTGTTGCTTGTTATAGATTAATAGCTTGAGCAGTAAATATTGGACGTGCGGCTCAATTATACGGTATGTAACGCTGTCCCTTCTTTCTTTGCTTGGCATGACTTTTAAAAATAAGCGAATAACGGACAGATTTGATACTTACCTCTAAAGCGTCTAGGTGATGTATATTCTTGCTTCCACAATTATTCCTCTATATATCGGTTATGTCTAAGGCTATGATGATCTTTAATATCTATGGTAATGCTTCTTAGAGTCATTGAAATTTTACGTTTTCATATCGTATTAAAGGTTCATAATCTTGATAAATCATTAATCTTTGGTAATACTCCTTGCTGGTTCACGTTGATTGTTCTATTGAGTTATAAGAAATGATTTTAATTGCATATGGTTGCTCATAATATTCTGCTCGTGCATAGAGTCATTTATCATTTCACCGAGTCCCGGGCCGGGTAATGTTCGTGCGGAGTTTCTTGCATATGTCACCGAGTTCCTCACTAGAGGGCCGGGTATGTATATTATATATATGATTGGTGATGAGGATGATTATGATGATGATGATGACGGAGATGACGTGATGATTATTTTGCCGAGCCCCTTACTAGGGAAGCTGGGCACCTTAAATGTTAAATATATGCATGATTTTCACTTAAAAAGTATGTGTAGTGATATTTTGTTTCGACTTGCCACATTGGTATCCTATCATCTTTACCTTATGCTTTACATACTCAGTACATTGTCCGTACTGACCCGCCTTTCCTCGGGGGGCTGCGTTTCATGCCCGCAGGTGTAGACGCGCAGTTCGGTGATCCTCCCGCCTAGGATATCTACTCTGCTGATTGGGAGAGCTCCACTGTTCCGGAGCCCAATCGTTTTGGTACATAACTTTTGTGTAGTCTTTTGCTCGTCTATGGGTATGGCGGGGCCCTGTCCCGTCGAGTTTCACTAATGTACTCTTAGAGGTCTGTGGACATTATGTGGGTTGTATATATATGTTTTGGATAATGGTCTGGACATGGTTTGTTTGGGATGTCCGCTTGTACAGGGGCAGCCTTGTCGGCTGCGTACATCATTATGCTTTGAATAGTGGCGGCCTTGTCGGCTCGCGTATGCTGTTATGGTTGAATGGTTATGACTCCTTATGAGACAGGTCCTCTTATATATATATATATGACGTTGGGGTTGGCTTGATTTGATTAAATTCCATATTGTCTTAGTTTCAGTTGGTCATACTTAGCAGGTTTGTATGTGGGTGTCCAAAACAGGCACTAATCACGGCCTATCAGGTTGGGTCGTGACAAAGAGTGGTATCAGAGCGGTTCTTCCTCGGAAGTATCTACAGACCGTGTCTAGTAGAGTCTTGTTTATCGGTGTGTTGTGCACCACATCTATAAACAGGAAGCTACAAGACATTTAGGATGTCATTCTTTCTTCTTATTCTAGATCGTGTGATAGAGCTATATTAACAGGATAATCCCTCTCTAACGAATCCATGTGTTTTCAGCTATGCCTCCAAAGAAAGCGACAGCCGCCCAGAAGGGAAAATCGGTAGCAGAAGGTACTAGTCAGACCCGAAGAGTTACTAGGGCCCGTGCCCAGTCTATGCCTTGTATTATGCTCCAGTCGGAGAGCTCTGCTACACCCCCACCGCCAGAAGAGCTTAGAGCAGCAGCAGCTCCAGTTCGGGGGACACCACCAGCCCCCGAGGCCCCAACATCTGAACCTCCAGCTCCTCAGTCAGGGGCGGAGGATAGGGCCATGAGAGATGCGGTTCAATTGCTGACTAGATTAGTGGCAGATCAGGCTCGCAGGCATGGACTAGGAGTTGATCATGCGGACATATCTGATAGCTTAAGGGCTCGTGACTTCTTAAGTTGTAATCCTCTAGAGTTCTTTGGGTCAAGGCCACAGGATGATCCGCAAGAGTTTATTCGTCAGATGCAGCGTACATTGAGGATAATCAAGGCTTCGGAGACCGAGTCTGTTGAGTTGGCTACGTATCGTTTGCGGGATGTAGATATTAATTGGTATGAGTCTTGGGAGTTATCTAGGGGTGAGGGTGCCCCTCCAGCGGTATGGGATGAATTTGTGGAGGCTTTCCAGGGCCACTTCCTGCCTCCAGAGATGAAGCGAGCTAGAGTTGATAAATTCTTGCGTTTGAAGCAAAATGGTAGGAGCGTCCGAGAGTATAGCCTCGAGTTTGATTCATTGGCTAGGCATGCGCCTACTATTGTGGCTGATATGGCAGACAGGGTACATCGTTATGTGATGGGATTGGATCGTTATCTGATTGACGGTTGTATGGCAGTGACTCTTCAGCCAGGTATGGACATTGCTCGGGTGCAGGCATATGCACAGGGGGTAGAGGATCGGCACCGGGGACGTCAGCCAGATAGAGATTATAATAGAGGCCAGCATAAGAGGGCTAGATCAGCAGGTTATCCTGACGAGTTTCAAAGCGGGCAGTCTCAGCAGCATGTTAGATTTTCTTCCCAGCCAGCACAGAGTGCACCCCCACGTTTCATGGGTAGGGGGTTCGATCGTATGGGATATTCGGAACCTGGTCAGAGCTCTAGGGCGTCAGGGTCACAGATGGGCAGGGGTTTGAGCCAGTCGAGGCCACCTTTGCCTCGGTGTTCTCATTGTGGTAAGTCCCATCCTGGGGAATGTCGTTGGGCTACAGGTGCGTGTTTTTCTTGCGGCCGTCAGGGCCATACTATGAGGGAGTGTCACCTTAGAGGTAGTGCAGGTGGTATGGCACAGCCTACAGGGTCCGTTGCTGGTTCATCTTCTTCTGTGGCTATGCGCCCTACGGGGCAGGGTATTCAGGCACCAGCAGGCCGTGGTAGAGGACGTGGTGGAGCTTCTAGTTCTAGCGGTCCCTCAAACCGTATATATGCTTTGACTAATAGGCAAGATCAAGAGGCGTCACCTAATGTGATCACAGGTATATTATCACTATTCTCCCGAAGTGTGTATGCATTGATAGACCCAGGTTCCACCTTATCATATATATCTCCCTTTGTTGCTAGTAGGATTGGAATAGAGTCTGAGTTGATAGAACCATTTGAGGTAGCTACACCTGTAGGAGATTTTGTCATAGCTACGTGAGTATATAGGAATTGTTCAGTAGCTATATATAGTCGTCATAATGTAGCAGATCTAATAGAGTTAAATATGATTGAGTTTGATATTATCATGGGCATGGATTGGTTGGCTGCTTGTTATGCTAATGTTGATTGCAGAGAAAAGATAGTTCGATTTCAATTTCCAGGGGAACCGATTATAGAGTGGAAGGGAAGTACAGTATCGCCGAAAGGTAAGTTCATTTCATACCTCAAGGCCGGGAAGATGGTTAGAAAAGGCTATATTTACCATCTGATTCGGGTGTATGACATAAAGGCAGAGGCACCGACTCTTCAATCAGTCCCGGTAGTTAATGAATTTCCTGATGTATTCCCCGAGGAACTTCCAGGCCTTCTTCCAGAACGGGAGATAGAGTTTACTATAGATGTACTGCCAGATACCCAGCCTATATCTATACCTCCTTATAGAATGGCACCTGCTGAGTTGAAAGAATTGAAAGAGCAATTGAGGGATTTGCTAGAAAAGGGCTTCATCAGGCCTAGTACGTCACCTTGGGGAGCACCAGTACTGTTTGTGAGAAAGAAGGATGGGTCGCTGCGGATGTGCATTGATTATAGGCAGTTGAACAAAGTAACAATAAAGAACAGGTATCCCCTCCCAAGGATTGACGATCTATTTGACCAGTTGCAGGGTGCAAAGTGTTTTTCAAAGATAGACTCGCGGTCAGGTTATCATCAGGTGTGGGTAAGGGAGGCAGATATTCCAAAGACAGCATTCCGGACCCGATATGGGCATTATGAGTTTAGAGTGCTGTCTTTTGGGCTGACTAATGCTCCAGCGGTATTCATGGATTTAATGAATCGAGTATTTAAACCATTCCTTGATATGTTTGTTATTGTATTTATAGACGATATTCTGGTCTATTCACGTTCAGAAGAGGAGCATGCAGATCATTTAAGGACGGTACTTAGGGTGCTTCAGCACCAGAAGTTGTATGCTAAATTTTCTAAGTGCGAGTTCTGGTTGACTTCAGTGGCATTCTTGGGGCATATTATTGGAGCTGATGGTATTCGGGTAGATACGCAGAAGATTGAGGCAGTAAAGACTTGGCCCAGACCTACGACACCTACTGAGGTACGCAGCTTTTTGGGGCTAGCAGGATATTACAGGAGATTCGTAGAAAAGTTTGCCTCAATTTCAGTGCCTTTGACAAGGCTAACTCAAAAGGAAGCCAAGTTCCAGTGGACAGATGCTTGTGAGCGAAGCTTCCAGCTATTGAAAGACAAATTGACTACAGCTCCAGTCCTAACTCTTCCAGAGGGACCAGACGGCTATGTTATTTATTGTGATGCTTCGGGTGTTGGGCTAGGATGTGTATTGATGCAGCATGGCAAAGTTATAGCCTATGCCTCCCGACAACTTAGGAAGCATGAAAAGAACTATCCTACTCACGATCTGGAGTTAGCGGTCGTGGTTCATGCCTTGAAGATATGAAGACATTATTTATATGGTGTCCATGTGGACATCTATACAGATCATAAGAGTCTCCAATATATCTTTAAGCAGAAGGAGCTGAACTTACGACAGAGGCGGTGGTTAGAGTTGCTAAAGGATTATGATGTTGATATTTTATATCATCCAGGGAAAGCGAATGTTGTAGCAGATGCTCTTAGCCGTAAGTCCATGGGTAGCTTGACAGATGTACAACCAGAAAGGAGGGATATGGTTCGGGAGATTCAGCGGCTATCCAGCCTTGGAGTCCGTCTAGCTAATTCGGAAGATAGTGGAGTTTCTATTCGAGAGGTTGCTGAGTCCTCAATCATAGATGAGGTAAAGAGACACCAATACAAGGATCCTATTCTGGCACAGTATAGAGATGCAGCTCTTCAAAAGGAAAAGACCCCATTTAAGGTTACACCTGATGGAGTGTTACGATATGAAGGCAGATTGTGTGTACCCGATACTGCGGGGCTACGACGGCAAGTTATGGGAGAGGCACACTCTGCCCGTTATTCTATTCACCCAGGGTCAACAAAAATGTATCATGACCTCAGATGCTTATATTGGTGGGATGGCATGAAAAAGGACATAGCAGAGTTTGTTGCTCAGTGCCCAAATTGTCAACAAGTCAAGATCGAACATCAAAAGCCTGGTGGATTATTACAGGAGATAGAGATCCCGACTTGGAAATGGGAGATGATTAATATGGACTTCATTACAGGCTTACCTCGCACTCAACAGAAGTATGACTCTATATGGGTTATTGTAGATAGGCTGACGAAATCGGCCCATTTTCTTCCAGTCAGGACTACTTATTCGGCTGAAGATTATGCGAGGTTATATGTCAGGGAGATAGTGAGACTTCATGGGGTTCCCACGTCCATTATATCAGACAGAGGAGCTCAATTTACAGCCAACTTTTGGAGATCGTTTCAGAAGGGATTGGGGACACAGGTGAACCTTAGCACAGCATTTCACCCTCAGACTGATGGGCAGGCTGAGCGTACTATTCAAACACTAGAAGATATGTTGCGGGCCTGTATTATTGACTTCAAAGGCAGCTGGGATGACCACTTGCCGCTCATTGAGTTTGCCTATAATAATAGCTACCATTCTAGTATCCAGATGGCACCGTACGAGGCCTTATATGGGAGGAAGTGCAGATCACCTATTGGTTGGTTTGATGTTGGCGAGACTAAGTTAATAGGCCCGGATGTGATTCAGCAAGCTGTTGACAAGGTGAAGCTTATTCAAGAAAGATTATTAGTAGCCCAGAGTCGACAGAAGTCATATGCAGATAATCGGCATCGAGATTTGGAGTTTCAGATTGGTGACTGGGTATTCTTGAAGGTATCACCCATGAGGGGTGTGATGAGATTCGGCAGGAAGGGGAAGCTCAGTCCGAGATACATTGGGCCTTATCAGATTGTTCGTAGGATAGGCAAGGTTGCCTATGAGTTGGATCTACCATCTGATTTGGAGGCGGTACATCCAGTCTTCCATGTATCGATGCTACGTAAATGTATTGGTGATCCTTCTAGAGTATTCCCTGTAGATGATATTCAGGTAACAGAGGAGTTGTCATATGAGGAGAAACCCGTGGCTATACTTGATCGTCAGGTTAGAAGGTTACATACTAAGGATGTGGCTTCCGTCAAAGTGTTGTGGCAAAATAACAATAGGGAGGAGATGACTTGGGAAGCGGAAGACGAAATGAAAAATAAGTATCCTTACCTGTTCCCCGTACCTGCAGGTAATTCAATTCCTAGCTTGACTATATTGATAGATAATGAGATTATGTAGCTGTGAGGCATCTGTAAGTTACGGAATGCAGGTTGATAGGTATAACTTTTAGAGAGACCTCGCTGGAATTTGTTTTTGCAAGACGCTAACTTAACATTCGAGGACGAATGTTCCTAAGGGGGAAGGATGTTATGCCTCGTATTTTTTTTATACGTAGTGCGCATCGTGATCTAGAAGACGTAAAGAAATATTAGGCAAGGATGTTATTTCCAAATGTGATATTAAGTATGAGTTGGTTAATGTAAGTGCCATTAACTTTAAGTGAGGGATTAATTAGTGGCTAATTTGGATTGATTTAATCCAATGGGCCCCACCACTCAAGGCAAAAATTAAAAAGGGATCAGATTGTGGGCTGGCCTTAGTGGACAGGTGTAGAGGGGGGCTGCCTCCACTTCATACTATTAAATGAGGTGGAGAAATCCACTCCATGCTATATAAAGTGGTGAAATGCATTGCTGCATATCATCTTCTTCTTCACCACTTGTCTTAGGCAGCCATGGAAATGGAGAAACCAACCCTGCAACTCTTGGCCAGCAGCTGCAAATAATTTGGTTAGTAATCTCCTTGTTTGGTGTGTTAATTCTTTAGAATACCCTTGTTAATTATCCATTAATTTTAAGAAGGGGGCGTGACCAGTAGCTTAGTAAGTTTGTTTTAGTTATTGAATGTGCTAAGTATGAATGGAAACCATAATCGGATTATTAGTGGTGTCATGTTGGTGCTTGGGCTGTTTATATGATTCTTTGGGTTATATGTGTTATTGGTATTGCTGTGGATAATTTGGATTGTTGTCGGATTGGGACGAAGTAAGGAAAATAGGGGAGGTGCTGCCGAATTTTCGTTAGATTATTAGCTAGCTTACAAGAAAGTAAAGCACGATGTTTATCTAATTGCGGCACGATTGTTGCTTGTTATAGATTAATAGCTTGAGCAATAAATATTGGACGTGCGGCTCAATTATACGGTATGTAACGCTGTCCCTTCTTTCTTTGCTTGGCATGACTTTTAAAAATAAGCGAATAACGGACAGATTTGATACTTACCTCTAAAGCGTCTAGGTGATGTATATTCTTGCTTCCACAATTATTCCTCTATATATCGGTTATGTCTAAGGCTATGATGATCTCTAATATCCATGATAATGCTTCTTAGAGTCATTGAAATTTTACGTTTTCATATCGTATTAAAGGTTCATAATCTTGATAAAACATTAATCTTTGGTAATACTCCTTGCTGGTTCACGTTGATTGTTCTATTGAGTTATAAGAAATGATTTTAATTGCATATGGTTGCTCATAATATTCTGCTCGTGCATAGAGTCATTTATCATTTCACCGAGTCCCGGGCCGGGTAATGTTCGTGCGGAGTTTCTTGCATATGTCACCGAGTTCCTCACTAGAGGGCCGGGTATGTATATTATATATATGATTGGTGATGAGGATGGTTATGATGATGATGATGACGGAGATGACGTGATGATTATTTTGCCGAGCCCCTTACTAGGAAAGCTGGGCACCTTAAATGTTAAATATATGCATGATTTTCACTTAAAAAGTATGTGTAGTGATATTTTGTTTCGACTTGCCACATTGGTATCCTGTCATCTTTACCTTATGCTTTACATACTCAGTACATTGTCCGTACTGACCCCCCTTTCCTCGGGGGGCTGCGTTTCATGCCCGCAGGTGTAGACGTGCAGTTCGGTGATCCTCCCGCCTAGGATATCTACTCTGCTGATTGGGAGAGCTCCACTGTTCCGGAGCCCAGTCGTTTTGGTACATAACTTTTGTGTAGTCTTTTGCTCGTCTATGGGTATGGCGGGGCCCTGTCCCGTCGAGTTTCACTAATGTACTCTTAGAGGTCTGTGGACATTATGTGGGTTGTATATATATGTTTTGGATAATGGTCTGGACATGGTTTGTTTGGGATGTCCGCTTGTACAGGGGCAGCCTTGTCGGCTGCGTACATCATTATGCTTTGAATAGTGGCGGCCTTGTCGGCTCGCGTATGCTGTTATGGTTGAATGGTTATGACTCCTTATGAGACAGGTCCTCTTATATATATATATGACGTTGGGGTTGTCTTGATTTGATTAAATTCCATATTGTCTTAGTTTCAGTTGGTCATACTTAGTAGGTTTGTATGTGGGTGTCCAAAACGGGCACTAATCACGGCCTATCGGGTTGGGTCGTGACACATTGGATAAAGAGTTCCAATCTTCTTCAATCGACCTTCTTAAGGTTCAATGGCCAGACCTTACATTTGTAGATATATAAAGTATATGGTTTATTAAGACACTTGTACTAAGTATGGGTATATTCACATAAAATATTTAAAGAAATGCATGAAAAGGCCCATTTCTTTAGAAAGCACACTAAGCCATTTGAATGATTTTAATGCACATACAATAGAGAATATACAAGATCGGGATCACCAAAACATAAAGCATGATCATAACCAGAGACAAATCATCACAAAGTCATATTGACATATCATGTTCAATGTTTATTATCAAGATAACATACCACACTTACCAATAATCCCATCTAAAGCTTAAAAGTTCAATGCTCATGTGAAGCCCCATAACGCCACATAATCAAGTAAATTAAATAGGAGACAATGAGTAATACTTTACATCATACAACTTACATCATAAGTAGTCGCCATCACATATAGCAATATAGGCTAACAACATATTCATCAACATGAACAACATCATATAAGAGAAACATCATATATCATAAGCATTATCATTTCATTTTTATAGTACATAAGAACAGTCTTCTAGGACTTCCATTAGAGTCAACTTGTGCAATGTCTAGATAGAGTACCATAACACTACCTATAATAAGTAGACTCCTAAAGTTACCTAGTCAATGTTCATTTACTTTAATCTTTCATTTTAATACAGGGAACAATCTTCTTAATCGATATTAGACTCTGGAAGCTAAACATGGAATCTGGTGTCATGAAACCCTACAACAAAAGAAGGTGGACTACTTGCAAAAGTAGAACAAAATTAACATAACATTCTTGGTGGATCCACTAGATACTATTCCTAAAGGGGAAACATAGTAAAGGAACTAGAAGATATATTATAGACTCATAATCCCATATTGCATGGCAGCCTACATCTCATGAGAGTCATTGTGAACCTACCTTCAAACTAGTGATAAGCAAAAGTATCTTTTTGAATTTGCCTTTAAGTTATCATTAATCATCAATATTGTCATAGGCCATGGGAGATTAACTCCTTGTATAAACATGATCATTAGCTCATTAGGTTTAGGATGAGAATTTCCTTTCATCACAACCCTTCATTAGTGAGATTAACATATCATAGTCATATTTTCTAAGACATACAAGAGAAACATCATGAACCTTGCATTATCATATCCTTACCATGTTCTCACATTCAATAGATTCATTGCTCATCATATATGAATATATAGCAACATCGTACATACTTCAATTGCATAAAAACATCAATTATTGGCCAACATCAACATAATAGAGTAATCATGACTTAAGAAGACTTAGCTATTGCATCCAAGAATTTTCATGAAGAACTTACTCTCAATTCACAACAATCATCCAATAATATAATGAATAACACATTAACATAACAAATACCAATCACTCTAGTCATATACATGTGAAATTCATAGATAGAAAACACGTTCATTTATGAGTTCATTCAAGCAATAGTCCCAATAGCAACATTTTATGACATTAAGGGAAAGATATAACATAATCAAATACATTATTTAGAGAAAGAACACGCATAACATGTAAAACTACAATTCCATGTCCATTACTCAATAACTCATACTTAATTAGCCATAGAAAATCATAACTCATCGTAATTAATCATCAATTTCGAGTTTGGAAGAAAACCCATTTGTAGAGTACAAACCTAGGTATTTTAATTGTTTAGAAAAAATAATCCCAAGAGTTAAGAACACATACCTTAATGAAAATTCAATCCATGAATCTTTAGAAGAAAAGCTCAGAATGTGACCTTCTTCTCCAACCTTCCAATGCTCTTCATAGGTGGTAGAGTAGACAAAGAGTTAAGAGAGAGATGAGAGTGATTTGGTGAATCTGATTTGGATACGTAAAAGTGGCATAAACTGACCCAAAACCAATATAAACTCGCCCCTTAAAATCACCTCAAAGACCCCTCACTTAATTGGGTATTTTTATGAAGTTCAATTGACTTAAAAACGATGCGGACGAATCTGGCAAGTGGCTCCATATCCCAAGGGAAATTTCAATTAATTATTATGAAATGTGTCGAGGCAATGATCCTCGTGGGTTCCCCATGACGGGAGGCATCTTTTTTCCTTCCTTTTAATGGCTGCATAACGTATGGCTGGTTCAACATCTTAGCTGTCGCAAGCTTCTTTGGCGGCTTGCTCGCCAATGTTCGAGTCCTCCTCAAGGACCTTTTGGGTGGTCCTTGGGGAGGTTTTACTGGTTGTTTGGACCCTTTATGCTATATTTTACCTATTTAAAGTCTTTTACAAGTTTTAGACTTCATTGGACACTCTCAAACCATTACCAAACATAGGGACGTCTACTACTTCAATTTAGCTAGTTCGGGACATCAAAATATTTCTTTGTCGTTTTGGATACCTTTTCTTATTTAGTTTGATACATTAATATAGATCCGTAAACATCATTACAAAAATTATATAATAGCCAAAGATCTAGTCTAAGTCATGGAAGTTCTAGAGTGTTACAAGTGGTTACTTTTTCTTTATAGTGACCTTGTTATTTTGATGGTAGCGGATACACATTCTCAAAGACCCATCCATATTCTTAACAAAGAATAACGGATCACCCCATAGAGATATGCTTGGTTGTATAAAACCCTTATATAGTAAATCCTTGAGTTGAGGTTTTAGTTCATTCAACTCCACCATGTTCATTTGATAAGGAGGGATTGAAATTGTTGTGTATCAGGCAATAAGTCTATGCCAAATTTGATTTCCCATTCAGGAGAAACTTCGGGCAAGTCATAGGAAAAGACTTCCTGAAATTCCTTCAATACAGGTACCGACACTAAGGGAGGAATATCGGATTCAAGATCCTTGACCCTCACAATATGATAGAGACAACAATTTGCAATAAATTTGCAAGCTTTTAGAAACGCAATGATCTTACCCATAGGTTTTGAGTTTCCTTACTTCCACTCAATAATGGGTTCTTTAGGTAATTCAAATTTTACTACCCTTGTTCCATAATCTATTGAAACAAAACAACCATGCAACTAATCCATTCTCAATATGACATCAAAATGTAACATGTCAAATTCTGCCAAGTCAACTAACGTAACTCTGTTGGACACCAAAATAAGACAACCCCTATACACTCTTTTCCCACCACGAAATCATCCACCTAGGTAGTAACTGAAAACGGTTCAAATAATATATCGGGAAGTGTATCAAATTTCATAGACACAAAAGGGCTCACAAAAGACAAAATGACACCGCGATCTAACTATGCATATACATTAATAGAAAATAACTGTAACATAGGGTAACCATATCCGAAGCGATCTCTTAATCACCTCGTGATTGGAGTGAATAAAAATGATTCTTATTATTCACATCCGTATTTGGGTCACTTGCTTGTGCTTGAGCATTTTCCCTTTTTTGAACCTTCATAATAGGGAAGTACCTCTTCATATGGTCATTCATACCACAACCATAGAAATTACACCTGCCAACTAGGCACTTGCCATCATATTTTCTAACACACTTATCACAAATATATTTCTCAACATAAGAACCACCATTTCCCCCCTCTGGGGCTTAGGGGTATACACCTTACCCTAGTTGACCCTCAGAGAATTAGAAGTACCTTGGCTGGAAAACCTCTTCTTGAACCTTGGTTGATCTTTAACCTCAAATCTAGCCTTGAAGGAATCCCCATTATTGGCCCTTGTCCTCTTCAACTCTTTCCCAATTTCTTAAGCTTTTACCCCACAATTTGTTCGCCTGGAACCATTAGAAGCAAAATTTCTATGCTAGGACTCAACATCTATATTTATTAACCACAAGGTCTGATATATCCATATTTTTTTTCATATTGGCCTAAGAATCCACCGCCATAATAAGAGCGTGCTTTGATTGTTAAATGAACTTGAGGCTATACTATTTCACATGCATAGCCCTTTGAAGAAGGTTGATGAATTCTTGCATTTTCCTCGCCTTCAATTACAAGGGAAAGAACTTATCAAGGAAATCTATCTTGAATGATGACCAACTTAATAGACCTTCTCTAAAGGTCCTCTCATATTTCCATTGATCATACCAAACTTGAGCTACATCTTTGAGTTAGTAGGCGTCTAGTTCCGCCTTTTCTTTAGAAGACACACCCATAGTATGAAGAACCCTCAACACTTCATCAATGAACTCATGTGGGTCCTACTCCACCTTGGAATCTCAAAAAGTAGGGGGATTCATACTTGTGAAATCCCTAATCCTCGAAGTTGTAGTACTAGCATTGGAATTCACCTACAACCTAGTATCCCTACAAACTTTAGTATCTAACACTTGATCAAGCTATGAATAGTCCCCTTTATGTCAACGTTAGACGTAACCCCTTCTTCAACAAAAACTTGAGAGTTTTAAGGGGAACTGCTGTATTCAAATTCTCCTCCTCGGCCCTTCGAGGATTGTTCCTCTTTGTATTCATTACTTGTAAGAACAAGAAGAGGATTAGAAGAAAGGACTAAAAACTCTTAGGCACGACTAAGGAATAACAAAAGAAGTGAAAAATCATAAGAATCTCATAGTCTCTCATTCAAAAGTGTGGAGCACTTCACACCCATGAATAAGATTCTATTTCACATGGTTTAGTAAGTCATCAACATAAGTTTACTCAACCTCATGCTTTGATATCAAGTTTGTAACGATCCAAAGTACCCCCTAGACGTTACCGGCGTTTTCGTCTTCATAGGTTCCTTAGACTATCCGTTAGCATACATCATATCATATCATAGGTGGAGAAATATGCTCAAAATTTAAAACTTTTACATATAAAGTTTACTTAGACTTCTGACATATCATATATGGAGTCTACAGAGATTCCTCGCTTATGAATTTACATAGACTTTTCATTTAGCATATTCAATTCATTTAAGTAGTCTAATACTTCGTCTCATATATAACCTAATAGAGAATAACAAAATTTTGGCATAGATTTTACACTAGTACAATAAGCCACATGTAGGCTTACAACAAAGTCTCAACGTAAAGAATGAATAAGTGTCTTTGGAAATAGACAATATTAGATCTGTTGCATCATCTTTGGAACGTGAGGACTAACCAATAACTTGGGAAAAGATCCAAGTCTTTATTGCAAATACCTTAAACTCATTAACGGCCCAAACCTATATTTTTTCGAAAAAAAGGAAAAAAATATGGGTTAGTACATCACACGTACTAAGTATCGCTTTCATGCATAAAAAATATCAATGAATGAGTAAAGGGACATATTAGTCAAAACCATGCTTAGTATCAAATAATCTCAACATGCACATATAGCAATATCATAAGCCAAACCCAAAATAATATCAACCCAACATGTAAGCAACTCAAGCAATACTTGTGCAAAGCAAACAATATAATCCCATAACCATATTCAACGCTAAGTATCACAATAAGAAATACACTTCATGCATATAACATATTCTCATATAACATCTTGAAATGCTTATTTCATAAAGATTACTCATACATATCAACATAGTCATAACCAACATAACCATAAAAGAACATTACTAGAATCATCTTTTAGGATTTCACCATTCAATGTATAAGAGAAGACTTATAGCCTCCCTTATATCATATAGAAACCTTTAACAAAGATCTAATAACAAGTTTTATGTCTCTTTAATTCATTTAATTTTTCATTAAGGAAAAAAGTTGCAATAACTGACATGAGACTATGAGAGATACATGGAATTCAGTGTTCTACTCCCACATCGAAAAGAAAGGGTTATTACTTGCCTAAGGTTACGTGTAGTGTTTCATACATAGCTATCTACATGGATCTACTAATCTTAAGTCCTATGTGGGCACATAATTAAGGGTCAAAGAGATTGTTATTAGAAACCCTACTTACTAAATGTGGGGGTTTCCATCTCATGAGAAAACACATACGTTGGGGATCTGGACTTACTAAACATGAGGAACCCATATGGGGATTCGATTTTGATAAACGTTAGTCCCCCGTCGAATTTACACGCTTCACATTAGCCTTTACTAGACCCTTATATAAACCTCCTATAATAATAGTTCTTAGGTGACCATAAGTTAGAATAATCCTTTCACTTTATGAGCCATAAACTAGTGAGTAAACCTTTCACTTAATACTTTATTATAATCATGAAGACTACTTTCAATCATATAACCATCGTATCATAACATGTATACATACTTCATAGTTAATCCTAGTGTCTACGGTTAAGGATGAGGAATACTTGTCATCAACATCACAACAACACATTCACATAGGATCATCCTATCAAAGTAACTCCCCTTTCATAATTGAACTCTAGAGATAGTCAAAAATCATACCTTCTTCCCCTTCATGGAACTTCATAGTTCAACCATCCAAGAATGTATAAAAATACATAAAACAAGGTAAATCATGAAGTAATGTCATAGTTAACATCAAACTAAACCATCATCATGTTCATACCCTTCAACTTCACCTATCTAAATAAAATATTAGAGGAAATTTAGGGAAAGACATGTGTCCAAGGGTAACTCATAGGAAATAATCATTTAACCATCAATATATACTTCAAAATAGTAACTTATCATAATTTATCACAATTAATTCGTAATTTCATTTTTTAGAGAAGACTTGTATAGGGAGGAAAACCCTAGTTTTTGGGGAATTTAGAAATCGTCTTTTGGAGGGACCTACTAGGGAAAGGAATCCCAAGAGTGACGAAAACCATACATTATATATGAATAGTCACGAATTTGAGTCAAACTTGGAGGTATTTGATATTCTTCTTCAAGCTTCAAGATTGCTTCAATGAAGGTTGGGGGTAAAGAGAGAATGTAGAGAGAGGTGGGAGAAATTGGGTTTCAATTTGTAATGAAGTTTTAAAGTGGCAATGGGGTGATAAATGACCTAAAACAATTATATAATTTAACACTCCAAAAATTTCATGACTTAGACTAGAGCTTGATCTATTTAATAATGTTTAAGATGATGTTCCCAAAAAATATACTTGTCTAGTGAAGAGTCTATTAAGTTTTAAGAATATATATTTTTGTACAGAGGCATCCCGATTCTCAATGCAGAGGTACAAGCCCAACCGAATTCGGTTAGGGCGGTTGGGGGGGGGGGGGTCAGGCGCGCGCACAGCTCAATCCTTGAGGGGCCTAGCTTGCTAACAAACTCTAGTCTCTAAATAACTTATCTAAATAGGTAGGACTAACCGAAATTTAGCAAATAGTGCCCGAAATCTTAAGACCTAAAAAGGTGACACTAACTGAATAACTAACTAAAGAAACATCCTAGTACCTAACCTAGGATGGTGCAAAGGGTTTGGTAATGGTCCTAACAACTAAGGGGCACTTTAGTAATTACCCTAGTTCACTTAATTAATTAAATTAGCAACTTAATAATTAATTTAATTCCTAGTCAAAACCCGAGACTCTAAGTCAAATATTCTCCTAGTTGTAGTCAAATTATGAGGAGGCATTTTAGGTAATTTTAGTGGAAGGTCTTTAGGGTAATTCTTAGAACGCCTATATAATTGATATTAAGTCAGTTTTATACCACTTTTACACGTCCCAAACTAGATAAAAATTAAATATCATCTCTCATAAACACTCTCCTTCCCAAATTCCATTGAAGAACAAGAAAAAGCTTAAGGAATAAGACGAAGGTTTCGAAGTTTCCAAATAGATTTCATGGATTTTTCATCTATAAGGTATGGGTTTTTCACTCTTGAGATTCCTTTACTCAATATTTTCTTTCAAGATAAGTTTTCAAGAACTTCAAATTCTAGGGTTTTTATTCTAAAAAATTGATTTTCTTCCTAACCCTAGATTTATGATTTTTAGTGAAAAGTAAATGTTTTGTATATCTATTTTCTCATGAATTATTGATTAATTGATTGATAATGTTTGAATGTCATGTGATACATGATCCTTCTCCATGTGATGGTTTCGGATGGGTTGTTTGTAGTATTTGATAATGTGAAAATGTTAGGGTTAGAGTTTAGGTTTGAACGAACCCTTTTATGACCCGTTTACCCTCTCCTATGCAATGTATTGATCTTGTACATGATTTTATGAGTTTTTATATATTATTTCATTGTATATTTCACTATGTATTACTATAAATATCGCATGACGAATAAGGTTCTTGGAAACAAGAAGCAAGTCTTCTAAAATTGTGATTGCTCAAAGATGTTTATATTATCCTATAAGTTGTGATGCTATGTTATGAAAAGTATGTATGACGTTTCTATGTGAATATGATGGCTATGCATATGTAAATTGTGACATCATGATAAGAACACGAATATGCAAGTTTATGATATCCCTTGTATGCTTTATACAAGGTGATTATGTTATGTTAGTCATACAAAAGAAAGGTTCATAATAAAAGGACAATTCTCATCTAATCTAGAAGATCTCATGATCATGTTATACAAGGAGATAATCTTATATGACCTATGATCAGTTTATAATGAAAAAGAAATTAGAGGTTTTTTCAAGAAAAGGGACTGAAGGTAATCACTGATGAACTAGATATGGAAAGTGTCCTTCCCTAGGGAAAGATGGATTCACAATGATTCTCATGAGATTGAGGATGCCTCTTATGTGGAACTATGGGTATCTAATACATCTCTTACCTCTTGAACTATGTTGCCACCATAAGATACTAGCTAGTTGATTCACCTAGAAATCTATGTCATATTCGGTTCTATTTTGGCCGTTTGACCACCTCTTTTCGTGCGGGGAAGACACCGAATTCCCTGATTAGATCACATGATCTTTTTTGGTCAATGTATATGCTCCCTGTTGTAAAACGAAATACAAGTAAATGAACGTTGACTACGGTAACTTGAGGAATTCGCTTAATATAGGTAGTGGTTCAGGACGCTACCTAGGCATTGCACAAGTTGACTCAAAGGGAAGTCCTAAGTGATTATTCTCAAGTAATATGATGATGTAAAAAATATATTTTTATGATATATAATGTTACTCTTACATGAATATTAGCTATTATAATGAATAAGTTATTGGGTTATACTGTTATATGAAGCAATTCTATACTTATGGTCTCCTATCTTATATACTTGGTTATGTGGGGTTATCGGGCTTCTCATGATCTTTGCACTTGTAGGTTGGGGATGGTATCATTGGTAAGTGTTTCGTATGTTATGTTTAAAGGATTTATTGAATAGGAATTGTTAACATGACTGTATGAGGATATGCCTTTGATTATGATCATGCTTTAAGTGATGGAATTTTTACTTGTATTTGTTATCTGCTATGTGCACTTAAAACTTTCATATGAGTTTGCATATTGTCTAAAGAATGATAAATGATACTTTTCATGCATGTACCTATGTGTTATGTCCATATACCCATACTTAGTACATGTGGCATACTAACCCCATTACTTACATTACTACAACTGTAGGTTCCGGCCATTGAAACTTTAGGAGGTCAATTTCAAGAAGCTTGGAACTATTTCTTTATGTCTTGGCAGGTCCTCATGTTTGGGGATGCCATCTTTCATATTCTAGCTTACGTAGATTTTTAGTAGTTTTTAGAATACACTATTTTCATTATGTTCTTTGGATTCTTTTGTATTAAGGCCTATATGGAATATTGACTATTAATGGCTAAGTTTAGATTGCACTCTTAGATGGTTTCTATATATGTGAGACAGTTTTACAATATCGTATGTTTTTTATAAATCTTAAGTGTGAAGTTTAAGTATACTTCATTAGTATATTAAATTCTTTTAAATATTTCTGCAAATTTAACTCTATGATTGTGATGAAAGCTAAGAAGAGGCTTGTCTGCAACCTCTGAGAGGTTAACAACATCGATCGCACCGGGGTCTAGATTCCAGGTGTGACAAACTTTGTATCAAAGCATGAGATTAAATATCCTTAGGATCAATGCCTCACTAAAACACATTACTTAGTGTTCAGTTCATGGTTGTGAAGCGTGCCACAATAATGGATGAGACATTGTGTGATTATCAAGAAACTTCTCTTTTATTGATACTCCTATATCGTGCCTTTAGAGCTTTGAAAATATGTGTCTTTTAGCATATGATTCATATATTGTCAGAATCTTTTCAAGGGAACAAAAGGAATATAAGGTATAGGTGTTCATCAACCTTCGTCAAGGAGGTTGATGGTTCATGTTCAACAGGTTGAGGATAGTTGTCTAAGGAACAGGAATAGGGAAGATAAGATGGCGAAGTCTTTTAAAGGTAGTTCTTCTAAGAGTACGCATGATGTTCAAGACAAGCCTAAGTTTAAGAAGAGGTTCTTAAACCAATTTCATTCTAATTTCTATAAGAATCGCAATGGTAGAGGTTCTAGTCTTAATTGTAAGGAGGGGAGAAATGTTGATCCACAAAAAGAGAGACCAACTTGTGGTAAGTGTGGTAAGAAACATGTGGATGAATGTCTAGTTCGAACTAATAGTTTCTATGGTTGTGGAAAAAGTTGTCATATAATGAAGGATTGTCCAAATGTTAGAAGTCAAGGTAAGTGTAGTAGCCAAGCTCAACCAAGCGTCCTAATTCTGAACTTCCAAAAAGGAACCGTTTCTATGCACTTAAGGCTAGGGGTGAACAAAAAAGCTCTCCCAACGTCATGACGGATATGTTATAAGTTTTCTCTATTAATGTTTATGCCTTGCTTGACCTAGGTACTACGCTTTCTTTCGTTACACCTTTGGTAACTAGGAAGTTTGACGTACTTCCCGATGTTTTCATTGAACCCATGTTAGAATGGAAAGGGGGAAATTATATGCCAAGAGATCAAATTATTTCTTCTTTAAGGTCTTGTAAAATAATAGCCAAGGGTTGTATATTCAATGTGGTGAGGATAAAGGAGGCTTTTCAAACGTACTGAATTCAATAAAACTGAAACTAGGTTTTTTCCCAATTGAATTGACGAATGTTAATATCATTTATTCTCCCTATTTCTGATTTTAGTAGTACGTATAATGATCAAGATTTCAGTAAGAAAGTAAGAAAGAACTTACCAGAAATGTAAGTTCAAAGTGACCTAAGTAAGCAAAACATGAGAATGTCAAATCCTCAGTGTTTGATAAGAATGAACTTTTAACAGTTATTGGTTTTTTCCAATTTTGTAGTATGAATATATGACCCAAGAACTATATCTTATGCAAATAATAAAAGAATGGGCATAGCCAATAAAGATTGGCTTATAAAGACTTCATTCCCAATTTAACAAGAATGGAAAATATTAGGTTATTTACTAAATAGGTGCATGTTTTGGTAGAAGATAGTACAAAGAAGACTTTTAAGAAGATGTTTTTGTACTCTATTCTTTCTCTTATGTGAAATTTGTATGCATATGTTTTCTTGAGATTTTTCTGTTTTGTTGTTATGTCGAGAAGATTGATAGCATGGCAACTTGTTGATGCATTTTAATCTTATGATAAGTTTGAGAACGAAATTCCTCATTATGTGTTATGAATATGTAGCTCTTATATGTTTGTGCTTCATGAATTGAGTGCTAAGTGTAATGATATGTTATGCGCTGGTTGTGCTTCTAGTATTAAGTCTTTTTCTACCGTCCAAAATATTTTAGTGTAATCCGCGGATGAATGTTCCTAAGGGGCGGGGCGTATAATGTAACACGCCAAAAAATTCATGACTTATACTAGAGCTTGATCTATTTAATAATTCTTAGAATGATGTTCCAAGAAAATGTACTTGTCTAGCGAAGATTCTATTATATTTTAAAAATATGTACTGAGATACATAGGCATCCCAATTCCCAATATTGAGTAATATTGGGCATGTTAGAGACTATTGGCTTAAGGGTGTTAGCCAAATTTTATGTATTTACGAGTAACTTAGAATACACCTTGATGTTCAAATTCCCCATCCAAGCTTGTTTAAAAATTGTACCTGCAATGAAGACCCTAAGCTAAAAAGATTTATTTCATAGCTTACAACATTAGGTATGAGGCATCAAAGTGTCAAGCATAGGTACCATAGCATATGATCATTTAAAATGATCATGTAGATAAAGAAGTTCTCAAGGATATAGTGAGGATTCTTGGGATAGCAAGAAATAAGCAGCAACACATGTGCTAACCAGCCAACGGACAAGTCCAAACGAGTTCAGTTAAGGAGGTTGGGGGGTTTGTCGGGGGACCAGGAGCGCGCACAAGTCAAGCCATGTGGGGCCTAGATTCCTAATAACTTCTAGGCTCTAACAAAGTTACCTAGATAGATAACTAATCTACGACTAACTGAAATTAACCTACTAGTGTGCCCGAAATACAAAGACCTAACTGGGTGACACTAACCAAATAACTAACTAAAGAAACATCATAGTACCTAACCTAGGATGGTCCAAAGGGATTTGTTATGGTCCTAACGATTTAGGGGTACTTTGGTAATTACCCTAGATCACATAATTTATTAAATTATCAACTTAATTAATTAAATTAATTCCTAGTCAAAACTCGAGACCCTAAGTCAAATGTTCTCCTAGTTAGTAGTCAACTTGGGAGGGGCATTTTAGGTAATTTAAGTGGAGAATCTTTAGGGTAATTCTTGTAACGTCTATATATTGATATTATGTCAGTTTTAGCACACTTCAACATGTCCCAAACCAGATCAAAATGAAATTTCTCTCATTTCTCAAGAACGCTCTCTTTTCCAAACTCCATTGAAGAACAAGAAAAAGCTTAAAGAAGAAGAAGAACGTTTCGAAGTTTCAATCAGATTTCATGGATTCTTACATATAAGGTATGGGGTTTTCACTGATATACCGTGGTTTCACGGTATTATTATTACTTTTTCCCAAAGTTTAGTGTGTCCAAAAGCCTTTTTGTGCTAATTTTCATATAAGTTTCTTTTTATTTTGCAGGAAATCTGTCCAAAGCTAAATGCGGAGATTTTGAGCAAAAAAATGTAGAAGAGACCACCTACGGAACTTATGATGGTCCGTCGTTCTTGTGATGGTCCATAGGTGGCAGCGTAGTGCAGCTGCTGAAGGAAGATGGGGAAGTCTGACCAAGTGTGGGGTTATGAAGCTTGTGACGGTCCGTCGTGTCTATGATGGTCCGTCCTGCAGATTCGTCATGAAGTTCATAGAAGTGATCCCAGTACCCATATTTCAAGAGTTGAAGTGTTTTGAAATGAAGGCCCTCGACGGACCGTTGTGCCTATGACGGTCTGTCATACTTGCCGTCGAGGGTAATGAAGAAGAGAAGTTGAAGAAATTGCATAAGTATGGGACGACGGAGTCCATGACGGTCCGTTGTGACCATGACGATCCGTCGCGAGGTCCGTCGACCCAGCCGCGTTTTGGTAGATTTCCAGCAAATAGAGCCTTTGTTTTATTAGGTTTTTATTTTTTAAAAATAGTTCGAAAAACCTCATTTTTGAGGTTAGACTCTGGATTGTTAGACATCATACTATTATACTTTGTGTATTAGTGTGAGATTCTCTATGATTATTAGACTTTTGATTATCATTGATTGTTGGTGACTTATCAAGCAAACTTTCAGATTTTACTCTTTCTCATTGAAGTAAGTACATGAATTCTTATTTGATATATTTGAATATTGTGATTATTACTATGGGTAACTAAACTCCATAACTAGGGTTGTGGGAACCATAGGCAAATATTGAGATAAAACCTAACTAAAATAAAAATTCTAGAATGGTGTCTTGCTTGTATTAATAATTCTTTCACTTAGAAGTCTTTTTAACGGATGGCCAATGTTAGAACTCGCCTTAATGCTACTTTCCGGACCAAGGAGGTAGATAATAGGAAAAGAATTATCAACATAGACTTAGTATATACTATCTAATAGGCTAGTATTGATTGGTACGAGGTAATAACTTAGTCAAATATCGAATACGATGCTTAATATAAGGTAAAGATAAGGGTTAGGAAAGCAACACACGTAGCCGGACCAAGGTGCAGAGTGAGATTTTCTAGATGCCGGACCAAGGATTAAGAAATACATAACTTATCACTTTGCATGCAGGATACTAGGAAAGAACTGTTATTTTTAGAATTATCAAGTTATGAACCTGTGGGGAACACGTGAACCCTAGTTACTTCGATTAATTGATTAAAATACAACATTCAAAGTTGTTAAGTGTCTCTTTCAATTGTGTTAGTTATTTTCATTCATTTAGAATTAGAAACGCCCCTTTTATTGTATTTTTGCTTTTCAAGGAAGTCATTGACCAAAGAAAAGTAATAACAGGTTGAAGTTAAGTCTAGACTATTTTCCTCGTGGAAACGATCCGAACCTCACTTGTTGGATTATTTACTTGACACGACCGCTTTACTTCTTATTTGAGAATTAAGTTTGAGCGTATCAAATTTTAGCGCCATTGCCGGGGATTATAGCTTTTAGATTAACTTGAACTTATTACTATAGTTAGTTTATATTTTCTTGATTTTACTTTGTTTATTGTTTTTGATTTTTTAATGAACTATCCTCCTTGTATGCCAAATACACGGAGAGGAAGAGAACCCTTATTTCCCTACGATCACGAGTTAGAGCGTACACTGCACAATATGAATCGAAACTTGGGAATGAATGATGATGATCCAAAGCAGAACATCCCAGCTCCAGTTGATGTTCATGGTCAGATATTACCCGATGCTCCGGGTGAACACCAGCAGACGGGACAAAATCCTATTCCATGGCCCCAAGCATACTATAGAGGTTATGATAACATAGCAGACTCGGATGGGCCACTGGTTTTGTCTCCCTAACCACAGGCCACACCTTTGTGGTAACTAGTAGCCTGATGCAAATACTCACTGCCAGAGGGTTTTTTTCAAGGCTACCTTCTGAGGATCCACATGCCCATATAGCTAAGATAAGGGCAGTGTGTAAAAGTTGTGTAGGGAGGCCTGATTTGGATTTAAATGTAATAGGTCTTAGAGTGTTTCCTCTCTCATTGATGGGAGAGGCTGCTATGTGGTTCACTGAGCTCCCATACAACTCAATTTTCACTTGGAACCAACTAAGGGATGTCTTCTTAGCACTCTATTATCCGTTCTCCAAGAAACTAAACCACAAAGACAAAGTGAATAACTTTGTGGCACTAGCAGGAGAGTCAGTTAGTAGTTCTTGGGATATATTCACCTCATTCTTTAGAAGTGTTCCAAATCACCGTATAGATGATGAGTCACTGAAGGAATACTTCTATTGGGGATAGGATGATAATAATAAAGCGGTGTTGGACACTATAGCAGGTGGATCTTATGGGGAGTGTCCTTATGCTTAGATCTCTAAAAAATTAGAGAAAATCTCCCGGAACAATAAAGCTTGGAGTACTAGGAAGTCCGATACTGGGAGAAACACTTTCGCAGTGCAGTCCACTAACAACCCAGCCGCAGATGAGATTCGTGAAGAAATGGCTCAGATGAGAACTGAGCTTGGGTTGGTACTCAAACATGTCACTAGGGGTGCAGAAAAGATAAATGCAGTGAACTACTTATCGAAACCACCGCCACAAAATGATGAGTGTTATTATGAGGAGGATTCCTATACGGTAAATGAGCAGACGGGGGGTTTCCGACCGAGCGCCCAAGGCTCAAATCAGGATAATTGGCGCAAAGGTCAAGGAAACCAAGGTCGGAACTATGGTAACTACAATCGTGAGGGTCATTATGTCCGAGATGGACACTACAATCGCGACAACAACTTCAACATGGGTAATTATGGTAATAGAAATGAGGAGGTTCGATGCTAGTGATGAGCACAGTAAAGAGTTAAGGAATGATTTAGCGGGTATTGGGCAAAAAGTTGATACACATGCAATATCGATTAAGCAACTTGAGTTACAATTGGCCCAATTATCTGCAACTGTGAACACACGGCAACCAGGCACTCTTCCAAGCAACACTATCCAAAATCCGAGAATGATGGACATTGTACAATCGGGCTATTACACTTTGCAAAAGCATTATGTGATTTGGGGGCAAGCATTAATCTCATGCCCCTCTCGATTTACAAGAAGTTGGGTTTGGGTAATCCAAATCCCAATGTGATGCGGCTAGTGATGGCTGATCGAACAGTAAAAAGTCCTATAGGGATACTCTACGATGTGCTAGTAAAAGTGGAGTCGTTCATATTTCCGACAGATTTTGTTATTCTTGATTGTGAAGTCGATTTTGAAGTGCCCATTATTCTTGTGAGGCCATTCCTTGCTACGGGAAGAGCCTTAGTAGACATGGAAAAGGGGCAGATGAAATTTCGATTGAACAATGAGGAAAAACGTCTAGGTGTAGAAGCATTAGCGGCAGTGATAATGAATTCTGAGAGCGATTGCATTAAAGAGTATGAGTCATTAGTCGCGGATCTTGACCGAGGTGATGTTTGGTTTAAGCCGAAGAAAAATGAGCTAGATATGAAGAATCGCGAGTTCCCACCAGCGAAACCATCTATAGAAGAGGCTCCTAAATTAGAACTAAAAGCTCTCCCACCTCATCTCAGGTATGAATTCTTAGGAAATGGTGACACTTTGCCAGTAATCATTGCATCAGACCTGAATAAACAACAAGTTCAGAGTTTGGTGAAGGTGCTAAAAGGTTCAAAAGAGCTATTGGGTGGACTATTGCAGACATTATTAGGATCCCCCCTGGTATTTGCTATCATAAAATCCAACTCATGCCTAATCATAAGCCAAGTATTGAGCACCAGAGACGCTTAAATCCTCATATGCAAGAGGTCGTGAAGAAGGAAATCATTAAGTGGTTGGATGCTGGAGTAATCTATCCGATCGCCGATAGTAGTTGGGTATGCCCGGTCGAGTGTGTACCTAAGAAAGGGGGAATGACTGTGGTCCCCAACAAAAAAAATGAGCTTGTTCCAATGAGACCGGCTACTGGATGGAGGGTGTGTATGGATTACCACAAACTAAACTCATGGACTGAAAAGACCACTTTCCTATGCCCTTCATGGATCAGATGTTGGATAGACTTGCTAGAAAAGGGTGGTACTGTTTTGTTGATGGATATTCGGGGTATAGTCAGATTTCTATTGCACCAGAAGATCAAGAGAAAACCACTTTTACTTGTCCATATGGGACTTTTGCGTTCAGAAGAATGTCGTTTGGGTTGTGCAATGCACCCGCCACATTTCAGAGATGTATGATGTCGATATTTTCTGACATGGTGGAGGATACTATAGAAGTTTTTATGGATGATTTTTCTGTGGCTGGTGATTAATTCGAGCGGTGTTTGACCAATTTTATCTGAGGTCCTTAAGAGATGTGAAGACTGCAATTTAGTACTAAACTGGGAAAAGTGTCATTTCATGGTGAATGAGGGTATTGTGTTGGGTCATCGCATTTCAGAAAAGGGCATAGAGGTTGATCGATCTAAAGTCGAGGTAATAGAGAGACTTCCCCCACGATCACTGTGAAAGGTGTGAGAAGCTTTCTTGGGCATGCAGGTTTTTACCTGAGATTCATCAAAGACTTTTCAAAGATTGCACATCCATTGTGCAAACTGTTGGAGAAAGATTGTAAATTTTGTTTTGATGAATTCTGTCTTAAAGCATTCAGTGAGCTAAAAGAAAAATTGGTGTCTGCGCCTGTCATTATTTCTCCGGATTGGAACAGTCCATTTGAGGTGATGTGCGATGCTAGAGGGGTGTATTTTGGTGTAGTATTGGGACAGGGGTGGCTTTTGGTATAGTATTGGGACAGAGAAAAAATAAAATCCTTCACCCTATTTACTATGCTAGTAAAGCCCTGAATGAAGCTCAGAAGAACTACACAGTAACCGAGCAAAAACTCCTTGCAGTAGTCTTTGATTTTGAGAAATTTTGCTCCTATTTGCTGGGTACTAGAGTTATAGTGCATACTGACCACTCAGCAATGAGATATTTGATGGCAAAGAAGGATGCAAAACCAAGGCTAATTCGTTGGGTATTACTGCTACAAGAATTTGACTTTGAATTGATGGATAGAAAAGGAAATGAAAATCAAGTTGTTGATAACTTGTCTCGTCTAGAGAGATGAAGCTATGCGAGAGTTAAGGGATAAGGCTGACATTGATGATACTTTCCGCGATGAGCATGTATTGGCTGCTTCACAAGACTTGATCCCATGGTTCGCAGATTTTGCGAACTATCTGGCTAGTGATATTGTTCCGTCAGACTTGTCCTTTCATCAAAGAAATAAATTCATGTACGATGTGAAGAAGTTTTTTTGGGATGAACCATACTTGTATAGGAGTTCTGCCTACGGGCTTATTCGGCGTTGTGTGCCAGAATGTGAGATGTTGAGTGTGTTGGAGGCATGCCATTCCTCACCCGTTGGTGGACATCGGAGTGGTATCCGAACCGCTCATAAGATATTACAATGTGGTTACTATTGGCCAACTCTTCATCAAGATGCTCATGAGTTTGCTAAAGCATGTGACAGATGCCAACGAAATGGCGACATTTCAAGAAAGCAAGAGCTCCCTCTAAACCCCATTCTTGTGATTGAATTATTTGATGTTTGGGGTATTGACTTTATGGTCCCTTTTGTGAGTTCTCATGGAATGAAGAACATTCTAGTAGAAGTTGATTATGTATCTAAATGGGTCTAAGTCGTTGCCCTCGCAAACAATGAAGGGAAGAGTGTCACTGCATTCTTGAAAAAGAATATATTCTCTCGTTTTGACACCCCAAGGGCCATTATTAGTGATGGGGGCTCCCACTTCTGCAACAGATTGTTCAAGGGGTTATTGGAAAAATATGGGGTTCGCCATTATGTGGCCACTCCTTACAACCCTCAAACTAGTGGGCAAGTTGAAGTGTCGAATCGGGAGATCAAATAGATATTTTCAAAAACAGTGAAGGCTAGTAGAACGGATTGGTCAAGGAGGCTTCACGATGCTCTTTGGGCCTACCGGACAGCATATAAGACTCCCATAGGTATGTCTCCATACCAACTTGTATATGGGAAAGCTTGTCGTCTTCTGGTTGAGTTAGAGCATAAAGCCATGTGGGCTATGAAGAAGTTGAAAATGGATTGGAGCGAAGCGGCAGAGCAACAGTTAAATGGGTTGAATGAACTCGATGAATTTCTCCTGAAAGCCTATGAAAGCTCAGCCCTATACAAACAAAAGATAAAGAAGTACCATGACAACAAAATTGAAAAACGAGAGTTTATGGTCGGGGATTTGGTGCTTTTATTCAATTCTAGGTTGCGCTTGTTTCCGGGGAAGCTCAAGTCAAAATGGACTGGTCCTTACTTGGTTACTCAACTATTCCCTCATGGAGCAGTTGAGTTGGAAACTAAGGAGGGTGTTCTGTTCAAGGTGAATGGACAGCGCATAAAAATCTATTTCGGGTATGCTGAATCAGCGAATGAAGTGATTGAGGCATACCATATTGATAAAGTCTGAGTATTCAAGTGTCCCCAGTCGTGCCGCAATATTAAATCAGGTGCTTGTTGAGTGGCAACCCAATACTTATAGTCTTTTTAGTAATGGTAGCATTTTTCTACTAATGGGTTTTTAAATTTGCAGGCACATCACAAGGAAATTCAGTAGAAAATTACTCTGCATCAGTCACTGATGGATACAACGACGGACCGTTGCTCGTGCGAAGGACCGTCGTATGCATCCGTTGTACCAGGTATGTCTTTCTATTATTTTCAATCTAGGGCACACACGATGGAAGAAACGACGGTTCGTAATAGCTGCGATGAAACTTCATCGAGGAATCATCGCGTGATTAATGAGACATACCCGACCCGACCCGGTTGGTGTTTATTATAAACTTTCACCATTTAAACTCCCCAACCCCTCATTTCACCCCATTCCTTCATTATATACCCATTACCCTCTCTTTTCAACTTCCACAATCTCTTCCTCTATCAACCGATCATTGTCCCCCCCAAAATTCTCCGAAGCCCTAAAAGTGTTCATCTACTAGTCAGAGTTGCTCCTGTGGGTGACTGCCTGACCACTGAGTACTTGCCCATTTGATTTTCTCCAATTCTATGGTATGTGTCTCTAATTTCTACTCATTTATCTTGCATCTTTGTTTATTAGTTAGTATTAGCTTAGTTCTTAGTCATATGTTTTTTGTTTTATACGATTCTGTCTAACCTAGGTTAAAAATGTTCGAAATTGCCATGTTTACAACCCTAGACATAGGCGCTTTTGCATTACTAGTTTCCTAGGTAGTTGGGTTAGACAAATGTAGGTCCATAACACTACAAGTTCGATGTGGGTTCATCGGGGATGCATGGGGTCCCCCCAGTTCTGTCACTGATATACAGAACGAGACCCGATGACGGACTGTCGTACCCACGACGGACCGTTGTAGGGTCCGTTCCAAAAGCTTGGCACTCTGTCCCAACGGACACATGTGACGGACCGTTGTCTTCACGACGGTCCGTCTTGCACAATCGTTCTAGTTGTTAGAGACCCTGTTTCAAAGGGTCTCTCATTGTTTCCAAAGTGTCCTCCAACGGACACATGTAACGGACCGTCGTAGTCATGACGGTCCATCATGCATGACCGTCATGTCGGTCAGAGACCCCTCTCCTAAGGGTCTCATTTTTTACCCAAGTGTCCTCCAACGGACACATGTGATGGACCGTCGTAGTCATGACGGTCCGTTCTGCATGGCCGTCATGCCGGTCAGAGACCCCTCTCCTAAGGGTCTCATTTTTTACCCAAATGTCCTCCAACGGACACATGTGATGGACCGTCGTAGTCATGACGGTCCGTTCTGCATGGCCGTCATGCCGGTTAGAGACCCCTCTCTTAAGGGTCTCTATTTTTTTTTCAAGTGTCCTACGACGAACCGTCATACTTGTGACGGTCCGTCCTGCACATACCGTCATACTAGTCAGAGACTCTCCTTCAGGGTTCTCCATATATACGTAGTTAAGTAAAACACGACGGACCTCTTGACGGTCCATCTTAGTCACGATGAGCCGTCACCAGGCCCGTCGTGTGTCACTGTTTCTATAGCAATGACATACTATTTTCAATATTTTGTTTAGTATGGTTTTGCTTATCTTGTTTGCCACTACTCGTACTAATATTGTCACGACCCAACCCGATGGGCCGTGACTAGTGCCCGTTTTGGACACCCACATACAAACCTGCTAAGTATAACCAACTGAAACTAAGACAATATGGAATTTAATCAAATCACGCCAACCCCAATGTAATATATATACATATAAAGAGGACCTGTCTCATAAGGAGTCATAACCATTCAACCATAACAGCATACGAAAGTCGACAAGGACACCATTATTCAAAGCATAATAACATACGTAAGCCGGCAAGGCTGCCACTACACAATACACAATGATGTACGCAGCCGACAAGGCTGCCCCTGTACAAGTGGACATCCCAAACAAACCATGTCCAGACCATTATCCAAAACATATATATACAACCCACATAAAGTCCACAGACCTCTAAGAGTACATTAGTGAAACTCGATGGGACAGGGCCCCGCCATACCCATAGACGAGCAAAAGACTAGACAAAAGTTATGTACCAAAACGACTGGGCTCCAGAACAGTGGAGCTCTCCCAATATGCAGAGTAGATATCATATGCGGGACGATCACCGAACTGTGCATCTACACCTGCGGGCATGAAATGCAGCCCCCCGAGGTAAGGGGGGTCAGTACGGACAATGTACTGAGTATGTAAAGCATAAGGTAAAGATGACATGATACCAATATGGCAAGTCGAAACAAAATATCGCTACACATGTACCCACCCTATTAAGTGAAAATCATGCATATCTTTAACGTATAAGGTGCCCAGCTTACCTAGTAAGGGGCTCGACAAAATAATCATCACGTCATCTCCGTCATCATCATCATCATAACCATCCTTATCACCAATCATATATATAATATACATACCCGGCCCTCTAGTGAGGAACTCGGTGACATATGCAAGAAACTCCGCACGAACATTACCCGGCCCGGAACTTGGTGAAATGATAAATGACTCTATGCACGAGCAGAATATTATGAGCAACCATATGCAATTAAAATCATTTCTAATAACTCAATAGAACAATCAACGTGAACCAGCAAGGAGTATTACCAAAGGTTAATGTTTTATCAATATTATGAACCTTTAATACGATATGGAAACGTAAAATCTCAATGAATCTAAGAAGAACTACCATAGATATTAGAGATCATCATAGCCTTAGACATAGACGATATATAGAGGAATAATTGTGGAAGCAAGAATATACGTCACCTAGACGCTCTAGAGGTAAGTATCAAACCTGTCCATTATTCGCTTAATTTTAAAAGTCATGCCAAACAAAGAAAGAAGGGATAACGTTACATACCGTATAATTGGGCTGCACGTCCAATATTTACTGCTCAAGATATTAATCTATAACAAGCAACAATCGTGCCGCAATTAGATAAAGATCGTGCTTTACTTTCTTGTAAGCTAGCTAATAATCTAACGAAAATTCGGCAGCACTTCCCCTATTTTCCTTACTTCGTCCCAATCCGACAACAACCCAAATTATCCATTGCAATACCAATAACACATATAACCCAACGAATCATATTAAACAGTCCCCCTCCCCAAAACAGTTCCGTCTCGGCAACCATAGCAGCGAAGCAATGACACACCGAGTGATAACTCGTTTTATAATTCGCAACACATCTACCTTATCGTATTCATCCTTTGGAGTATATTCTCATAATCACATTCAACATATACATAATGCCAAAACAGAATTTTCTTGCAGTTTGCTTTAATCAAAACAGCCCAACCACCAACACGACACCACTAATAATCCGATTATGGTTTCCGTTCATACTTAGCACATTCAATAACTAAAACAAACTTCCTAAGCTACTGGTCACGCCTCCTTCTAAAAATTTATGGGTAATTAACAAAGGTATTCTAAAGAATTAACACACCAAATAAGGAGATTACTAACCGAATTATTTGCAGCTGCTGGCCAAGAGTTGCAGGGTTGGTTTCTCCATTTCCATGGCTGCCTAAGACAAGTGGTGAAGAAGATGATGATATGCAGCAATGCATTTCACCACTTTATTTAGCATGGAGTGGATTTCCCCACCTTATTTAATAGTATGAAGTGGAGGCAGCCCCCCTCTACACCTGTCCACTAAGGCCAACTCACAATCTGATCCCCTTTTTAATTTTTGCCTTGAGTGGTGAGGCCCACTGGATTAAATTAATCCTAATCAGCCACCAATTATGAGTGGTGGGGCCTATTGAATTAAATTAATCCTAATCAGTCACTAACTAATCCCTCACTTAAAGTTAATTGCACTTACATTAGCCAACTCATACGTAATATCACATTTGGAAATAACATCCTTACCTAATATTTCTTTAATCACTTGGAACTTAAAATAAAATCTCATTCCCCGGACTTACGTCTAATAGATCACGATGCGCACTATGTATAAAAAAATACGAGGCATAACAAATATTGATCCTTTGCAGGTACAATCTACTATGGCACCCAAAAATAGATCGAATGTACGCACGCGGGCGATCGAAGTCTGTCGCTCGTTCTGCCCGCATGGTCATTGGATCTGATGATGAGCGTGACCCTGAGTATGTGCCCCCAGGCACTTCCACCCCTTCCCGTGCTGCACGTGCTCCCAGAGCCACACCCAAAAAGGTGGCGTCCGGCGTAGTCACTGCCTCCCAGTCTGATGAGGAGCGCAAAATGACCGGCACTCCCTCTGGGTCAGCCACAAATGAAGAAGGAGCGTCTAGCTCCTTAGGAGTATTATGGTCCGAGGAAGCCTCCGGCTCTGCTGAGGTTCCCGCACCTGCCACCGCTGTAGAGTCGGCCTAGTCTAATGAGGCTGACAATTCAGAATCTACATCAGGCTCACCAGCTCAGGTCCCCACCGCAGCCACTGACCAGCCCACCCGGTGGTGTGTTGATGGGCAATTTCAAGTCTATGCCGACGCCAAGTTCCTGATTGATAAAGGAGTGATAACTCAAACAATCACCTTGGAGCGGCGGGTCCTTACAGGGAGCCTCCCGACTATGCCTGAGATCCACAATCCCTTCACCAGGCATCGCTTGGAGTGGACAGCACATTCGTTGGGACGTTACAGTGAAGAAATGGTCCGAGAATTCTACGCATCCTACATAGCGACTCTCTGATTGCAGATAGATAGGCGGGCTGCCCCCTCTAAAAAGGCCCCACTGGAGCAGGTCTGAGTACAGGGCGTACAGGTTGACATTTCCCTGCCCGCCATCCGCCGATTTCTATACGGCTAAGGTGTTGATGCTACTCGGACCCCCCTCGCTGCTGAGTTCGACTACCGCTGGCAGATAGTTAAAGATGGCCAGTTCCTGCGCGAGCCATCACTGAGAGAGACCACCAAGAGGTGGATGGCCCTGCACCTGTCAGTAGATGGATAGGGTGCCGACTGGGTAACTGAGCCAAAGGGGGCCATCAAGAAGGCTAACCTCACTTTCACGGCGAAGTTCTTGTGGCTGCTTGTCCGTCACTGCCTTTTCCCCACAGCTAATGATAATATCGTTACATGGGATTGAGCAATGTTAATGGAGGCGATGATAGCCAGGTTCGAGGTGTACTTCGCGTGGCTTCTACAGGCAGTCATGCATGAGAGGGCATTCAAGGTCACTACCACTTACCATTTCCCGTGCATGATCTTCGCTCTCTACAAGTCCGCAGGTATGCCTACATGGCACGTAGATCAGCTCAAGACCCCGCAGGGCACTATTGACGTCGGTCTCATCAGAGACGAGGCCAATCAGTTTGCTCCACGCAGAGGGCCCCGTCCAAAGCTGCCCCCACTTGCTGATGATCTTGCTGATACGGTAGTCCAGGCCCCCACGGCTACACAGCGGTGTCAATGACACTATCCCGATCGATTCCAGGTAGTAGCACTGCCCCGAGCTTCTCTTGCACAGCCCCTCTACCAGCACTGGTCCCACTTGCTAGGGTCCAAAAATTGGAGGCACAAATGGCTACACTTCTGCATCATATCCAACCGTGGATGCAGAATTCGATTACTGAGTCAGAAAAGCGTCTAGAGCGGAAAATGGTACAATATACAGAGCGGAAGATCGTTGAGGATAACCAGCGCTTGGACGCCTTCGAGTTGAGGGTGCTAGCCCGACCAGCCCCTTCGGTGGATGTGTTGACTCTTCAGGCTGCAGTTGACAGTGTTCGTGCAGATATCGACACGATCTTAGAGGCTAGGGTGCCGGAGTCTGAGGCCCCTTCTGTCGAGCCTGCTGAGGACACAGTGCTAGCGGCCCTATTCGCCACCTCAGATATTCCACCACCTCCCCCTTGAGAGAATGCCAAGAGGCATAGGGGTCGAGCAGAGGATGAGGCGCGAGCACGGAAGAAGGAGCACCGAGAGTTGGAGGTTGCGAGGAGAGCCTCACTTGCTGAGGAGGAGGCGCACCAGATGAGAGCATCAGAGTTAGCGGCTGGGGAGTCTAGCTCCCATATTGTGGAGATAGCAGGAGGCACTAATGATAGTGCGGTTGTTGCTGAGGACACTATTGAGGGTGTCCAGATTGTAGAGGACGTGGGTTTCGGGGAACCGAACCCACCAGCTTGCTGATCGACATCGTTTTGCGCCACATGTTTGCTTCATCTACCACTCTAGTATTTAAATTTTTATACAGTGGGGACAATTGCATGCTTTTTTGATGGGGTGGGGTGAATGGAAATTGAGTGTTAGGGTTAAGTCTGAGTAGCCCAATTCACTATCCTCTTTTGGGGTTTTCTTGCCTGTGTTCTTTTTCCCCAAAAGACTGATTACTTTTTCTGTTAAACCGGCATGTTTATATCTTTTGTACATACTTTAATTCTTGAGCTTGATGGCTAAAATGATATCCTGATAAACTGGAAAATGATGCATGACTAGGCATAGTAATTGATAATTGTGTGGCTCTAAACAGAACATAGAGTTACACCATTGCATTACCCTAAGTCTTAAATTCGAACTAGGTGTCTGATAATCTGGTGTAGTGATGAGATGTCAAGTGAGTGTGAGGAAAATTCGAATAAGTCAACTATTGTTACTGAGCTAGAACTTGCTTGGTTAATCCTGCTAAAAGTAAGCTATAATAGACAATTAGGAAAGGATCATAGGCCCTTATTCAATGTAGCCCATCTTTAGCCTAAATAGAGGAAAACCAAATGAAATTTATCCTTCTTTGATATAAATGATCCGAGCTTAAAAATAGACCTTTCTTTTTCACCCCAACCGATCTTTTCTTGGAACAATTTGTTGGCCCTTGTCCCTCCTTGGACATGTGCACCTCAGCTTATGCCAAAAGCATAAGTTAAGGGTGGCTACTGTAGTAAACAACCTTCGTATGTCTCTGACCCAACTTTGGGTATTCTGTACCTTAACTCATCGCAAAGCCATGAGTTGAGGGTGGCTATTATGAGGAATGCTCTAGAAAGTGGGGTTAAAATAACAAAGAGAGAGAAAGAACAAAAGTAAAGTGACTCAAGAATTATTTGAAAGAAAAGTAAAGAAAAAAAATATACAAGAAATACAAGCAAGAAAAGAAGAGAGTCACTTACACAAATGAAGAAAGAAGATAAAATAGCAAGGTGAAAGAATATGAGAAACTGGCAAGATAAAATGATAGAAAGTGGAAGGTTTAGCCGATATGTCAAGGAGGGAAAAAAGTCACTAAAGTATACCTAATATACCCTACCTGACCCTAAGCCTATGTTACAAGCCAAGAAAGTCCTATCGTGATCCTAAGAGTTGTATAGCGAACTTAAGGCAGTGAAAATAAGGACAAGCTTATGGTAATAGGTATGAATTTGTGTGAATTTGTTCTGAGAGCGAGTGTTGAAAAGTAATCCTTATACTTAAATTGAAAGCATTGTGTGAAAAATGAGGATTTTGTTTTGATATGAGGACACTAGTTGCAATACCGGAATTGTTAGCACCTCAGTGAGAAATTGAAGAGGATACGTGTTAGTGCATGTTGATTCTGTGTCATGTTCGGATCCCACATAGTTCAAGCCTAATAGTGATAGCATGCATAGATTTGATGAAATTAATCAGGATTGAAAGTCAAATGATTGCAAAAGATGAAACATGGATACTATTGTACAAAGATGTTGTATAGAGTCATAGTGCGTCGCTTGAGGACAAACAACGAATTTAAGTTGAGGGTGTTGATATACCGTGATTTCACAGTATTATTAATACTTTTTCCTTAAGTTTAGTGTGTCCAAAAGACTTTTTGTGCTAATTTTTATATAAGTTTCTTTTTATTTTTGCAGGAAATCTGTCCAAAGCGGAATGCGAAGATTTTGAGCGAAAAAAATGCAGAAAAGACCACCTACAGAGCTTATGACGGTTTGTCGTGCTTGTGGCGGTCCGTAGGTGGACGCGTAGTGCAGCTGCTGAAGGAAGATGGGGAAGACTGACCAAGTGTGGGGTTACGAAGCTTGTGATGGTCCGTCGTGTCTATGACGGTCCGTATTGCAGGTTCGTCATGAAGTTTAGAGAAGTGATCTCAGTACCCATATTTCAAGAGTTGAAGTGTTTTGAAACGAAGGCCCTCGATGGACCGTTGTGCCTATGACGGTCTGTCATACTTACCGTCGAGGGTAATGAAGAAGAGCAGCTGAAGAAATTGCATAAGTATGGGACGATGGAGTCCATGACGGTCCGTCGTGACCATGATGATCCGTCGCGAGGTCCGTCGACCCAGCCGTGTTTTGGCAGATTTCTAGCAAATAGAATCCTTGTTTAATTAGGTTTTTATTTTTTATAAATAGTTCAAAAAACCCCGTTTTTGAGGTTAGACCCTGGATTGTTAGACATCATACTATTAGACTTTGTGTATTAGTGTGAGATTCTTGATAATTATTAGACTTTTGATTATCATTGATTGTTGGTGATTGTTGGTGATTAATCAAGAAAACTTTCGTATTTTACTCTTTCTCATTGAAGTAAGTACATGAATTCTTATTTGATATATTTGAATATTGTGATTATGACTATGGGTAACTTAACTCCATAGCTAGGGTTGTGGGTACCATAGGCAAATAATAAGATAAAACCTAACTAAAATAACAATTCTAGAATGGTGTCTTGCATGTAGTAATAATTCTTTCGCTTAGAAGTCTTTTTAATGGATGGCCAACGTTAGATATCGCCTTAATGCTACTTGTCGGACCAAGGAGGTAGATAATAGAAAAAGAATTATCAACATAGATTTAGTATATACTATCTAATACGCTAGTATTGATTGGTACGAGGTAATAACTTAGTCAAATATCGAATACAATGCTTAATATGAGGTAAAGATAAGGGTTGGGAAAGCAACACACGTAGTCGGACCAAGGTGCGGAGTGAGATTTTCTAGATTCCGGACCAAGGATTTAGAAATACATAACTTATCACTTTGCATGCAAGATACTAGGAAAGAATTGTTATAGTAAGAATTATCAAGTTATGAACCTGTGGGGAACACGTAAACCCTAGTTACTTTGATTAATTGATTAAAATCCAACATTAAAAGCTGTTAAGTTTCTCTTTCAATTGAGTTAGTTATTTTCATTCATTTAGAATTAGAATCCCCCCTTTTATTGTATTTTTACTATCCAAGGAAGTCATTGACAAAACAATAGTAATAACAGGTTGAAGTTAAGTCTAGACTATTTTCCTCGTGCGAACGATCCCAACCTCACTAGTTGGGTTATTTACTTGACACGACCGCTTTACTTCTTATTTGAGAAGTAAGTTTGAGTGTATCACTAAATCCTTGGTCCGGCATCTAGAAAATCTCACTCCGCACCTTGGTCTGGCTACGTGTGTTGCTTTCCTAACCCTTATCTTTACCTTATATTAAGCATCGTATTCGATATTTGACTAAGTTATTACCTCATACCAATCAATACTAGCCTATTAGATAGTATATACTAAATCTATGTTGATAATTCTTTTCCTATTATATACCTCCTTGGTCCGCCAAGTAGCATAAAGGCGAGTTCTAACGTTGTCCATCCGTTAAAAAGACTTCTAAGCGAAAGAATTATTAATACATGCAATACACCATTCTAGAATTGTTATTTTAGTTAGGTTTTATCTCATTTTTTGCCTATGTTTACCACAACCCTAGTTATGGAGTTTAGTTACCCATAGTCATAATCAAAATGTTCAAATATATCAAATAAGAATTCATGTACTTACTTCAATGAGAAAGAGTAAAATCTGAATGTTTGCTTGATTAATCACCAACAATCACCAACAATTAATGATAATCAAAAGTCTAATATTTATCAAGAATCTCTCACTAATACAGAAAGTCTAATAGTATGATGTCTAACAATCCAGAGTCTATCCTCAAAAATGAGGTTTTTCGAACTATTTATAAAAAATAAAAACCTAATTAAACAAGGACTCTATTTGCTGGAAATCTGCCAAAACGCGGCTGGGTCGACGGACCTCACGACGGATCCTCATCATCACGACGGACCGTCATGGACTCCGTTGTCCCATACTTATGCAATTTCTTCAGCTGCTCTTCTTCATTACCCTCGACGACAAGTATGATGGACCGTCATAGGCACAACGGTCTGTCGAGGGCATTCATTTCAAAATACTTCAACTTTTGAAATATGGGTATTGGGATCACTTCTATGAACTTCATGACAAACCTGCAAGACGGACCGTTATAGACACGACGGACCATCACAAGCTTCGTAACCCCACACTTGGTCAGACTTCCCCATCTTCGTTCAGCAGCTGCACTACGCTGCCACCTACGAACCGTCACAAGCACGACGAACCGTCATAAGCTCCGTAGGTGGTCTCTTCTGCATTTTTTCGCTCAAAATCTCTGCATTCAGCTTTGGACAGATTTCCTGCAAAATAAAAAGAAACATATAAAAATTAGCACAAAAAGGCTTTTGGACACACTAAATCTAAGGAAAAAGTATCAATAATATCGTGAAACTACGGTATATCATTCACTCGTGGGATTCCTTTCACCAATATTTCCTCTCAAAATAAGTTTTCAAGAACTTCAAATACTAGGGTTTTTATTCTACAAAATGGACGTTCTTCCTAACCCTAGATTTTATGATTTTTAATGAAAGGTAAACGTTTTCTCTATATAGTTTTGCATTAATTGTGATTAATTGATTAATAATGTTTGAATGTCGTGTGATACATGATCCTTTTCTATGTGATGGTTTTTAATGGGTTGTTTGTACTGTTTCATAACTTGAAAACTTTATGGTTAGAATTTATGTTTTGAATGAACTCTTTTATGACCCGTTTACCCTCTCCTATGCTATGCAATGATATTGTACATGATTTTATGAGTTTTTATTGATTATGTCATTGACTATTTCATTCAGTATTATTATGAATATCGCATGATGAATAAGATTCTTGTATACAAGAGGTAAGTCTTCTAAAATTGTGATTACTATAAGATGTTTATGTTAGCCAATAAGTTGTGATGCTATATGAAAAGTATGTATGATGTTTCTATGGGAATATGCTGTCTATGAATACGTAAATTTTGAGATCATGATACGAACACGAATATGCAAGTTTATGATATCCGTTGTATTCTTTACACAAGGTGATATATGTTATATTAGTCTCACAAAAGAAAGATTATGATGAAAGAAACATTCCATATAATCTAAAAGAGCTCATGATCATGGTATAAAAGGAGATAATCACCTATGACTTATTATAAGTATATTATGAAAAACAAATTAAAGGTTATTTCAAGAAAAGGGACTTAAGCTAAACACTGATAAAGTAGATATGGGAAGTGTCCCTTCCCTAGGGGAAGGAAGGTTCTCAATGATTTTCATGAGATTGATGGTGCCATGTATGTGAAACTATGAATCTCTAATACATATCATACTTCTTGAACTATCTTGCCACCATAGGATACTATCTAGTTAATCCACCTATAAAGCTATGTCATTTGCGGTTCTACTTTGGCCAGTGGACCACCTCTTTTCGGTGTGGGGAAGACATTGAATTCCATGTTTAGCTCGCATGATCTATGTCGGTAAATGTGTATGTTCCCTCGTGTAAAATGAAAGAGAAGAAAATGAACGTTGGCTAGGGTGACTTGAGGAGTTTTCTTAGTATAGGATGTGGTATGGGACGCTACCTAGAAATCACACAAGTTTACTCTAAGGTAAGTCCTAAGAAACTGTTTTCAAGTAATATGATGATGTGAAAGATATATGTTTATGATACATGATGTCACTCTTACTGTCACGACCCAACCAAATGGGCGGTGACTACTGCCCGTTTTGGACACCCACATACAAACCTGCTAAGTATAACCAACTGAAACTAAGACAATATGGAATTTAATCAAATCAAGCCAACCCCAACGTCATATATATATAAGAGGACCTGTCTCATAAGGAGTCATAACCATTCAACCATAACAGCATACGCGAGCCGACAAGGCCGCCACTATTCAAAGCATAATAACATACGTATGCCGACAAGGCTGCCACTACACAATACACAATGATGTACGCAGCCGACAAGGCTGCCCCTGTACAAGCGGACATCCCAAACAAACCATGTCCAGACCATTATCCAAAACACATATATACAACCCACATAATGTCCACAGACCTCTAAGAGTACATTAGTGAAACTCGACGGGACAGGGCCCCGTCATACCCATAGACGAGCAAAAGACTACACAAAAGTTATGTACCAAAACGACTGGGCTCCGGAACAGTGGAGCTCTCCCAATCAGCAGAGTAGATATCCTAGGCAGGAGGATCACCGAACTGTGCGTCTACACCTGCGGGCATGAAACGCAGCCCCCCGAGGAAAGGGGGGTCAGTACGGACAATGTACTGAGTATGTAAAGCATAAGGTAAAGATTACAGGATACCAATATGGCAAGTCGAAAAAAAATATCGCTACACATATACCCTTTTAAGTGAAAATCATGCATATATTTAACATTTAAGGTGCCAGCTTCCCTAGTAAGGGGCTCGGCAAAATAATCATCACGTCATCTCCGTCATCATCATCATCATAACCATCCTCATCACCAATCATATATATAATATACATACCCGGCCCTCTAGTGAGGAACTCGGTGACATATGCAAGAAACTCCACACGAACATTACCCGGCCCGGGACTCGGTGAAATGATAAATGACTCTATGCACGAGCAGAATATTATGAGCAACCATATGCAATTAAAATCATTTCTTATAACTCAATAGAACAATCAACGTGAACGAGCAAGGAGTATTACCAAAGATTAATGTTTTATCAAGATTATGAACCTTTAGTATGATATGGAAACGTAAAATCTCAATGACTCTAAGAAGCATTACCATAGATATTAGAGATCATCATAGCCTTAGACATAGCCGATATATAGAGGAATAATTGTGGAAGCAAGAATATACGTCACCTAGACGCTCTAGAGGTAAGTATTAAATCTGTCCGTTATTCGCTTATTTTTAAAAGTCATGCCAAGCAAAGAAAGAAGGGACAGCGTTACATACCGTATAATCGAGCCGCACGTCCAATATTTACTGCTCAAGCTATTAATCTATAACAAGCAACAATCGTGCCGCAATTAGATAAACATCGTGCTTTACTTTCTTGTAAGCTAGCTAATAATCTAACGAAAATTCGGCAGCACCTCCCCTATTTTCCTTACTTCGTCCCAATCCGACAACAATCCAAATTATCCACAGCAATACCAATAACACATATAACCCAAAGAATCATATTAAACAGCCCCCTCACCAAAACAGTTCCGTCTCGGCAACCATAGCAGCGAAGCAACGACACACCGAGCGATAACTCATTTTATAATTCGCAACACATCTACCTTATCGTATTCATCCTTTGGAGTATATACTCATAATCACATTCAACATATACATAATGCCAAAACAGAATTTTCCTGCAGTTTGCTTTAACCAAAACAGCCCAAGCACCAACACGACACCACTAATAATCCGATTATGGTTTCCATTCATACTTAGCACATTCAATAACTAAAACATACTTCCTAAGCTACTGGTCACGCCCCCTTCTTAAAATTAATAGATAATTAACAAGGGTATTCTAAAGAATTAACACACCAAACAAGGAGATTACTAACCAAATTATTTGCAGCTGCTGGCTAAGAGTTGCAGGGTTGGTTTCTCCATTTCCATGGCTGCCTAAGACAAGTGGTGAAGAAGAAGATGATATGCAGCAATGCATTTCACCACTTTATTTAGCATGGAGTGGATTTCTCCACCTCATTTAATAGTATGAAGTGGAGGCAGCCCCTCTCTACACCTGTCCTTTAAGGCCAGCCCACAATCTGATCCCTTTTTAATTTTATCCTTGAGTGGTGGGGCCCACTGGATTAAATTAATCCTAATCAGCCACCAATTATGAGTGGTGGGGCCCATTGGATTAAATCAATCCAAATTAGCCACTAATTAATCTCTCACTTAAAGTTAATGGCACTTACATTAGCCAGCTCATACTTAATATCACATTTGGAAATAACATCCTTGCCTAATATTTCTTTACGTCTTCTTGATCACGATGCGCACTACGTATAAAAAAATACGAGGCATAACATCCTTCCCCCCTTAGGAACATTCGTCCTCAAATGTTAAGTTAGCGTCTTGCAAAAACAAATTCCCGCGAGGTCTCTCTAAAAGTTATACCTATCAACCTGCATTCCATAACTTACAGATGCCTCACAGCTACATAATCTCATTATCTATCAATATAGTCAAGCTAGGAATTGAATTACCTGCAGGTACGGGGAACAAGTAAGGATACGTATTCTTCATTTCATCTTCCGCTTCCCAAGTCATCTCCTCTCTATTGTTATTTTGCCACAACACTTTGACGGAAGCCACATCCTTAGTACGTAACCTTCTAACCTGACGATCAAGTATAGCCACGGGTTTCTGCTCATATGACAACTCCTCTGTTACCTGAATATCATCTACAGGGAATACTCTAGAAGGATCACCAATACATTTACGTAGCATCGATACATGGAAGACTAGATGTACCGTCTCCAAATCAGATGGTAGATCCAACTCATAGGCAACCTTGCCTATTCTACGAACAATCTGATAAGGCCCAATGTATCTCGGACTGAGCTTACCCTTCCTGCCGAATCTCATCACACCCCTCATGGGTGATACCTTCAGGAATACCCAGTCACCAATCTGAAACTCCAAATCTCGACGCCGATTATCTGCATATGACTTCTGTCGACTCTGGGCTGCTAATAATCTTTCTTGAATAAGCTTCACCTTGTCAACAACTTGATGAATCACATCCGGGCCTATTAACTTAGTCTCGCCAACATCAAACCAACCAATAGGTGATCTGCACTTCCTCCCATATAAGGCCTCGTATGGTGCCATCTGGATACTAGAATGGTAGCTATATTATAGGCAAAATCAATGAGCGACAAGTGGTCATCCCAGCTGCCTTTGAAGTCAATAATACAGGCCCGCAACATATCTTCTAGTGTCTGAATAGTACGCTCAGCCTGCCCATCAGTCTGAGGGTGAAATGCTGTGCTAAGGTTCACCTGTGTCCCCAATCCCTTCTGAAATGATCTCCAAAAGTTGGCTGTAAATTGAGCTCCTCTGTCTGATATAATGGACGTGGGAACCCCATGAAGTCTCACTATCTCCCTGACATATAACCTTGCATAATCTTCAGCCGAATAAGTAGTCCTGACTGGAAGAAAATGGGCCAATTTCGTTAGCCTATCTACAATAACCCATATAGAGTCATACTTCCGTTGAGTGCGAGGTAAGCCTGTAATGAAGTCCATATTAATCATCTCCCATTTCCAAGTCGGGATCTCTATCTCCTGTAATAATCCACCAGGCTTTTGATGTTCAAACTTGACTTGTTGACAATTCGGGCACTAGCAACAAACTCCGCTATGTCTTTTTTCATGTCATCCCACCAATATAAGCATCTGAGGTCATGATACATTTTCGTTGTCCCTGGGTGAATAGAATAACGGGCAGAGTGTGCCTCTCCCATAACCTGCCGTCGTAGCCCCGCAATATCGGGTACACACAATTTGCCTTCATATCGTAACACTCCGTCAGGTGTAACCTTAAATGGGGTCTTTTCCTTTTGAAGAGATGCATCTCTATACTGTGCCAGAATAGGGTCCTTGTATTGGTGTCTCTTTACCTCATCTATGATTGAGGACTCAACAACCTCTCGAATAGAAACTCCACTATCTTCCGAATTAGCTAGACGAACTCCAAGGCTGGATAGCCGCTGAATCTCCCGAACCATATCCCTCCCTTCTGGTTATACATCTGTCAAGCTACCCATGGACTTACGGCTAAGAGCATCTTCTACAACATTCGCTTTCCCTGGATGATATAAAATATCAACATCATAATCCTTTAGCAACTCTAACCACCGCCTCTCTCGTAAGTTCAGCTCCTTCTGTTTAAAGATATATTGGAGACTCTTATGATCTGTGTAGATGTCCACATGGACACAATATAAATAATGTCTCCATATCTTCAAGGCATGAACCACGACCGCTAACTCCAAATCGTGAGTAGGATAGTTCTTTTCATGCTTCCTAAGTTGTCGGGAGGCATAGGCTATAACTTTGCCATGCTGCATCAATACACATCCTAGCCCAACACCCGAAGCATCACAATAAATAACATAGCCGTCTGGTCCCTCCGGAAGAGTAAGGACTGGAGCTGTAGTCAATTTGTCTTTCAATAGCTGGAAGCTTCGCTCACAAGCATCTGTCCACTGGAACTTGGCTGCCTTTTGAGTTAGCCTTGTCAAAGGAGCTGAAATTGAGGCAAACTTTTCTACGAATCTCCTGTAATATCCTGCTAACCCCAAAAAGCTACGTACCTCAGTAGGTGTCGTAGGTCTGGGCCAAGTCTTTACTGCCTCAATCTTTTGCGTGTCTACCCGAATACCATCAGCTCCAATAATATGCCCCAAGAATGCCACTGAAGTCAACCAGAACTCGCACTTAGAAAATTTAGCATACAACTTCTGGTGCTGAAGCACCCTAAGTACCATTCTTAAATGATCTGCATGCTTCTCTTCTGAACGTGAATAGACCAGAATATCGTCTATAAATACAATAACAAACATATCAAGGAATGGTTTAAATACTCGATTCATTAAATCCATGAACACCGCTGGAGCATTATTCAGCCCAAAAGACAGCACTCTAAACTCATAATGCCCATATCGGGTCCGGAATGCCGTCTTTGGAATATCTGCCTCCCTTACCCGCACCTGATGATAACCTGACCGCAAGTCTATCTTTGAGAAACACTTTGCACCCTGCAACTGGTCAAATAGATCGTCAATCCTTGGGAGGGGATACCTGTTCTTTATTGTTACTTTGTTCAACTGCCTATAATCAATGCACATCCGCAACGACTCATCCTTCTTCCTCACAAACAATACCGGGTCTCCCCAAGGTGACGTACTAGGCCTGATGAAGCCCTTTTCTAGCAAATCCCTCAATTGCTCTTTCAATTCTTTCAACTCAGCAGGTGCCATTCTATAAGGAGGTATAGATATAGGCTGGGTATCTGGCAGTACATCTATAGTAAACTCTATCTCCCGTTCTGGAGGAAGGCCTGGAAGTTCCTCGGGAAATACATCGGGAAATTCATTAACTACCGGGACTGATTGAAGAGTCGGTGCCTCTGCCTTTATGTCATGCACCCGAATCAGATGGTAAATATAGCCTTTTCTAACCATCTTCCTGGCCTTGAGGTATGAAATGAACTTACCTTTCGGCGATATTGTACTTCCCTTCCACTCTATAATCGGTTCCCCTGGAAATTGAAATCGAACTATCTTTCCTCTGCAATCAACATTAGCATAACAAGCAGCCAACCAATCCATGCCCATGATAATATCAAACTCAATCATATTTAACTCTATTAGATCTGCTACAGTACGACGACCATATATAACTACTGAACAATTCCTATATACTCGCGTAGCTATGACAAAATCTCCTACAGGTGTAGCTACCTCAAATGGTTCTATCAACTCAGACTCTATTCCGATCCTACTAGCAACAAAGGGAGATATATATATGATAAGGTGGAACCTGGGTCTATCAATTCATACACACTTCGGGAGAAAAGTGATAATATACCTGTGATCACATTAGGTGACGCCTCTTGATCTTGCCTATTAGTCAAAGCATATATATGGTTTGAGGGACCTCTAGAACTGGAAGCTCCACCACGTCCTCTACCACGGCCTGCTGGCGCCTGAATACCCTGCCCCGTAGGGCGCATAGCCACAGAAGAAGATGAACCAGCAACGGACCCTGTAGGCTGTGCCATACCACCTGCACTACCTCTAAGGTGACACTCCCTCATAGTATGGCCCTGACGGCTGCAAGAAAAACACGCACCTGTAGCCCAACGACATTCCCCAAGATGGGACTTACCACAACGAGAACACCGAGGCAAAGGTGGCCTCGACTGGCTCAAACCCCTGCCCATCTGTGACCCTGACGCCCTAGAGCTCTGACCAGCTTCCGAATATCCCATACGATCGAACCCCCTACCCATGAAACGTGGGGGTGCACTCTGTGCTGGCTGGGAAGAAAATCTAACATGCTGCTGAGACTGCCTGCTTTGAAACTCGTCAGGATAACCTGCTGATCTAGCCCTCTTATGTTGGCCTCTATTATAATCTCTATCTGGCTGACGTCCCCAGTGCCGATCCTCTACCCCCTGTGCATATGCCTGCACCCGAGCAATGTCCATACCTGGCTGAAGAGTCACTGCCATACAACCGTCAATCAGATAACGATCCAATCCCATCACATAACGATGTACCCTGTCTGCCATATCAGCCACAATAGTAGGCGCATGCCTAGACAATGAATTAAACTCGAGGCTATACTCTCGAACGCTCCTTCCATTTTGCTTCAAACGCAAGAATCTATCGACTCTAGCTTGCTTCATCTCTGGAGGCAGGAAGTGGCCCTGGAAAGCCTCCACAAATTCATCCCATACCGCTGGAGGAGCACCCTCACCCCTAGATAACTCCCAAGACTCATACCAATTAATAGCTACATCCCGCAAACGATACGTAGCCAACTCAACAGACTCGGTCTCTGAAGCCTTGATTATCCTCAATGTACGCTGCATCTGACGAATAAACTCTTGCGGATCATCCTGGGGCCTTGACCCAAAGAACTCTAGAGGATTACAACTTAAGAAGTCACGAGCCCTTAAGCTATCAGATCTGTCCGCATGATCAACTCCTAGTCCATGCCTGCGAGCCTGATCTGCCACTAATCTAGTCAGCAATTGAACCGCATCTCTCATGGCCCTATCCTCCGCCCCTGACTGAGGAGCTGGAGGTTCAGATGTTGGGGCCTCGGGGGCTGGTGGTGTCCCCCGAACTGGAGCTGCTGCTGCTCTAAGCTTTTCTGGCGGTGGGGGTGTAGCAGAGCTCTCTGACTGGAGCATAATACCAGGCATAGACTGGGCACGGTCCCTAGTAACTCTCCGGGTCTGACTAGTACCTTCTGCTACCGATTTTCCCTTCTGGGCGGCTGTCGCTTTCTTTGGAGGCATAGCTGAAAACACACGGATTTGTTAGAGAGGGATTATCCTGTTAATATAGCTCTATCGAACGATCTAGAATAAGATGAAAGAATGAAATCCTAAATGTCCTGTAGCTTCCTGTTTATAGATGTGGTGCACAACACACTGATAAACAAGACTCTACTAGACACGGTCTGTAGACACTTCCGAGGAATAACCGCTCTGATACCACTCTTTGTCACGACCCAACCAAATGGGTCGTGACTAGTGCCCGTTTTGGAGACCACATACAAACCTGCTAAGTATAACCAACTGAAACTAAGACAATATGGAATTTAATCAAATTAAGACAACCCCAACGTCATATATATATAAGAGGACCTGTCTCATAAGGAGTCATAACCATTCAACCATAACAGCATACGTGAGCCGACAAGGCCGCCACTATTCAAAGCATAATAACATACGTATGCCGACAAGGCTGCCACTACACAATACAAAATGATGTACGCAGCCGACAAGGCTGCCCCTGTACAAGCGGACATCCCAAACAAACCATGCCAAGACCATTATCCAAAACATATATATACAACCCACATAATGTCCACAGACCTCTAAGAGTACATTAGTGAAACTCGACGGGACAGGGCCCCGCCATACCCATAGATGAGCAAAAGACTACACAAAAGTTATGTACCAAAACGACTGGGCTCCGGAACAGTGGAGCTCTCCTAATCAGCAAAGTAGATATCCTAGGCGGGAGGATCATCGAACTGTGCGTCTACATCTGTGGGCATGAAACGCAGCCCCCCGAGGAAAGGGGGGTCAGTACGGACAATGTACTGAGTATGTAAAGCATAAGGTAAAGATGACAGGATACCAATATGGCAAGTCGAAACAAAATATTGCTACACATATACCCTTTTAAGTGAAAATCATGCATATATTTAACATTTAAGGTGCCCAGCTTCCCTAGTAAGGGGCTCGGCAAAATAATCATCACGTCATATCCGTCATCATCATCATCATAACCATCCTCATCACCAATCATATATATAATATACTTACCCGGCCCTCTAGTGAGGAACTCGGTGACATATGCAAGAAACTCCGCACGAACATTACCCGGCCTGGGACTCGGTGAAATGATAAATGACTCTATGCACGAGCAGAATATTATGAGCAACCATATGCAATAAAATCATTTCTTATAACTCAATAGAAAAATCAACGTGAACCAGCAAGGAGTATTACCAAAGATTAATGTTTTATCAAGATTATGAACCTTTAGTACGATATGGAAATGTAAAATCTCAATGACTCTAAGAAGCATTACCATAGATATTAGAGATCATCATAGCCTTAGACATAGCCGATATATAGAGGAATAATTGTGGAAGCAAGAATATACGTCACCTAGACGCTCTAGAGGTAAGTATCAAATCTATCCGTTATTCGCTTATTTTTAAAAGTCATGCCAAGCAAAGAAAGAAGGGACAGCGTTACATACCGTATAATCGAGCCGCACGTCCTATATTTACTGCTCAAGCTATTAATCTATAACAAGCAACAATCGTGCCGCAATTAGATAAACATCGTGCTTTACTTTCTTGTAAGCTAGCTAATAATCTAATGAAAATTTGGCAGCACCTCCCCTATTTTCCTTACTTCGTCCCAATCCGACAACAATCCAAATTATCCACAGCAATACCAATAACACATATAACCCAAAGAATCATATTAAACAGCCCCCTCCCCAAAACAGTTCCGTCTCGGCAACCATAGCAGCGAAGCAACGACACACCAAGCGATAACTCGTTTTATAATTCACAACACATCTACCTTATCATATTCATCCTTTGGAGTATATACTCATAATCACATTCAACATATACATAATGCCAAAAAAGAATTTTCCTGCAGTTTGCTTTAATGAAAACAGCCCAAGCACCAACACGACACCACTTATTAATAATCCGATTATGGTTTCCATTCATACTTAGCACATTCAATAACTAAAACAAACTTCCTAAGCTACTGGTCACGCCCCCTTCTTAAAATTAATGGATAATTAACAAGGGTATTCTAAAGAATTAACACACCAAACAAGGAGATTACTAACCAAATTATTTGCAGCTGCTGGCCAAGAGTTGCAGGGTTGGTTTCTCCATTTCCATAGCTGCCTAAGACAAGTGGTGAAGAAGAAGATGATATGCAGCAATGCATTTCACCACTTTATTTAGCATGGAGTGGATTTCTCCACCTCATTTAATAGTATGAAGTGGAGGCAGCCCCCCTCTACACCTGTCCACTAAGGTCAGCCCACAATCTGATCCCTTTTTAATTTTTGCCTTGAGTGGTGGGGCCCACTGGATTAAATTAATCCTAATCAGCCACCAATTATGAGTGGTGGGGCCCATTGGATTAAATCAATCCAAATTAGCCACTAATTAATCCCTCACTTAAAGTTAATGGCACTTACATTAGCGAGCTCATACTTAATATCACATTTGGAAATAACAACCTTGCCTAAATTTCTTTACGTCTTCTAGATCACGATGCGCACTACGTATAAAAAAAATACGAGACATAACACTTACATGAAGGCTGGCTATTATAATGAATATGTTATTGAGTTATATTTTTATATGAAGTAATGTTTTACTTATAGTCCCAATCTTATCTACTTGGTTATGTGGGGTTATGGGGCTTCACATGATCATTGAACATGTAGGTTGGGGAAGGGATCATTGGTAAGTGTTTTATATGTTACGTTTATATGATTTAATGAATATAAATTTGTGACGTGATTTTATGAGAATATTCCTTCGATTATGATCATGCTTTAAGAGATAAAATTATAACTTGTATATGTTATATGGTATGTGAATTAAAGACTTTAATGACTTAGCATATTTTCTAAAGAATGATAAATGATACTTTTCGTGCATGTACCTATGTGTTGTGTACATATACCCATACTTAGTACATGTGGCGTACTAGCGTGGGATTAGCAAAATTAATGAGCTTTACATATTCGAATTAGGAAAGTCAGTGAGCTTTTGAAATTTGGATTAGGACAGTGAGTGAGCTTTCCAAATTTGGATTAGGAAATTCATTCAATGAGAATAACATGCATCATCATACTTATCATATTGTACACAACACATAACATCTTGCACATAGTGAATAACATATTGCATATAGCACATAACATATTGCATATAACACATAACAATTTTCATATCTGTCATGACCCAACCCAATGGGCCGTGACTAGTGCCCGTTTTGGACACTCACATACAAACATGCTAAGTATAACAAACTGAAACTAAGGCAATATGGAATTTAATCAAATCAAGCCAACCCCAACGTCATATATATATAAGAGGACCTGTCTCATAAGGAGTCATAACCATTCAACCATAACAGCATACGCGAGCCGACAAGGCCGCCACTATTCAAAGCATAATAACATACATATGCCGACAAGGCTGCCACTACACAATACACAATGATGTACGCAGCCGACAAGGCTGCCCCTGTACAAGCGGACATCCCAAACAAACCATGCCCAGACCATTATCCAAAACATATATATACAACCCACATAATGTCCACAGACCTCTAAGAGTACATTAGTGAAACTCGACGGGACAGGGCCCCGCCATACCCATAGACGAGCAAAAGACTACACAAAAGTTATGTACCAAAACGACTGGGCTCCGGAACAGTGGAGCTCTCCCAATCAGCAGAGTAGATATCCTAGGCAGGAGGATCACCGAACTGTGCGTCTACACCTGCGGGCATGAAACGCAGCCCTCCGAGGAAAGGGGGGTCAGTACGGACAATGTACTGAGTATGTAAAGCATAAGGTAAAGATGATAGGATACCAATATGGCAAGTCGAAACAAAATATCGCTAGACATATACCCTTTTAAGTGAAAATCATGCGTATATTTAACATTTAAGGTGCCCAGCTTCCCTAGTAAGGGGCTCGGCAAAATAATCATCATGTCATCTCCGTCATCATCATCATCATAACCATCCTTATCGCCAATCATATATATAATATACATACCCGACCCTCTAGTGAGGAACTCGGTGACATATGCAAGAAACTTCGCACGAACATTACCCGGCCCGGAACTCGGTGAAATGATAAATGACTCTATGCACGAGCAGAATATTATGAGCTACCATATGCAATCAAAATCATTTCTTATAACTCAATAGAAAAATCAACGTGAACCAGCAAGGAGTATTACCAAAGATTAATGTTTTATCAAGATTATGAACCTTTAGTACGATATGGAAATGTAAAATCTCAATGACTCTAAGAAGCATTACCATAGATATTAGAGAACATCATAGCCTTAGATATAGCTGATATATAGAGGAATAATTGTGGAAGCAAGAATATACGTCACCTAGACGCTCTAGAGGTAAGTATCAAATCTGTCCGTTATTCGCTTATTTTTAAAAGTCATGCGAAGTAAAGAAAGAAGGGACAGAGTTACATACCGTATAATCGAGCCGCACGTCCAATATTTACTACTCAAGCTATTAATCTATAACAAGCAACAATCGTGCCGCAATTAGATAAACATCGTGCTTTTCTTTCTTGTAAGCTAGCTAATAATCTAACGAAAATTCAGCAGCACCTCCCCTATTTTCCTTACTTCGTCCCAATCCGACAACAATCCAAATTATCCACAGCAATACCAATAACACATATAACCCAAAGAATCATATTAAACAGCCCCCTCCCCAAAACAGTTCCGTCTCGGCAACCATAGCAGCGAAGCAACGACACACCAAGCGATAACTCGTTTTATAATTCGCAACACATCTACCTTATCATATTCATCCATTGGAGTATATACTCATAATCACATTCAACATATACATAATGCCAAAACAGAATTTTCCTGCAGTTTGCTTTAATCAAAACAGCCCAAGCACCAACACGAGACCACTAATAATCCGATTATGGTTTCCATTCATACTTAGCACATTCAATAACTAAAACAAACTTCCTAAGCTACTGATCACGCCCCCTTCTTAAAATTAATGGATAATTAACAAGGGTATTCTAAAGAATTAACACACCAAACAGGGAGATTACTAACCAAATTATTTGCAGCTGCTGGCCAAGAGTTGCAGGGTTGGTTTCTCCATTTCCATGGCTGCCTAAGACAAGTGGTGAAGAAGAAGATGATATGCAGCAATGCATTTCACCACTTTATTCAGCCTGGAGTGGATTTCTCCATCTCATTTAATAGTATGAAGTGGAGGCAGCCCCCCTCTACACCTGTCCACTAAGGCCAGCCCACAATCTGATCCCTTTTTAATTTTTGCCTTGAGTGGTGGGGCCCACTGGATTAAATTAATCCTAATCAGCCACCAATTATGAGTGGTGGGGCCCATTGGATTAACTCAATCCAAATTAGCCACTAATTAATCCCTCACTTAAAGTTAATGGCACTTACATTAGCCAGCTCATACTTAATATCACATTTGGAAATAACAACCTTGCCTAAATTTCTTTACGTCTTCTAGATCACGATGCGCACTACGTATAAAAAAAATACGAGGCATAACACTTACATGAAGGCTGGCTATTATAATGAATATGTTATTGAGTTATATTTTTATATGAAGTAATGTTTTACTTATAGTCCCAATCTTATCTACTTGGTTATGTGGGGTTATGGGGCTTCACATGATCATTGAACATGTAGGTTGGGGAAGGGATCATTGGTAAGTGTTTTATATGTTACGTTTATATGATTTAATGAATATAAATTTGTAACGTGATTTTATGAGAATATTCCTTCGATTATGATCATGCTATAAGAGATAAAATTATAACTTGTATATGTTATATGGTATGTGAATTAAAGACTTTAAAGACTTAGCATATTTTCTAAAGAATGATAAATGATACTTTTCGTGCATGTACCTATGTGTTCTGTACATATACCCATACTTAGTACATGTGGCGTACTGGGTGGGATTAGCAAAGTTAATGAGCTTTACATATTCGAATTAGGAAAGTCAGTGAGCTTTCGAAATTTGGATTAGGACAGTGAGTGAGCTTTCCAAATTTGGATTAGGAAATTCATTTCATGAGAATAACATGCATCATCATACTTATCATATTGTACACAACACATAACATCTTGCACATAGTGAATAACATATTGCATATAGCACATAACATATTGCATATAACGCATAACAATTTTCATATCTGTCACGACCCAACCTGATGGGCCGTGACTAGTGCCCGTTTTGGACACCCACATACAAACCTGCTAAGTATAACCAACTGAAACTAAGATAATATGGAATTTAATCAAATCAAGCCAACCCCAACGTCATGTATATATAAGAGGACCTGTCTCATAAGGAGTCATAACCATTCAACCATAACAGCATACACGAGACGACAAGGCTGCCACTACACAATACACAATGATGTACGCAGCCGACAAGGCTGCCCCTGTACAAGCGGACATCCCAAACAAACCATGTCCAGACCATTATTTAAAACATATATATATAACCCACATAATGTCCACAGACCTCTAAGAGTACATTAGTGAAACTCGATGGGACAGGGCCCCGCCATACCCATAGACGAGCAAAAGACTACATAAAAGTTATCTACCAAAACGACTGGGCTCCGGAACAGTGGAGCTCTCCCAATCAGCAGAGTAGATATCCTAGGAGGGAGGATTACCGAACTGTGCGTCTACACCTGCGGGCATGAAACGCAGCCCTCCGAGGAAAGGGGGGTCAGTACGAACAATGTACTGAGTATGTAAAGCATAAGGTAAAGATGACAGGATACCAATATGGCAAGTCAAAACAAAATATCGCTACACATATACCCTTTTAAGTGAAAATCATGCATATATTTAACATTTAAGGTGCCCAGCTTCCCTAGTAAGGGGCTTGGCAAAATAATCATCACGTCATCTCCGTCATCATCATCATCATAACCATCCTCATCACCAATCATATATATAATTTACATACCCGTCCCTCTAGTGAGGAACTCGGTGACATATGCAAGAAACTCCGCACGAACATTACCCGGCCCGGGACTCGGTGAAATGATAAATGACTCTATGCACGAGCAGAATATTATGAGCAACCATATGCAATTAAAATCATTTCTTATAACTCAATAGAACAATCAACGTGAACCAGCAAGGAGTATTACCAAAGATTAATGTTTTATCAAGATTATGAACCTTTAATACGATATGGAAACGTAAAATCTCAATGACTCTAAGAAGCATTACCATAGATATTAGAGATCATCATAGCCTTAGAAATAGCCGATATATAGAGGAATAATTGTGGAAGCAAGAATATACGTCACCTAGACGCTCTAGAGGTAAGTATCAAATCTGTCCGTTATTCGCTTATTTTTAAAAGTCATGCCAAGCAAAGAAAGAAGGGACAGCGTTACATACCATATAATCGAGCCGCACGTCCAATATTTACTACTCAAGCTATTAATCTATAACAAGCAACAATCGTGCCGCAATTAGATAAACATCGTGCTTTACTTTCTTGTAAGCTAGCTAATAATCTAACAAAAATTCGGCAGCACCTCCCCTATTTTCCTTACTTCGTCCCAATCCGACAACAATCCAAATTGTCCACAGCAATACCAATAACACATATAACCCAAAGAATCATATTAAATAGCCCCCTCCCCAAAACAGTTCCGTCTCGGCAACCATAGCAACGAAGCAACGACACACCAAGCGATAACTCGTTTTATAATTCACAACACATCTACCTTATCGTATTCATCCTTTGGAGTATATACTCATAATCACAATCAACATATACATAATGCCAAAACAGAATTTTCCTGTAGTTTGCTTTAATCAAAACAGCCCAAGCACCAACACGACACCACTAATAATCCGATTATGGTTTCCATTCATACTTAGCACATTCAATAACTAAAACAAACTTCCTAAGCTACTGGTCACGCCCCCTTCTTAAAATTAATGGATAATTAACAAGGGTATTCTAAAGAATTAACACACCAAACAAGGAGATTACTAACCAAATTATTTGCAGCTGCTGGCCAAGAGTTGCAGGGTTGGTTTCTCCATTTCCATAGCTGCCTAAGACAAGTGGTGAAGAAGAAGATGATATGCAGCAATGCATTTCACCACTTTATTTAGCATGGAGTGGATTTCTCCACCTCATTTAATAGTATGAAGTGGAGGCAGCCCCCCTCTACACCTGTCCACTAAGGTCAGCCCACAATCTGATCCCTTTTTAATTTTTGCCTTGAGTGGTGGGGCCCACTGGATTAAATTAATCCTAATCAGCCACCAATTATGAGTGGTGGGGCCCATTGGATTAAATCAATCCAAATTAGCCACTAATTAATCCCTCACTTAAAGTTAATGGCACTTACATTAGCCAACTCATACTTAATATCACATTTGGAAATAACATTCTTGCCTAATATTTCTTTACGTCTTCTAGATCACGATGCGCACTACGTATAATAAAAAATAAAAAATACGAGGCATAACAATATCATTCATTCATATTCCATGATACCTTGGAATCATGGACACGATATCAAGACTTCGCAAAATGAGGGCTCAACATATGGGACCACAACTTGGGAGTCTTCTTTAGCAAAAACAGAGTCTGCTTCATTAATTAAATATGTACTTCATTTCATTTCATTCATAGGCTAGTACGAACACCAACTATACCCAGGATGTAGTTTAAGACATTCATTGGGTTTGTTGTGCAATGATCAAGAATGACCTAATGTCATTACTTGAGTCTGGCTCACCTCATTATTATCCTATACTAACACCTTTAGTATCATTCATTTTGTTATGTTCATCTTTTGAGGCTGACCTCATTCATTCATGGGGAACTTTAAATTTAACCGACATAGATCATGTGAGCACCATGAAATCCAGTGTCTCCCCTACACCGAAAAGAGGTGGAATCACCGGCCAAAGTGACCCAAAGCATGCTAGCGTACATGGGAATTGAACCCCGCCATATCCCTATATTGGCATTATAGGTTCAAAGACTAGGAGATATAAGTAGACCCATACCTAGCATGCCGGACAGTCTCATCTCATAAGAGTTACGTGAACCTCTGCCTTTCCCGAAAGAAGGCATCACCGCTCATAGCTAGTCTATCGATGCTCAGTATAAAGTTCTATTACATTCAACTCATACGTCATGGAAGTTGGCTTCTAGTATGAGGAAATCATATCTCAACAGATTATTTCTTATGTCATCATTAGTATTAAGTTTGTTAATCACAATACTTTCATTAGAGTGTTCAAAGAGACTGGTCTATTCTTTAACTTTACACTCTCATAGGTGAGTACATTTAGGGAACATTTACTTAGGCTTATTTGAGATTGATCTCATCTTTTACATTAGCCTCATATCATGTTGTCACCACATTCATTAACATTAGCACATTTCTCTTCATAACTACTCACCCATTTTGTTTACGTCAATGTTCATTTCATCATATACCAATGCACTTTCCATTTAGTGTGTTTCACACTCTTACTTAACCCTTCTAATGTTTAATCATTTCATTGTTTATTTTATCATTTCATTGTTCATTTCATCATTTAAATGTTCAATTCACCATGTGCCAATGCATATGGCCATTTAGTGTGTTTTACACTCTTACTCAACCGTTCTAGGGTTCACTTAGTTTAAAGGTATGCTAAACTTATGGGACTATACATATAAGCCATGAGGCTAAGTTCATAGTTCGTTTAAAATGATTATCTTTCTAAGATTATGTATTACAGGATTTATGCATCTTGTATGTATGCCAAGATCTCAATTTCGATCTAAGTAGGTAGCATTATTCTTGAATATTGAATTCACGTATAACTTATGTATTAATACGGAATTTTGAAAGGGAACCTTGTCTCAAATACCTTGGAAAAAACTTACATTTTTCCTTTATTTTATTTTTGTCAACACGGCTTGGGGAGCCAAGATCAAGCCCCAACACCTTCATTTTCTTTTAATGTCTTTTATTTACATTTTATCTTTCTTGGTCGAGGGGTTGTGGGATTGAACCCCCACAGCCTCTTTTTATTTTAATTTCTTTTTCAATGGCTTCTTTGAGTTGCCCATGTGGTTGTGCGATATAACCCCCACAACCTCTCTTTATTCTTCATTTAACTCTACTTTTCCCCCTAGAGGTAGTGGGTTCGATTACCACGCCTCACACTTTTTTTCTTTTCATTTTTCCATAAACTTGACGGAAAGGTTGTGGGTTCGAATCCCACTCCTCTCATTTCTTATTTTCATACTTTAATTTCTAGACAAGACCATGGTTTGGATCCCCTTCACCACATTCCTTTTTACTTTTTTGTTTTCATGGTCTTTTACATGGTGAGGTCAGGGGTTCAATCCTCCATGACCTAACTTGTTCTAATTCATATTTTCACAGCATCTTGAACCCTCTTAAATTGACTTAAACTAATCATTTGAAACTGGAAATGTTATAGTTTTTCTTGATCATCTTTTCAAAAAGTTATACATTAGTTCTTAGGGAATTTAATAGTTCATTTAGAATGTTTTAGGTACATTATCGTTGATTCGATTAGGCAAGAGTTTCTCACTCTATTCACCCACATTGCACTTCATATGAACATAACGATTTACATAAGTTCTTGCACGCAAGATCACAACCATAACATTAGAATTTTTGAGCCTTAACCTAAGAACACTTAGTCATGGTAATTTTTTTGGCACACACATGGACATAGTTTCGGAACACATAGGTTGTTATTCATACGATTTAAAACACACATACATGAACATATTTATAACAAAAAACGCAACACACGACTTATATATACCAGCAAACATACCCAACCTAATAATCATTGGGATCTAATGACAGGAACATGCAACGTGGAACAACCATAGTTTTCGAATTTAATATACTGAACCTTAGGGGTCGCTTGGGAAAGGGACCAAGAGATAAGATAACCCATACATTTTGAACGTTCAAACCTCAACTTTCTGCCCAAAAATCTTCTCCAAACACAAGTCCAACATCGAAAGTTCAACACCCAACTCGACGTAAAACCTTCTCTTTGCCTAGGTAATCGATTAACGTTTGTTTTTCTTATATTTTTGTTTGAGTTCATCAAGTGTGAAAACCTTGGTAAATTTTCTGTTTTTGAATATTATTTGGGAGAGAAAAATGTGAATGGGAAGAGAGAGTGATCGCGAATGTTGAGGAGATAGACGTGAGAGAGTGAGAGTTTTATTAAGCTCAGAGTCTAGTTTAGGACTTAGTCAAATATGGTTTTTATAAAATAAAATAAAAATTGATTTCCCTTTTATTTTAAATAAGATAATAAATAATAAATATTAATTAATTACATTAATTTACCAACTTAAACCAAAAACAAATTTAATTCATTGCTTCCATCTAGGTTCGAACCCGGCTGGAGCAAGACTTCACTCTAAGAGCAAATTTCCAGTCCTCTTTCCCCAAAATACCCCTCCACCTTATTAATTAAATAATTAATTATTAGGGTAATTATGATACTACCCTTAGCCTGGAAAAATACCATTTCACCCCTAGAACCTCAAAAATTAATATTTCCCCTTTTTAAGTCCGGTAAAGACTAATATAGGTAAATCTTCATATTTGGGAGCCCTAGATGGTTGGACCCAACCTTTCCTAGCTCAATTAAATCCCCAAGTTAGTTGTCTTGGATGTTGTAAGGGTTCATAGGTCTTGTTCTACGCGCATTAACACGTATAAACCTTGTCTAATCATAGGCATTCTAGACATATTAAACATTATTTAGCATTTCAATTTTTAGGGTTTTTGCGACCCCCCCCCCCCCCAGAAATATTCTTCCCTGAATGACGCTACTAACTATCTAGCGTAATGCCAGTCAGATTATAACATAGTCACTATACACTATCAAGCAATAGCTACAAAGAATGGAGGAAACTTAAGACTTAAGAGTAGGAAGTCTAACCTCATGACTCTTAAAAGATGGGGGTAGTGGGATCTCATATAGTCCTTGGCCTCTGATGTAGCAACCTCAAAAAGATGATTCGTCCACAATACCTTCATTCTGACAATCTCATTTTTCCTCAGTCGCTTGAACTGTTTGTCTAAAATCTCAATAGGTACCTCCTCATAGGACAAATTTTCATGAACCCCCAAACCATCAACAGGTAGAATCGATGCTGGATTGCCTAGGGACTTCTTTAACATAGAGACATAAAACACTGACTGAAAAAAAGCTAGTTCCGCAGGCAATGCCAACTCATAGGACTCCTTTCCCACACTCTGTAAGATCTCATATGGCCCAACATACCTCGGACTCAACTTCCCTTCCTGCAAAACCTCATCACCTCCTTCATAGGTGATATCTTTAAATAGATCTAGTTACAAACATCAAGCTCTAAGGGTCGTTTTTTGTTGTCTGCATAAGACTTCTGCCGACTGTAAATAGTAGCCAACCTGCCCCTATTCACCCTGACCCTCTCAATTCTACGAGAATTCTTATAAAAGCCTTTAATTTTCTTCTCTTCGATGGAAGTTTGATTTTCCCATAATGTATCTCTTGACCCAAAATTGATGACTCTCAAACCTCAAACCACCCAAGTCAGACCTACACCTCCTACCATAGAGTGCTTCAAACAGTGCCATCCCTATGCTTGAGTGATAGCTATTATTCTAGGAGAACCCTATCAAAGCCAGATAGTCATCCCAAATACCCTTGAAGTTAATGACACACACCCTCAAAATGCCCTCTACTGTCTGAATGGTGCGCTCTTCCTGCTAATCAGTCTGAGGATGAAAGTAGTACATAGCTTCACCTGCGTGCCTAATCTCTTCTAGAAGGATCGCCAAAAATGTGAAGTGAACTGAGCTCCTCTATCTAAAATGATAGACAAAGGAATCCCATGCCATCTCACAATCTTATCAACGTAGAGTTTCACATTATCCGCGGCTATGTAAGTAGACTTCATAGGAATAAAGTGGGAAGACATAGCAATCTATCCACAATAACCCATATATATTCACGTTGTCTCCTAGTGTTCAGAAGACCAACCACGAAGTCTATATTAATGGCCTCCTATTTAGAAGTTTGAATCTCAATGATCTTATTAAGACTGACAGGCTTAACATGTTCTGCCTTAACCCGTTGATAATTATGACACCTGTCCACATAATCTGCAATGTCCTTCTTCATGCCATCCCACCAAAAGTTCTATTTAAGATTATGATACCTCTTGGTGGAACCTAGATGTATGAAGTATCTGGAACTATGGGTCTTTGCCATAATCCTGGTTCGCAAATCATCCACATATGGTACACACAACATGTCCTAGTACATATGTATGTCGTCATCTCCCAAAACAAAATACTCATTCATCTAAACAAACATTGAGTCCTTCAGCTCCATCAACAGAGGATCAAGTTGATGACCCTCCTTGACTTCAATAACAAAGAATGATATAGAACTAGGATGAACTGAAATACCCCCACTAGTAGAGTCAACTAACAGCACACCCAGTTTGGCCATTCTTTGTAAATCTTTCACCAACTCCTTCTTCTCATCCTCAACGTGCGTTTTACTTTCCATGCTCATCCTACTCAAAGCATCAGCTATAATATTAGCTTTACTTGGATAGTAGTGGAGACTCTTGTGGTCTATGAACACATCCATATGCACCCCATACAAGTAATGCCTCCACTGCTTAAGTGCAAACACCACACCTGCCAACTCTAGGAAATGAGTGGGATAATTTTTCTCATGAACCTTGAGTTGTCTGGGCGCATAAGCTATCACCTTACAACCCTACATAAGAACAGAACCCAATCCAATCCTATATGTATCACAATACACAATGTAATTATCACTAAACTTAAGAAAAGTAAGCACCAGAGCTGAAGTGAGTCTAACCTTAAGCTCCTGGAAAATCTTTTCACTAGACTCAGTCTATTCAAACCTGGCCTTCTTCTTTGTCAAATCTATCAGTGAGGAAACAATAGAAGAAACACACTCCACCAAACCTACGATAATAACCAGCCAATCCCAAGAAGCTAGCAATATTATGGGAGTAAGAGGTTTTGGCCAGCGCTTAACAACTTCAGTCTTCCTTAAATATACCTCCACACCTTTGTAAGACACAACATGACCTAGGAAGGTCACTAATCTAAGCCAGAATTCACAATTGTTAAATTTGGCATACAACTCATGTTGTCTAAGTACCTGCAAGGTGATTCTCAAATGTATGTTATTCCTTGGTCATAGAGAAGATGAGAATGTCATCAATGAATACTATGATGAAAGAGTCAAGGTATACACGGAAGAACTTGTTCATGATATCCATAAATGTAGCAGGTGCATTCGTGAGAGAAAATGAAGTAATTATGAATTCATAATAACCATAATGGGTACGAAAGGATGTCTTTGGGATATCTCCATACCTAACCCTAAGCTGATGGTACCCTAAACGAAGATCAATCTTTGAGAAGAAACTAGACCCTTGGAGTTAGTAAAACAAGTCATCTATTCTAGGAAGTGGATATTTATTGTTGGGAGTGACTTTGTTGAGATGGCGATAATTGATACACATTCTAAGTGTTCCATCTTTCTTTTTCACAAACAAGAATGGAGATCCCCAAGGGGATATGCTCGGCTGGATGAAACCCTTACAATAAGATCTTTTAACTACAACTTCAACTCGTTGAGTTCAGCTGGAGCCATTATGTAAGGAGGAATTGAAATTGGATTAGTATGGGGTTGTAAGTCAATACCAAATTCAATCTCTCGAGGGGAGGAACTCTAGGAAAATCATCAAAAAATACATCTTGGAGCTCATTCACTGCAGCCGTTGAGTCTAGGGAAGAAATGTCATGCTCTAAATCATTAACACTCCCAAGTCGACACAATAACCCCTTGGACATCATTTTATTGGCTTTAAGGTTTGAAATCAAGGGATAAGGAGGAATCGAGTTGTACCCCTCCTAGACTAGATCTTCTTCATTAGGGAAACAAAATCTCACAACCCTATTATACAAATCCATGCAAGCGTAATAACTATGAATCTAGTCCATGCCAAGAATAACATCAAAATCATGTATTGGTGACTCAACCAATTCTGCACACATAGTCTTACAACATACAACTATTGGGCAATTCTTCTATACTTTATCAGTTCTTACATTTTGTCCTAAAGGTTTATTAACCAATAGAGGATCATGCAGAACTTCAAGAAATATCTCAAAAGTGAGAGCAAGCAAAGGATTTATAGAGGAAAGCGTATACCCTCGACCAAGAAAAGCATAAACAGAAGTTGAGAATACTTGCAACATACATGTGACCACAGCAACGGAGTTCTCCTACTTATCCCTGCTCTTCAAGGCGTAGAACCGGTTCTTCTTAGAAGGCTCGCCGACTACTGCATCCTGTGGATTAGGCCTAGGCTAAGCATTACCTCCAGCCTGACCTTTCTTTTTGTTGGCAGCCCTTAACAATGTGCCTGCTCTTACTGCAATGGAACCAGGCATTAGTGCCCTATCTGCACTCTAAACTGTGAGCATGGCCACACTTAGCACAATCCTTTCTAGAACGCTGCATCTCACCTCCATTGGCCTTCCTGGGCAGGTTTGCCTTCCTTAGGTGTTGTACTTCTCTGAGAGTTAGAGTTCCCTAAAAGTCTTATGCCCCATTTTTGAACTTGGGCTTCTCACAGATGCTAAAATTGTTTCTGTGTCCTCCATTGTTAGGACCTCCCTGATCTTGAGGCTAAGGCCTCCTAGCATCACGAACGCCCCCCTTATTGCGGTTGTCCTCTACCTGCGGACACGCACCACCAATCTGGAGGTCCATATTATTGTGGAGCATCACAGACCGACACTCCTCCAAATCTCAGTTGATTCCTGTGAGGAACAAGCCCATATCATCCCTGCGGTTATATACAAGAGAAGTAGCATACCTTTATAGTTTAAAAACATCAAGGAATACTCCCTTACTATCATTGATCCCTGCTTAAGGTTCATAAACTTCTCAACCTTGGCCTTTCTCATATCTCTGGAAAAGATTTCCCAAGAAAGGTTGTCTTAAACAGCTCCCAAGTGATCGTAACTCCGCCCAAATGCTTATCTATCTTTCCACTTCTCGCACAAAGTTTGTGCAACATCTTTTAGTTTATAGGAAGCCAACTCTGCTTTATCCATATCCGTGGCTCCCATAGCCACCAAGATCTTATGCACCTCATCCAAAAACTCATGAGGATCCTATAAATTCGTAGAACCTATGAAATAGGACGAACCGAGGTGGAGCAAGACTTTACTCTAAGAGCAAATTTTTGGCCCTCTCTCCCTAAAAGACACCTCGACCTTATTAATTAAATAATTAATTATATACATAGGGTAATTAAAATAATACTCTTAGCCTGGAAAAAGACCATTTTTCTCCTAGACCCTCCAACCTTAAGATTTTCCCTTTTTAAATTTGGTAAAGACTCATCCGGGTAATTCTTTATTCGGGAGCCCTACATGGATGGACCCAACCTTTCCTAGCTCAACTTACTCTTGAAGTTATTTGGTTTGGCTGTTTTAAGGGTTCAGAGGTCTGGTTCTACGCACATCAACCCGTGTGAACCCGGTCTAATCGTAGGCATTCCAGACACATTAAGCATTACATATTATATCTATTTTTAGGGTTGTTACATAAGTCTAGCTCACCTCATGATTAGAATATCCTAAAACCTTCGCTATCGTTCATTTCATTATGTGCCTTCGTTGAGGTTGGCTCATTCTTTCTTTGTGAACTTTAACCATAAACGACATAGATCATGTGAGCATCATGAAATCTAATGTGTAATCCCCACACAAAAAAGAGGTGGAATCACCGGCCAATGTGAACCAAAACATGCTAGCGTATATAGGAAATTGAACTCTACTATATCTTCATATTGGCAGTATAGGTTCAAATACTTGGAGATATAAGGATACCGATATCCCGCATGCCGGACTGTCTCATCTCATGAGAGTTACGTGAGCCTCCTCCCTTCCCGAAGGAAGGAATCACCTCTCATAGATATCCTATCGGTGCTCAGTATAAAGTTCCATTACATTAAACTCATACATCATGGAAGCTCGATTCTAGCATGAGCACATCATAGATTATTAGATGATTTAAGATCTCATCATAAGTATTAAGTATGCATTAACTTCCATACTTTAATTAGAGTGTTCACAGAGACTGGTCTTTTCATTAGAATAACACTCTCATAGGTGAGTATGTTTTGGTAACATTTTCTTAGGCTTATTTTAGATTGCTCTCATCTTTCACATTAGCCTCTTATCATATTGTCAGCTCATTTAATTAAATTTAACCCATTTGCTTTTATAATTACTTACCCCTTCGCGTGAATGTTCATTTCCTCATATGTCAATGCACTTGGCCATTTAGTGTTTTTCACACTCTTACTTAACACTTCTAGGGTTACATCATTTAATAACATACATGTTACACTCACTTACTTTTAAATGTATGCTAGACTTATGAGTCTATACATACAAGTCATGAGGCTTCATTCATAGTTTCTCTAAGTGAGTCATATTTACCAAATATTATGTGGTAAAACACTTATGCATCTTGTAGATATGCCATGATATTGATTTCGATCTTTACAGGCAACATTTATTAAATATCTACTTACGTATGACTTATGTTTCAATACGGAATTGGGACGGGGAACCCGATTTCGAATCCTTTGGAAAACACATCATCTTATTTTAAACTTGATAATTGCATTTTTCAGATTTAGGGGACCCTAGTACGATCCCCATCAACCCCATAATATTTCTTTTCTTTTTCTCATTTCCTTTGTTGTTTAGGTCAAGGAGGTTGTGGGTTCAATCCCCCACAAGCTCATTATTTTTCTTTTAATTTATCTATTAACTTTCTCTTCTATCCAAGAGGTTGTGCGTTCAGTCCAACTCTCCACATTTATTTTGTCCTTTATTTTTCCCTTACTCTCTCTCTCATCCATTCAAGAGGTTGTGGGTTCAATCACCACTCACCACGTCTATTTTTCCTTGAATTTTTCTCACAATTTTTTTTATGAAATTTTCATTTGGTGAGGTCATGGGTTTAATCCCCAATGACCTCACATTTTAAAGATGTTTTTAAACGAAGTTCATTTTTGTAAAAAGTGGCCTAGACTACAATTTCCAGACAGGTGGAAATTTAGTCTCCTCCAAACCATTTTGTCTTAATCTTTTGTTGATTTTTTTATAGCTTTCAGGTAATCATGTCCTGGGTATAATCCTTAGTGATTTTAGTTATTTTATATTCATTTTTCATTGCATTTTATACCACTTTGATTGGCCGAACCCAATCTACCAAATGCTGGAAATTTGATCCCTATTTTCAGCTCATTGTTATCATCAATTCTTCATTAGATCTTAGGACATTTCATGTATCATTTGCTGCATATTTATGTATATTTTTTTCATGGTTATATTAAGCAAAAAATTACCATTAAATCCAGCAACATAACAACACTTTTGCACATCATGATTTACACAAACATTTGCACAAACATCACTTTTCACATTCTTTTGGTTTGCATGAATTAACATGCTTATAATTCAAAACACATAATCATGAACACATTATAACGAAAATCACACTTCATACTTAAACTACCAGCGAACATACACACAACATGATATCTAACCTATTAGAGACTGAAATAAGAAGGATACTAGGGACAAGGAGTTCGACAAGAATATGAACAACCCTAGTTTCAAAATACGTTGAATTCATGGAAAGGAAATCCTCTTGGAGAAAGGATTCCAGAAGAAAATACTAAACCTGACTTTAGTGTTGTTCAACACACGACCTTTTTTCAAAAAACCTTTCCAAATTCATGTCCAAGGATTGAAACTTCAACACAAAACTCGACTACCGTATGCCATTTTGCTTAACGTTTTTGGATTACTTTCTCGTTGAATTTTGTGTGCAAGTTCTTCAAGTGTGAAGAACTTTTGCTTTTTGATTCTTGTATCACATTTTGAAGCTCGAAATGAAGTGTGATATGATAGAGAGATAGACGGTAAGGAGAGAGAGATAAACGTGAAAGATGTGAGTGGCTTAGGATTAGGTAAAGTAGTTTAGACTTAATCAACAAGGACTCTTTCAAACTTTGAGAATCTTATTTAATTAGTGCATTGAAATTACCATAATTACCTTAAAAATTATATTATAAAACTCAATTTAATCCACTTAAATGTTGCTTCCATCGAGGATCAAACCCGTGACGTCCCCATCGCGAAAACGAGTCCCTCCGGGTCAACCCGACCAAAACCGCCCCATTAATTGATTATTTAATTATTTTAACTGAATTTAGTTTTTCTAAAAACAGCATTCAATTATTAATTAATTAAATTAATTAAATAGGATAAATAATCAAGTTAAATCATTGCTCCCACCTATGTTCGAACCCGGGTGGAGAAAGATTTTGCTCAACGGGCAATTTCGGTAATTTCGACCCAAAATGCCCCTCCACCTTATTAATTAATTAATTAATTACATTTTTAGGGTAATTAAGATACTATCCTTAGCATGGAAAAAGACAATTTTACCTCTAGACCTCCAAACTTATGATTTCCCATTAAGTTCGGCTAAAGACTCATCTGAGTAAATCTTCATGTTCAGGAGCCCTACATTGATGGAGCCAACCTTTCCTAGCTAAACTAACTCTCCAAGTTAGTTGGATTGGCTATCACAAGGTTTAAGAGGTCTGGTTCTACGCACATCAATCTGTGTAAACCCGGTCTAATTGAGGCATTCTAGACACATTAGGCGTTACTTAGCATATCCATTTTTAGGGTTGTTACATTTAATTTTCTTTATGGAACCTTCGCAATCAAAAGAATACCGTTTGGTTTATGTAATGCACCATCAACATTTCATAGTTGTATGATTTCATAATTGTTCGATATGGTGGAGGACATTGCTGAGGTGTTTATGGATGATTTTTTAGTGGTTGGTAACACGTTTGAGCGTTGTTTGAGTCCTAAATGGTGACTAGTTTGAGTGTTGTTTGTGTCCTTTCTCTGAGGTTATTAAGAGGTGTGAAGATTGCAACCTTGTGCTAAATTGGCAAAAATGTCATTTCATGGTAAAAGAAGGTATTGTATTGGGTCATCGCATTTCAGAGAAGTATATAGAGGTTGATCGATCTAAGGTGGAGGTTATAGAGAGACTTTTCCACACATCTCTGTAAAATGTATGAGAAGTTTTCTTGGGCATGCACGCTTTTATGGAGGTTTATCAAGGATTTTAAAAGATTACACATCTTTTGTGCAGGTTTCTTGAGAAAGAGTGTAGGTTTTATTTTGATGAATCCTATCTTAAAGAATTTTGAGAGTTGAAGGAAAAGTTGGTGTGTCTGCACCTATCATCATTTCTCCAGATTGAAACAAGCCATTTGAGGTGATGTGTGATGCGAGTGGGTTGCTCTTAGTGTGGTATTGGGACAAAGAAGGGACAAAATCCTTCATACCATTTGCTATGCTAGTAAAGCCCTTAATGAAGCCCAAAAGAACTACACTGTGACTGAACTAGAGTTCCTTTCAGTATTGTTTGCTTTCAAGATATTTTGTTTGCTTTCAAGATATTTTGCTCCTATTTGCTTGGCACGAGGGTTATAGTGCATACTGATCAATATTCTTTGAGATATATGATGGAAAAGAATGATGTGAAACCAAGGTTGATTCGTTGGGTATTACTATTGCAAGAATTTGACATCTAGGTGAATGATAGAAAAGGGACCAAAAATCAAGTTGCTGATCACTTTTCCCGATTAGAAGATGAAGCAATGAGGGACATATGTTAAAATGCTGAAATGATGATACTTTCCCTGATGAGAATGTAGTGGCTGCCTCCTAAGATATGATTCCATGGTTCGCAGATTGTTCAAATTATTTGTCTAGTTACACGTCCCACCCGACTTGTTCTTTCATCAAGGGAAAAAAAACATATTCTCTAGATATGGCACCCCAAGGGTTGTTATTAGTGATGGGGATCCGAATTTTTAAACAAGTTGTTTAAGGGATTATTTTAAAAATATGGGGTCCGCCATAATGTGGCCACTACTTACCATCCTCAAACTAGTAGGTAAGTTGAAGTGTCAAACAGGGAGATTAAGCAGATTTTTGCAAAAATGGTGAATGCTTGTAGAACGGATTGGTCAAGGAGTCTTGATGATGCTCATTGGGCCTACCGAATAGCATTAAGACTCCTATAGGTATGTCCCGTACAAACTTGTGTATAGGAAAGCTTGTCACTTACCGATTAAATTAGAGAATAAGGTCATGTAGGCAATGAAGATGTTGAAAATGGATTGGAATGAGGCGGAGGAACAGAGGTTAAACGGGTTGAATGAGCTTGATGAATTTCACTTGAAGGCATATTATAGTTCAGCCCTCTAAAAAGAGAATATGGAGAAGTACCATGACCAAAAGATTGAGAAGCGTGATTTTGTAGTTGGAAATTTGGTGCTTTTGTTCGATTCTAGGTTGCTCTTGTTTCTGGGCAAACTCTAATCAAAATGGACTGTCACGACCCAACCCGATAGGCCGTGATTAGTGCCCGTTTTGGACACCCACATACAAACCTGCTAAGTATGACCAACTGAAACTAAGACAATATGGAATTTAATCAAATCAAGCCAACCCCAACGTCATATATATATATAAGAGGACCTGTCTCATAAGGAGTCATAACCATTCAACCATAACAGTGGCGGCCTTGTCGGCTTGCGTATGCTGTTATGGTTGAATGGTTATGACTCCTTATGAGACAGGTCCTCTTATATATATATATGACGTTGGGGTTGGCTTGATTTGATTAAATTCCATATTGTCTTAGTTTCAGTTGGTCATACTTAGCAGGTTTGTATGTGGGTGTCCAAAACGGGCACTAATCACGGCCTATCGGGTTGGGTCGTGACAAAGAGTGGTATCAGAGCGGTTCTTCCTCGGAAGTGTCTACAGACCGTGTCTAGTAGAGTCTTGTTTATCGGTGTGTTGTGCACCACATCTATAAACAGGAAGCTACATGACATTTAGGATGTCATTCTTTCTTCTTATTCTAGATCGTGCGATAGAGCTATATTAACAGGATAATCCCTCTCTAACGAATCCATGTGTTTTCAGCTATGCCTCCAAAGAAAGCGACAGCCGCCCAGAAGGGAAAATCGGTAGCAGAAGGTACTAGTCAGACCCAAAGAGTTACTAGGGCCCGTGCCCAGTCTATGCCTGGTATTATGCTCCAGTCGGAGAGCTCTGCTACACCCCCACCACCAGAAGAGCTTAGAGCAGCAGCAGCTCCAGTTCGGGGGACACCACCAGCCCCCGAGGCCCCAACATCTGAACCTCCAGCTCCTCAGTTAGGGGCGGAGGATAGGGCCATGAGAGATGCGGTTCAATTGCTGACTAGATTAGTGGCAGATCAGGCTCGCAGGCATGGACTAGGAGTTGATCATGCGGACAGATCTGATAGCTTAAGGGCTCGTGACTTCTTAAGTTGTAATCCTCCAAAGTTCTTTGGGTCAAGGCCAGTGGATGATCCACAAGAGTTTATTCGTCAGATGCAGCGTACATTGAGGATAATCAAGGCTTCGGAGACCGAGTCTGTTGAGTTGGCTACGTATCGTTTGCGGGATGTAGCTATTAATTGGTATGAGTCTTGGGAGTTATCTAGGGGTGAGGGTGCCCCTCCAGCGGTATGGGATGAATTTGTGGAGGCTTTCCAGGGCCACTTCCTGCCTCCAGAGATGAAGCGAGCTAGAGTCGATAAATTCTTGCGTTTGAAGCAAAATGGCAGGAGCGTTCGAGAGTATAGCCTCGAGTTTGATTCATTGGCTAGGCATGCGCCTACTATTGTGGCTGATATGGCAGACAGGGTACATCGTTATGTGATGGGATTGGATCGTTATCTGATTGACGGTTGTATGGCAGTGACTCTTCAGCCAGGTATGGACATTGCTCGGGTGCAGGCATATGCACAGGGGGTAGAGGATCGGCACCGGGGACGTCAGCCAGATAGAGATTATAATAGAGGCCAGCATAAGAGGGCTAGATCAGCAGGTTATCCTGACGAGTTTCAAAGCGGGCAGTCTCAGCAGCATGTTAGATTTTCTTCCCAGCAAGCACAGAGTGCACCCCCACGTTTCATGGGTAGGGGGTTCGATCGTATGGGATATTCGGAACCTGGTCAGAGCTCTAGGGCGTCAGGGTCACAGATGGGCAGGGGTTTGAGCCAGTCGAGGCCACCTTTGCCTCGGTGTTCTCGTTGTGGTAAGTCCCATCCTGGGGAATGTCGTTGGGCTACAGGTGCGTGTTTTTCTTGCGGCCGTCAGGGCCATACTATGAGGGAGTGTAACTTTAGAGGTAGTGCAGGTGGTATGGCACAGCCTACAGGGTCCGTTGCTGGTTCATCTTCTTCTGTGGCTATGCGCCCTATGGGGCAGGGTATTCAGGCACCAGTAGGCCGTGGTAGAGGACGTGGTGGAGCTTCTAGTTCTAGCGGTCCCTCAAATCGTATATATGCTTTGACTAATAGGCAAGATCAAGAGGCGTCACCTAATGTGATCACAGGTATATTATCACTATTCTCCCGAAGTGTGTATGCATTAATAGACCCAGGTTCCACCTTATCATATATATCTCCCTTTGTTGCTAGTAGGATCGGAATAGAGTCTGAGTTGATAGAACCATTTGAGGTAGCTACACCTGTAGGAGATTTTGTCATAGCTACGCGAGTATATAGGAATTGTTCAGTAGCTATATATAGTCGTCATACCGTAGCAGATCTAATAGAGTTAAATATGATTGAGTTTGATATTATCATGGGCATGGATTGGTTGGCTGCTTGTTATGCTAATGTTGATTGCAGAGAAAAGATAGTTCGATTTCAATTTCCAGGGGAACCGATTATAGAGTGGAAGGGAAGTACAGTATCGCCGAAAGGTAAATTCATTTCATACCTCAAGGCCGGGAAGATGGTTAGAAAAGGCTATATTTACCATCTGATTCGGGTGTATGACATAAAGGCAGAGGCACCGACTCTTCAATCAGTCCCGGTAGTTAATGAATTTCCTGATGTATTCCCCGAGGAACTTCCAGGCCTTCCTCCAGAATGGGAGATAGAGTTTACTATAGATGTACTGCCAGATACCCAGCCTATATCTATACCTCCTTATAGAATGGCACCTGCTGAGTTGAAAGAATTGAAAGAGCAATTGAGGGATTTGCTAGAAAAGGGCTTCATCAGGCCTAGTACGTCACCTTGGGGAGCACCAGTACTGTTTGTGAGGAAGAATGATGGGTCGCTGCGGATGTGCATTGATTATAGGCAGTTGAACAAAGTAACAATAAAGAACAGGTATCCCCTCCCAAGGATTGACGATCTATTTGACCAGTTGCAGGGTGCAAAGTGTTTTTCAAAGATAGACTTGCGGTCAGGTTATCATCAGGTGCGGGTAAGGGAGGCAGATATTCCAAAGACAGCATTTCGGACCCGATATGGGCATTATGAGTTTAGAGTGCTGTCTTTTGGGCTGACTAATGCTCCAGCGGTATTCATGGATTTAATGAATCGAGTATTTAAACCATTCCTTGATATGTTTGTTATTGTATTTATAGACGATATTCTGGTCTATTCACGTTCAGAAGAGGAGCATGCAGATCATTTAAGGACGGTACTTAGGGTGCTTCAGCACCAGAAGTTGTATGCTAAATTTTCTAAGTGCGAGTTCTGGTTGACTTCAGTGGCATTCTTGGGGCATATTATTGGAGCTGATGGTATTCGGGTAGATACGCAGAAGATTGAGGCAGTAAAGACTTGGCCCAGACCTACGACACCTACTGAGGTACGCAGCTTTTTGGGGTTAGCAGGATATTACAGGAGATTCGTAGAAAAGTTTGCCTCAATTTCAGTGCCTTTGACAAGGCTAACTCAAAAGGCAGCCAAGTTCCAGTGGACAGATGCTTGTGAGCGAAGCTTCCAGCTATTGAAAGACAAATTGACTACAGCTCCAGTCCTAACTCTTCCAGAGGGACCAGACGGCTATGTTATTTATTGTGATGCTTCGGGTGTTGGGCTAGGATGTGTATTGATGCAGCATGGCAAAGTTATAGCCTATGCCTCCCGACAACTTAGGAAGCATGAAAAGAACTATCCTACTCACGATCTGGAGTTAGCGGTCGTGGTTCATGCCTTGAAGATATGGAGACATTATTAATATGGTGTCCATGTGGACATCTATACAGATCATAAGAGTCTCCAATATATCTTTAAACAGAAGGAGCTGAACTTACGACAGAGGCGGTGGTTAGAGTTGCTAAAGGATTATGATGTTGATATTTTATATCATCCAGGGAAAGCGAATGTTGTAGCAGATGCTCTTAGCCGTAAGTCCATGGGTAGCTTGACAGATGTACAACCAGAAAGGAGGGATATGGTTCGGGAGATTCAGCGGCTATCCAGCCTTGGAGTCCGTCTAGCTAATTCGGAAGATAGTGGAGTTTCTATTCGAGAGGTTGCTGAGTCCTCAATCATAGATGAGGTAAAGAGACACCAATACAAGGACCCTATTCTGGCACAGTATAGAGATGCAGCTCTTCAAAAGGAAAAGACCCCATTTAAGGTTACACCTGATGGAGTGTTACGATATGAAGGCAAATTGTGTGTACCCGATACTGCGGGGCTACGACGGCAAGTTATGGGAGAGGCACACTCTACCCGTTATTCTATTCACGCAGGGTCAACAAAAATGTATCATGACCTCAGATGCTTATATTGGTGGGATGGCATGAAAAAGGACATAGCAGAGTTTGTTGCTCAGTGCCCAAATTGTCAACAAGTCAAGATCGAACATCAAAAGCCTGGTGGATTACTACAGGAGATAGAGATCCCGACTTGGAAATGGGAGATGATTAATATGGACTTCATTACAGGCTTACCTCGCACTCAACGGAAGTATGACTCTATATGGGTTATTGTAGATAGGCTGACGAAATCGGCCCATTTTCTTCCAGTCAGGACTACTTATTCGGCTGAAGATTATGCGAGGTTATATGTCAGGGAGATAGTGAGACTTCATGGGGTTCCCACGTCCATTATATCAGACAGAGGAGCTCAATTTACAGCCAACTTTTGGAGATCGTTTCAGAAGGGATTGGGGACACAGGTGAACCTTAGCACAGCATTTCACCCTCAGACTGATGGGCAGGCTGAGCGTACTATTCAGACACTAGAAGATATGTTGCGGGCCTGTATTATTGACTTCAAAGGCAGCTGGGATGACCACTTGCCGCTCATTGAGTTTGCCTATAATAATAGCTACCATTCTAGTATCCAGATGGCACCGTACGAGGCCTTATATGGGAGGAAGTGCAGATCACCTATTGGTTGGTTTGATGTTGGCGAGACTAAGTTAATAGGCCCGGATGTGATTCAGCAAGCTGTTGACAAGGTGAAGCTTATTCAAGAAAGATTATTAGCAGCCCAGAGTCGACAGAAGTCATATGCAGATAATCGACGTCGAGATTTGGAGTTTCAGATTGGTGACTGGGTATTCCTGAAGGTATCACCCATGAGGGGTGTGATGAGATTCGGCAGGAAGGGGAAGCTCAGTCCGAGATACATTGGGCCTTATCAGATTGTTCGTAGGATAGGCAAGGTTGCCTATGAGTTGGATCTACCATCTGATTTGGAGGCGGTACATCCAGTCTTCCATGTATCGATGCTACGTAAATGTATTGGTGATCCTTCTAGAGTATTCCCTGTAGATGATATTCAGGTAACAGAGGAGTTGTCATATGAGGAGAAACCCGTGGCTATACTTGATCGTCAGGTTAGAAGGTTACGTACTAAGGATGTGGCTTCCGTCAAAGTGTTGTGGCAAAATAACAATAGGGAGGAGATGACTTGGGAAGCGGAAGACGAAATGAAAAATAAGTATCCTTACTTGTTCCCCGTACCTGCAGGTAATTCAATTCCTAGCTTGACCATATTGATAGATAATGAGATTATGTAGCTGTGAGGCATCTGTAAGTTACGGAATGCAGGTTGATAGGTATAACTTTTAGAGAGACCTCGCTGGAATTTGTTTTTGCAAGACGCTAACTTAACATTCGAGGACGAATGTTCCTAAGGGGGGAAGGATGTTATGCCTCGTATTTTTTTTATACGTAGTGCGCATCGTGATCTAGAAGACGTAAAGAAATATTAGGCAAGGATGTTATTTCCAAATGTGATATTAAGTATGAGTTGGTTAATGTAAGTGCCATTAACTTTAAGTGAGGGATTAATTAGTGGCTAATTTGGATTGATTTAATCCAATGGGCCCCACCACTCAAGGCAAAAATTAAAAAGGGATCAGATTGTGGGCTGGCCTTAGTGGACAGGTGTAGAGGGGGGCTGCCTCCACTTCATACTATTAAATGAGGTGGAGAAATCCACTCCATGCTATATAAAGTGGTGAAATGCATTGCTGCATATCATCTTCTTCTTCACCACTTGTCTTAGGCAGCCATGGAAATGGAGAAACCAACCCTGCAACTCTTGGCCAGCAGCTGCAAATAATTTGGTTAGTAATCTCCTTGTTTGGTGTGTTAGTTCTTTAGAATACCCTTGTTAATTATCCATTAATTTTAAGAAGGGGGCGTGACCAGTAGCTTAGGAAGTTTGTTTTAGTTATTGAATGTGCTAAGTATGAATGGAAACCATAATCGGATTATTAGTGGTGTCATGTTGGTGCTTGGGCTGTTTATATGATTCTTTGGGTTATATGTGTTATTGGTATTGCTGTGGATAATTTGGATTGTTGTCGGATTGGGACGAAGTAAGGAAAATAGGGGAGGTGCTGCCGAATTTTCGTTAGATTATTAGCTAGCTTACAAGAAAGTAAAGCACGATGTTTATCTAATTGCGGCACGATTGTTGCTTGTTATAGATTAATAGCTTGAGCAGTAAATATTGGACGTGCGGCTCAATTATACGGTATGTAACGCTGTCCCTTCTTTCTTTGCTTGGCATGACTTTTAAAAATAAGCGAATAACGGACAGATTTGATACTTACCTCTAAAGCGTCTAGGTGATGTATATTCTTTCTTCCACAATTATTCCTCTATATATCGGTTATGTCTAAGGCTATGATGATCTCTAATATCTATGGTAATGCTTCTTAGAGTCATTGAAATTTTACGTTTTCATATCGTATTAAAGGTTCATAATCTTGATAAAACATTAATCTTTGGTAATACTCCTTGCTGGTTCACGTTGATTGTTCTATTGAGTCATAAGAAATGATTTTAATTGCATATGGTTGCTCATAATATTCTGCTCGTGCATAGAGTCATTTATCATTTCACCGAGTCCCGGGCCGGGTAATGTTCGTGCGGAGTTTCTTGCATATGTCACCGAGTTCCTCACTAGAGGGCCGGGTATGTATATTATATATATGATTGGTGACGAGGATGGTTATGATGATGATGATGACGGAGATGACGTGATGATTATTTTGCCGAGCCCCTTACTAGGGAAGCTGGGCACCTTAAATGTTAAATATATGCATGATTTTCACTTAAAAAGTATATGTGTAGCGATATTTTGTTTCGACTTGCCACATTGGTATCCTGTCATCTTTACCTTATGCTTTACATACTCAGTACATTGTCCGTACTGACCCCCCTCTCCTCGGGGGGCTGCGTTTCATGCCCGCAGGTGTAGACGCGCTGTTCGGTGATCCTCCCGCCTAGGATATCTACTCTGCTGATTGGGAGAGCTCCACTGTTCCGGAGCCCAGTCATTTTGGTACATAACTTTTGTGTAGTCTTTTGCTCGTCTATGGGTATGGCGGGGCCCTGTCCCGTCAAGTTTCTCTAATGTACTCTTAGAGGTCTGTGGACATTATGTGGGTTGTATATATATGTTTTGGATAATGGTCTGGACATGGTTTGTTTGGGATGTCCGCTTGTACAGGGGCAGCCTTGTCGGCTGCGTACATCATTATGCTTTGAATAGTGGCAGCCTTGTCGGCTCGCGTATGCTGTTATGGTTGAATGGTTATGACTCCTTATGAGACAGGTCCTCTTATATATATATATGACGTTGGGGTTGGCTTGATTTGATTAAATTCCATATTGTCTTAGTTTCAGTTGGTCATACTTAGCAGGTTTGTATGTGGGTGTCCAAAACGGGCACTAATCACGGCCTATCGGGTTGGGTCGTGACAAAGAGTGGTATCAGAGCGGTTCTTCCTCGGAAGTGTCTACAGACCGTGTCTAGTAGAGTCTTGTTTATCGGTGTGTTGTGCACCACATCTATAAACAGGAAGCTACAGGACATTTAGGATGTCATTCTTTCTTCTTATTCTAGATCGTGCGATAGAGCTATATTAACAGGATAATCCCTCTCTAACGAATGCATGTGTTTTCAGCTATGCCTCCAAAGAAAGCGACAGCCGCCCAGAAGGGAAAATCGGTAGCAGAAGGTACTAGTCAGACCCAAAGAGTTACTAGGGCCCGTGCCCAGTCTATGCCTGGTATTATGCTCCAGTCGGAGAGCTCTGCTACACCCCCACCGCCAGAAGAGCTTAGAGCAGCAGCAGCTCCAGTTCGGGGGACACCACCAGCCCCTGAGGCCCCAACATCTGAACCTCCAGCTCCTCAGTCAGGGGCGGAGGATAGGGCCATAAGAGATGCGGTTCAATTGCTGACTAGATTAGTGGCAGATCAGGCTCGCAGGCATGGACTAGGAGTTGATCATGCGGACAGATCTGATAGCTTAAGGGCTCGTGACTTCTTAAGTTGTAATCCGCCAGAGTTCTTTGGGTCAAGGCCACAGGATGATCCGCAAGAGTTTATTCGTCAGATGCAGCGTACATTGAGGATAATCAAGGCTTCGGAGACCGAGTCTGTTGAGTTGGCTACGTATCGTTTGCGGGATGTAGCTATTAATTGGTATGAGTCTTGGGAGTTATCTAGGGGTGAGGGTGCCCCTCCAGCGGTATGGGATAAATTTGTGGAGGCTTTCCAGGGCCACTTCCTGCCTCCAGAGATGAAGCGAGCTAGAGTCGATAAATTCTTGCGTTTGAAGCAAAATGGCAGGAGCGTTCGAGAGTATAGCCTCGAGTTTGATTCATTGGCTAGGCATGCGCCTACTATTGTGGCTGATATGGCAGACAGGGTACATCGTTATGTGATGGGATTGGATCGTTATCTGATTGACGGTTGTATGGCAGTGACTCTTCAGCCAGGTATGGACATTTCTCGGGTGCAGGCATATGCACAGGGGGTAGAGGATCGGCACCGGGGACGTCAGCCAGATAGAGATTATAATAGAGGCCAGCATAAGAGGGCTAGATCAGCAGGTTATCCTGACGAGTTTCAAAGCGGGCAGTCTCAGCAGCATGTTAGATTTTCTTCCCAGCAAGCACAGAGTGCACCCCCACGTTTCATGGGTAGGGGGTTCGATCGTATGGGATATTCGGAACCTGGTCAGAGCTCTAGGGCGTCAGGGTCACAGATGGGCAGGGGTTTGAGCCAGTCAAGGCCACCTTTGCCTCGGTGTTCTCGTTGTGGTAAGTCCCATCCTGGGGAATGTCGTTGGGCTACAGGTGCGTGTTTTTCTTGCGGCCGTCAGGGCCATACTATGAGGGAGTGTCACTTTAGAGGTAGTGCAGGTGGTATGGCACAGCCTACAGGGTCCGTTGCTGGTTCATCTTCTTCTGTGGCTATGCGCCCTACGGGGCAGGGTATTCAGGCACCAGTAGGCCGTGGTAGAGGACGTGGTGGAGCTTCTAGTTCTAGCGGTCCCTCAAACCGTATATATGCTTTGACTAATAGGCAAGATCAAGAGGCGTCACCTAATGTGATCACAGGTATATTATCACTATTCTCCCGAAGTGTGTATGCATTAATAGACCCAGGTTCCACCTTATCATATATATCTCCCTTTGTTGCTAGTAGGATCGGAATAGAGTCTGAGTTGATAGAACCATTTGAGGTAGCTACACCTGTAGGAGATTTTGTCATAGCTACGCGAGTATATAGGAATTGTTCAGTAGCTATATATAGTCGTCATACCGTAGCAGATCTAATAGAGTTAAATATGATTGAGTTTGATATTATCATGGGCATGGATTGGTTGGCTGCTTGTTATGCTAATGTTGATTGCAGAGAAAAGATAGTTCGATTTCAATTTCCAGGGGAACCGATTATAGAGTGGAAGGGAAGTACAGTATCGCCGAAAGGTAAATTCATTTCATACCTCAAGGCCGGGAAGATGGTTAGAAAAGGCTATATTTACCATCTGATTCGGGTGTATGACATAAAGGCAGAGGCACCGACTCTTCAATCAGTCCCGGTAGTTAATGAATTTCCTGATGTATTCCCCGAGGAACTTCCAGGCCTTCCTCCAGAACGGGAGATAGAGTTTACTATAGATGTACTGCCAGATACCCAGCCTATATCTATACCTCCTTATAGAATGGCACCTGCTGAGTTGAAAGAATTGAAAGAGCAATTGAGGGATTTGCTAGAAAAGGGCTTCATCAGGCCTAGTACGTCACCTTGGGGAGCACCAGTACTGTTTGTGAGGAAGAATGATGGGTCGCTGCGGATGTGCATTGATTATAGGCAGTTGAACAAAGTAACAATAAAGAACAGGTATCCCCTCCCAAGGATTGACGATCTATTTGACCAGTTGCAGGGTGCAAAGTGTTTTTCAAAGATAGACTTGCGGTCAGGTTATCATCAGGTGCGGGTAAGGGAGGCAGATATTCCAAAGACAGCATTTCGGACCCGATATGGGCATTATGAGTTTAGAGTGCTGTCTTTTGGGCTGACTAATGCTCCAGCGGTATTCATGGATTTAATGAATCGAGTATTTAAACCATTCCTTGATATGTTTGTTATTGTATTTATAGACGATATTCTGGTCTATTCACGTTCAGAAGAGGAGCATGCAGATCATTTAAGGATGGTACTTAGGGTGCTTCAGCACCAGAAGTTGTATGCTAAATTTTCTAAGTGCGAGTTCTGGTTGACTTCAGTGGCATTCTTGGGGCATATTATTGGAGCTGATGGTATTCGGGTAGATACGCAGAAGATTGAGGCAGTAAAGACTTGGCCCAGACCTACGACACCTACTGAGGTACGCAGCTTTTTGGGGTTAGCAGGATATTACAGGAGATTCGTAGAAAAGTTTGCCTCAATTTCAGTGCCTTTGACAAGGCTAACTCAAAAGGCAGCCAAGTTCCAGTGGACAGATGCTTGTGAGCGAAGCTTCCAGCTATTGAAAGACAAATTGACTACAGCTCCAGTCCTAACTCTTCCAGAGGGACCAGACGGCTATGTTATTTATTGTGATGCTTCGGGTGTTGGGCTAGGATGTGTATTGATGCAGCATGGCAAAGTTATAGCCTATGCCTCCCGACAACTTAGGAAGCATGAAAAGAACTATCCTACTCTCGATCTGGAGTTAGCGGTCGTGGTTCATGCCTTGAAGATATGGAGACATTATTTATATGGTGTCCATGTGGACATCTATACAGATCATAAGAGTCTCCAATATATCTTTAAACAGAAGGAGCTGAACTTACGACAGAGGCGGTGGTTAGAGTTGCTAAAGGATTATGATGTTGATATTTTATATCATCCAGGGAAAGCGAATGTTGTAGCAGATGCTCTTAGCCGTAAGTCCATGGGTAGCTTGACAGATGTACAACCAGAAAGGAGGGATATGGTTCGGGAGATTCAGCGGCTATCCAGCCTTGGAGTCCGTCTAGCTAATTCGGAAGATAGTGGAGTTTCTATTCGAGAGGTTGCTGAGTCCTCAATCATAGATGAGGTAAAGAGACACCAATACAAGGACCCTATTCTGGCACAGTATAGAGATGCAGCTCTTCAAAAGGAAAAGACCCCATTTAAGGTTACACCTGATGGAGTGTTACGATATGAAGGCAAATTTTGTGTACCCGATACTGCGGGGCTACGACGGCAAGTTATGGGAGAGGCACACTCTGCCCGTTATTCTATTCACGCAGGGTCAACAAAAATGTATCATGACCTCAGATGCTTATATTGGTGGGATGGCATGAAAAAGGACATAGCAGAGTTTGTTGCTCAGTGCCCAAATTGTCAACAAGTCAAGATCGAACATCAAAAGCCTGGTGGATTACTACAGGAGATAGAGATCCCGACTTGGAAATGGGAGATGATTAATATGGACTTCATTACAGGCTTACCTCGCACTCAACGGAAGTATGACTCTATATGGGTTATTGTAGATAGGCTGACGAAATCGGCCCATTTTCTTCCAGTCAGGACTACTTATTCGGCTGAAGATTATGCGAGGTTATATGTCAGGGAGATAGTGAGACTTCATGGGGTTCCCACGTCCATTATATCAGACAGAGGAGCTCAATTTACAGCCAACTTTTGGAGATCGTTTCAGAAGGGATTGGGGACACAGGTGAACCTTAGCACAGCATTTCACCCTCAGACTGATGGGCAGGCTGAGCGTACTATTCAGACACTAGAAGATATGTTGCGGGCCTGTATTATTGACTTCAAAGGCAGCTGGGATGACCACTTGCCGCTCATTGAGTTTGCCTATAATAATAGCTACCATTCTAGTATCCAGATGGCACCGTACGAGGCCTTATATGGGAGGAAGTGCAGATCACCTATTGGTTGGTTTGATGTTGGCGAGACTAAGTTAATAGGCCCGGATGTGATTCAGCAAGCTGTTGACAAGGTGAAGCTTATTCAAGAAAGATTATTAGCAGCCCAGAGTTGACAGAAGTCATATGCAGATAATCGACGTCGAGATTTGGAGTTTCAGATTGGTGACTGGGTATTCCTGAAGGTATCACCCATGAGGGGTGTGATGAGATTCGGCAGGAAGGGGAAGCTCAGTCCGAGATACATTGGGCCTTATCAGATTGTTCGTAGGATAGGCAAGGTTGCCTATGAGTTGGATCTACCATCTGATTTGGAGGCGGTACATCCAGTCTTCCATGTATCGATGCTACGTAAATGTATTGGTGATCCTTCTAGAGTATTCCCTGTAGATGATATTCAGGTAACAGAGGAGTTGTCATATGAGGAGAAACCCGTGGCTATACTTGATCGTCAGGTTAGAAGGTTACGTACTAAGGATGTGGCTTCCGTCAAAGTGTTGTGGCAAAATAACAATAGGGAGGAGATGACTTGGGAAGCGGAAGACGAAATGAAAAATAAGTATCCTTACTTGTTCCCCGTACCTGCAGGTAATTCAATTCCTTGCTTGACCATATTGATAGATAATGAGATTATGTAGCTGTGAGGCATCTGTAAGTTACGGAATGCAGGTTGATAGGTATAACTTTTAGAGAGACCTCGCTGGAATTTGTTTTTGCAAGACGCTAACTTAACATTCGAGGACGAATGTTCCTAAGGGGGGAAGGATGTTATGCCTCGTATTTTTTTTATACGTAGTGCGCATCGTGATCTAGAAGACGTAAAGAAATATTAGGCAAGGATGTTATTTCCAAATGTGATATTAAGTATGAGTTGGTTAATGTAAGTGCCATTAACTTTAAGTGAGGGATTAATTAGTGGCTAATTTGGATTGATTTAATCCAATGGGCCCCACCACTCAAGGCAAAAATTAAAAAGGGATCAGATTGTGGGCTGGCCTTAGTGGATAGGTGTAGAGGGGGGCTGCCTCCACTTCATACTATTAAATGAGGTGGAGAAATCCACTCCATGCTATATAAAGTGGTGAAATGCATTGCTGCATATCATCTTCTTCTTCACCACTTGTCTTAGGCAGCCATGGAAATGGAGAAACCAACCCTGCAACTCTTGGCCAGCAGCTGCAAATAATTTGGTTAGTAATCTCCTTGTTTGGTGTGTTAGTTCTTTAGAATACCCTTGTTAATTATCCATTAATTTTAAGAAGGGGGCGTGACCAGTAGCTTAGGAAGTTTGTTTTAGTTATTGAATGTGCTAAGTATGAATGGAAACCATTATCGGATTATTAGTGGTGTCATGTTGGTGCTTGGGCTGTTTATATGATTCTTTGGGTTATATGTGTTATTGGTATTGCTGTGGATAATTTGGATTGTTGTCGGATTGGGACGAAGTAAGGAAAATAGGGGAGGTGCTGCCGAATTTTCGTTAGATTATTAGCTAGCTTACAAGAAAGTAAAGCACGATGTTTATCTAATTGCGGCACGATTGTTGCTTGTTATAGATTAATAGCTTGAGCAGTAAATATTGGACGTGCGGCTCAATTATACGGTATGTAACGCTGTCCCTTCTTTCTTTGCTTGGCATGACTTTTAAAAATAAGCGAATAACGGACAAATTTGATACTTACCTCTAAAGCGTCTAGGTGATGTATATTCTTGCTTCCACAATTATTCCTCTATATATCGGTTATGTCTAAGGCTATGATGATCTCTAATATCTATGGTAATGCTTCTTAGAGTCATTGAAATTTTACGTTTTCATATCGTATTAAAGGTTCATAATCTTGATAAAACATTAATCTTTGGTAATACTCCTTGCTGGTTCACGTTGATTGTTCTATTGAGTCATAAGAAATGATTTTAATTGCATATGGTTGCTCATAATATTCTGCTCGTGCATAGAATCATTTATCATTTCACCGAGTCCCGGGCCGGGTAATGTTCATGCGGAGTTTCTTGCATATGTCACCGAGTTCCTCACTAGAGGGCCGGGTATGTATATTATATATATGATTGGTGACGAGGATGGTTATGGTGATGATGATGACGTGATGATTATTTTGCCGAGCCCCTTACTAGGGAAGCTGGGCACCTTAAATGTTAAATATATGCATGATTTTCACTTAAAAAGTATATGTGTAGCGATATTTTGTTTTGACTTGCCACATTGGTATCCTGTCATCTTTACCTTATGCTTTACATACTCAGTACATTGTCCGTACTGACCCCCATCTCCTCGGGAGGCTGCGTTTCATGCCCGCAGGTGTAGACGCGCAGTTCGGTGATCCTCCCGCCTAGGATATCTACTCTGCTGATTGGGAGAGCTCCACTGTTCCGGAGCCCAGTCGTTTTGGTACATAACTTTTGTGTAGTCTTTTGCTCGTCTATGGGTATGGCGGGGCCCTGTCCCGTCAAGTTTCACTAATGTACTCTTAGAGGTCTGTGGACATTATGTGGGTTGTATATATATGTTTTGGATAATGGTCTGGACATGGTTTGTTTGGGATGTCCGCTTGTACAGGGGCAGCCTTGTCGGCTGCGTACATCATTATGCTTTGAATAGTGGCAGCCTTGTCGGCTCGCGTATGCTGTTATGGTTGAATGGTTATGACTCCTTATGAGACAGGTCCTCTTATATATATATATGACGTTGGGGTTGGCTTGATTTGATTAAATTCCATATTGTCTTAGTTTAAGTTGGTCATACTTAGCAGGTTTGTATGTGGGTGTCCAAAACGGGCACTAATCACGGCCTATCGGGTTGGGTCGTGACATATTCATTCAAAGTGTGTGTGTACATGTGTGCACACCTTTCAAAATAGCATCATTTCATTTACATTAATTTTTATATGTGCTAAGACCTTCATTAATCACATAACACACTTTAACATACTTCATATAATCATTTAATTCATTTAAGCATACTCTGTAGCCTATTTCACATAATAAACTTCATAAAGCACATTTATCAAGAATAGAATCATTATCATTTTACTTCACATAGCATGCCTTCAATGCCTCATTCACAATTCACAAGTAGCTTCACAATCACATATATACCAAGTAAACATCTCCACAAAAGTTGGACCATATCACTCAAGATCATTTCATAATTAAAGTTAAACAAGATAAACAACTTGCCCTTAAATACAAGTTTTCATACCCTACAATAATTACTTCAAAAATTCATCATAATATAGCCCTTAGGGAAATATGTAAACTATAAATTTAAATGAAAGGAGACCAAAGCTCAAAGACTACAATATCATTATCATTTAACCCATTTCATAAGTCAAAATTTGATACGAAGTTTCAAAATTATTTCATAGATGTTTTAGCATTAAAATCACAAAATACAATTAGAAACATCAAAATTTAATCATTAGAAACATTTTAATGCATGGCCCATACTTTGACTCAAAGATAGAAGAAGTTAGGGTTGGAAAACCCTTTTTTGAAAATCTCTTAGATGGAACTATTTAAATGGAAGAGAGTTAAAGGATTATTACCATTCATCAAGTAGAATAAAAACAATAATTTTGATGAAGAAATACATCCAAACCAGACCTCCTTGTTCTCCTTGAGTCTTAGCTCGAATAATGACTTTGAGAGAGTTTGTTTTTTGAGAGACAGTTTGAATATTGAAGTGAGGGATCTTGTGTAGGTATAGTACTTACAAATTATTTAATATAACATAAAAACACTAAAAAAAATGGTCCTTGAGTCATAAAATACTGGGGGTGAATTTACAAAACACCCCAAGCAAAAGCTGCAATACGTGACAACTTTTGGGCAGTCCTCACAGACGGTTCCAACCAACGGATTGTTCGTCTATTGACAGACCGTTGGTGGAGGGTTGTTGGTTTGTACTTATCTCCATTGATTAGAAGTAATATACTTCCTTGAATGTCTAATCGACGCCCCTGGTCGTCAGACCTTTTGTTGACAAATGGACCATCCCTTGGGTCGTCTTTTGGTCACTGCTTGATAGCTTCTTGCAAAGAGTTGAGAGTCCTATTCTAGGGACCATCATGGGTACTAGGTGAATTCGTACTTAGGCGTTAAATCCGTTTACATAGTCATATAGGTCTTATGAACATCCCACACCAATTTTAAAGAAAACAAACACGTAAAACTCACTCAAACACATGAGAACACACAAACACTTTCTAAGGTATATCTTCCGAACGTCGTGGACGCTCTTGGACTTTTGACCTCCAGTCTTAAACAAAATTTGCACACTGACTAAAGAAATCAATATAACTCCATTTAAAAAAAATTAAATTGAGAAAAAAAATATGAAGATCTAGTTAACCTTAGTTCATTTTAGGTTGTTACATTCTTCCCCATTTGGAACAACTTTCATCCTCGAATGACACTAAACACTTTAAGACCATAAAGGATTTAATTAGAAGAACATTATACATCATATTAAGGTCAAAAAATTCATATTCAAGGCACCAACAAACAAAGAGCACAATTTAACATTGATGAGCATTTGGTAGCAACATAGGCAACTTTTGCAAAACTTCACAAATTCAAAACTCACTTTCATTTCTTTATTTATGGAGGAACTACCTTCTACAACATTAAACATTATTATACACATCATTTTCATACACGTTGAAACCATTATCCATGAAAATGGAATTTTGTCAAATTTGAACTTTTGTACAGTAAATTCAAAACTTCATTGTGTCACAGGCTTAAAATTCCAATAATGCACATTTCAAGCAACTTTAACAAGAAGGCATGACAATATGAAAGACAAGGCCATAATAACTTACTCCAAAGATACTTAGTAAATTACACTAAGTGCAATGTGAGAGTAGCATCCTATACTACCACTTACACTTAGTGACCCTTGTCGATTCTCTTGGACTAAGTTTACTACATGCAATTCTACTTAACATTCATTGTGCAAACCTTAGCTTTAACATGCTTCTTAAACATTAGACCTTAAGTCATATAAATTCATTTACAACACAAGATAACTCATCCATACACTTCATATTCAAAAAAAACATGAAGCATTTAAGCACATATCATTAACTACAACTAAATAAAGAGAACATAGGTTTACTACCAGTCATTCCCATACAATAATGATAACTTCAGTAGCCACCCAAACATTATGCCATCAAGGATATGGTCTCATACTATTATACAAGACTCTTAATCATTACCAAACTACTAAGGATTTGGTCTGAAGATTTAATAAGAATAAAAAGGAATCATGAGGATATAAACTACATTTCTACTCAACTCATTCTCCCCCACTTAGGGTAAAGCCATCTTCAAAGGTTTCATACTTCAAAGTCTCACTATGCTTTTCATAAGATAGTAACTCATAGTACTCTTAAATCATGATCATAAAGACTAAACATCAACTCTACTAGTGAAACATAACACTCTCCTATTAGGATTCAAGTTTAGATAATCTTTGTTAAACATCACCTCATTCAACTCTTATGCACCACTTAACTCAATCTAATGAAACAAAATTCCTCCTTTCCATTTCCACCAGTTTCATTTGGAAATCAAAAATCTTATAATATAAACTCCACTATTTTGTAGCATAACTTTACAACTTCCTCACTAGTTAATCATACCATATTTCCCCTCTTAAAGTAAACCTACACAAGAATTTCAACTAAATAACAAGAACAATTACGAAACATTAACCAAATAACAGGGTTTCCCTCTACTCCTACAAAATCTCCGTATCTTCTAAGCATTCCCTAAAATTTACACCTTAAAGAATTTCTACCATCACTGCACATAATAACAAGATAACTCATTTTCCCGCCAAGGAACTTTATTCAATCATTATTATTCTTACCATGCATAGAATTAAATCACCATACAGTTTCTCATCACAACACTTCCAATCTCATAAATCACACCTATCCATAAATAGCATCACATCATAATTCTCAAAACTCATCTTCATATTTATTTTTCTAGCCACAAAACCATCATAAGCTTGAAAACTCACAATTCTCTCCCTGAAAATTAGAAACATCTCCCCTTTCAAGCCATCAAACCTAGAAGACCACTGGACAAGGGAAAATAACAAAGAGACCTTATTGATTTAAGTTCGATGGCATGATTCAATAGTAATGAAGAAAGTGAAACACTATCGTCCTATAGCCTCTTTTCGATGGATGTGTTGGGACTATCGCCAATGACCATGAATCTATACACGTGGCTTATGATACTTTTAGACCCTAAACTATTTCCCATAAACTTATTCTCTGATACAAAGTCTATCACGACCCGCAAGTACCCCATAGAAGTTAGGGAGAACCCTTGGATCAGAACAAGGAATACTTGACCCTTTAGGGTCTTGTACAACCCCCTTTAAATATCGTTCATTACATAAGACATGAAAAGTAGTGTGAAATTAAAAATTTTCAGGATATCTAATATAAAAAGGAGTTCTTTCATAAATATAAAGAAAATCTCACTACATAAGACATCTTAAAGACATGACATAAAAATCATAGGGACACGACCCTTTACATTTTAAAGGAATACATAATAAGAAATTATACAAAAACTAAAAGAATTAAGAGGTATGCCCTCAAATATGTGAGGACATACATTGGCTAGAGAGAATCTTTCCCAAGCTTTGCTTTCTATACTTCAACCTTACTTCCAAATCTATACTTATAGAGTATGAAAATGTCTGGGCTTAGAACAAATAATATTGTAAGTATGACATATGCAAAACATGAAGAATGGGACATTTTAGTAAAATTAAACTTTCATGCCAATTAATTAAAACCTTCATAAATTTAGAGGTAAAACAACGTAAGTGTAATCATTTGAAACTTAGAGAAAGATTCTCAAACATTTAGCAAAAAGGAATATTTTAAAGTGAATTACCCAAATTTTACACTAAGCTCCTTCAACATTACAGTGAACTCTTTCTATACCAAAAAAAGCGAAGTCATTTCCCTAGAGAAGGTTATACTAAGACTCACCAAGGTAAGACATCAGGGAAATACCTATGCACCTCCTTAAATACACACCTATGTGATCCCCAAGACTACCCCGTCTAGGCTTACTCGCCTCGAAGAACAATACTCTTTAAATGAAAAAAACATTAGAAGAACACTCAAACAACATACCAAGTCTTCCCTCGAAATGCCTAGATAGTGAAATGAGTAGATGGCGTCCCGTTCCACCACCGACCATAAGTAGTACACTCTTTTAGAAGACTTATCTCATTTAATTCATATAATACTCATGAAAACTCCCCTTTTGGATTGCCTATCTAGTGCAATGGATAGATAGTGTTTCACTCCACGACCTACCCAAAGAAGTAAACTCTTTTGTAAGACTTAATACTTTCATTACTTTTGTGGGGGTTATCTTAACCTACATTGACCATGAAAGCTAAACATGGAATCCCAATACTTTCCTTATCAAAGAAGATTCCCTCCACTTGCCTAGAGTGAGGTCTTCTTTTAAGATTTAATATGGCTTTTTCCCAATAGCTACACCAATGCGGGCGCATAGTTAAGGGATAAGGAGATTGTTACTATGTAACTCATTATATACTAAAGGGGAGTACTCATCTCAAGAGGTAGTTTGGATACAACATCTCAACTCATGAAGTGTATCCACCCCTTCTCATATCCTCTCGGTGCTAGGCATTACTCCCCACGAATTCTCCACATTATAAACTATAGGATAACGATTAATTGTTGACACCACATCAGAACTAATGAAGGGCATCCATCCTCCTACCTATCTTAGCAAGATCTTGGAAGACAATGAGGTTGCTACTGAACACTTCATCTCGACTCACGAAGAGTGTTCACCCCAAACTCCGCTTTCATTCACATTCCTTAACTTCATTCATTCATTTATTAAAAGTGTGTATGTGTGTATACACGTAACCACACCCTGCACAATAGTATCATTTCATTTACATTCAATTCTATACACGCTTAGACCTTTGTTTATCACATCACACACTTTAACATACTTTATATAATCATGTAATTCATTCAGGCATACTCTCCAGACTACTTCACATTATAAGCTTCATAAAGCACATTTATCAAGAATATAATCATTATAACCTTACTTCACATAACATGCCTTGAAGGCCTCATTCACAATTCACAAGTAGCTTAACATTCACATATATACCAAGTAAACATCGCTACCAAAGATTGACCATACCACTCAAGAGAATTTCATAATTAAAGCTAAACAAGATAAACAAATTACCCTTAAATCCAAACTTTAATCACCCATAGTAATTCCTTCAAAAATTCATCATAATATAGCCCCTAGGGAAGTAGCTAAAAAACAATATCAATAAAAGGAAACCAAATCTCAAAGACTACAATATCATGCTCATTTAGCCCATTTCTTAAGTAAAAATTAGATAAAAATCTCTTACTTGATTTCATTTATGTTTTAGAATTTAAATCACCAAATAACATTAGAAACATCACAATTGATCATTTATGTTTTAGCATTAAACTCACCAAATAACACTATTAACATCACAATTGAATCATTAGAAACATTTTAGTCATTATTGTCATTATTGGTAAGAACTACTAACCTTAGTTCCCAAATTGATGAGTGTAACGGGACTTCATGTCGGTCTCGGCCTTTACGAAAGCCACTTCTTTATTCCTAAATTTCTTTACTTGCCTATGAAAAATTTGAACCGAAACCACCTTATAAGAGAGGTTATCTTTTACACCAATGCTCTCAATAAGAAGAATAAACTCGGGATCACTGATACACTTCTTAAGCATGCAAACATGGAACACCAGATGAACCGAAGCCAATTCACTAGGAAGCTTTGATTCAAAGGAAACATTACGAACTCTTTGCAAGATTTCATAGGGACCCACATAACAAGAACTCAACTTCCATTACTTCCAAAATCTAACCAGACCTTTCATAGGAAAAATTTTCAAATACACTTTATCACCTTCTTCAAACTCTAGGTTCTTTTTCCTATGATTAGCATAAGACTTTTGCCGACTATAGGCCATTTCAAGTGATTCCTTATTATATGAACTTTCTCCAAAGTCTTATAAAAAAATTGGCACCAAGAAGCGAAGTTTAACCCACTTCAAACCTTCCAATAGAAGACCTACACCTCCTACCATACAAGGCTTCATAAGGAGCCATGGATTTAGATGAACTAAAACAATTATTATAAGCAAACTCCACCAAAGTCAAATGCTTTCCCAATTTCCCTTGAAATCAATAAAACAAGCCCTAAGCATATCTTCAAGAGTTTGAATAATAAGCTCCGCTTGACCATCCGTCTGGGGATGAAAAGTGGTACTTAACTTTACCTTAGTATCGAACCCTTCTTGGAATAACCTTCAAAACCTAGATATAAATTGTTCACCCCAATCCGATATGATGGATAGTGTATTGTAATAGATATTATATTGTTACATTTCTTTGGTATAAGATGCTGCCCAAGTATTTCTTAGAGTCTAAGGATGACATATATTGAGACTTAGAGTTTTCTATTGTTTTTAATGTTAAATATATTTTCAGATTTTTTTGTGTGAAAAAATTTAATTCTGCATTACGTCTCATACATGTATGAAATGAATGATATCAAAAAGCTTGTACAAGACCTCTAAGAAGTCAAGTACGCTCTGTTTCACTCCAAGGGTATTATAGCTTTTACGATGTAGTCTCAGGTCGTGAGAAACTTGTTATTAGAGAATGGTTATGGAAGTGGTATTAGGAATAAAAAAGTCTCATAAAGCCACTTCTGGTAGTAGAGTCTCCATCATCGGTGTGAGTCCCGACACATTAATGGGTGAGAGGCTATAGGATGATAGAGTTTGCCTTCTTTCTCTACTCTTATGTTGTGTCGTAGAGTAAAAAGTTATAGGTGTCTTTCTTAATGATTTTCTTTGTATTTTTTTGGAAATGAATACTAGAAGGATGACCGCTAGAAGGTCGGAAAGGAGAAGGGTTAATGAGGAGATTCCTCCTCAAGTTGAGAAAGTTCATAGAAGTGCTAGAAATGCTCAAGTTCCTATTGTGGAAGGAGGTAAATATGTTCCGGTGGTTCCCCCGGGAATGACTAATTGGGAGGTTAGAGAGGTTGTACTTTATTTAGCCTGAGTTGTAACAACTCATGTGAGTAGAGGTGTTGAGAAAAGATTGAATGCTATTTAGAGAACCATGACCTCTAGATTGAGGGACTTTGTGAGGATGAATCCTCCAATCTTTCATAGCTCTAAGGTGGGAGAAGATCCCCAAGAGTTCATAGATGGTGTGTCTAAGATGTTGAGTGTCGTTGGGTGACTTCTAGGGAAAAGTCAGAGTTAGATTTCGTACTAATTGACTGAGGTTACTCAAGTGCGGTAAAATCAATGAAAAGATAACAAGTAAGTTGAGTCGGGTCTGATAGAGTTGGAGGAGTTTATGGAGATATTTCTTGGAAATTACCTTCCCCATGTGAGAAGGGAGGCTAAGGTTGAAGAGTTCATTGACATTAGTCATGGTAATAAGGGTGTTGAAGAACACAAACTTACAAAGAGCACAAGGTTTTTGAACAAGGTTAAACCCAATAAGAAAGGTCAACCCGTGTTTAGGAAGAGATCCCCATATCAAAATGGAGCTAGTGCTTCAAATCAGAAGCTTGGGATAGGTAGTGGTTCTCAAATTATTAACGCCACTTGTTTTGCTTGTGGGAAGAGGCACGATGGGAATGTCTATCCATTATTAATAATTGCTTTGGTTTTGGTTAGGATGGTCATAAGGTAGAGGGATTGTCCTACTAATGCTGCAAGGAGGAAGGAAGGCCAAGCAAGTTTCTCCTAATACTTTGGATGGTGATGTTGGTAAGTTCTTGTACTTCTCTCTTTTAGTTGTGATGAGTTCCTTCTATATGGAGGAGTATGATGAGTATAACAATGATGAGTTGTTGTCTCATCTATTCTATTTAGTTCAAGCTTGAAAGTTGAAAATTCATAATAGCATCAAGCATGTTGCATTGTGTTAAGGAGTCTTGTAGGAATTTTATTTCATTTATTCCATACATTGTTCATTTCACAAAATTATGATTATGTTGTAAATTGAGTTTATATGATTTTATGTATTATATTGTAATGCTTTTATAATCAATTGCCTAAGAATTGCATTTTGAAAAATTTAGCATGTTTCATAGTGTTGTTAACAGTTCACTCTAAGAATTTTCAAATTTAGATTAATTTGTTTTTGTTGAAAATGGTGATAGTTTGTATATAATTTATGTATATGTGCAAGATAATGAATATAAAAACAGTTCTTGCTATTCTAAATGTAGAATGTGATTCTTGATTGCATCATAAGTTGCAGAGTAAGTTTCTAGCTTTGGCACATCCGTGTTTACCCCCTAGACATAACCGTCGTCGTCTTCCTTTTCATGGACTAAGACTAGCCTCTTAGTTTCATGTCACTACATTCATATGTTGAAAAGTGCGGAAAAATTTAAAACTTTCATTATAAGTACTTGGAGGTTTACATAGGTCTCCACATACATATAATACATATTCATATCGAGTATACATATACCCTTCGTATGTGAAGGTTACATAGCCTTCTACTTTTATTGCACATACGTATACATAAAATATAAATATAGTATCAACAATTGTATCATCTCATACCATCTAAACGATTATAAAAATATGGGCATAGACCTTACATAAATTCAACAAGACCACATATAGGTCATACAAAAGTATAGTATGCAATTGGTAGGAAAGAAACGATAGTCTTTAAGCTCATAACAGGTTCTCAAGCTAGATGATTGAATCGGCCTCGGAAGATGAGGACCTACCCCACTTGGACGAAACGAAGAATCCAAGACTTCAATAATGTCTCCTTCGAAACTATTCGATGACTCGAATCTAAAATATTTGGGAAAAGGGAAGAATATGGGGTTAGTACTCCACATGTACAAAGTATGAGACCATATGCACATATACAAGTAAAACATTCTAAATATAGACTTTTAGTTAAAACATGAAATTTTACCCTTTTAGGAAATTATGGTAAAGTCAAGCAAGTCATATAAACTAACCCAACGTGCTTACTATCTGAACATGTAATGCTTATCCCAACATACTTGAAACCATGATTTTCTACAACCCTATCATCACGGAACAATATCACAAGAATGAATAAGAGTCAATCATATTATACTAAGCAAGACAACTACTCATGAATCCTTATCAAGTCAACAAGTGCAATGACCAAACAAAGCCCCATAACCTTGCCCAACAAAGTAAATTTAACAAGAAAATATAAGAAATATCCATCTTTTAAAATATAGTCCAACTAGATATATAAAGAGGATAATCATCATAATATATAGACATTTACATTGTAGCATCAACATATTATCATCATATACATCATTATCATATAGTTATATAATATCAACTTTCTAAAGCTTCAACTAAAGTCAACTAGTGCAAGGCATAGTTAGAGTCCCATATCCCTACCTAGGCTAAGTTAAACCTCTCAAGTAACCTCAATTTGTTTATAATCCATTACTTTATTTTACTTCGGGGAACACTTGCCTTAGACAACATAAATCGTATGACCCAAGCGTGGATCTGGTGTTGTAAAACCTTACACCGATGGGAGGTGGTCTACCCAGCCAAAGTAGAACCAAACACAAATGTAGCCTTCTAGGTGGATCCAATATCTAGTCTTCCTATGTGGGAAGCATAGTTCAAGAACTAAGAGATAGTATATTCCCTCTTGATACGACTTAATAATTGGGGCCTCCTCTCATGGGAAGCCATTGGATAAGCATTCCTCTTTGGGAAGTCAACATCTTATACAAAACTATAGGGCTAATCTTCCTCTTTGGGAAATCATCACCTCCCATTGTCAAATTTAATCGATGCTAATCTAAGTTCTTTTATCGAAATGTATTTAAGCCTTTGATTAACAATCACACATTAGTTTTGGTCATTGTATAATCATCATCAATAGTTCAATAAGAATTGTATGAGTATAAGTCCTTTCATGACAATTCATATATGTGAAGACGTTAGCATTCAGTAACATATCAACGCACATTGGTAGTTTTCATCATCCTTATATCACATACACCTTAATCAACCTCACAACATAGTCAAGACTTTTTAATTCAACATCATACCATCCTACAAATCTTAATACGGGGAATACTCAAATATAATATCACAACTTAACCACAGTTAACAAAATATGGAATTAGAGATGGAGATTCTAAGACTTACCAAGTCATCCTTATAAATCATCAAGGTCTTACCATCAACCCTTAACTCAATCCAATTTAGGGAGTAACATCATCACACAATTATAACCAATAAGATTAGAAGTCCAATTGCATCTCTATAATACAATTCAACACTAGATTACAACTTAATACAAGATACATAGGTTAATTTCACAATACAATTTGTAACGTAAAGAACATCTCAAGAACTAGCATGATAGGCCTATATTTCATCTTAATATAAACATAATAACACCATAGAGTAGTAATCTAATAAAACAACAAAATCAATTGAATGATCATAATATAATAAAGGTCAAGGTCACAACCTAGGGTTAGGGAGTGAGGATCATGTTCTTCAATTTAGTCCAAATCATCATTAATTACGATATACAAGTTAAATTACATGTTAATGTATTCAATATAACCTAAAAAATCAATAACTTAATTCATAACTTCATTATGTAATTGGATGAAACCCATAAGAAAACTCAACTTTTAACATCCATTTTGAAGGAACCCTTTGTGAAAAGAGCTTGAAAGGTGAATTAGATCCCATACCTTAACGTTTGACAACAAATTGATGGTGAATTCATTCCTTCCATCCCCCAAACATTAATCCTTGCTAGTCTTCAATGTGAGTTCAAGTATAGAGAGAAATAAGAGAGAAAGAAGAGAGTTTATTGTGTGAGTTGTCTTTAGATTAATGTTTGTTGGGGGTATTTATATTGGGGCTTTATAAAATTAATTATACTCCCTTAAACCCCTGATTAATAACCTACCCCTAACTAATTAAATGAAACTAACTTAAATTGTGCAGGAAATTTGACCCTCACAGACGAGACCCTAAACAACGTGCCTTCTAAGAGTTGACGGTCCCTCATACCTCCATCCTTCACTCCTTCGATGAGTTTAGAGACTGTATAGGCGGAGGAGTTCCTCAACTTGCCTAGGTATTTCATGATGGCATCGACGTCCCGTCAGTCCATACACGAACCGTAGCTGGTCACGTCGATGCCTACTGCCCATGCCTTATTTCTTCAAACACAAGGGTACTCTTTAAGGCCTCTTGATTGGTCCTTGGGGAGTTGTAATCAGACATTTTAACCATGAAAAAACTCAAACACCTATTATATACCCTTCCATAAATTTTCATACATTTCCGACCCCTAAAAGTTAGTCAAATAGGCTAAGTCACACTAACACCCCTTTCAACTAACTTCCCGGATGTCCTTGACGTTCTTGGACGTTTTGGTTCATAAACATTTTAAATGGTCTATATTCATTTATAATGGACTTAAAAATAGTAATTAGACCTTATGACACCTATTTTAGGCTTTATAACACATCGTGGATTTTGAAGGTATTACATATCCCCTCCCCCCATTTAGGAACATTCATCCCCGAATGACACCAAAGATCTTTCGAAGGAAGGAATAAACTCAAGATAGCAGCCCAACCAATCAACAATATTAAACCAACATAAACCATGTGATTTAAACAAGGCAAATATCAAAACTCATATTACTACACATAAGGCTCAAATCACTTCATTATGAGGCATTTCCTTCTCATAACACAAATAAGCTCAACATACATTGCATGAATCAATTAGAACAAAGTTTAACTTAACAACATGCTACGTATCATTTCATAGAGATTCATTATACCAAAATAAACAATATAACTCAAAACAAGCAAAAAGCAAAATTTCATGTCTTCAAAAGAAATATTACAGTAACTTCACTGTAATGTTTTCAAAAATGCATAATTTGCAAAACTTCACCCAATAACCAAGAGACCATAAATTCTTGTCATATTTATATAATTAAAAAGATGACTAACTTTAATTCTCTAAAAGATGAGGGTAACAAGACTTCATGTCGGCGTCGGCCTCCGATGTTGCATCCTCAACTAGATGATTCTTCCAAAAGACAATTATGAAAACCACTTCTTTATTCCTCAAATTCTTGACTTGCCCATCAAGAATCTGATCCAGGACTTCCTCAAAAGAGAGGTTATCCTTTGCACCAAGACCCTCAAAAGGAAGAATGGACTTGGGATCATCGATACACTTTTTCAACATAGACACATGGAAAACCAAAGGAATTGAAGCCAATTAACTAGGAAGTTTCAATTTATAGGAATCCTTACTAACCGTTTGCAAGATTTCATAAGGACCCACATACGAGGACTCAATTTTCCTTTCTTTTCAAAGCTAACCACCCCTTTTATTGGTGAAATTTTCAAATACACCTTATCACATTCTTCGAACTCCAAATCACTTTTCCTATGATCGGCATAAGACTTTTGCCGACTATAGGCCGTTTGAAACCACTTCATTATGATATGAACCTTTTCCAAGGTCTTATAAATAAACTCACAACCAAGATTCAATGGCTCACCAACTTCAAACCATCCAATAAAAGACCTACACCTCTACCATACAAGGCTTAATAAGGAACATAGAGATTGATAACTATTACTATAGGCAAACTCCACCAAAAGTAAATGTTTATCTCAATTCCATTTCAAATCAATAATGCACTCCTTAAGCATATCTTCAAGGGTTTGTATAGTACTCTCAGCTTGACCATCCGTTTGGGGATGAAAAGCAGTGCTCAACTTCACCGTAGTACCCAACCCTTTTTGGAATGACCTCAAAAATCTTGTTATGCCTCGTATTTTTTTTTATACGTAGTGCGCATCGTGATCTAGAAGACGTAAAGAAATATTAGGCAAGGATGTTATTTCCAAATGTGATATTAAGTATGAGTTGGTTAATGTAAATTTCATTAACTTTAAGTGAGGGATTAATTAGTGGCTAATTTGGATTGATTTAATCCAATGGGCCCCACCACTCAAGGAAAGAATTAAAAAGGGATCAGATTGTGGGCTGGCCTTAGTGGACAGGTGTAGAGGGGGGCTGCCTCCACTTCATACTATTAAATGAGGTGGAGAAATCCACTCCATGCTATATAAAGTGGTGAAATGCATTGCTGCATATCATCTTCTTCTTCACCACTTGTCTTAGGCAGCCATGGAAATGGAGAAACCAACCCTGCAACTCTTGGCCAGCAGCTGCAAATAATTTGGTTAGTAATCTCCTTGTTTGGTGTGTTAATTCTTTAGAATACCCTTGTTAATTATCCATTAATTTTAAGAAGGGGGCGTGACCAGTAGCTTAGGAAGTTTGTTTTAGTTATTGAATGTGCTAAGTATGAATGGAAACCATAATCGGATTATTAGTGGTGTCATGTTGGTACTTGGGCTGTTTATATGATTCTTTGGGTTATATGTGTTATTGGTATTGCTGTGGATAATTTGGATTGTTGTCGGATTGGGACGAAGTAAGGAAAATAGGGGAGGTGCTGCCGAATTTTCGTTAGATTATTAGCTAGCTTACAAGAAAGTAAAGCACGATGTTTATCTAATTGCGGCACGATTGTTGCTTGTTATAGATTAATAGATTGAGCAGTAAATATTGGACGTGCGGCTCAATTATACGGTATGTAACGCTGTCCCTTCTTTCTTTGCTTGGCATGACTTTTAAAAATAAGCGAATAACGGACAGATTTGATACTTACCTCTAAAGCATCTAGGTGATGTATATTCTTGCTTCCACAATTATTCCTCTATATATCGGTTATGTCTAAGGCTATGATGATCTCTAATATCTATGGTAATGCTTCTTAGAGTCATTGAAATTTTACGTTTTCATATCGTATTAAAGGTTCATAATCTTGATAAAATATTAATCTTTGGTAATACTCCTTGCTGGTTCACGTTGATTGTTCTATTGAGTCATAAGAAATGATTTTAATTGCATATGGTTGCTAATAATATTCTGCTCGTGCATAGAGTCATTTATCATTTCACCGAGTCCCGGGCCGGGTAATGTTCGTGCGGAGTTTCTTGCATATGTCACCGAGTTTCTCACTAGAGGGCCGGGTATGTATATTATATATATGATTGGTGACGAGGATGGTTATGATGATGATGATGACGGAGATGACGTGATGATTATTTTGCCGAGCCCCTTACTAGGGAAGCTGGGCACCTTAAATGTTAAATATATGCATGATTTTCACTTAAAAAGTATATGTGTAGCGATATTTTGTTTCGACTTGCCACATTGGTATCCTGTCATCTTTACCTTATGCTTTACATACTCAGTACATTGTCCGTACTGACCCCCCTCTCCTCGGGGGGCTGCGTTTCATGCCCGCAGGTGTAGACGCGCAGTTCGGTTATCCTCCCGCCTAGGATATCTACTCTGCTAATTGGGAGAGCTCCACTGTTCCGGAGCCCAGTTGTTTTGGTACATAACTTTTGTGTAGTCTTTTGCTCGTCTATGGGTATGGCGGGGCCCTGTCCAGTCAAGTTTCACTAATGTACTCTTAGAGGTCTGTGGACATTATGTGGGTTGTATATATATATGTTTTGGATAATGGTCTGGACATGGTTTGTTTGGGATGTCCGCTTGTACAGGGGCAGCCTTGTCGGCTGCGTACATCATTATGCTTTGAATAGTGGCGGCCTTGTCGGCTCGCGTATGCTGTTATGGTTGAATGGTTATGACTCCTTATGAGACAGGTCCTCTTATATATATATATGACGTTGGGGTTGGCTTGATTTGATTAAATTCCATATTGTCTTAGTTTCAGTTGGTCATACTTAGCAGGTTTGTATGTGGGTGTCCAAAACGGGCACTAATCACGGCCTATCGGGTTGGGTCGTGACAAAGAGTGGTATCAGAGCGGTTCTTCCTCGGAAGTGTCTACAGACCGTGTCTAGTAGAGTCTTGTTTATCGGTGTGTTGTGCACCACATCTATAAACAGGAAGCTACAGGACATTTAGGATGTCATTCTTTCTTCTTATTCTAGATCGTGCGATAGAGCTATATTAACAGGATAATCCCTCTCTAACGAATCCATGTGTTTTTAGCTATGCCTCTAAAGAAAGCGACAGCCGCCCAGAAGGGAAAATCGGTAGCAGAAGGTACTAGTCAGACCCAAAGAGTTACTAGGGCCCGTGCCCAGTCTATGCCTGGTATTATGCTCCAGTCGGAGAGCTCTGCTACACCCCCACCACCAGAAGAGCTTAGAGAAGCAGCAGCTCCAGTTCCGGGGACACCACCAGCCCCCGAGGCCCCAACATCTGAACCTCCAGCTCCTCAGTCAGGGGCGGAGTATAGGGCCATGAGAGATGCGGTTCAATTGCTGACTAGATTAGTGGCAGATCAGGCTCGCAGGCATGGACTAGGAGTTGATCATGCGGACAGATCTGATAGCTTAAGGGCTCGTGACTTCTTAAGTTGTAATCCTCCAGAGTTCTTTGGGTCAAGGCCACAGGATGATCCGCAAGAGTTTATTCGTCAGATGCAGCGTACATTGAGGATAATCAAGGCTTCGGAGACCGAGTCTGTTGAGTTTGCTACGTATCGTTTGTGGGATGTAGCTATTAATTTGTATGAGTCTTGGAAGTTATCTAGGGGTGAGGGTGCCCCTCTAGCGGTATGGGATGAATTTGTGGAGGCTTTCCAGGGCCACTTCCTGCCTCCAGAGATGAAGCGAGCTAGAGTCGATAAATTCTTGCGTTTGAAGCAAAATGGCAGGAGCGTTCGAGAGTATAGCCTCGAGTTTGATTCATTGGCTAGGCATGCGCCTACTATTGTGGCTGATATGGCAGACAGGGTTCATCGTTATGTGATGGGATTGGATCGTTATCTGATTGACGGTTGTATGGCAGTGACTCTTCAGCCAGGTATGGACATTGCTCGGGTGCAGGCATATGCACAGGGGGTAGAGGATCGGCACCGGGGACGTCAGCCAGATAGAGATTATAATAGAGGCCAGCATAAGAGGGCTAGATCAGCAGGTTATCCTGACGAGTTTCAAAGCGGGCAGTCTCAGCAGCATGTTAGATTTTCTTCCCAGCCAGCACAGAGTGCACCCCCACGTTTCATGGGTAGGGGGTTCGATCGTATGGGATATTCGGAAGCTGGTCAGAGCTCTAGGGCGTCAGGGTCACAGATGGGCAGGGGTTTGAGCCAGTCGAGGCCACCTTTGCCTCGGTGTTCTCGTTGTGGTAAGTCCCATCCTGGGGAATGTCGTTGGGCTACAGGTGCGTGTTTTTCTTGCGGCCGTCAGGGCCATACTATGAGGGAGTGTCACCTTAGAGGTAGTGCAGGTGGTATGGCACAGCCTACAGGGTCCGTTGCTGGTTCATCTTCTTCTGTGGCTATGCGCCCTACGGGGCAGGGTATTCAGGCACCAGCAGGCCGTGGTAGAGGACGTGGTGGAGCTTCTAGTTCTAGCGGTCCCTCAAACCGTATATATGCTTTGACTAATAGGCAAGATCAAGAGGCGTCACCTAATGTGATCACAGGTATATTATCACTATTCTCCCGAAGTGTGTATGCATTGATAGACCCAGGTTCCACCTTATCATATATATCTCCCTTTGTTGCTAGTAGGATCGGAATAGAGTCTGAGTTGATAGAACCATTTGAGGTAGCTACACCTGTAGGAGATTTTGTCATAGCTACGCGAGTATATAGGAATTGTTCAGTAGCTATATATAGTCGTCATACCGTAGCAGATCTAATAGAGTTAAATATGATTGAGTTTGATATTATCATGGGCATGGATTGGTTGGCTGCTTGTTATGCTAATGTTGATTGCAGAGAAAAGATAGTTCGATTTCAATTTCCAGGGGAACCGATTATAGAGTGGAAGGGAAGTACAGTATCGCCGAAAGGTAAGTTCATTTCATACCTCAAGGCCGGGAAGATGGTTAGAAAAGGCTATATTTACCATCTGATTCGGGTGTATGACATAAAGGCAGAGGCACCGACTCTTCAATCAGTCCCGGTAGTTAATCAATTTCCTGATGTATTCCCCGAGGAACTTCCAGGCCTTCCTCCAGAACGGGAGATAGAGTTTACTATAGATGTACTGCCAGATACCCAGCCTATATCTATACCTCCTTATAGAATGGCACCTGCTGAGTTGAAAGAATTGAAAGAGCAATTGAGGGATTTGCTAGAAAAGGGCTTCATCAGGCCTAGTACGTCACCTTGGGGAGCACCAGTACTGTTTGTGAGGAAGAAGGATGGGTCGCTGCGGATGTGCATTGATTATAGGCAGTTGAACAAAGTAACAATAAAGAACAGGTATCCCCTCCCAAGGATTGACGATCTATTTGACCAGTTGCAGGGTGCAAAGTGTTTCTCAAAGATAGACTTGCGGTCAGGTTATCATCAGGTGCGGGTAAGGGAGGCAGATATTCCAAAGACAGCATTTCGGACCCGATATGGGCATTATGAGTTTAGAGTGCTGTCTTTTGGGCTGACTAATGCTCCAGCGGTATTCATGGATTTAATGAATCGAGTATTTAAACCATTCCTTGATATGTTTGTTATTGTATTTATAGACGATATTCTGGTCTATTCACGTTCAGAACAGGAGCATGCAGATCATTTAAGGACGGTACTTAGGGTGCTTCAGCACCAGAAGTTGTATGCTAAATTTTCTAAGTGCGAGTTCTGGTTGACTTCAGTGGCATTCTTGGGGCATATTATTGGAGCTGATGGTATTCGGGTAGATACGCAGAAGATTGAGGCAGTAAAGACTTGGTCCAGACCTACGACACCTACTGAGGTACGCAGCTTTTTGGGGTTAGCAGGATATTACAGGAGATTCGTAGAAAAGTTTGCCTCAATTTCAGTGCCTTTGACAAGGCTAACTAAAAAGGCAGCCAAGTTCCAGTGGACAGATGCTTGTGAGCGAAGCTTCCAGCTATTAAAAGACAAATTGACTAGAGCTCCAGTCCTAACTCTTCCAGAGGGACCAGACGGCTATGTTATTTATTGTGATGCTTCGGGTGTTGGGCTAGGATGTGTATTGATGCAGCATGGCAAAGTTATAGCCTATGCCTCCCGACAACTTAGGAAGCATGAAAAGAACTATCCTACTCACGATCTGGAGTTAGCGGTCGTGGTTCATGCCTTGAAGATATGGAGACATTATTTATATGGTGTCCATGTGGACATCTATACAGATCATAAGAGTCTCCAATATATCTTTAAACAGAAGGAGCTGAACTTACGACAGAGGCGGTGGTTAGAGTTGCTAAAGGATTATGATGTTGATATTTTATATCATCCAGGGAAAGCGAATGTTGTAGCAGATGCTCTTAGCCGTAAGTCCATGGGTAGCTTGACAGATGTACAACCAGAAAGGAGGGATATGGTTCGGGAGATTCAGCGGCTATCCAGCCTTGGAGTCCGTCTAGCTAATTCGGAAGATAGTGGAGTTTCTATTCGAGAGGTTGCTGAGTCCTCAATCATAGATGAGGTAAAGAGACACCAATACAAGGACCCTATTCTGGCACAGTATAGAGATGCAGCTCTTCAAAAGGAAAAGACCCCATTTAAGGTTACACCTGATGGAGTGTTACGATATGAAGGCAGATTGTGTGTACCCGATACTGCGGGGCTACGACGGCAAGTTATGGGAGAGGCACACTCTGCCCGTTATTCTATTCACCCAGGGTCAACAAAAATGTATCATGACCTCAGATGCTTATATTGGTGGGATGGCATGAAAAAGGACATAGCAGAGTTTGTTGCTCAATGCCCAAATTGTCAACAAGTCAAGATCGAACATCAAAAGCCTGGTGGATTATTACAGAAGATAGAGATCCCGACTTGGAAATGGGAGATGATTAATATGGACTTCATTACAGGCTTACCTCGCACTCAACGGAAGTATGACTCTATATGGGTTATTGTAGATAGGCTGACGAAATCGGCCCATTTTCTTCCAGTCAGGACTACTTATTCGGCTGAAGATTATGCGAGGTTATATGTCAGGAGGATAGTGAGACTTCATGGGGTTCCCACGTCCATTATATCAGACAGAGGAGCTCAATTTACAGCCAACTTTTGGAGATCGTTTCAGAAGGGATTGGGGACACAGGTGAACCTTAGCACAACATTTCACCCTCAGACTGATGGGCAGGCTGAGCGTACTATTCAGACACTAGAAGATATGTTGCGGGCCTGTATTATTGACTTCAAAGGCAGCTGGGATGACCACTTGCCGCTCATTGAGTTTGCATATAATAATAGCTACCATTCTAGTATCCAGATGGCACCGTACGAGGCCTTATATGGGAGGAAGTGCAGATCACCTATTGGTTGGTTTGATGTTGGTGAGACTAAGTTAATAGGTCCGGATGTGATTCAGCAAGCTGTTGACAAGGTGAAGCTTATTCAAGAAAGATTATTAGCAGCCCAGAGTCGACAGAAGTCATATGCAGATAATCGGCGTCGAGATTTGGAGTTTCAGATTGGTGACTGGGTATTCCTGAAGGTATCACCCATGAGGGGTGTGATGAGATTCGGCAGGAAGGGGAAGCTCAGTCCGAGATACATTGGGCCTTATCAGATTGTTCGTAGGATAGGCAAGGTTGCCTATGAGTTGGATCTACCATCTGATTTGGAGGTGGTACATCCAGTCTTCCATGTATCGATGCTACGTAAATGTATTGGTGATCCTTCTAGAGTATTCCCTGTAGATGATATTCAGGTAACAGAGGAGTTGTCATATGAGGAGAAACCCGTGGCTATACTTGATCGTCAGGTTAGAAGGTTACGTACTAAGGATGTGGCTTCCGTCAAAGTGTTGTGGCAAAATAACAATAGGGAGGAGATGACTTGGGAAGCGGAAGACGAAATGAAAAATAAGTATCCTTACTTGTTCCCCGTACCTGCAGGTAATTCAATTCCTAGCTTGACCATATTGATAGATAATGAGATTATGTAGCTGTGAGGCATCTGTAAGTTACGGAATGCAGGTTGATAGGTATAACTTTTAGAGAGACCTCGCTGGAATTTGTTTTTGCAAGACGCTAACTTAACATTCGAGGACGAATGTTCCTAAGGGGGGAAGGATGTTATGCCACGTATTTTTTTTATACGTAGTGCGCATCGTGATCTAGAAGACGTAAAGAAATATTAGGCAAGGATGTTATTTCCAAATGTGATATTAAGTATGAGTTGGTTAATGTAAGTGCCATTAACTTTAAGTGAGGGATTAATTAGTGGCTAATTTGGATTGATTTAATCCAATGGGCCCCACCACTCAAGGCAAAAATTAAAAAGGGATCAGATTGTGGGCTGGCCTTAGTGGACAGGTGTAGAGGGGGGCTGCCTCCACTTCATACTATTAAATGAGGTGGAGAAATCCACTCCATGCTATATAAAGTGGTGAAATGCATTGCTGCATATCATCTTCTTCTTCACCACTTGTCTTAGGCAGCCATGGAAATGGAGAAACCAACCCTGCAACTCTTGGCCAGCAGCTGTAAATAATTTGGTTAGTAATCTCCTTGTTTGGTGTGTTAATTCTTTAGAATACCCTTGTTAATTATCCATTAATTTTAAGAAGGGGGCGTGACCAGTAGCTTAGGAAGTTTGTTTTAGTTATTGAATGTGCTAAGTATGAATGGAAACCATAATCGGATTATTAATGGTGTCATGTTGGTGCTTGGGCTGTTTATATGATTCTTTGGGTTATATGTGTTATTGGTATTGCTGTGGATAATTTGGATTGTTGTCGGATTGGGACGAAGTAAGGAAAATAGGGGAGGTGCTGCCGAATTTTCGTTAGATTATTAGCTAGCTTACAAGAAAGTAAAGCACGATGTTTATCTAATTGCGGCACGATTGTTGCTTGTTATAGATTAATAGATTGAGCAGTAAATATTGGACGTGCGGCTCAATTATACGGTATGTAACCTGTCCCTTCTTTCTTTGCTTGGCATGACTTTTAAAAATAAGCGAATAACGGACAGATTTGATACTTACCTCTAAAGCATCTAGGTGATGTATATTCTTGCTTCCACAATTATTCCTCTATATATCGGTTATGTCTAAGGCTATGATGATCTCTAATATCTATGGTAATGCTTCTTAGAGTCATTGAAATTTTATGTTTTCATATCGTATTAAAGGTTCATAATCTTGATAAAACATTAATCTTTGGTAATACTCCTTGCTGGTTCACGTTGATTGTTCTATTGAGTCATAAGAAATGATTTTAATTGCATATGGTTGCTCATAATATTCTGCTCGTGCATAGAGTCATTTATCATTTCACCGAGTCCCGGGCCGGGTAATGTTCGTGCGGATTTTCTTGCATATGTCACCGAGTTCCTCACTAGAGGGCCGGGTATGTATATTATATATATGATTGGTGACGAGGATGGTTATGATGATGATGACGACGGAGATGACGTGATGATTATTTTGCCGAGCCCCTTACTAGGGAAGCTTGGCACCTTAAATGTTAAATATATGCATGATTTTCACTTAAAAAGTATATGTGTAGCGATATTTTGTTTCGACTTGCCACATTGGTATCCTGTCATCTTTACCTTATGCTTTACATACTCAGTACATTGTCCGTACTGACCCCCCTCTCCTCGGGGGGCTGCGTTTCATGCCCGCAGGTGTAGACGTGCAGTTCGGTGATCCTCCCGCCTAGGATATCTACTCTGCTGATTGGGAGAGCTCCACTGTTCCGGAGCCCAGTCGTTTTGGTACATAACTTTTGTGTAGTCTTTTGCTCGTCTATGGGTATGGCGGGGCCCTGTCCCATCAAGTTTCACTAATGTACTCTTAGAGGTCTGTGGACATTATGTGGGTTGTATATATATGTTTTGGATAATGGTCTGGACATGGTTTGTTTGGGATGTCCGCTTGTACAGGGGCAGCCTTGTCGGCTGCGTACATCATTATGCTTTGAATAGTGGCGGCCTTGTCGGCTCGCGTATGCTGTTATGGTTGAATGGTTATGACTCCTTATGAGACAGGTCCTCTTATATATATATATGACGTTGGGGTTGGCTTGATTTGATTAAATTCCATATTGTCTTAGTTTCAGTTGGTCATACTTAGCAGGTTTGTATGTGGGTGTCCAAAACGGGCACTAATCACGGCCTATCGGGTTGGGTCGTGACAAATCAAAGTAGGAATTTGGATCTGTTGTAGTAAGACACCTGAATTTTGGTGATCGGTCTTTACTTGTTGGAAATTCGAACACTTAGCAACAACTCCGTTATGTCCTTTTTTAGACCTTTCCACCAATATGTCTCCCTTATGTCATTGTACATTTTTGCCAAATCCGGGTGAATTGAGTTTCGGGACCCATGTGCTTCTTCTAGGATTTGATAACCCAACCCATCTACATCGTGAACACACAATATACCTTGGTACCTTAGTACAACATCCCCTCATTAGGAGAATGATTCATTCAACTTGCCGAGAACCGATTCTTTCACATCCATTAAGGCTAGATAAATGTGTTGTTTTGACTTCACCTTATCCACTAGAGATAACTCGGAGTTATGATGAACAAAAGCACCTCCATCCAGAGAATTTTCATAACTCACCCTCAACCTAGCCAACCTATATATTCACTTATTAGGTCTATCTTGGCTTTGTCAACGTGGGATACACTACACATAGTCATACAACTTAGGGCATCCACAACTATATTAGCCTTGCCGGGGTGAAAACGGCCACTCGTATCATAATCTTTCAACAACTCTAGCCACTTTCTTTGTTGGAGATTCAACTCTTTTTAGGAAAATACATATTTTATTATGGTTGGTAAAGACATCAACATGAACCCCATACAAGTAATGCCTCCAAATTTTCATAGAAAACACCACAGCCGCTAACTCAAGGTCATAAGTAGGATAGTTTCTATCATGTACCTTCAGTTGCCTAGAGGAATAGGCTATCACTTTCCCGTGTTGCATAAGCACACACCCAAAACCCACTCGGGACACATCACAATACACAACAAAACCCTTTGTGCCTTTCGGTAAAGTCAAGCATAATACCAGAGCCTTTGTGGGAAGGAACACTCCTCAATCTAGATCATATGGTACTTAGCTAGTGTCCCTTATTGAAATGTCTTTAAGCCTTTAATTATTAATCATATCTTCATTTAGGTCATAGGGTCTACCCCCTGTATAATAATCATCATGAATAGTTCAATCAGAATTGTATGAGTATAAGTGATTTCATCAGAATCCACCTAAGTGAGGTTAACATATTAGCATTTCATAGCATATCAAGGCACATTAATAATTTCACCATCATTATATCAGATAAACCTTAATCAACCTCACAACATAGTCAAGAATTTTCCTATCACAATCCTAAACCATACAATAGAAGTTAGGGAACAATCTCGGATTGTGTCACAACGTCGTCGAACTCTCAGAGATCATAGACATTAATCTTTCATATTATTCATTGCATATACATAGTGAAAAATAGTGTGGAATTAAAGCTTTTCACATAACATAATATAGTCTTCAAGATCTCTTTCATATAAAAGTGATAGGAAATACTAAGTCTCAAACTCATCATCTCATGACATAAGGATACTTGGGACACGACCCATACTTCAAACTACGAATATAAAAATACTTAGTCTATAACAATACTTTTAATGAAAACATAAAAGACATATATATGCCCTCGAGTCAAGTGAGGACATACTTCATCCTCTCTTTAAAGATCTTCTAAGTCCAAGTCTTCACTTCTCAAAGCTCCTCACCTACAAAGAACTATATAGATAGATAAGAGCGTGTAGTTAGTACAATCACATGTACAAAGTATGACTATATGCATAAAAATCATGAAAACGGACTTTATTGGAAATATGCATCTTTTCATTTAAAAAGTCATATTATAATCATAATAACATCATAAATAAATTTAGAAACACATAATATACTTCTAATATGTAATTTCTTCAATTAAAGTCATCATTTCACTTAAGTCACACAAAGAGAGACCACCCATACACCCTCTCTAGATGTGCCCAAATGACCCTTAAGATTACCTATAATGATTCACATACATACTTACACAGCAATTATAAATAGAAAGGTAAGATTCTTCTACCAAAGGTCAACTCTAATTCTCACTTGACTGAGTTGTGAAGCGACTGCCCATATAATCCCTTACACACACACTTAAGAGATCCAATAGACTCCCTATGATCGAATCATGCTCACATAAATCACCAACACATAGATGATATTACATTCTCTTCCCAAAGGCTATCAAAAGACCTACTTAAGTAAATCAAGAAGATAACGTCTATAGTGACCTCTACAAGATTACCTAATTAGTCTTTAAGACTACCTAAGGCTTAAATCATGTCCACAAAATCAACAAACTTCCCTAACTATAGTAATACTCAAGAATTCAAAAAATAAGACATGAAGAGATCATCCTTTATGCCCTCTTTAATCTGTAGCTAAGAAATCCTTAAGTCACTTTAGATTAGGTATTCATTTATTTACATGTGCCTAAACACAGTTCATTAGTTCATTAAAACTCATGAATCACATAAAGGACATTCAAACAATGGTCTTGAACAAGAACTAGAAATTCCACATAACACTTTCAAAGTCAATTATGCAACGTCTAGATTGCATCCCATACCACCACCTAAACTCCATTTATTCCTCAAATGTTAATAGGTATTCCATATGATGAGAATAGACAATAACCGACATAGACCATGAGAGCAAGAAACGGAATACAAAGTTCTATCCAACTCCGATGAGGTTGTTCTACTTGCCGATGGTAGAACTTAGACACATTCCATGTAGGCACATGGTAAACGAATATGAAGGGCTTCTTTGTATTTTAGTCTCATACTAAACTAGAACTACATACCTTACCATAGTCACTCAGTGCTAGCCTTCGTTCTCAAATAGTAATTCATGCAGTAGTTTCACATAAAAGGGTTCCATAACAAGTTCCTAACCGAATCACATTTACCCTGCAAAGGAAGGTTTACTAGGGCTGCCTCACGATGGAGACAAGAAGTTCATGATGACTTTCCCAAAGAATGATATGATGCCGTATAATCCAACTAACCTTAAGTCCATCATTTCATTACTTTTAGGGATACTATTACGGCTTACTTTCTAATCAATCTTAACCTTACCCTTAAGTCAAGGTTTGCACATAATATACTCTCATAAAATCTTTTAACGTCACATGTCATTCATACATTCAAGACTAAAAGTTCTAACACCCTAAATCAAGACATCGCAAATTTATAAACATATATACATCAAGCAAGAGATTCAAGTCAATCAAGACAAGACATCACATACTTCACTTTTAACACATAACACAAGTCATTCTAGAAACACCACTAAAACAACCTAAAATCTTCAAGTCATCATATATGTAATCATAACATCATAAATATACTCCATATAGACTCATAAAGTCAATTAGGAATAGTCGAGGCTTAACCTAACACTATAATCATAATATCAAAGTCATAAACTAACAAGATCACTTCAGGCAACATAAGTAGAAAAATACATATATAACTATATAACTTCACATGTAGATAGTAAATGTCATGGTTCGACAGAAAAACCCCTCACCAAGCTGCCTCTTCAAGCTGAACTTCAATGGAGGTTTTGGAATATTTTCTAAGAGTTTTGGATTTAGGATTTTTAAAAATGAGGTCTTCCATGTGATTACCCTTTATCTACATAATTAAAATACCCAAATTAACCTTAAATAACCGTCCATGATTTATTTTAGAAGTTGGGTGAATTTACCAATTCACCCTTTACTTGGCAGCAAACATGTGCAGGAAGGCAGTTGTGTACGACACGTGTCCTTGGCCGTCAAAGCCACGACGGGGCGTCACAACCCTTTGCATTTTCTATAGTGTATGGAAAATATTCCTTTACCTCCCATAATTAAGTCCCCATTGACGACACTCTTTTACGGGGCGTCACAACCATGACCGGCTGTCTACTGCTCCGTCGTTTGGGGTCTGCCTGGGACTGTCATGCCAACAGTTTTGGGTCATTACTCAAGGACCCTTAGATGGTCCTTAGAGATAATTTCCCAGACATTTAAAACCCAAATACGATAGTATATAATTTTAAATCCTCTCACTTGAATTTAATAAAAAAATTAACATGTAAAACTCGACCAAACACGCCTAGACGTACAAGGTTAACTCAAGGTATATCATTCGAATACCTTGGACGTTCTTGGTCGTTTGACCCCCAAACTTGTAGAAACTTTAACAACTTCAAATTATATATTAACTCAATTAAGAACCTTAAAAAACCATGAAACACACATAAACACATAGAACCACATTTTAGACATTTAGGTGACTTAGTCGTCCCTTGACGCTTGACTTCCAACACCTCTAATATTTTAGTTACTGCCTCAAAACCATATATTATACTTATTTAGGACCTTAGAAAATCAATACCAACATGTTAGTCTCCAGTTAACCTAGGCCATCTTCTGGGTCTTACAATCTCCCCCACTAGGACAAGATTCGTTCTCGAATGACAGTTGCCACTCTCCGAACACTTATACGATTAAATACTCAACTAGCAGATAACAATCATTCCATAAAACACATAATCAACAAGAAAACATATATTTCACATAGTCAAGAGATTCACAACACAACAAGAAACTAGAAATAATTCTATAACTCATTATGCTGCAAAACTCACATTCTTCATTCCAAATAGTAAAACTCATTTTATACTCAATAATCTACTAAAATACATTATTTAAAATCACATAACAATATTTTTAGGCAAACAAATCAATTAGTCATTTTCTCAAAAATATGGCAGCATGCAGTTTTTAAGGAAACAGTGACTTTTTAAGCACTTTTTAAAAAATCCGCATTTTTAAGCAATTCAAGATATAAACATGCTAATATAAAAAGCAGCATCATATAAACACATCTTACAACATAGTCATGGCTTGATAAAACACAATGCAGGAAATTAATGAAATTCAATTTCAACCAAACTCCAAAACATCATGAAGAAGCAACAATTCAAGGACTTCTATCCTATCCACATACCATGTTCCCCCACATAGAAGGAACTCATATCTTAACAAAAGAAAGACAACTTACCAACATCATCATCACTTCGCTTCTCATCTGGCTTCTCCACTCTAGAACAAAGTGCATAGAAATGCCTATTAGTCAAAGCATCATCCTTTGGAACACAAGGAGCAACTTGCTTACCCTCTCTTCCTCTGGAAGAAATCATGGGACAATCTCTCATTTTGTGCCAGTCTTTACCACAACTAAAGCAACTCCCGGTATCCAATAGACACTCACCATAATGTTTATTACCACAATTTGCACAAGTAGGCTTGCCATCCTTGGAAACCACCTCCTTTCTCAACCTTGAACTTAGGCACTCCTAGATTTTCCTAGAGATTGTACTTCTTCTTAAACCTAGTTTTCTTTTGATCACTAGCACCGCTCCTTATTTAACTTCTATCCATCCTCGTAAGTTTACACTCTTCAATTGATTGTGCATACACCATGAATGTATCTAGAGTCATATTATTATGCAACATAGCGGTACGACATTCTTCAACCAATAAGTTGGCTACCCCCGTCACAAAATGACTCATTTCATCTCTTGGATTGGACACAAGAGATGGCGCATACCTAGACAAAGTTAAGAATTTCAAAGGAAACTCTGCAACACTCATATTGCCATGCTTGAGATTGATGTACTCCTCCACCTCAATTTCTATCCTCTCTCAGGGAAACTACATACCAAGAAAAGCTTTTTAAAATTCTTCCCATTCAATAGCACCCTATCCTTCTGGCCTATTATACTTCCATAGAGTGTACCATATTTGTGAAACATCTCTCAATTGGTACGGGTCCAACTCCGCCTTCTCCCTAGATGTAACCTCCACAGCACTCAAATCTTTGTACACTCCATCAAGAAACTCTTAAGGATTCTCGTTTACCTTAGATCCAAGAAAGATAGGAGGATTCATCCTCACAAAATCTCTCAGCCTAGATGTCATAGTGCTCTCCACAACCCTAGGAATCATATTCAAATTAGTTTTCACAGTCACGGCTCGGGCAATAGAAATCAAATCCTCTATTTGACATCTTTGGAACCTCAATACCTCCTTCCACATTAGGAATAAGATCACCTTGGGGAGTCACTTGGTCATGTTGAGCTCTTGAACTCCCTTCCCACCTTGAGGAACTTACTCTACTTGCTTAACTTGAGAGGGAACTTCCTCATTCACCCTCTATTCTTCCAACCTTCTAGAGGTCATCCTTCTAATATTTATCTTCTAGAAAAAAACAAGGAAAATCATAAGAAGGATAATCATAACATTTACTCTAATGCACGACATAGGAGTAGAAAAGAAGAGAAACTTTATCGTCCTATAGCCTCTCTCCTATAGATGTATCGCGACTCACACCAATGGTTAAGACTCTACTAAACGTAACTTGATGAGACTTCTTGATTCCTTATACTAGTGTTACCATCCTATTCTTCGATACCAAGCTTTTTTACAACCTGAACCATAACTTTGAAGTTAGGGCACAATCTTGGATTGTGACACGGCGTCGTCGAACTATCGGAGTTCTTAGACAAGCCTGTTTCATATCATTCATTGAATATACATAGTGAAAAGTAGTGCAGATTATAACTTTTCACAAAACATAATATAGTCTTCAAAATCTCTTTCATATAAATGTAATAGGAAATACAAAGTCTCAATCTCATAATCTTAGAACACTAGGATACTTGGGACACGACCCATACTTCAAAATACGAATATAGAAATACTTAGTATATTACAATACTTTGAATGAAAACATAAAAGACATATATATGCCCTCGAGTCAAGTGAGGACATACTTCCACTTCTCTTGAATGATCTTCTAAGTCAAAGTCCTCACTTCCCAAATTTCCTCAAATTCCAAGAACTAATGGACTTTATTCGAAATATGCATCTATTTATTTTAAAAATCATACTATAATAATAATAACATCATAAATCAATTTAGAAACACATAAGATACTTCTAGCATGTAATTTCCTCACTTATAGTCATCCTATGATTGACTTATGTCACACAAAGAAAGACCGCCCATACACCCTCTACAGATGTCCCTAAATGACCATTAAGATTACCTAAAATGATTCACATACATACTTACAAAGCAATTATAAACATCAAGGTGTGATTCTTCTACCAAAGGTTAACTCTAAGTTTCACTTGAGTGAGTTGTGAATCGACCGCCCATACAATCCGTTACACAATCTTAAGAGATCCAATAGATTGCCTATGATAGAACCATTCTCATTTAAATCACCAACACATAGATGATATGACATTCTCTTCCCAAAGGCTATCAAAATACCTACTTAAGTAAGTCAGGAAGATAACGTCCATAGTGACCTCTTAAAAATTACCTAATTAGTCCTTAAGACAACCTAAGGCAAACTTCCCTAATTAGAGTCATATTCAAGACTTCCTATGATATGACATGAATAGATCATCCCTTATTCTCTCTTCACACTTTAGCTAAGAAATCCTTAACTGACTTTAGATTATGTACACAATTATTCACATAGTTTTTAACATAATTAATTAGTTCATTAGTTTATTAAGACTCATATATCACATAAAGGACATTCAAATAATGTTCTTCAACAAAACCTAGGAACTCCACATAACACTTTCAAAGTTTATTGTGCAATTTCTAGATAGCGTCCCATACCACCACCTAAACTCCATTTATTCCTTAAATGCTAATAGGTATTACATATGATGAGAATAATCAATAACCGACATAGAACATGATAGAAATACATAGAATTTGTAGTTCTATACTACTCCTATGAGGTTGTTCTAGATGCTAATGGTAGAACTTAGACACATCCGTTCTAGACACATGGTAAAGTAATATGAAGGGCTTCTTTGTATTCTAGTCTCATACATAACTAGAACTACTTCTTTTACCATACTATCACGGTGGTTGCCTTCGTTCTCATAGAGTAATTCACACATTAGGTTCACATAAAAGCCTTCCATAACAAGTTCATAATCCAATCACATTTACCCTACCAAGGAAGGTCCACTAGGGCTACCTCACAATGTAGACAAGAAGTTCATGATGACTTTCATAAGGATTAATATGATACGTTCCAGCAAACTAACCTTAAGTCCATCATTCCTTTACTTTGAAGGATATCATTATGACTTACACTTCAATCAATCTTACCCTTACCCTTAAGTCAACGTTTGCACATAAGAGACTCCCATAACATCTTTTAAAGTCACATGTAATTCATACATTCAAGAATAAGAGTTCTAATACCCTAAATCAAGACATCGCATATTCATAATCATATGTACATCAAGCAAGAGATACAAGTCAATCGATGAAAGACATCACATACTTCACTTTTAACACATAATACAAGTCATTCTAGAAACACCTTTAAAACAACATAACATCTTAAAGTCATCACATATATCATCATACCATCATTAATATACTCCATATAGACTTATAAATTGAACTAGGAATATCCAAGAGTTAACCTAACAATATAATCATAATGTCGATGTCATAGTCTAACATGATCACTTAAAGACAACATAAGTAGAAAAATACATATACGACTATATAAATTCACATGTAGGTAGATAATTGCATGCTTCATATAATAAAACTACAAATAGCCACATACCTTCAAGTAGTAGCCAATAAGGTCATGCTCATAATATTGTATAAAGTAACAACGAAAAGGCCACGTCAATTGCAAGTAAGACATAACACCGCCACCATAAGTGGACCATACCAATCACAATAGAATCGAACTATATTTAATATCAAATTACATAAATCAAGGAAGCATACATTCATTCCCTTATTCACACTTCAATTCAATGCTAAATCGTCCAATTCAACATCACAAGGCCCTTACCCAAGGCCATAACAAACAATTCAAACAATAATCATAAAATATAATAAAATATATATCAATTAAATATAAGTTTAAAAATCTAGTATCAATTAAATAAAAATTGAATATAATTCCTATATCATTAGAAAGCCATAAGAAACTACATAACAATTCAACAATATTAACTTGATATCAACTAACCCACATTATAGTCAAAGACTAGGGTTCATCAATTTACATGGGTTCATAGGTAATATATATTGAAATTATCAATACAATATCAATTATATCATAATTGAATTCTTAGAAATTTATGAAAAAACCATGGTAGAATCATGATTTTGGATAATTCACTTTAGAAAACTCTGAAAAACATGTTGAGAATTGGGCTCCTTGGTGAACGAGTTTCAAGGATAAAAAGCCATACCTCAAGGATGATAATTCTTCAATTTGATGAAGAATTTCGAAACAAAAACCCCTCACCAAGCTTCTTCTTAAAGCTGGACTTCAATAGAGGTTTTGGAATATTTTCTAAGAGTTTTGGTTTATGAGTGAAGAATGAGGTCTTCCATGTGATTACTCTTTATATACTCAATTGAAATAACAAAATAAACCTTCAATAACCGTCCATGAATTAATTTAGAAGTTGGGTAAATTTACCTATTCACCCCTAACTTGGCAGCAAGCCTTTGAAGGAAGGCAGTTGAGTGCGACGCCTGCCCTTGACGGACCGTCACAGACACGACAGTCCATCACATCCCTCCATCATTGTCTATAGTTGCAGGAAAATCTTACTTTACATCCAATGTTTAAGTCCTCATCGATGACACCCTTTGACGGGTCGTCACTGCCACGACAGGCCGTCGATTGCTCCATCGTTTGGGGTCTGCCTGGGACTACCATGCCAACTATTTTGGGTCCGTTCTGCAGGACCCTTAGATGGTCCTTGGGGATAATTTCCTGGACGTTTCCAACCAAAATACAATCTTCAATAATTTTAACAGCTCTCACATGATTTTTATCCAAAACGAACACGTAAAAATCGACGAAACACACATAGGCGTACAGATCTTTAGATCTTCAAACTTCATGAAACTTCACCCACTTCATATACATGATATATTAACTCAATTAAGAACCTTAAACACCATGAGAAACACATAAGAACATAGAACCACATTTTAGACATTTAGGTCAATCAATCATCGAACGTCTTAGTCTTTCCTTGACGTTTGACTTCCGACACCTCTAATATTTTAGCTAATACCTCTACAACATATATTATACATATTTAGGACCTTATAACATCAATATCAACATGTTAGGCTCTAATTAACCTAGGTCATCTTCGGAGTGTTACATTTTAATTCAATATCATACCACCCTATAATTCTAATATAAGGCATAGTACAATGTAATATCATGACTTAACATATATTGATCATAATTTGAATTCAAGATAGAGATTATAAGACTTACCAAGTCTTCCTTGTAGTTCATCATCAAGGTCTTACCATCAACCCATAACTCAACCCAATTTGGGGAGTAACATCATCACACAATGATAACCAATAAGATAACAAGGCCAATTGCATCCCTATAACACAATTAAACACTAAATTTAAATCATAAGACAAGATACATAGTGTAACTTAATTTGACCATTCATAACCTAAATAACATCTCACGAACTAGAATGATAGGACTATAATTCATCTTAATTAAATTATAATAACACCATAGGATAGTAGTATAATCAACAACCAAGTCAATTGAATGATCACAATACAATATAGGTCAAGATCACCACCTAGGGTTAGGGATTGAGGATTATGTTATTCAATATAAACAAAAACATCAAAAATTACCATAAACAAGTTAAATTATATGTTAATGTAATAAATATAACCCAAAGAAATCATCAACAAATCAATTTATAACTTCAATTTTGCAATTGGATGAAAGCCATAAGAAAACTAAACTTTTGAAATCCATTTTGAAGGAACCCTTGAGGAAAGAGTCTCAAAGGTGAATTACATCCCATACCTTAACATTTGACAAAAAATTTATGGTGGATTCATCCATTCAAGACCCCAAACCCTATTCCTTGCTAGTCTTAAATGTTTAGTTCAATTAGATAGAGAAAGAAGAGAGAAGGAAGAGAATTTATTTGTGAGTTGTCTTTAGATTAATGATGGTTAGGGGTATTCATATTGGGACTTAATCAACTTAATCAAACTCCCTTAAATGCCTAATTAATCACCTGACCCCGTAACTAATTAAATGAGACTACCTTAAATTGTTCAAGAAGTTTTAACCTCACACACGAGACCCCGAACAACGGTCCATCTGTGAGTCGACGGTCCTTCACCCCTCTGTCTTGCAATCCATCGGTGAGTTCAGAGACTGTGCAGGTGGAAGCCTTCCTAAAGTTTTCTATGTTGGATGATGGTGGCATCGATACCTCGTCAGTCCAAACACGGACCGTAGGTGGTCACATTGATGCCCACTTTTCAGGCCCTATTTCATTAAACACAAGGGTCCACCTCAAGGGCCCTTGGTTTGTCCTTGGGAAGTCGTACCCAGACGTTTCAAGAATGAAACAGATCAAACACCTATTAGCTACCATTCCACCAATTTTGGTACATTTTCAACTCCTAAATGTTAGTAAAATAGGCTAAGGCATACTAACACCCCCTTGACCCAACTTTCAAACGTAATAGATGTTCTTGGACGTTTTGGTTGTTAATTTTCCTAAATGATCTATATTCATTAAAGATGGACATAAAAACATTATTTAATCCCTATGACACCTATGTTAGGCTTTAAGACACGTCTTGGATTTTCAAGGTGTTACAGCCGACAAGGGCATGATCATTACATTAATTAAAGTAATGTTGACAAAGCAACATTAATTGCAACTAAAGCACATAAAACTTCCATCATAAGTGTACCATACCAATAAAAACATTATTGAAGTCTAATTAATCATAAAATAAAGGAAATAGGGAATATTACCACTACATAATTCTAAACACCTCAATCAAATGCCAAACCACCACATTCGACATCACAAGGACCTTGTCCATGGCCATAACCAACAATTAAACATAATTATAACAATAATAATGAAAACAAATACTACATACTCATAAATCTAAAACAATCTAGATATCAATTTACTATAATTGTTACATCAATTTATAGCCTAACCAAAACTACATTATAATCCATTAAGATTAGATCAATATGAAGTAACCCATAACTTATTCAAAAACTAGGGTTAATCCAATTCATGGGTTCATAGGTTTTTTTAGTTTCAAATAATAAATACAATAAAAATTAAATTATTATTCAATGTTTAGAAACCATTAATGCAAGAACTCATGGAATAGATCAATAAAATTGGACAATTAAACTTGAAAACTTTAGAAAGCATCTTTGTATGTTGGTCTCCTTGATTAGCGGAGTTTCAAGGATGAAAATTCATACCTTGATGAAGATAATTCTTCAATTCGATGAAGAATCTCCACTAAATTCGTCAATCCAAGCCCTTCTTTGAGATTTGGATCCAATGGAGTTGTAGGGAATTTCTAAGGGATTTGGGGTTTTGATTTGGAAGAATGAAATCTTCTAAATGTTAAAGACATATATACACACTTAAAATACCCAAAACACCCCTTAGGAACCTCCAATACTCTTATTTAAAAGTGGGGTGAAATTACAAGTTTACCCCTCAATGTATAAGTCCCAAATAACGATACCTTACCAACGGGGTTTCGACTGACCCAGTAAGGGTCGATTGCCTCCGTGGTTTGGGCTGTCTTGGGCAGCCTTGGGCACCAATTTGGGTCCTTTCTCAAGGACCCTTGGTTGGTCCATGGGGATGTTTCCCGACATTTCAAACTCAAGAGTTATCGTATATGAGTTTATTACTTCTCACGTGAATTTCACTCAAAAAGAACATGTAAAACTTGACGAACATGCCTAGACACGCAAGGTCATTTCAAGGCAACACTTTTTAATGTCATGGGCGTTCTTGGACGTTTGACCTCCAAACTTCACAAAACATGACACACTGCATACGTATGATATAATAACTCATTTAAGGACATTATAACCTCTATTTTAAGACATAAATACATAAACCACATATGAGGCACATAGATGACTTAATCGTCAAACGTCTTAGTTGTCCCTTGATATTTGACTTCCAATGAACCTAAACTCTTAGACACTGCCTCAATACCATGTTGTAAGACAATTTAGGATCTTATACCATCATTACAACAAGGTTAGTATCTATTTAACCTATATCATTTTTAAGGTCTTACAATCTTCCCCACTTGGACAACATTCGTCCTCGAATGACACTTGCTACTCTCTGAACACTTCAAAAACAAAAATTAGTCTAGCATCTCATGATCATACCGTATAACATATGATGCAGAAGAAAACATCAGTTTCACATAATCAAGTGGTTCAAAACACAACAAGAAACTAGAAAACGATTCTATAACTTATCATGCTAGAAAAATCACATACTTCATTCTAAATAACCAAAATTCATTTTACATTCAATATCATACTCATATATACCCGTTTTAACCATATTACAACATTTTTAGACCAATGAATCAATTAGTCAAATTTTAAAAAATTTAACTGTAAGCAGTCTAATGCTACAGTGATTTTGAGCATAATTTTCAAAAATGCACCTTTTAGGAAATTAAAAATAGAAAAATGTTAATCTGCAAGGTAACATCATAGAACATATCTTACAACATAATCATGGCTTCATAAATACATAATGCATAAAGTTAATGAAATTCAATTTCAATGAAACTCCTAAACATCATGCACATGTATTATGCTTCTATGACTTTCAATCACATCTTCTAACCATACTCCACCACTTAGAAGGAACTCATATCACTAAAAAGAAAAAAAACAAGGACTTACTCTCAACACCATCACCATCCGGCTTTTCTCCTCTAGTCCGGAGTGCATAGAAACGCCTCTTTGTTGGAGCATCATCCTTTGAAACACAAGCAGTAACTTGCTTACACTCTTTTCCTCTAGAAGAAATATTAGGACAATCTCTTACCTTGTGTCCTTCCTTAACACAACCATAGCAACTCTTGGTACCCCTTAGACACTAATCATAATTCTTATTTCCACTAGTGACATAGGTAGGTTTGACATTTTGAGAACCACCTCCTTTCCCCAATTTCACCTTAGCACCTCTAGGTTTTTCTTGAGTTGATCCCTCTTATTAATCCTAGATTTCCCTTGTCCACTAGAACCACTCCTTTTCATGTCTCTAGACATCATTCTAAGTTTAGACTCTTCTATTGATTGGCATACTTCATGAGTCTAGATAGGGTCATATCATCATGTAGCATCGCCGTACGACATTCCTCCCTCACTAGATCGGCCACACCCATCATTACATGACTCATTTCATCCCTTGGATTAGACAAAAGGTAAGGGGCTTATATATATATAACATTGATAACTTCAAAGAGTTTTCCTCAACACTCATATTACAAGGCTTGAGATTAATAAACTCTTCTACCTTAACTTCTTTCCTCTCATGGGGAAAGGTCTTACAAAGAAAAGTTTTCTTAAATTCTTCCCACTCAATAGGACCCGACTCCTCCAGCCTATTATCCTTCCTTTAAGTGAATCATATTTGAGAAACATCCCTCTATTGGTACGAAGCCAACTTCATCTTCTCCCTAGATATAACCCTCATAGCACTCAACACCTTGTACACTCCATCTAGGAACTTTTGGGGATCCTCTCCCACCTTAGAGCCATGAATGATAAGACAATTCATCCTCTCAAAGTCTCTAAAACCCAGATGTCATAGTGCTCTACACAACATTCACCATAGGCACCATACTCAAATTTACTTTAGTAGTCATGGCTTGGGATAAAGCAAGCAAAGCCTCTCTAGTATCTCTATTACTTCAATCTAGGACATCATCACCTCCACAAAAAATAGGGACCTGGTCACCTTGAGGAACTTTCTCAAATTCCTCAACTTTAGGAGGAATCTCCTCTTTCACCTCATTCTCCTCAACTCTCCTAGCCGGTGTCCCCCTCATATTAATCTTCCTAAAAACACAACGAAAACCATACGAAAAGAGTACTTAAAAAATTAACTCTACGGTACGACATAGGAATTAAAAAAAGGGAAACTCTATCATCCTATAGCCTCTCGCCCATAGACGTGTCACGACCCACTGATGGTCAAGACTCTACTAGATGTGACTTGAGAGACTTTTTTATTCTTAATACAACTTTCATAACCTATGCTATGATACAAAGCTCGTCGAATCCCGAATCCACACCCTAGAAGTTAGGGGCAATCTTTTATTGCAACCAACCTACTTGACCTCTCGGAGGTCTTGTACAAGCCCCATCATATGTTTTATCGCATATACATAATGAAAAGTAGTGACGAATTAAAACATTTCACAAAACATTTCATTTTCTTTAAAAGCTCTTTCATATAAATTCATAGGAAATACTTCTCAGTCTCATCAAACTTAAGACACGAGAATACTTTTGAGACACGGCCCATACATATTGCTAATATAGGAATACTTCATCTATTACAATACATCAATACGAAATATAAAAGACATCCTAGGTAGTTAACTTAATTTAAGGTCACATGTAATTAATGCATTCAAGACTATGATACTTTAGCATCCTAGGTCAAGACATAACACATTCACTTTTATACATACATAGAGAAATGGACACAAGTCAACCAAGAAAAGACACCACATACTTCACTTTAACTTATATTACATGTCATTCTAGAAGCAAATATAAATAACCCTTATCGTCTTCATTTCTTCCTATATACTATCATATCAAAATAATTATGACCATCCTAGACTCATATGGTCAAGTAGGAATAACATAAATCACCCCTAAGACTGTACACACAAAGCAACATTCATAGTATAACATGATTACCTACATAACAGCAATCGAACACATATACTTTCACATTTTTTAAAATGTAAATAGATATAATCATACTTCACACAATCAACTATAAAATTAGTATCTTTAATTCAAATATTTTACCGAAAAGGCTCTGATCATACATTAATTAATATAACACCGACAAGGCCACATCAATTGCAAGTAAAGCACATAACATCGACAACATATGTAGACCATACAAATCATAACATAATTGAAGTCTAATTCATCATAAAACAAAGGAAATAGGGAATCTTACAACCACATATCCTCAACACCTCAATCCAATGTCAGATCACCACATTCGATATCAGAAGACCCTTACACATGGACATAACCACCAATTCAACATAATTTTAACAATATTCATGACACTAGGTAAAATTACTAAGTATTCGTCAATATAACACAACCTAGATATCAATTTACTATAATTATTACATAAGTATATAGCCTACATAAAACAACATTAGAATCCATCATGATTAGATCAATATCAAGTAACTCATAACTTATTCAAAAACAAGGGTTAATCCAATTCATGGGTTCATAGGTTTTTTTAGTTTGAAATAATAAAGAAAATAAAAATTAAATCATTATTCAATGTTTAGAAACCATTAATGCAAGAACTCGTGGAATAGATCAATAAAATTGGACAATTCAACTTGAAAACTTTAGAAAAGATCTTTGAAAGTTGGGCTCCTTGATGAAGATAGTGTCAAGGATAAAAATCCATACCTTCATGAATATGATTCTTCAATTTGGTTAATAATCTCTAATAAATTCTTCAAAATCCAAGTTGTTCCTTGAGTTTTTGCTCCAATGGAGTTCGAGCGAATTTCTAAGTGATTTGGGTTGTTGATTTGGAAGAATGAAATTTTGGGTTTTTGATTTGGAAGAATGAAATCATATAAGTGTTAAGACTTATCTACAACTTTAAATACCGAAATTACACCTAATAAATATCCAATTCTATTATTTGAAAGTGGAGTTAAATTAAAAGTTTACCCCTCAACATACTGTGAATTGCACGCAGAGAGGCACTCCACAAACGGTTGCCAAATGACGGCCCATCCCTTGACCAATGGACCATCCTGTTTGTCCGTGGTTGGGTTCTGGGGCTGGTAGTTAGCCTCTAATCTCCCATGTCTACATCTCAAATGAAGATACCCTACAAACGGGGCGTCGATTGACCCACTGCGTGTCAATTTCCTACGTGGTTTGGTCTTTCTTGGGCAGCCTTGGGCACCAACTTTGGTCCTTCCTCAAGAACGCTTGGATGGTCTATGGGTATTTTTTACTTAAAGTTTCAAACAAAACATGATTGTATATGATTTTATCACCTCTCACGTGAATTTCACCCAAAACAAACAATTAAAACTCGACGAATCATGCCTAGACACACAAGGTCATTTAAAGGCAACACTTAGGAACGTCAAAGACATTCTTGGACGTTTGACTTCCAAAATTTATGAAACTTTATACACTTCGTATATATGCTATAATAACTCATTTATGTACATTATAACCTAATAAATCAAACATAAAACCACATATGAGTCACATAGGTGACTTAATCGTCGAACGTCTTAGCCGTCCCGTTACATTTGACTTCAATGCACCTAAACTCTTAGACACTACCTCAATACCATCTTATAAAACAATTTAAAACCTTATAAGTCATTTTAAAGGTCTACCAATTTTATCATTTTCAAGGTCTACCAGGTTAGGCTCTATTTTATCCAAGTCATTTTCAAGGTCTACCAATTCTATCATACGTAGTCTATAGGATTTTTTAATTCTGTGTTGAAGGGATTTTATAGACAGTCCCTTAAAAATTAAATCAAGTGAGACATAGAATCACCTTTTGTAGGAGGATATCATTTTTATATGTTTTATTTCTTGTAAGTGTGTACGTGTCTCATTTGGAGTAGTCTTGAGGATCACTTAGGCATTCTTAGAGAGGGTGTATGGTCGGTCTCTTTTTGTGCTGCTTAAGTGAGTCTTAGGATATCTTTTAGTTCAATAATTACTTGCTAAAAAGTTTCAAAGTGAAGGGAATGCACTTCACTGTTACATTGAAGCAATTCACTGAATTGAGGTTACTGTAAAGTGACCTTAAAAATGCTATCAATTTAGTAAATGTTATCTTATGTTTCTAAGCTGTTAAAAGTTGTTATTATTATTATCATATGAATTTTAAATTAAAAGATTTATATTTTTAATAAATGTCTGTTTTCATGATTCTAATCATGATGCCATACTTAGTACAATTGTTTGTACTAATTCCATATATTTTGTTGTCTCTGAAGTTGTAGATGAAAGGTGAGAAGGATCGTGAAAAAGAGCTTGAATTCTAGAGTCGGTCAAGCAAAGTGAAGTATGTCCTCAATTGATTCAAGGGCATACTAACATACATGTCTTTTTTTTAAAGTATTTTAATAGACTTAGTATTTCTATATTTTGAAGTATGGGTCGTGTCCTAAAGTATTCTCGTGTCCTAAGTTTGATGAGAATGAAACTTAATGTTTCCTATGATTTCTAATGAAACATGTTATTAAAGATATTCTTATGTTTTGTTAAAAGTTTAAATTCTGTACTACTTTTCATTATGTATATGGATGAACGATATGGAAAGGGCTTTTACAAGACCTGTAAGAGGTCAAGTACGCCCGTTGCAATGTGAGACTGGCCCAAACATCTAGGGTGTAGTTTCGGGATGTGACAACAAGGAAGCAAAACCTTTATTCACACATCTTTTTAAATGCCTCAATCACATAAGCATCTCTCGCGTTCATAGGAGGAACATCATTCTCCTATTCATTACATGGTCTTAACATTTAATTTTACGAAGGTCTCAACATATATAATCATTAGGTCACATATACGAAGATTCAAAACTACTCAAGAAGCAAATGAGCACTCATAGTAGATGCACATGGATCATGAGTAATGTAGATTGACATGGATTTTAATCATGTAATTATTACCATGAAGGTCATACTCAACCATACCATGTTTAGTTATGTTTAAGTGGGAATGTCCTTTCTCTCAACACCACGTACATGTCTCATGATTTCATACACAAGCAATGCACAAGGCCAATTCATTCTAAATGAGAAATTCTTAACTTTTAACCAAAGCACCATCATACTGTCTTCCTAGTTAAGTCAAAATGGTAAATCACACCACACACATTACAACAATAGGAAGTCATTTCACATAGTTTCAGTTTCTACCATAAAAATAGCTTTCAAACACATGCATCATTTAGGGAAAATTTTTATAATTTATAGGCACTCAAAAAAACTAGCTAGACATGCCTTCATTTTTAAAAAGTAAGCCTACAGTCATGCTTCTCAAACCATACAAGTTATGCAGTTTTCAAGTGAATCTTGATTTTCATTTCAAGAAAACTAAAATTCCTAATTATAACAATAAACCTTGCATATCAAAAGTGACTACAACCATGTTACCTTATCGCAGGAAATGAAATGAACAACTAACACAACAATATGCACAATCAACATGTGAAAACCATGATTTGATCAAAAATACTTTTTGATGCAATTTAGAATCCTCAAATCATGTATAACATAGTGTCGACTGAGACGTACAAAACATAAGGAGAAAATACAGCTCATAGTTTAAATGCAAGACTCCAATCAAGCAGAGATGGATCTAGGATTTGGAGGTTGGGGGTGCCACAACATTTGTATGATAAAGGATCGATTGCTTAAATTTTGGTTTAAAATTTGAGTTTTTAATTAATTTTTTTTTATAAAAAGGGATCAAATATGCATGTTAGTAATTTTTTATCACATTCGGGGAAAACCCCCTAGAAGTAACATGGTGTACTTGACCTCTCGGAGGTGTTATACACGCCCATAGCTATCATTCATTGCATTAAAAGAGTAAATTTAGCGGAAACATCACTATATATATATATATATATATATATATATATATATTAAAATAATCACGTGTAGGACTTATTACATTTTTGAGTCATATTACAGTGTGCTCTTGTTCCCTTAACAGTGAGCTAATTTTAATTTTATTCATGAACTTACCAAGTAACCCTTAAGTCATACTTGGTGCAATGCATCACCTTAGGGCCACAAAGAAAACCATACATACTACTTGCAAACCATACATACTACTTTCACAAGCTAACACATATCATCATAAAAATATAGTACAACATAAACATAGTTAAGTCAATACCCTTATCATATAGTCAACAAGATCAACATCATGCATAAACACTCATATCATGAACATATTCATAACAAATAGATAAATAATACAATTTCATGCATAAGGAACACATGCATAGTGACATGCATTAGAACACCTTCCTAGAACTTCCTAAGGAGCTACTTCTGCAATGTCTAGATGGGTTTATTACTTCCACCTATGCTAAGTAACCTCCCTTAAGTCATTTTAGTTAGGGTCCTAGTCATTTACTTCCTTTGTCCATTTTACTTTAGGGAATATATAGCTTTAACCGACATAGACCATGTGATGCTAAACATGGAATCCGTTGTCATATTACCTAGAAGGGTGGTCTACTGGCAAAAGTAGAACCAAACATAACATAGCTTTCTAGGTGGATCCACTAGCTAGTATCCTATGGTGGCAACATAGTTATGGAACTTGGAGGTACGTGTGAAAACCTTCTTTATGCAGAGATTAGCTATTATAGTTATTCACTTAGGGAAACCCTATTTATGACTATTGAGAGTTATCCACCTTATCAGATTCATGGTGACCTACCTTCCTACCATAGAAAAGGAAACACACTCATAGTTAAGTTCACTCGGTGTTAAGCTAAGTTCCCTTCATTGAAAACCTTTATTATAATTTTAATTTATAAAACATAGGTTTAGGAGAGTTATCCCTTTATATGCTTAACTCATAGGTCACAGATGCAATTTCATCAACTTAAATCATGTAAAGAATCCCTACTTATGAATATAGCATATGTAAAGCATTTTTTAGTTTAGGGTACACATGAATACACTATTCTAGGACCCTCTCTGACTAGATATTCATACATGTGTGTATACATATATGTGAGCAAACCTTTAACATAATACATTAAGACACAAATGTTCATACGTACATATAAATACATATAGAAACCAAAAATATAATTATCTTATCAAGGTACACATGTGCAAACCATAGGCAAAGTCCCATAGCCTTACCCATACTAGAACACATATAAATTCATCCCAGCTGAGGAAACACATATCATGCTTTCATAAACATCTTGTTACCATTCATAGTAGTAGACACTAGGGAATATGAGAACTACCTTTCATTTATACACCATAGCCTATACTAATTGTACCATGCATGTGAAGTGAGTGTGTGTGTACATTGGTCAACATGATAACATAATGGCTATCAACAATTGAGGTATCCACCCTCTTAGCGCATAATACTCTTTCAAGCATAAACCACACAACAAAAAATAGCATAGGGGAAACTCGACTTCATATTTTATTTAAGACTCCTAACTTATGATATTCATGTTTTCATATAGGGGTACATAGGTAAGGGATTATTAACCATTTTACTCATCAATGGCAGAACCTATTCTTTAACCTAACATGGATATACACATGCTTAATCAATAGCCATACAAACTAAATCACAACTACAATAGGAAATTAGGCATAATCTTCACATAGTATCATCATAAGGACATGTTAATATATTCATGAATTTGCCTTCATGACCATGGTGAACACATATATTGATTGACGATATATTAAAAATCTCCACCATAAGTTGACCACACCATACAATGCAATACAAGGCTTCCTCAACGTCACTATAAAGAAATAGAGAAGTAGAAGAGTAGAGGAGAAAAACATTCTTACAAATTTCATCCTTTGATTATCATTGTTAAATACACCTTATCTATCACAAATTAATTGTATTTTAGACATAAAATAATCCATGTACAAGTTGCTACAAGATAACACTATAACAAATACAAGACATCTCACATATACTAGAAAGTAGAGAGTCCTAGATCATCTACTAATCTACCTGGTTTAGTTCATCATTCATCATATACCAATAATAAACATTTATGGAAGTAGCCAAATAGATATAAATCAAATCTAAATCATGCTTCATCTACCCTAGAATTAAGATCACATAATGTGCATTACAACATTGAAATCATAGGCTAGAAGAACCTAGGTCAATTAATGCCAAAATTCCTTTTCTTTGATCATAAAGAATTCATAATACAATCCATTAGTATCATACATATTAGTCAGTAGTTAAGGAGAATATAATCTACATGAAATCCTACTATAATTGTGATAACCTTTAGATGTGAACATGTTATTTAAGACATCCGTAAGAGTAGAAGAATCATTGGATAACCAACAATGATTAATCTATGATATCCAATTAAGACAGTAGATACAATGATCTTTATCAAGTCGAAATCTCCTAACAATCACCATGAATCCGAACTAACAGTGAACTCATAGAGCATAGGCTAGTTTTGTACAAATCATTATATATGGATAAACATGGAAAATTCATCAATAATTCACCATCAATATACATACTAGAGAATAGACATAACCATTTTAACATAATTGAATCCCAAATCGACATGCATAAGATTAAGATCATAAAGCCATATATAGGCTAAAAACGAGTTTGTAAAAGATGCATGGGTTCATCATGCAACATACCATGTTTAGTGGCGTCCATGGACGAATGTCCTTCTCCTGAACACACTTACATGTATCATGAGTTCACACCTTAGAGAAGTGCAAGGTTAATTCCTTGTATAATAAGAAATTCTCATCTTTTAACCAAGACATACTCACTATTCCTTCCTATTGAAGTCTAAATGGAAAATTACACCAAAAGCATCACAACAAACTGGAAGAAATTTCACAAAATGTCAATTTCTAACAGAGTACTCACTTTCACAGTAAACATATTTTTAAAAGAAACAAACAAAACATGGGCACACACATGAACACTTAGCTAAACATGCTTTCACTTTTCAAGAATGAACCTACAATTATGCATTCCAAATCATAAAAGTCACATAGTCTTTTTAAGAGACTCAATAAATTTAATTTGAAAGAGACTTAACCTTCCATTATAAACCTAAACATTACACCTGACAAGTGACTTCTACCATGTTTCATATATTATCTCATGAAGTCAAATGCATAACTAGCATATCAAGATGCAATTTAACATGAGAAAACATGGATTTTATCAACAAAATTTTTTTTATGCTCTTTGGAACATTCATAATATCTTCAAGGTAATGTCAATCAATACATAACAAACATATAAGGTCATGCAATTAATACTATATGCAAAACTCTTATTCATGAACAAGATTACTAAAAATTCAATACATTCAAGTTCAAGCCAAAACCAAAGGTCAACGGTAGAAAATATCTCCAACCTTACTTCTCCATCATCATCCTCCACATAGGGTAAACGAAATTAAGAGAAACTTAACCACACATTGAGAGGATCTTAACTAAACAACATTCATTTTCATCACATAAAAGTGATTACAGTTTTTAGAAGGACTTACATTAAGTTAAGATAGGAAAACCAAGGTATTCTAAAGTTCATCTCCTAGGAAATTTATCCCAATTACCAAGTTAGGTCATCTTATTCAACCAAATAAGGTTTTCATCAATACAATAAACACCAAGGTCATACATCATTATGGGAAACAATAGAGGAGACTTAGCCTTAAGGAATATTTCTTTCTTTGTCAACATCAAATTAAGGTAACTTCTAGGTCAATAAAACCCACATCATCACCCTACAAAAACAAGAATACAACCCTCAATTCTAGGGGAAACATCAATTCCACAACATCAAAGGGACTCACAACACAATAAGTAGCTATAACAAACTTACAAATCATCATGCCATAAGACTCTAATCCTTATTTCCAAATAACAATTCTCCTTTTTACATTTACTTCATGCTCACATGCATCAATTCTATACAACAAACTCCAATCCATACTAAGCAACTTATCAAGGACCAATATATACAAAGGGAATCATTGAACACTTTTAAGCACATATTATTAGTATAGCATGCTTTCATAGGTAGTCATTAAACATTTCAAGTTCAAATCGTAGTACTAGACTACCATCATGTAAAACCATATAGGAGAACATACTTCCAAAAGAAACTCATTTTAACCATAATACTCCTAACATGTTTTTAATATATCATGACATACATTTTTCAACATAACATGCTATTTTACATAAGTTTCATAAATAGCAATAAATGTGCATCACATCTTCAAAACATGCCAAAATTCACCTTCACACATACTTATTCAAACCATAAAACCTAGATAAGCATTTAAACTCACCTTTTCTCCTTCAAGCATGAAGATGATCTCATCCAAGCAAACAATCGAAAATACCACCTTACAAGCAAAGATAAAAGTGAGATCTTATAGAGTTAAGTTCTATGGCACTATATGAGAATGATGAAGAAGAGAAACTCTATAGTTTTATAGCCTCTTGTACTATTTCATGTGTAGTGACTCACCACAAATAATACAAGACTCCACTAGACGTGGCAATATGAGACTTCTTGGATCCTAAACAATTTTTAAAAACCTCGTGTTCTGATACCACATTTGTCACATCCAGGGAGCACCCCCTAGAAGTAAAATGACATACTTGACCTCTTAGAGGTCTTATACAAGACCATAGTTATCATTCAACGCATACATATATACATTCATCTATATACATACATACACACACACATACATATATATATATACATATACATATACATACATATATATATATATATAGTATATATAACATATTTTAAGTCACTACATGTATAGACTTTGAAATAATAATTTACGCCTTTTTAAGTAAATCTTTATTAAACCTTGAAACAATAAAATGTATATCCTTCATACACTTCATATAAACATATTCAAAGGCAAAACAATTCATAGATTCACATATACAATTTATTACATTTTTTAGTCACATTACAGTGACCTCTTGTTCACTTAACAGTGAGCTAATTTCCTTTTTATTCATTAACTTCCCAAGTAACCCTTTAGTGATACTTGGTGCACTGCATCACCTTACCACCACAAGAAAAATCATATATACTACTTACACAAGCGAAAACATATCATCATAGTTATATAGTACAACATAGACATAGTTAAGTCAAGACCTTCATCATATAGTCAAAAAGTTAAACATCATGCATAGAGACTCATATCATGAATATCTTCATAACAAGCAGAAAAATACTATAATGTCATCCATAATGAACACATACGTAGTGACATGCATTAGAACAACTTCCTAGAACTTCCTAAGGAGCTACTTGTGCAATATCTAGGTGGATTCATCACTTCCACCTATCCTATGTAACATCCCTTATGTAATTCGAGTTAGACTCCTAGTCATTTAATTCCTCTTTCCATTTTACTTTAGGGAAAATATAGACTTAACCGACATAGACCATCTAATGCTAAACATGGAATCCGGTGTCATAAAACCCCTTACCGAAAAAGGGTGGTCTATTGGCCAATGTAGAACCAAATATAACATAGCTTTCTAGGTGGATCCACTAGCTAGTACCTTATGGTGGCAACATAGTCGTGGAACTTAAAGGTACGTGTGAAAACCCTCATTATTCCAAGATTAGCATTGTATTTATTCACTTAGGGAAACCCTATTTATTCCTATTGAGGCATTGTTGTTATCCACCTCATGAGTTTTTTGTTAACCTACGTTCCGACCATAGGAAGGGACACATACTCATATTCATGTTAACTTGGTGCTAAGATAATTTCCCTTCATTGAAAACCTTTATTATAATTTTACTTTATAAAGCATAGGTTTAGGAGAGTAATCCCTATATATGCTTAACTCATAGGTCATAGATGGAAGTTAATCAACCTAAATTGTGTTGTGAATCCCTTCACATGAACATAACATATGTAAAACATCATCTAGTTTAGGGTACACATGAATACACCATTAAAGGCCCCTCTCTTTACTAGGTATTCATACATGTGTGTGTGTATACATATTTGTGAGCAAATCTTTCACATAACACATTAAGACACACATGTTCATACGTACATATTCATACGTATAGAAACCAAAACTGGAAATGCATAGGCAAAGGCACATACCGTTGGCCATACTAGTACACCTATCATGAACTCCCAACTAAGGAAACACATATCATGCTTTGATAAACATAATCTTACCATGCATTGTAGTAGACACTAGTGAATATGAGAACTACATTTCATTTAGACACCATGACCTATAATACTTGTAACATTCATGTAAAGTGTGTGTGTGTCAAATCTTCAACATGATCACATAATGTATACCAACAAAATATTGAGGCAGCCATCCTCTTAGACCATAATACTCTTTGAAGCATAAACCACACAACAGAAAATAGCATAGGAGACAAGTCAACTTCATATTACACTTAAGACTTTTATTTAACTTGTGCTCCTCAAGAATTCAAATAGGGGTACATAGGTAAGGGATTATTCACCATTTTACTCATCAATGGAAGCACCTATACTTTACTGTAACTTGGATATACACATGCTTACACAATAGCCATACAAATTTAATCACAACTAGGATAGGAAAGTAGGCATAAGCTTCAGATATCATCATAAGCACATGTTTATATATTTATGAATTTTCATCCATGGACATGGTCAACACATATATAGATAATTTATATAGTAAACACCGCCACCATAAGTGGACCATACAACATAATGCCATACAAGGCTTCCTCAACATAACTATAAAGAAATAGAGAAGTAGAAAACTTGAGGAGATAAGCATTCATAACAATTTCTCAATCTTTGATAATCATTAATCAATAAACCTTATTTATAACCAATTTATATATCAGGCATTAGATATTTTTACTTTAGTTATAAAATAAATCATGTACAAGTTGCTACAAAAACACACTATAACATAATACAAGACATCTCACAAGTACTAGGAAGTAGAGACTCCTAGATCATCAACTAACCTCCCTAGTTTAGTTCATCATTAATCATATACTAATAATACACATTTAGGGAAGTATCCAAATAGATATAAATCAAATCTAAATAATGCTTCATCTACCCTATAATTAAGATCACATAATGTTCATTACAACATTGAAATTGTAGGCTAGAAGAACTTAGATCAATTCATGCCAAAATTCCTTTTCTTTGATAATCAAGTATTCATAACTAGAACCCGTTAATATCATCAATATAAGATGTTAGATAATGATAACATAATATACACGAAACCCTACTATCATTGAGATAACCTTTAGAATATAGTGAATGTGTTATTTAAGACATCCACGGAGAGTAGAAGAATCATGGGCCAATAAACATTGATCAATCATGAAATCACTTATTTACATTAAATCCATAATATCCAATTTAGACAGTAGATACAATGATCTTTACCAATAAAAATCTCCTAACAATCACCATAAACCTACAATGAACTCATACAACATAGGCTAGTTTTGTTCAAATCTTCATACATGCATTCACATGGACAATTCAACAATGATTCACCCTCAATACACATACTTGATAGTATATAGAAGTATATTAACATAATTGATTCACATAGCGACATGCATAAGATAAAGATCACAAAGTCATACATAGGCTCAAACCGAGTTTGTGAAACACGCATGGGCTCATCTTGCATTAGGGAACTTGTTCATCAATAAATAATCATAAATATATTCATATTATGCTTTTTAAATCAATTTAAGAAAGAACCCATGGGTAGAATGAAGAAGAACTTGATCACATTTTTCTCTATGAAAACATTGAGATTAACTCTCTACATGGAAGGATAACTAGAGATGAAGGATCACCATACCTTTATCTAAATTATAATCTCTTAAACATGATGATTTATCCATAGAAATCCAAGCTCCAATCTGTTCTTGAGATTCACCAACAATGGAGGTTTTAGAGAGAATATTTTTGAAGGAAAAAGTCTAATTTGGTGAATTGTATTGGGAGTGGGGATGATAACGTTTTTACTCTGTTATATATACCTAAAAGTAGCTTAATGAAGCGATTATAATAAGGTTAGACGTGGGGTGAAACCCCTTAGTTAAAACAGACACAGGAAGTAGTTGACAGACCACCATCGACAGAGCAATCGACTGACCGTTGGTAAGTCTACGGGCCATCCTTTGGCTTGTGTCAACTGGTCCTTAGCCATATTTTTGCTTTAGACATGCCCAAAATAAGTACCGATCTACGAGACCTCACCTAATGGACGTTGGTTGAACAAGTGACAGTCGTTTTGTCCATCTATTGACGCTGCCAAGGCAGTGTCTCGACCAGCCTTCGGTCTTTCTTATGGGGCCTTTTGTGGGGAACTTTAGAAGTAGTACCCAGTCGTTTCCAACGTTAATGCAATTCTTACTTAGTTGTATACCTTCCACATAATTTTCAAGGAGATGTAACGTCTGCAACTCGTTCAAACAGGCTAGGCCCCATCGAGACACACGTTGAGCGTCTTAAGGGTTATCTTTCGAACGCCTTGGACGTTCTTAGTTGTTTGACCTCCATACATCTAGAAACTTCATATACCATATTTAAACATAATTATAACTAATTTTAAGACTTAATAGGATCATGACACATAGTATATAAACAGACATGGACACATGAGTCACATAGGCGACTAGTCGTTGAACATTTTGGTCGTCCCTTGCCGTTCGACTTCCAAATCACTACAAACATTACACACGGCCTCTAAAACATATTATAATTAATTTTAGGAAATTATAAACTTAATAAAAACATTTTAGGATCTAGTGCCCTATCTCATTTTTGGGTCTTACAATATCCCCCACTTGGGAACATTCAACCTCTAATAACACTAAGCACTCGTTAATCACAACAAGGATTTCAATGCATCATATATAAGTTCATAACATTTATAACAACATCAAATAATTTCATTACTCAATGCACATAAGCAAGCAAAACCATTACTCACTCACTCTTTAATGCATCAAACACAAAGGCTCTTGTCATGTTCATAGGAGGAACATCATTCTCTAATCATAACATGGTCATTACACCTTACTTCATTAAGAGATCATCTTGCAAGGCCACACATAGGCAGTTTTCAACAATACTGAAGAAGCTATTTCGGCACGCATACATCAATGCACATAGACTTGAGTTAATTGACCAATAAATATCTTCATTAGTTAGACCTAGCTCCATTAAGGTCATACTCAACCATACAATTTTTAGTGGTGTCCATGGATGAATGTACTTCTCCTCAACAAACTTACATGTATCATGAGTTCACACCTTAGAAAAGTGCAAGTTTAATTCCTTATAAAATTTGAAATTATCATCTTTAAACCAAGACATGCTTATAATTCCTTCCTATTGAAGTCTAATAGGAAAATTACACCATATACATCACAACAAATAGGAAGAAATTTCACAAGATGTAAATTTCTACCATAGGTCTCCCTTTCAGTGTAAGCATATTTTGAGAAGAATCACACAAATCATAGGTACACACATGAGTACTTAGCTAAATATGCTTACACTTTTCAAGAATGACCTACAATTATGCATTCCAAATCATAAAAGTCACATAGTTTTTTTTAATAGACTTAATACAATTAATTTGAAATAGACTCAACTTTCCATTATATGGATAAACATTACACCTCACAAGTGACTTCTAGCATGTTTCTTCTATTATGTCATGAAGTAAAAGGCATAACTAGCATGTCAAGATGCAATTTAACATGAGAAAATAAGGATTCTATCAATAATTTTTCTTTCATGCACTTTGGAACATTCATAATATCTTCAAGGTAATGTCAATCAATACACAAAAAACATATAAGGTCATGCAATTCATACTTTATGCAAAACTCTTATTCATGAACAAGCTTACTAAAAATTCAATAGATTCAAGCTCAAGCCAGAACATAAGGTCAATGGTAGAAAATATCTTCAAACTTACTACTTTATCGCCATCCTCCACATAGGGTAAACCCAATTAATTGTAACTTAACCCCACCTTAAGAGGAACTTAACTAAACAACGTTCATTTTAATCGCTTAAAAGTGATTACACTTTTCGAAGGATTTACATTAAGTTAACATAGGAAAACCAAGGTATTCTCAACTTCATCTCCTTAGAAATTTATCCCCTATTATCATGTTTGGTCATCTCATTAAACCACATATGATTTTCATACAATACAATAAACACAAAGGTCATATATCAATATGGGAAACAATAGAGAAGACTTATCCTCCAGGACTCTTTTTTTTTTACATTAAAGTAAGGTAACTTCTTAGTCAATCAAACCCGCATCATCACCCTACCAAGACAAGTATGCTACCCTTAATTCTAGGTGAAACATCAATTCCATAACATCAAGGGACTCACAAAGCAATACGAAGTTAGAAAAAATCTACAACTCATCATGCCATAAGATTCTCATCCTTCATCCAAATAGCAATTCTCCTTTTTACATTTACTTCATGCTCATATGCATCAATTCTATACAAAGACCTCCAATCAATACTAAGCAACTTATCAAGGACCACATATATACAAATGGAATCATTGAACACTTTTATATTCTTGGGGTAGCATGCTTCCATAGGTAGTCACTAAGCATTTTAAGTTCAAATCGTAGTATTAGGCTACCATCATGTAAAACCATATTGAAACACACCATTCAAAAAGAAACTTAGTTTAACCATAATAACTCCTAAGATAATTTGACTATATAATGACATACATATTTCAATATAACATGCTATTTCACATAAGTTTCATATAGAGCTATAAATGGGCATCACAGCTTCAAAACATGCCAAAATTCACCTTCACACATACTCATTCTAACCATAAAACCAAGATAATTATTTAAACTCACATTTAATCCCTCAAGCATAAAGATAATCTCATCCAAGTAAACACATCAAAAAGACCACCAGACAAGAAAACATAAGAGTGAGATCTTATTGAGTTAAGTTCTATGACACGATATAAGATTGATGAAGAAGGGAGACTCTATCGTCTTATAGCTTCTCGTATTATTTGATGTATTGCGACTCAACACCAGCGATACAAGACTCTACTAGACGTGGCAATATGAAACTTCTTTGACCCTAAACAACTTTTAAAAACCTCATGCTCAAATACCACATTTGTCACATCCGAGGAGCACCCCCTAGAAGTAACATGGCGTACTTGACCTCTCGGAGGTCTTATACAAGCCCATAGTTATCATTCATCGCATTGACATAGTAAATTTTGGAGAAAATTTTAAACATTTCATAGAACATCATATGATAGAAACATAACTTCGTATATATATATATATATATATATAAAATATAAGTCATAATACATATATGGAATCTAACTCTCTAATCCATCTTAGAGTCGACATTACCCATAATTATAATATTTAAGACTTTACAGTAAACAATAACATAGTAAATCCTAGGACTTAAGGATTCCTTTCCTTGAGCTTGGGAATCACATATCAATCTCCTTAATCATATAGACATTCTTTAAGCATCCATAACCTACATGTTGTGTAAACACAAGAGAAGAATGGAATTTTCTTGAAGTCATATTTCATGCCTTTATGTTTTGCATTACAGCTATGCAAAAACACGTATTTAAAAGGGATATTTTCTTGAAGTCATATTTCATGCCTTTATGTTTAAATCTTTATAAATCTTGAAACAGTAGATTGATATAATTCGTACACTTCATATAAACATATTCTAAGGCCAAACATTTCATAGAATCACAGATAGGATTTATTACATTTTTTAGTCACATTACAATGATCTCTTGTTCCCTTAACAGTGAGCTAATTTCCTTTTTATTTCATTAACTTCCCAAATAACCCTTTAGTGATGGTGCAATGCATCACCTTAGGACCACAAGGAAAACAATACTTACAACTTAAAGAATCCAACACATAACATCATAGAAATATAGTACAACATAGACATGGTTAAGTTAAGACCTTCATCATATAGTCAACAAGATCAACATCATGCATAAAGACTCATATAATGCACATCTTCATAACAAATAGACAAATAATGCAATGTCATGCATAACGAGCAGATACATAGTGACATGCGTTAGAACACCTTTGTAGAAGTTCTTACGAAGCTACTAGTGCAATGTCTAGATGGGTTCATTACTTCCACGCATCTTAAGTAACCTCCCATAAGTCATTCTAGTTAGGGTCTTAGTAATTTACATCCTTTGTCCATTTTACATTAGGGAAACTATAGCCTTAACCGACATAGACCATGTAATGCAAAACATGAAATCCGGTGTGTAAAAATCAAAACCAAAAAAGGGTGGTCTACCGGCCAAAGTATAACAAAACATAACATATTTTTGTAGGTGGATCAAATAGCTAGTATCCTATGGTGGCAACATAGTTATGAAACTTGGAGGAACGTGTGAAAACCCTCTTTATGCCAACATTAGGCATTGTAGTTATTCACTTAGGGAAACCCTATGTATGCCTATTGAGGGTTATCCACCTCAAGAGATTTCTGGTGACCTACCTTCCTACCTTAGGAAGGAACACACACCCATATTCAAGTTTACTCAGTGCTAAGCTAATTTACCTTCATTAAAAATCTTATTATAATTTTACTTTATAAAATATAGGTTCATGAGAGTCATCTCCTTATACACTTAACTCATAGGTCATAGATGGAAGTTCATCAACCTAAATCATGTAAAGAATCCTTTGACATGAACATTACATATGTAAAGTATCATCTTGTTTAGGGTACACATGAGTACACCATTCAAGGCCACTCTATTAACTAGGTCTTTATATATGTGTGTGTGTATACATATATGTGAGCAAAACTTTAACATAAAATATTAAGACACACATGTTCATACATGCATATTCATACATATAGAAACCAAAACTAGAACTATTCCATCAAAGTACACATGTGCAATGCATAGGCAAAGTCTCATACCCTTTCCTATACTAGTAAACCTATTAAGTCATCCCAGCAAAGGAAACACATATCATGCTTTCATAAAAATCATCTTACCATGCATAGTAGTAGACACCAGTGAATATGAGAACTACCTTTGATTTAGACACCATGTCCTATACTACTTGTATAATACATGTAAAGTGTGTGAGTACATTGGTCAACATGATCGCATAATGGCTATCAACAACATATTGAGGTTGCTACCCTCTTACACCATAATACTCTTTCAAGCATAAACCACACAACACACAAAAGAAATGGAGAGAATTAAACTTCATATTACACTTAAGACTCCTAACTTGTGCTATTTCATGAATTCACATAGGGGTACATAGGTATGGGATTATTAACAATTTTACTCATAATTGGAAGCACCTATACTTTAACCTAACATAGATATACACATGCTTACACAACAGCCGTACAACCTAAATTACAACTAGAATAGGAATGTAGGAATAAGCCTCACATAGTATCATCATAAGTACATGTTTATATATTCATTAATTTGACTTCATGACCATGGTCAACACATATATAGATTGAAAGTAAAGTAAACACATCCACCATAAGTGGACCATACCATAGAATGCCATACAAGGATTCCTCAATATCACTATAAAGAAATACAGAAGAAGAAGAGTGGAGGAGATAAGCATTCTTACCAATTTCTCCTAATTTTATCCTCATAGATCAATACCCCTTATTTATCAACAATTCATATATAAGGCAGTATATATATGTACTTTAGTCATACAAACAAACCATGTACAAGTGGCTACAAGATAACATTATAGCATAATACAAGGCATCTCACATGTACTAGGAAGTAGAGAGTCCTAATTCATCAACTAACCTTCCTAATTAAGTTCGTCATTCATCATATACAAATAATATACATTAAGGGAAGTACATAAAATATTTATATCATGCCTCATCTACCCAAGAATTAAGATAACATAATGTTCATTACAAAAGTCAAATTGTAGGTTAGAAGAACCTAGAACAATTCATGACAAAATTAATTTAATTTGATAATCAATAATTCATACCTACAATACATTAATACCGTAAATATAAGAAAGTACATGATGAAAATATAACCTAAAAAAGTCCTACTATCGTTGCTATAACCTTTAAATTACAGTAAACATGTTATTTAAGACATCCATGGAGAGTAGAAGATTCATAGTCTAACCAATATTGATCTATCATGAAATAATTTATTTACAATTAATCTATAATATTAAATTGATACAGTAGATACAATGATCTTTACCCAATTGAAATCTCGTACCAGTCACCATGAAGCTGAACTTACATTGAACTCATAGAACATAGGCTAGTTTGTTCAAATCTTCATGCATAGATTCACATGGATAATTCATCAGTGATTCTATATAAATATACATACTAGAAAGTAGACATAAGCATATTAACTATGACGACCCAACCCGATGGGCCGTGACTAGTGGCCGTTTTGGACACCCACATACAAACCTGCTAAGTATAACCAACTGAAACTAAGACAATATGGAATTTAATCAAATCAAGCCAACCCCAACGTCATATATATATAAGAGGACCTGTCTCATAAGAAGTCATAACCATTCAACCATAACAGCATACGCGAGCCGACAAGGCTGCCACTACACAATACACAATGATGTACGCAGCCGACAAGGCTGCCCCTGTACAAGCGGACATCCCAAACAAACCATGTCCAGACCATTATCCAAAACATATATATACAACCCACATAATGTCCATAGACCTCTAAGAGTACATTAGTGAAACTCGACGGGACAGGGCTCCGCCATACCCATAGACGAGCAAAAGACTACACAAAAGTTATGTACCAAAACGACTGGGCTCCGGAACAGTGGAGCTCTCCCAATCAGCAGAGTAGATATCCTAGGCGGGAGGATCACCGAACTATGCGTCTACACCTGCGGGCATGAAACGCAGCCCCCCGAGGAAAGGGGAGTCAGTACGGACAATGTACTAAGTATGTAAAGCATAAGGTAAAGATGACAGGATACCAATATGGAAAGTCGAAACAAAAAATCGCTACACATATACCCTTTTAAGTGAAAATCATGCATATATTTAACATTTAAGGTGCCCAGCTTCCCTAGTAAGGGGCTCGGCAAAATAATCATCACGTCATCATCATCATCATAACCATCCTCATCACCAATCATATATATAATATACATACCCGACCCTCTAGTGAGGAACTCGGTGTCATATGCAAGAAACTTTGCACGAACATTACCCGGCCCGGGACTCGGTGAAATGATAAATGACTCTATGCACGAGCAGAATATTATGAGCAACCATATGCAATTAAATAATTTCTTATAACTCAATAGAACAATCAACGTGAACCAGCAAGGAGTATTACCAAAGATTAATGTTTTATCAAGATTATGAACCTTTAATACGATATGGAAACGTAAAATCTCAATGACTCTAAGAAGCATTACCATAGATATTAGAGATCATCATAGCCTTAGACATAGCCGATATATAGAGGAATAATTGTGGAAGCAAGAATATACGTCACCTAGACGCTCTAGAGGTAAGTATCAAATCTGTCTGTTATTCGCTTATTTTTAAAAGTCATGCCAAGCAAAGAAAGAAGGGACATCGTTACATACAGTATAATCGAGCCGCACGTCCAATATTTACTGCTCAAGCTATTAATCTATAACAAGCAACAATCGTGTCGCAATTAGATAAACATCGTGCTTTAATTTCTTGTAAGCTAGCTAATAATCTAACGAAAATTCGGCAGCACCTCCCCTATTTTCCTTACTTCGTCCCAATCCAACAACAATCCAAATTATCCACAGCAATACCAATAACACATATAACCCAAAGAATCATATTAAACAGCCCCCTCCCCAAAACAGTTCCGTCTCGGCAACCATAGTAGCGAAGCAACGACACACCAAGCGATAACTCGTTTTATAATTCGCAACACATCTACCTTATCGTATTCATCCTTTGGAGTATATACTCATAATCACATTCAACATATACATAATGCCAAAACAGAATTTTCCTGCAGTTCTCTTTAATCAAAACAGCCCAAGCACCAACACGACACCACTAATAATCCGATCATGGTTTCCATTCATACTTAGCACATTCAATAACTAAAACAAACTTCCTAAGCTACTGGTCACGCCCCCTTCTTAAAATTAATGGATAATTAACAAGGGTATTCTAAAGAATTAACACACCAAACAAGGAGATTACTAACCAAATTATTTGCAGCTGCTGGCCAAGAGTTGCAGGGTTGGTTTCTCCATTTCCATGGCTACCTAAGACAAGTGGTGAAGAAGAAGATGAAATGCAGCAATGCATTTCACCACTTTATTTAGCATGGAGTGGATTTCTCCACCTCATTTAATAGTATGAAGTGGAGGCAGCCCCCCTCTACACCTGTCCACTAAGGCCAGCCCACAATCTGATCCCTTTTTAATTTTTGCCTTGAGTGGTGGGGCCCACTGGATTAAAATAATCCTAATCAGCCACCAATTATGAGTGGTGGGGCCCATTGGATTAAATCAATCCAAATTAGCCACTAATTAATCCTCACTTAAAGTTAATGGCACTTACATTAGCCAACTCATACTTAATATCACATTTGGAAATAACATCCTTGCCTAATATTTCTTTACGTCTTTTAGATCACGATGCGCACTACGTATAAAAAAAATACGAGGCATAACATCCTTCCCCCCTTAGGAACATTAGTCCTCGAATGTTAAGTTAGTGTCTTGCAAAAACAAATTTCAGCGAGGTCTCTCTAAAAGTTATACCTATCAACCTGCATTCCGTAGCTTACAGATGCCTCACAGCTACATAATCTCATTATCTATCAATATAGTCAAGCTAGGAATTGAATTACCTGCAGGTACGGGGAACAAGTAAGGATAATTATTCTTCATTTCGTCTTCCGCTTCCCAAGTCATCTCCTCCCTATTGTTATTTTGCCACAACACTTTGACGGAAGCCACATCCTTAGTACGTAACCTTCTAACCTGACGATCAAGTACAACCACGGGTTTCTCCTCATATGACAACTCCTCTGTTACTTGAATATCATCTACAGGGAATACTCTAGAAGGATCACCAATACATTTACGTAGCATCGATACATGGAAGACTGGATGTACCGCCTCCAAATCAGATGGTAGATCCAACTCATAGGCAACCTTGCCTATCCTACGAACAATCTGATAAGGCCCAATGTATCTCGGACTGAGCTTCCCCTTCCTGCCGAATCTCATCACACCCCTCATGGGTGATACCTTCAGGAATGCCCAGTCACCAATCTGAAACTCCAAATCTCGACGCCGATTATCTGCATATGACTTCTGTCGACTCTGGGCTGCTAATAATCCTTCTTGAATAAGCTTCACCTTGTCAACAGCTTGCTGAATCACATCCGGGCCTATTAACTTAGTATCGCCAACATCAAACCAACCAATAGGTGATCTGCACTTCCTCCCATATAAGGCCTCGTACGGTGCCATCTGGATACTAGAATGGTAGCTATTATTATAGGCAAACTCAATGAGCGGCAAGTGGTCATCCCAGCTACCTTTGAAGTCAATAATACAGGCCCGCAACATATCTTCTAGTGTCTAAATAGTACGCTCAGCCTGCCCATCAGTCTGAGGGTGAAATGCTGTGCTAAGGTTCACCTGTGTCCCCAATCTCTTCTGAAACAATCTCCAAAAGTTGGCTGTAAATTGAGCTCCTCTGTCTGATATAATGGAGGTGGGAACCCCATGAAGTCTCACTATCTCCCTGACATATAACCTCGCATAATATTCAGCCGAATAAGTAGTCCTGACTGGAAGAAAATGGGCCGATTTCGTCAGCCTATCTACAATAACCCATATAGAGTCATACTTCCGTTGAGTGCGAGGTAAGCCTGTAATGAAGTCCATATTAATCATCTCCCATTTCCAAGTCGGGATCTCTATCTCCTGTAATAATCCACCAGGCTTTTGATGTTCAATCTTGACTTGTTGACAATTTGAGCACTGAGCAACAAACTCCGCTATGTTCTTTTTCATGCCATCCCACCAATATAAGCATCTAAGGTCATGATACATTTTTGTTGACCCTGGGTGAATAGAATAACGGGCAGAGTGTGCCTCTCCCATAACCTGCCGTCGTAGCCCCGCAGCATCGGGTACACACAATCTGCCTTCATATCGTAACAGTCCGTCAGGTGTAACCTTAAATGGGGTCTTTTCCTTTTGAAGAGCTGCATCTCTATACTGTGCCAGAATAGGGTCCTTGTATTGGTGTCTCTTTACCTCATCTATGATTGAGGACTCAGACACCTCTCGAATAGAAACTCCACTATCTTCCGAATTAGCTAGACGGACTCCAAGGCTGGATAACCGCTGAATCTCCCGAAACATATCCCTCCCTTCTGGTTGTACATCTATCAAGCTACCCATGGACTTACGGCTAAGAGCATCTGCTACAACATTCGCTTTCCCTGGATGATATAAAATATCAACATCATAATCCTTTAGCAACTCTAACCACCGCCTCTGTCGTAAGTTCAGCTCCTTCTGTTTAAAGATATATTGGAGACTCTTATGATCTGTATAGATGTCCACATGGACACCATATAAATAATGTCTCCATATCTTCAAGGCATGAACCACCACCGCTAACTCCAGATCGTGAGTAGGATAGTTCTTTTCATGCTTCCTAAGTTGTCGGGAGGCATAGGCTATAACTTTGCCATGCTGCATCAATACACATCCTAGCCCAACACCCGAAGCATCACAATAAATAACATAGCCGTCTGGTCCCTCCGGAAGAGTTAGAACTGGAGCTGTAGTCAATTTGTCTTTCAATAGCTGGAAGCTTCGCTCACAAGCATCTGTCCACTGGAACTTGGCTGACTTTTAAGTTAGCCTTATCAAAGGCGCTGAAATTGAGGCAAACTTTTCTACGAATCTCCTGTAATATCCTGCTAACCCCAAAAAGCTACATACCTCAGTAGGTGTCGTAGGTCTGGGCCAAGTCTTTACTGCCTCAATCTTCTGCGTGTCTACCCGAATACCATCAGCTCCAATAATATGCCCCAAGAATGCCACTGAAGTCAACCAGAACTCGCCTTAGAAAATTTAGCATACAACTTCTGGTGCTGAAGCACCCTAAGTACCGTACTTAAATGATCTGCATGCTCCTCTTCTGAACGTGAATAGACCAGAATATCGTCTATAAATACAATAACAAACATATCAAGGAATGGTTTAAATACTCGATTCATTAAATCCATGAACACCGCTGGAGCATTAGTCAGCCCAAAAGACAGCACTCTAAACTCATAATGCCCATATCGGGTCCGGAATGCCGTCTTTGGAATATCTGCCTCCCTTACCCGCACCTGATCATAACCTGACCGCAAGTCTATCTTTGAAAAACACTTTGCACCCTGCAACTGGTCAAATAGATCGTCAATCCTTGGGAGGGGATACCTGTTCTTTATTATTACTTTGTTCAACTGCCTATAATCAATGCACATCTGCAGCGACCCATCCTTCTTCCTCACAAACAGTACCGGTGCTCCCCAAGGTGACGTACTAGGCCTGATGAAGCCCTTTTCTAGCAAATCCCTCAATTGCTCTTTCAATTCTTTCAACTCAGCAGGTGCCATTCTATAAGGAGGTATAGATATAGGCTGGGTATCTTGCAGTACATCTATAGTAAACTCTATCTCCCGTTATGGAGGAAGGCCTGGAAGTTCCTCGGGGAATACATCGGGAAATTCATTAACTACAGGGACTGATTGAAGAGTCGGTGCCTCTGCCTTTATGTCATGCACCCGAATCAGATGGTAAATATAGCCTTTTCTAACCATCTTCCCGGCCTTGAGGTATGAAATAAACTTACCTTTGGGCGATACTGTACTTCCCTTCCACTCTATAATCGGTTCCCCTGGAAATTGAAATCGAACTATCTTTCCTCTGCAATCAACATTAGCATAACAAGCAGCCAACCAATCCATACCCATGATAATATCAAACTCAATCATATTTAACTCTATTAGATCTGCTACGGTACGACGACTATATATAACTACTGAACAATTCCTATATACTCACGTAGCTATGACAAAATCTCCTACAAGTGTAGCTACCTCAAATAGTTCTATCAACTCAGACTCTATTCCGATCCTACTAGAACCAAAGGGAGATATATATGATAAGGTGGAACCTGGGTCTATCAATGCATACACACTTCGGGAGAATAGTGATAATATACCTGTGATCACATTAGGTGACGCCTCCTGATCTTTCCTATTAGTCAAAGCATATATACGGTTTGAGGGACCGCTAGAACTGGAAGCTCCACCACATCCTCTACCACGGCCTGCTGGCGCCTGAATACCCTGCCCCATAGGGCGCATAGCCACAGAAGAAGATGAACCAGCAACGAACCCTGTAGGCTGTGCCATACCACCTGCACTACCTCTAAGGTGACACTCCCTCATAGTATGGCCTTGACGGCCGCAAGAAAAACACGCACCTGTAGCCCAACGACATTCCCCAGGATGGGACTTACCACAATGAGAACACCGAGGCAAAGGTGGTCTCGACTAGCTCAAACCCCTGCCCATCTGTGACCCTGACGCCCTAGAGCTCTGACCAGCTTCCGAATATCCCATACGATCGAACCCCCTACCCATGAAACATGGGGGTGCACTCTGTGCTGGCTGGGAAGAAAATCTAACATGCTGCTGAGACTGCCCGCTTTGAAACTCGTCAGGATAACCTGCTGATCTAGCCCTCTTATGCTGGCCTCTATTATAATCTCTATCTGGCTGACGTCCCCGGTGCCTATCCTCTACCCCCTGTGCATATGCCTGCACCCGAGGAATGTCCATACCTGGCTGAAGAGTCACTGCCATACAACCGTTAATCAGATAACGATCCAATCCCATCACATAACGATGTACCCTGTCTGCCATATCAGCCACAATAGTAGGCGCATGCTTAGCCAATGAATCAAACTCGAGGCTACACTCTCGAACGCTCCTGCCAATTGAACCGCATCTCTCATGGCCCTATCCTCCGCCCCTGACTGAGGAGCTGGAGGTTCAGATGTTGGGGCCTCGGGGGCTGGTGGTGTCCCCCGAACAGGAGCTGCTGCTGCTCTAAGCTCTTCTGGCGGTGGGGGTGTAGCAGAGCTCTCCGACTGGAGCATAATACCAGGCATAGACTGGGCACGGGCCCTAGTAACTCTCCGGGTCTGACTAGTACCTTCTGCTACCGATTTTCCCTTCTGGGCGGCTGTCGCTTTCTTTGGAGGCATAACTGAAAACACACGGATTCGTTAGAGAGGGATTATCCTATTAATATAGCTCTATCGCACGATCTAGAATAAGAAGAAAGAATGACATCCTAAATGTCCTGTAGCTTCCTGTTTATAGATGTGGTGCACAACATGCCGATAAACAAGACTCTACTAGACACGGTCTGTAGACACTTCCGAGGAAGAACCGCTCTGATACCACTCTTTGTCATGACCCAACCCGATGGGCCGTGACTAGTGCCCGTTTTGGACACCCACATACAAACATGCTAAGTATAACCAACTGAAACTAAGACAATATGGAATTTAATCAAATCAAGCCAACCCCAGCATCATATATATATAAGAGGACCTGACTCATAAGGAGTCATAACCATTCAACCGTAACAGCATACGCGAGCCGACAAGGCTGCCACTACACAATACACAATGATGTACGCAGCCGACAAGGCTGCCCCTGTACAAGCGGACATCCCAAACAAACCATGTCAAGACCATTATCCAAAACATATATATATACAACCCACATAATGTCCACAGACCTCTAAGAGTACATTAGTGAAACTCGACGGGACAGGGCCCCGCCATACCCATAGACGAGCAAAAGACTACACAAAAGTTATGTACCAAAATGACTGGGCTCCGGAACAGTGGAGCTCTCACAATCAGCAGAGTAGATATCCTAGGCGGGAGGATCACCGAACTGTGCGTCTACACCTGCGGGCATGAAACGCAGCCCCCCGAGGAAAGGGGGGTCAGTACGGACAATGTACTGAGTATGTAAAGCATAAGGTAAAGATGACAGGATACCAATATGGCAAATCGAAACAAAATATCGCTACACATATACCCTTTTAAGTGAAAATCATGCATATATTTAACATTTAAGGTGCCCAGCTTCCCTAGTAAGGGGCTCGGCAAAATAATCATCACGTCATCTCCGTCATCATCATCATCATAACCATCCTCATCACCAATCATATATATAATATACATACCCGACCCTCTAGTGAGGAACTCGGTGACATATGCAAGAAACTCCGCACGAACATTACCCGCCCGGGACTCGGTGAAATGATAAATGACTCTATGCACGAGCAGAATATTATGAGCAACCACATGCAATTAAAATAATTTCTTATAACTCAATAGAACAATCAACGTGAACCAGCAAGGAGTATTACCAAAGATTAATGTTTTATCAAGATTATGAACCTTTAATATGATATGGAAACGTAAAATCTCAATGACTCGAAGAAGCATTACCATAGATATTAGAGATCATCATAGCCTTAGACATAGCCGATATATAGAGGAATAATTGTGGAAGCAAGAATATACGTCACCTAGACGCTCTAGAGGTAAGTATCAAATCTGTCCGTTATTCGCTTATTTTTAAAAGTCATGCCAAGCAAAGAAAGAAGGGACAGCGTTACATACCATATAATCGATCCGCACGTCCAATATTTACTGCTCAAGCTATTAATCTATAACAAGCAACAATCGTGCCGCAATTAGATAAACATCGTGCTTTACTTTCTTGTAAGCTAGGTAATAATCTAACAAAAATTTGGCAGCACCTCCCCTATTTTCCTTACTTCGTCCCAATCCGACAACAATCCAAATTATCCACAGCAATACCAATAACACATATAACCCAAAGAATCATATTAAATAGCCCCCTCCCCAAAACAGTTCCGTCTCGGCAACCATAGCAGCGAAGCAACGACACATCGAGCGATAACTCGTTTTATAATTCGCAACACATCTACCTTATCGTATTCATCTTTTGGAGTATATACTCATAATCACATTCAACATATACATAATGCCAAAACAGAATTTTCCTGCAGTTTGCTTTAATCAAAACAACCCAAGCACCAACACGACACCACTAATAATCCGATCATGGTTTCCATTCATACTTAGCACATTCAATAACTAAAACAAACTTCCTAAGCTACTGGTCACACCCCCTTCTTAAAATTAATGGATAATTAACAAGGGTATTCTAAAGAATTAACACACCAAACAAGGAGATTACTAACCAAATTATTTGCAGCTGCTGGCCAAGAGTTGCAGGGTTGGTTTCTCCATTTCCATGGCTGCCTAAGACAAGTGGTGAAGAAGAAGATGATGTGCAGCAATGCATTTCACCACTTTATTTAGCATGGAGTTGATTTCTCCACCTCATTTAATAGTATGAAGTGGAGGCAGCCCCCCTCTACACCTGTCCACTAAGGCTAGCCTACAATCTGATCCCTTTTTAATTTTTGCCTTGAGTGGTGGGGCCCACTGGATTAAATTAATCCTAATCAGCCACCAATTATGAGTGGTGGGGCCCATTGGATTAAATCAATCCAAATTAGCCACTAATTAATCCTCACTTAAAGTTAATGACACTTACATTAGCCAACTCATACTTAATATCACATTTGGAAATAACATCCTTGCCTAATATTTCTTTACGTCTTTTAGATCACGATGCGCACTACGTATAAATTAAATACGAGGCATAACATTAACATAATTGAATCACAAATCTACATTCATAACATCAATATCATAAAGCCATACATAGGTTAAAATCGAGTTTGTGAAAAATGCATGGGTTCATCATGCAATAGGATTGAAAATCACGTCCAAATCAGTAAATAATCATCAATACATTCATATTATTCTTTTTAAATCAATTTAAGAAAGACCCATGGCTAAAAAAAGAACTTGATCATATATTTCTTTTTGAAAATTTAGAGATTAACTCTTGACATGAAAGGATAAATAGAGATGAAGGATCATCATACCATTATCTACAGTAAAATATCTAAAACTTGATGATTCATAATTGGAAATACAAAATCCAAGCTATTCTTGAGCTTCACCAACAATGGAGATTTAAAGAGAATAGTTTTGGAGGAAAAAGTCTAATTTGGTGAGGTGTATTGGGGTGGGGTTGATCACGTTTTTACGCCCTAATATAAACCTAAAAGTATATAAATAAACCTATTATAATCAGGTTAGCACGTAGGGTGAATTTCTCATTTACCCTTTTACTAAAACAGACGCATGCAGCAGTTGATAGGCGACCATCGACGAAGCAATCCGCTGGCCATAGGTTAGTCTACGAGCCGTTGTTTGGCTTCCATTGATTGGTCCTTAGCCAATTTTTTTGTTGAGACATGACCAAACTAATTACTGATTGACGATACCTCACCTACGGGACATTGCTTGACCAACTAGCGGTAGTTTGGTCCGTCGATTTAAAGGATAAAGGCAGTGTCTTGACCAGCCTTGGGTCTTCTTGTGGGGCCTTTTGCTTGGCCCTTTAGAAGTCGTGCACAGACATTTCCAACGAAAATACAACGTTAATAAGTTTTAGACCTTTCACATAAGTTTCACCTATATCAAACACCTCCAACTCATCCAAATAGGCTAGGCCCCAACGATACACACGTTGAGCGTCTTTATGGTCTATCTTTCAAACGCCTTGGACGTTCTTGGTCAATTGACCTCAAAACATCTAGAAAATTAATATACAATCTTTAAGCATAATTAAACTCATTTTAATACTTAATAAGATCACTAAAAATAGTATATAAACACACATGGACACATGAGGCATATAGGCGACTAGTGATCGAACGTTTTGGTCATCTCCTGCGATTTGACTTGCAAATCACTTCAAACGTTACACACTGCCTCTAACAATATTATAACTCATTTTAGGACCTTAAAAAATGAATAGAAACATATGTGGATGTCACGACCCAAATCCGAGCCGCGACTGGCACCCACACTTACCCTCCTATGTGAGCGAACCAACCAATCTAACCCTTAACATTTCAACGTATATCAACAGAAAGTAATGCGGAAGACTTAACCTCATTAATAAAAACAACTCAAAACTGTTATTATCATCCCCAAAATCTGGAAGTCATCATCACAAGAACATCTACAATCAAATGACTAAACTAAGAGTATTCTAAAAGCTAAAAATACATAAGAAGCTAGTCCATGCCGGAAGTTCAAGGCATCAAGACTTGAAGAAGAAGATCCAGTCCAAGCTAGAAGCATTAGCTCACCCTGATTTTTCAATGTAGTAAGACTGGCTTGAATTACTGTTGAGTTGAAGACGATGGCACGTTTGCTGCACTCCACAAATAAATAAGAAGAAAACATAAAAGTAGGGGTCAGTACAAAACAGGGGTACTGAGTAGATATCATCGGCCAACTCAAAATAGGGAACAGTATATATCAATATTATCGTAAATCAACTATAAAACTCAACATGTAGCCACAACAAGTATTATAATCAGCAATAAGTACCATCAAGTTCATCCATGAGGGCTCAAGCCTCAACACCATACTCATTTGGGAATTATGTTCGTTAGATTGAGTATATTAACATCTTTCAAGATTCATTATCTTTAATTCTCTTGTGTCGGTACGTGACACTCCGATCCCTCATATTCATTATTCCTCTTGTGTCGGTACGTGACACTCCGATCCCCTATATCTACGTGTCAGTTCGTGACACCCGATCCACTAATTCTACGTGTCGGTTCGTGACACCCGATCCCCTAATTCTACGTGTCGGTTCGTGACACCCGATCCCCTAATTCTACGTGTTGGTTCGTGACACCCGATCCCCTAATTCTATGTGTCGGTTCATGACACCCGATCCCCTAATTCTACGTGTTGGTTCGTGACACCCGATCCCCTAATTCTACGTGTCGGTTCGTGATACCCGATCCGCTAATATCATTCTGTAAATCATCAGGCCTTCTCTATACCAAGGCATCATCAATCCCATTACTTTAATTCATCAAGCCTTCTTCTATACCAAGGCATCATCATTAATAATGTATATTAAAGTTTCCTTTCAAGATTTGGGATTCAATATTTTCATCATGCTTATCTTATCACAATCACATAATCATATTCACGCAAACATACAATTAAGCATATAGTAGGGTTTACAATACTACCAATACATATCATTCTCTATTAAGAGTTTACTATGAAAGCATGAAAACCATAACCTACCTCCACCGAAGAATTGCGATCAACAAGCTATCTTCTCAAAATCTTTGCTATCCTCTTCATTTCTCTCTCTCTCTACTCGTTCTCTTTCTTTTTCTGTCTCTCTTTGTTCTTTCTATTTTTCTTATTCAAACCCTCTTTCTTTTACCCTAATTAGTATATAATTAAGAATAAAAGATGGCAATAATACCCCACTAATTAACTTAGGGTTACCTCTTTTAACCCCCAAGAATTTGAGTTATTAATATAAACCCACGAAATCTATAATTAAGGAAAGAATAGTCCCAAAACGTCCCTTAAAACATGTAAGGAAATCCGATTCTGCCTGGCATTTCCGCAACCTGTGACGGGCCGTCGTGCCTGCGACGGTTCGTCCTGCAGGTCATCGCAAGGTTCAGAGACCCAATATTTCCACCAAGGGTCTGTGACGGTCTGTCACACCTGTGACGGTCCGTCCTGCCATTCCGTCACAAAGTTCAGAGAGTCGATTTTCAGTACCCAATTTCAGATTTTCTAAGTGTTTTGAAACGAGACCCTGCGACGGTCCGTCGTGCCCATGACGTTCCGTCGTGGGGTCCGTCGCTTCTGCCAGTTTTTCCAGAATTGAAGTCTGTTGCTCAAAACGACTAAACGGGTCGTTACATTAGATACCAATTTACCCATCGTTCGTCCCCGAACGATCAAAAGAAGGAAAACAAGGGCGAAAAGGAGTACCTGAATCTTTAAACAGATGTGGGTATCTTTCTCGCATATCTGCCTCCTTCTCCCAAGTGGCTTCTTCAACCGGTCGATTCTTCCATTGCACCTTGATGGTTGCAATCTCTCTTGACCTCAACTTGCGAACTTCTCTATCTAAAATAGCAACAGGCTCCTCCTCATAAGACAAGTTCTCATCAAGCAAAACTGAATCCCAACGGATGATGTAGTTTCCATCCCATGGTATCTTTTCAACATCGACACATGGAATACCGGATGCACTCCGGACAGCCCTGGAGGCAAGGCTAACTCATAAGCCACCTCTCCTACTCGCTTAAGTACCTCAAATGGTCCAATGTACCTTGGACTTAGTTTACCCCTTTTACCAAACCGCATCACCCCCTTCAGTGGTGAAACTTTCAACAAGACTTGTTCACCCTCCATGAACTCTAAGTCTCTAACCTTTCGATCTGCATATTCTTTTTGTCTACTTTGCGCCGCTAGAAGCTTTTCTTGAATAGACTTCACTTTCTCTATCGAATCCCTCAAAAGGTCAGTACCCCAAGGCCTAACCTCAAATGCGTCAAACCAACCGATGGGAGACCTACATCTCCTACCATACAATGCTTCAAATGGAGCCATATCAATGCTTGAGTGATAGCTATTATTGTATGAAAACTCCGCTAAGGGTAAGAAGCTATCCCAATGGCCACCAAATTCTATCACACACGCACGAAGCATATCCTCCAACGCTTGAATCGTCCTTTCAGACTGACCATCGGTCTGCGGATGGAACGCAATACTAAGGTCCAACCTAGTACCCATTTCCGCATGCAATGTTTTCCAAAACTTAGAAGTAAACTGCGTACCTCTATCTGATATGATGGATAGCGGAACCCCATGCAATCGCACCACTTCCGAGATGTAAAGTTTGACTAACTTTTCTGCATTGTAAGTCACCTTGACCGGAATGAAATGAGCAGATTTAGTTAACCTATCAACAATCACCCAAATGGAGTCATACTTACCCATTGTCTTTGGAAGACCAACCACAAAATCCATTGCAATTCTTTCCCACTTCCATTCCGGAATGGGCATTCTCTAAAGTGTTCCTCCGGGCCTTTGGTGTCCATACTTTACTTGTTGGTAGTTTGGACATTTGGAAATAAAATCCACAATGTCACGCTTCATTCTACTCCACCAAAAGTGTTGTTTTAGGTCACGATACATCTTGGTTGCACCCGGATGTATAGAATACCTTGAACTATGAGCCTCTGTTAGAATAGTGTTGATCAAATAATCAACTCAGGGTACACATACCCTTCCCTTGATCCTCAAAATACCTTCCTCATCAATTTGTGCCTCCTTAGCCTCTCCTCGCAATACCTTATCTTGGATTCTGCGCAGTTTCTCATCATCGAACTGTCTTCCCTTAATTTTGTCAAGAAAGGAAGATCTTGCCTCCACCGAAGCCAACAATCCTCCCTTCTCATTTACTTCTAATCTCATCAAGTCATTAGCTAGAGTTTGAACCTCTCTAGCCAATGGGCGTCTAGAAGCTTGCAAGTGAGCTAGACTTCCCATGCTTCCCGCCTTCCTACTTAAAGCATCCGCTACAACATTCGCCTTCCCCGGATGATACAAGATAGTGATATCGTAGTCCTTTAGTAACTCCATCCATCTCCTCTGTCTTAAGTTCAAATCTTTCTGAGTAAAGACATACTGAAGGCTACGATGATCCGTATAGATCTCACACTTAACCCCATATAAATAGTGTCTCCATTGTTTTAATGCAAACACTACCGCGGCCAATTCCAAATCATGAGTGGGATAGTTACGTTCATGCACTATTAATTGTCTTGAAGCATAAGCAATCACACTCTTCTCTTGCATTAGTACTGCACCCAAACCAGAATAGGATGCATCACAATAAACAATGAAGTTCTTACCCTCTAATGGCAAGGTAAGGATAGGTGCGGTAGTCAACAAAGTCTTGAGCTTCTGAAAGCTTTCCTCACATTCATCCGACCATACAAATGGGACATTCTGCTTAGTCAAGTTCGTCAATTGGGAAGCAATAGAAGAGAATCCCTTGACAAATCGGCGGTAGTAGCTAGCTAACCCAACAAAGCTCCTTATTTCTGACACATTAGTGGGCCTTACCCAATTCTTCACTGTCTCAATCTTAGAAGGATCCACCATCACTCCATCCTTAGAAACCACGTGCCCCAAGAAGGACACCGCATCTAGCCAAAACTCACACTTAGAGAACTTGGCATAAAGCTTTTTCTCCCTCAACATTTCCAATACCATTCTCAAATGCTCTTCATGTTCCTTCTTGCTCTTTGAGTATACCAATATATCATCAATAAATACGATCACGAAGAGGTCCAAATATGGCTTAAAAATCCCGTTCATCAAGCTCATGAACGCAGCAGGGGCATTCGTAAGACCAAAGGACATCACTACAAATTCGTAATGCCCATACCTCGTTCGAAAAGCAGTCTTTGGCACATCCGTTACCCGTATTTTCAATTGATGATAACCGGATCTCAAGTCAATCTTAGAGAAGACACAAGCACCTTGTAACTGATCGAACAAATCATCAATGCAGGGAAGAGGATACTTGTTCTTTATGGTTACCTTGTTTAGTTGTTTGTAGTCTATACACATTCGAAAACTCCTATTCTTCTTCTTTACAAACAAAACCGGAGCACCCCAAGGAGATGCACTTGGTCTAATGAACCCTTTGTTCAATAACTCTTGAAGTTGTGCTTTTAACTCTCTTAACTCCGTGGGAGCCATTCTATAAGGGGGTATAGAAATGGGGCGAGTACCGGGTTCAAGATCAATACAGAAGTCAATATCCCTATCCGATGGCATACCAGGAAGATCTGTAGGGAACACATCCAGAAACTCACGAACTACTAAAACCGACTCAATCGAAGGTACTTGGGTAGTGTCGTCCTTGAGATGTGCCAAGAAAGCTAAACACCCTTTACTAATCATTTTCCTAGCACAAAGAAAGGAGACGATGCGGACCGGATTGGGAGTGTAGTCACCCTCCCACACTAACGGGTCTGTCCCAGGCTTGGCTAACGTCACCGTTTTAGCATTACAATCCAAGATTGCAAATTGCGGAGAAAGCCAAGTCATACCCAGAATCACGTCAAAATCATCCATTTCTAAGATAACCAAATCTACATAAGTGTTGCTCCCCACAAAGTTTACCAAACAAGACCTATATACCTTTTCAACTACCACAGACTCACCCACCGGAGTAGAGACACGAATAGGCATATCAAGTAATTCACAATGTAAATTTAGACCATTAGCAAATGAGGAAGATACATAAGAAAACGTGGATCCAGGATCAAACAATACAGAAGCCATGCAATCACAAACCAGAAGATTACCTGTGATGACAGCATCAGATGCCTCCGCTTCAGACCGCCCAAGGAAAGCGTAACAATGGGCCCTATCGTTCGTCTGTCCGTTGCCCCTACCATGTTGTGATGTAGTGGCCCCAGTTTGCCCATTACCTCTGCCGTTTTGGTGACCACTGTTACCTCGACCACCACGCCCTCCAGAAAAACGGCCTCTACCATGACCACCTCTACCTCTAGCTATTGGGGGTCTGTAACTTGGTCTGGGACAATTTCTCCTAATATGTCCAATCTACCCACATCCATAACATTCTTTGGAGTCGATCATATGCCCCTCGGAGAAGTGTTGACCGGTCTGAGGTGGTCCCCCAACTACAGTCTGTAGTGAAGACTGAATTGGTCGGACTGAGTAACTTCCCGAACCCTGTCCTCTAGTGTAAGAACCATTAAACTCACCTCCCCTTCGAAGCCTTTTTGATGTCGATGTTGTGGTGAAGTCGTCTGGCTTCACTCCTTCCACTTCTATCACAAAGTCTACCACCTCTTGGAAGGATTTTGCCGTTGCCGCTATCTGTAAGGCCGAAATCCGCAATTCTGACCTCAACCCCTTCACAAACCGGCGAATCCGCTCTTGGGGACTGAAACAGAGTTGAGTGGCATATCTGGATAGTGCACGAAACTTAGCCTCATAAGCATTAACCGACATCCTACCTTGCTCTAGGCTCAAGAACTCATCCCTTTTCCGATCCCTCAAAGTCCGGGGGATATACTTCTCCATAAACAAACTAGAGAATGAGGCCCAAGTCATAGGTGGTGCCTCTATTGGTTGACACTCAACATGTGACCGCCACCACATTTTGGCGTTCCCTTGAAACTGATAAGTCACAAACTCCACACCAAACCGTTCTACTATACCCATCTTGTGCAGTAGCTCATGACAGTCAACCAGAAAATCATAAGCATCCTCAGATTCCGCACCCTTGAAGACTGGAGGTTTCAATTTCAAGAACTTACTGAAAAGTTCATGCTGATCATTTGTCATTATAGGCCCAGTAGTCAGACGTGGAAATGTGCCTATGTCCAATGGAACATCCATGCGGGGAGCCATAGTAGCCGCATGTTGTACTTCTGAAACCGGAGGTGTTGGCGCAGAAAATACTATTATCGTAAATCAACTATAAAACTCAACATGTAGCCACAACAAGTATTATAATCAGCAATAAGTACCATCAAGTTCATCCATGAGGGCTCAAGCCTCAACACCATACTCATTTGGGAATTATGTTCGTTAGATTGAGTATATTAACATCTTTCAAGATTCATTATCTTTAATTCTCTTGTGTCGGTACGTGACACTCCGATCCCTCATATTCATTATTCCTCTTGTGTCGGTACGTGACACTCCGATCCCCTATATCTACGTGTCGGTTCGTGACACCCGATCCCCTAATTCTACGTGTCGGCTCGTGACACCCGATCCCCTAATTCTACGTGTCGGTTCGTGACACCCGATCCCCTAATTCTACGTGTCGGTTCGTGACACCCGATCCCCTAATTCTACGTGTCGGTTCGTGACACCGGATCCCCTAATATCATTCTGTAAATCATCAGGCCTTCTCTATACCAAGGCATCATTAATCCCATTACTTTAATTCATCAAGCCTTCTTCTATACCAAGGCATCATCATTAATAATGTATATTAAAGTTTCCTTTCAAGATTTGGGATTCAATATTTTCATCATGCTTATCTTATCACAATCACATAATCATATTCACGCAAACATACAATTAAGCATATAGTAGGGTTTACAATACTACCAATACATATCATTCTCTATTAAGAGTTTACTATGAAAGCATGAAAACCATAACCTACCTCCACCGAAGAATCGCGATCAACAAGCTATCTTCTCAAAATCCTTGCTATCCTCTTCGTTTCTCTCTCTCTACTCGTTCTCTTTCTTTTTCTGTGTCTCTTCGTTCTTTCTATTTTTCTTATTCAAACCCTCTTTCTTTTACCCTAATTAGTATATAATTAAGAATAAAAGATGGCAATAATACCCCACTAATTAACTTAGGGTTACCTCTTTTAACCCCCAAGAATTTGGGTTATTAATATAAACCCACGAAATCTATAATTAAGGAAAGAATAGTCCCAAAACGTCCCTTAAAATGTGTAAGGAAATTCGATTCTGCCTGAGATTTGCGCAACCTGTGACGGGCCGTCGTGCCTGCGACGGTCCGTCTTGCAGGTCGTCGCAAGGTTCAGAGACCCAATATTTCCACCAAGGGTCTGTGACGGTCCGTCACACCTGTGACGGTCCGTCCTGCCATTCCGTCACAAAGTTCAGAGAGTCGATTTTCAGTACCCAATTTCAGATTTTCTAAGTGTTTTGAAACGAGACCCTGCGATGGTCCGTCGTGGGGTCCGTCGCTTCTGCCAGTTTTTTCAAAATTGAAGTCTGTTGCTCAAAACGACTAAACGGGTCGTTACAGTGGATCTATAAACCTATCTCAGTTTGGGGTCTTACATTTTCTTAAGTTATTATGTGATTAGATATAACTAATCAATTCAATTTAATTTCCCTTTCGCAATTAGATGTCTTATTCGCTGAACTTTGCGGAAAAAAAATTCACATTAAAATTTAAATTTGTATAAACCATCTAAATATATTAATAGAATACATTCACCTTTCATTGAATTATGTGTTGTTGGAGATATATAGTAGACAAAGAATATTTGTAGTTCCAGTGTAGTCATCCTACTCAGCAAGAACGTCGGTGAAGATCGAAAGAACCTTTAAATTAAAAAAGAAAATATAATAATAATATTTAATATTTTTAGAATTACAATTTAAATATATTCTTAATAAAATTTATATGACGCTCATAATTAAGTACTCACTAATTAATAAAAAAAACACGTTACACACATATGAAATGATTAATACTTAGTGCAAGAGAAGGTAAAAAAAGACTAAAAAATTAATTAAGGAAAGGGTCAATTTGAATTAATAAAAATAGTAAATAAATAAGGAATACTAGAGAAAAATAAAAGAGGAGGAAAAAGGGAGCAAGCAAGAATTTTTATGTTGTTGGTGAGGTTGATCCCTGGTTTTGTAGGTGGCAGACCGTCTATTTCGCCTAATGAGCTATTCCGTATTATTGTTACTAGTTTGCAAACGTAATATTTTTCAATTATAATTATATATATATATATGTGTGTGTGTGTGTGTGTGTGTGTGTGTATGTGTGTGTGTGTGTGTGTGTATATGTGTGTATATATATGTGTGTGTGTGTGTGTGTGTGTGTGTGTATACATATATAGATATATATATACACATATATATACTCATATATACACTTTTTTTCACGAGATCACTAGGTGTCGTGGCACCCCACCCGTCCACATAGATTCGCCCCTAGCTCAAGCTCAAATAAACATAGAAGGAAAATATAGAAATATCTACAACCTTATTAATCACATCACCATCACCTAGATAGGGTAGACCCAATTAAGAGCATATTTACTCAACTATCACCATTTCTCTAGGCGTAAATCCCAAATGAAATGCAAAACATTGAAGACAGGTCGTAGTACCCAACAACATAAGGTCTCAACTATAGCCTGAACATCAAATTCACAAAACATTCGGGGGGAAATAGAGGAGACTTAGCCATAAGGCCTCTGCCTTTCCTATAAACATCATAGTAAGATAACTTCTACGTCAATCGTACCCATATCATCACCCTAGAAAGCAAGCACACTAACTTTACTTCTAGGACAAAGCCTATATAAAAGACTCCAATACATGTAAAACAACAATGAAGGTTCACTCATATTAACAAAGGCAACATTTGAACCATTTAAACATATACATAAGGAAGCATGCATCCTTAGGTAGTAACTAAGCATTTCAAGGTCAATATATAAGATTCGATACCATAATATAAAACCATATCATAAGACTATCATCATGCAAAGTCATACAATAGCATTCATATCCAAAAGAAGGCTCATTTTAACTATAATTACTTCTAGCATGCTTTAACCATATCATAACATACACTTCTCAACATAACAAGTAATTTCACATAGATCTCATATATATAGCCACAAAGGGCATCATATCATCATGGCATAAAAAATTTCACTTTCACACATACTCACGAAACCATATAACCAAGATAAGGATCAAAACGCACCTTTTATCCCTTAAGCATATAGATAACATCTCATCCAAGAAATCACATATAAAAGACCACAGGACAATAAAACATAAGAGAGAGATCTTATAAAATTAAGTTCTATGGCATGAAAAAGGGAAACTCTATCGTTCTATTCCCTATCGCTCATAGATGTGTCGCACTCACCATCGATAATCGAGACTCTACTAGACGTGGCAATATGATTGCAACCTAAGACAACTTTCATATACCTCATGCTTTGACAATATGATTGCAACCTAATACAACTTTCATATACCTCATGCTTTGATACCACGTCTTACTCGACTGGGGAGAACCCCCTAGAAGTAATATGACGTATTTGACCTCTCGGAGGTCTTATTCAAATCCATAGTTACAATTCATCGCATTGTCATATTAATTTTAGAGGAAAATGTAAAAATTTTCATAGTACATCATATGCTAGAAATTCACTTCATATATATATATATATATATATATATATATATATATATATATATATATATATATATATAATATAAGTCATAATACCGATTTAGAATCTAAGTCTCTTTTACAACTTAGACTCAACATCATTAGAGTAAATTAGGGACACAACCCTTACAACATAATATATATTAACTAAGATATTACAAGACTTTTGAGAAACTTTACATAGGAAATCCTTGAACTTATGGATCCCTTTCATTGAGCTCGGGAATCACATATCAAGTCCTTCACCTTAGAATATCCTTTAAGCATCAATAACCTACAGTTCGTGTAAAAAGGTGAAGAACAATGGTGCTCATACAAGAATGCACTAACTATGACAACCATGTAAAAAGATGCATTTAAAAGGGGACATTTTACTTTGAAAACTGTGCATAATGCCTTTTTGTGAAAACTTAATCAACTTTGATAACATAAGCATCATATAATTAACGTAATTCATATGGACATATACAGTAGTCACAATATCCCATTAAATCGCACCTTACATTTAAAATACATTTTGAATTACATTACAATAGCTTCTCTCCCTTTACAGTAACCTTTTTATGTTATTTACAGTTAACTCCTTTTACTTTAACTCCCTTACATCCCCAAGTAACCCACTAGTGATTCTTATTGCAATGCATAGACAATGTCCCATTACATTATCCACACTCAAGCATCACCTTAAGTCCACAAATAAACCATGCATACAATCTTTATAAATCATCAAACATATATACATATACATGAAGGCTTATCATAAAATTATAATTCAAACTTCACATATAACTAAATATATTGCATAAAACCTCATATAGACTTAATCAAAGATATCATGTAAGTCAACTCTATAAACAACAACATTCTAGGCAATAGTCAACAACACATAGTTGGAGTTCACTTCATAAAACATAATAGAACCCTACTCATAATCCTATTCTAAGTTTAGCAGTGCAATGTACATGTTAAGTCCATTCACCTCACACATACTAAGTACACCTACAAGGACACTACAAGCCTTAACATATAATTCATACATCAATGAGACAAGTATAGACTACTTCATACATGAAGAGAAAGACCTTCACTATATAGTTGATAAGACCCACTTTATGTATATAAGTTAAGGTTGTACCATATAGACTCATTAGGACTCATATCATGCATTTAACCAAAACAAGTAGATAACACTACAATGGAATGCATAAGAGACATATACATATACATATAGAACACCTTCCTAGAATTCCCTTCAAGAGCTACTTGTGCAATGCATGGGTAAAGTGCCATACCCTCACCTACACTAAGCAACTCTCCTTAGTTCATCCTAGTTAGGGTGCATTACTTACTTCCAATGTCCATTTTACATTAGAGAAACTATAGCCTTAACCGACACTAAGACTATCGGTGCTAAACATTGAATTTAGTGTTGTAGAGCATTACACCAATGGAAGGTTCCCTACTTAGCCAAAGTAGAACATTAACACATGCTAGGATACTAATTGAATTAACTTTCTACATCCTATGTGGCAAGCATAGTTTATGGAACTTGGGTCTTTCAGGGAAACATCACTCTATGCCCTTCTTTAGTTATAAGGCTATCTACCCCGTGAGAACCATGGTGAACCCTACCATTCCTCCTTGGGAAGGCCCCACCCTCACCTACAAGTTCATTCGCTGCTATGATAAGTTCCCTTTATTGAAAAGCCTTTATTATATTACTTTATAAAACATAGGCCTTAGGATATTGACTCCACATATACTTAGCTCATAAGTCATATATAAGATTTCATCAACCTATATCCTGTGAAAAACCCTTTCACATAGACATAGCATATTCATGCACCGTCTAATTTAGGCACATAGACATAGCATATTCATGCACCGTCTAATTTAGGGTACTCTTCATAACACCTTTCAATTGCACCTCTATTGACTAGATTATCATTCATGTGTGTGTGTGTGTATACATATATGTGAGCAAACATTTCACATAACACATTAAGGCCACACATGTTCAGACATCAATGCGTAAGTATATAGTTATAATAATATGAGCAATACTATCATATAAACATACAAAGACAACAATGCACATTCTACTTTATCACATCATATAATTAACATCATAGCATATAATTCATATTTGTTACAAGTGCAATGCATAGACATGGTCCTAACCCTTGTCCATACTAGTACACCAATGAAGTCATCATTGTTAAGATACACTATCATTCTTTAATTAACATATTATTCACATACGTAGTAGTGTACGTTAGGTGCATATGAGAACTATCCTTTCATTATCTACCTTGAGTGTATCCTTCTTATAGTCATGCATGAGGTGTGTGTCTACATTGTACAACATGATCACGTAATGGCAACCATCTTAATATTAAGGCAGCCACCTTAAAAGATCACAATACACATTCAAGCCAATAAACCATAGACAATTCATATATAGAGTAATAGGAACTATAGACCAAAAAAATTAACATTATAACATAGGAGACAAGAAATCTTCATTACTTTAATCTAAAACTCCAAATGCTTTAGACAATACATTCATGTAGGGGCTCATAGGTAGGGGTTTTGATACACAAGAGAAGCCGATCATCAATACAGCTCAGCAATGTCAAATGTATAAACCCCTAACCCTAACATTTTTGTTCACATATAAAATGCTTCATCTATTTAACCTAGATCATGAACTAGCATTGGAGACTAGACATATACCTTCACATGTATGATCATCATATCCACACTTCACCACATAAATTTGCCTTCAAGTCTATAATTATAACACATAGATATATAACAAGAAATTAACATTGCCACTGTAAGTGTACGATACCACACACTGCCATACGAAGCTAAGCATCTAGCAATTCTATTGAAGAGTAGAGAGAATAGGCCCAACATACAATTCCACAAAGCTTTGATAATGATTGATTAATTACATTAATTCAACATCAAAACATGTTTGAAACAATAGATAAAACAACCATTACATAAACAAAATCTTAACTCAAATATCATGGTTTTAAGATCACATTAGGTACACTACTTCATCAAGTCTATAAAAAGTAGACGAATATAGATCAATTTACGCTATCCCTAAACATTGATCATCATTTATAAATCATCAAAAATTAATATTCAATTCACATGAATAAAAATATTGATAGGCAATTCAACATATTTGAAACATAATTCAATGAACACATAGTCAAGATCAAAAGACCCAAATTATTGGCCAATTTGAGAAATTAGGAGGATCATGGATTCATCGTAAAATTGGATTGAAAGTCATCTTAAAAATAGTATATCAATTTATCATAAAACATGCTTTTGAATTGAATTGGAGAAAGAACCCATGGCTAGATTGAAAATTGGAAATTTGGTCATTGATCACACTTGAAAATCCTTGATTGACTCCTTGGATGAATGATTACTAAAGAAGAAGGTTGCCATATCTTATTTATTGAAGACACATAAGAAATTTCAGAAACCTTGAAAATCCAGTTCTTATCTTAAACTTGATTTTCCCTCCAATGGAGGCTTGAGAGAATTTGGAGAAGAAGAGAGTTTTGGAATTTTTTTTTAGTTTTCTTATTGGGCGTCGGGGTTTTTACTTTGGAAAAGGGGTTAAATAAGTCTTAAAACCTGTTTATAACCATCTCCCAATATTTACAAAACACCTCCAAACTTATTCGAACTTATAGACATGTCTAACTCAACTTCTATTTATGAAATCTTCATCGGGGAATAAGTCCAGGACGTGAAGTTGTTCCCGTAAGATTTTTTTGGAAATAAATTCCGAGGCAGTTCACTCTGCGTTGTGTCTACAACATGGACAAACTTTTTGACCTACGGTGGAACAAGTCCGCTATGCAGACCTATTTCACCAAGGAACAAAAGCTGCTGGGCCGTGGGCAGCTTTTTGTGCCAAGGTTGGATCCTCCTCAATCACCTAGATTAAATCCCAACTTCCTAGTTCAAGAAAATCCTTAATCAATTAGAACTGTTAAAATTCATAACTAGGTGATTCAATCATGATCCAATAGCATAGAATATAATTAAATCTAGAAGACTAACATAAAACCTTCATCTATCCTCTCATGGCCTAAAATCACCATGATCACCTTCAAGTTCAATTATCATAATTCACCATGAAAACTCCATGAACACAATACATCAACATTACATGAATATAGGGGAATGATACCCACACTATTGGGATCACAATCATACCTTACCCAGAATGCAATCACAATCCTCACTTGTTTGGAGATCTTTGGATTCTCAATTGTAGGGAAACTAGAGGGATTCTATGTGTAACATTCCGGAAAATTACATGCCTAGTGAACAACCAATAGGCATTTAGGAATGCTTATTGGGGGTTCATAGGCTACTTAATGCCCAATATTTAAAAATATTGGCCATTGGATATAAAATTGGCTGAGCGGTGTGAGCCAATTTCTTTATTTACCCAAGTACGCATGACATGATCCAAGTTTGTTTAGAATTGTACCTGCAATGAAGACCTTATGCTAAAATTATAAATTTTTTTGATTCACAACCCAATTCATTAGGTACTAGGCATCCAAGTGTCAAGACTAAAACCATAGCAGATAACCATTTAAAATGATCATGTAGATTAAGAAGTGCCAAAGAATATAATGAGGATCATTGGGAAAATAAGAAAACATTCCCAAATAAACCATAAATAATTGTTAGTTAGGAAATTTCAACCAACACCTATACAAGCACATGTGCAAGAAATGGAAGAAGCTTCCAAACGAGGTGACCACCCTAACCAATTTCGGTTAGGGTAGTTAGGGGGAAAAACGTGCACAAGGGACCACTCCTTGTGGGGCCTAACCTCCCTACCAATTTAAGACTCTAACCTAGTGCCCTAAATAACTAAATAACATAGGACTAATCGAATTAGACCCATTAGTGAACCCAATAACCTAGGACAAAAACTGAGTTGGCACTAACCTAGTACTAGTAAAAGAGACAACCTAGTGCCTAATCTAGGATGCTCCAAAATGTTAGTAATGATCCTAACAATTTAGGGGTAATTTAGTTATTCCCCTAGGTTACCTAATTAATTAATTTAAAAGGTCTAAAACCGAAAATAAAAAAGGAAATTTTCAAATTTCGATTGACAAGAAAGGGACAACCTAGTACCTAACCTAGGATGTTCCAAAGAGTTAGTTAAGATCCTAACGACTTAAGAGTACTTTAGTAATTACCCTACAAAATTTAATTGATTTATTTACCAAATTAATTAATTAATTAATTAAACGGGGCAAAACAAAAATCACAAAGAAATATCAAGATTTTGGCTAAAACAAGAAAAAGACAACCTAGTACCTAACCTAGGATAGTTGAAAGGATTAGTTATGATTATAAATAAATAAGTGTACTTTAATGAATACCCTACGTAAATTAATTAATTAAATTAACAATTTAATTAAATTAATTAAAGGGTTCAAATCGAAATTCTTACACGAACCTAGTACAATTCAAGAAACATTGTAGTACTTAACCTAGGATGGTCCAAAAGTGTTAAATTTTGTTCCAATTATTTAGGGTCACTGTAATAGTTTCCCTAGGTACCTTAATTAAATAAATTATCAATTTTACTAATTAATTTAAAGGGGAAATATTTAATTATTAGGAAAAATTTCAGATTTGACCAAGTATTGTGTTTTCCTAGTTCTAGTCAATCTAGGAGGAGATTTTTAGTAATTAGTTAATTAATTTATTTAATTTACTTATTAAAATCTAAGTCAAATGATTCAAGATCAGTTCTTTAACCTAAAAATCATGTTCAAACTAATAGAAAAAAATGACACAAAAAGAGTAAGCAACGAACGCAAGAAAAAGGCAGAAAATTTATCAATTTCTCTAGAGTGATTTCAAAGTTTCATCAAGGTTTTGTTTAACGTGGTCTTCCTTGATTCAGTTCTACATAAGGTATGGGTTTCTGTCTATGACTTTTTTCTCCAAGAGAACTTTCTTTCCGACGATTCAAAGATCTTGAAAACTAGGGTTGTTCCCGTGTTCTCGTTGGACTCCTTTGTCCATTGTATCCTTTTCGATCCCATGGTGAATGGGTGAGATATCATGTTGTTTGTATGTGGTGATGTATGATTGTATGTGTAATGTTCTTCAATTATTATTTTCGATTGACCTATGAAGTTGTGATTGTATAAAGTTAAGTTCTTAAAACGTGAATCATGAATCGACAATGTGTTAGTTACACCCGTACTTATTTTAAGTGTTGATGTGTTTGTACGAATGTTGCATTGATCTTATTGTGACAGTATGAAGGTTTTAAATTCATAAAATATTGATAGGATGTTGTCCAATATGTCTTAAAAACGTTACCATAAAATCATGGACAAGGATTGGTTAAGAGAATTATGTTATGTTAAGATGTGTCCGATACTGTTATGTATGAAGTTTACTATGGTTTTTTGTGTATACCTACTGTAAATGTGACTTGTTTATCAATTTATGTTCGTTAAATGATCATATTATGCTGTTCAAGATGTTTAAAAACGTAATGCCTAAAGTTATCTTATAAGGTTGGCTAAAAATATCTCCATGAAATCATAGTTTGAGTTATTGTTTGGCTTATGCCAATAAAATGTCTTACAATACATTGTCCAAAAGGGATGCATGCAAATGGCTATAATATTATGTTAAATAATTAAAATATTGGCTAATGAATATTATCTTAATCCAACCAAGTTTGAAAAAAAGAAAAATTGGCATATGCCAACAATGATGGTTATGTAATATATACCCAAATGCTTCAGCCAATACTAATCATAGGTCAATCTTGTGTAGTAAGAGTATCAAATATATTATTAGCACTTCTAAATTAATTCAATGAATCCATAAGCAAGGGCATGCCACTCATTGGGACAACTCCCAACATGATCTAAAATAATGACATATGAACTCATGAAACTCATTCAATGAAGTGCTCATCGTCCATAAATGATGATATGAATCTACTACACTAAAGTAAGTAACGTGAGTTATAATATAATTAGAGGGGTCTAATGTAAGTAAGTGACCAGAATAGTGTGCTAAAGAAAGTGAGACAAGTCTCACTTACACCTAAGCTACTATGTTAAAAGAATACTCACGTATAAAGGTGTTAGAATGTGTGAACCAGTCTCATTAACTCCAAAGGATGATATGTAAGGAAAATTCGCATTTCATCAATGTAAAGTAAGGATGATCAATCATCAATTGAGTAAGTAAATCTCAATCTAAAAGAAAAACTCCATAATGCTTGAGTCAATATTAGAAGATAAAGAAGAAATGTACATTCACGTAATGAGGTGAGTAAATATGTCAATCTATGATTCTAATAAAAATGGTGACAACATGATAAGTGGAAAAGATGAATGGTGAAACAAGTCTCAACCAAGCCTAAGTAAAGGTCACTAAAGTTACTCACCTAAGAGACTGTTGAATATCAAGAGAGAAGTCTCAATCATACTATATATGTAAGTGTAAGGACAATTAACACTTAATACTAATGATGAGATGAGAAATCATCTACTAAGCAATTATGCACTCATGCTAGAAGCCAGCTTCCATGATGTATGACATGAATGTAATAGAACATTATACTTAGCACAGATAGACTAGCTATAAGAGGTTGTAAAAACACTAAAAATGGATATACTTAAATGATACTTAATGTGTCAAGAATGCCTATGATTAGGCCGGTTTCACACATATTGATGCGCGTAGAGCAAGACTTTGGAACCCTTGCTACATCAAATACAACTAACTTAGAGAGTTAGTGGAGCTAGAAAAGGTTGGGTCCCAACCATGTAGGGCTCTCGAATACGAAATACTAGAAAGAGTCTTTACCAGACTTAAAAATAGGAAATCTTAGGTTTGGAGGGTCTAGGGTTAAAATTGTCTTTTTTAGGCTGAAGTAATATTGTATATTAATATAAATATATAATTAATTATTTAATTACTAAGTTGGAGGGTCAATTTGGGCATAGAGAGCCGAAATTGAGCTCTTGAAGTGAGGTCTTGCTTCACTCTGGTTCGAACCTAGGTGTAAGGAATGAATTAATGTGATTTTTATTTAATTAATTGAATTAATATAATTAATTAATATTTATTATTCATTAGATGATTTAAAATAAAATAAAAATAAGATTTTTAATAATTAAGAAAATCTTATTTGACTAAGCCCTACAGTAGACTCCTAAGCCTAATATAACTCCTACTCTCTCTCACATTTATCTGTCCATTCATACGCTCAATCTCTCTCCCTCATTCATAAAAACATTATGTGCCAAAATACGATACTAAAGAAGAAAAAGAAACCAAGTTCTTCGCACTTGAAGAACTCAAACGAAAATATAAGAAAACAAGCTAAGGGAATACGTTAGGCAAAGAGAGGGTTTTTCCGTTGAAAGTTTTGTGTTGAAAACTTGGCTTGGACGTGAGTTTTGGATAGGTTTTGGGAAGCAACTTAAAATTTTGAACGTCAAAATAAGGTATGGGTTTTCTTCTCTCTTGGTCTCTTTCCAAAGAGACCCATTATGGTTCAGGTTATTCATTCAAAAATTAGGATTGTTTCCCCTCTTGCATCCTCCTGTCACTAGCTCACAATGAATCGTAACTTGGGTATGATTGCTGGTAGATTTAGGTGTATATTATGTTTTCTGATGAATATGATTACGTTGTGTACTTGAAATCGTATTATAGGAAACCATGTACTGAATATTTGTGCAAGTGTGTGGATGTGCAAAAGAATGTTACTATGAATGTACTTGAATGAGGACGAACTAATACTTCAAGTTTAATAATCTTTTTGGTTGTCATTTTACGTACATAAATCCCTCCCCCCCCCCCCCCCCCAAAAAAAAGTGCTAAAAGATCCATGAAATGTCCTAAGTTTTCAAGTGGAAATATTGATGAAAATAAGTTGAGAAAATGATTAATTTCAAGACAAAAATATAAGTTTGGTTTAGGCTAAATTTTAGTAATGAAATATGGAAAATTTAATTAATTTCAAAGGGGTTAGGTCACAAGGATTCGAACCTGTGACCTCACTCGTGTGAAACCTTAATTTCGCAAGAAAAAAGAAAAAGGGTCTTGGGGATTCGAAATGGGGTCTACTGGTTCAAAAAGGAGAGAGCAAAAAATTAAATAAATAAAATGGGAGGCGTGGGAATCCAATCCACGACCTCTAGGCAGCGTATAAAAGGAAACAAAAAAAAAGAAAGGCAGTATGAGGCGTGGGAATCGAACCCACGACCTCAAGGTTGTAAAGGAGAAAGGGAGAAATAAAAAAAATAAAGTGAGGCTATGGGGACTCGATCCCACAACCTCACTTCCAATGCATAGATAAGTCCAACTTTAAATAAAAATAAAATATGGAGGCCGTGGGGGTTCAAACCCACAACCTCATAGTCCCTAGCGAGTTAGAGAATAATTAAACAGAGGTTGTGGGGATTTGATTCTACAACCTCATGGTCTATGCGAAATTAGAAAAGAGGAATTAAGTTTTAAAGGAATAATAAAAGGGGTTGTGGGGGTTCAATCCCACAACCCTTCGGTTATATAAGAGGATAATCCAAGGAGAAAACTAAAGATAGAATGTTGATGTTGGGGCTTGATCTAGGGTCCCAATGTCATGAACACTAAAAATAAAGATAAGGAAAAATGTAAGTATTGTCAAAGGGGTTTAAACTTGGGTTCCCTTTCCCGAATTTCCGTAACGATATATAAATCACATGTGAATTAAAAGTTCAAGAATAATTCCACCTACTTAGATCGAAATAGAAATCTTGGCATATATACAAGATACATAAGTCTTGTATTACATATTGTTATGAAGATATGAGTAACTTAACAAACTATGAATGAAGCCTCATGTCTTGTATATAGATCCATAAGTCTAGCATACGATTAAAAACAAGTTAACCTTAGATGTATGTTATGGAATTATGAAACCATAGAAGGATTAAGTACGAGTGTAAGATATACTAAATGTCCAAGATCATTGTCATATGACAAAATGAACAATGAAATTATGAAACCCTCGAAAGGTTAAGTAAGAGTGTGAAACCCATAAATGGCCAAGTGCATTGGCATATGATGAATGAACATTCACGTAAAAAGGGGTGAGTCATTATGAAGAGAAATGTGCTAATGTTGATGAATGTGGTGACAACATGAAATGAGGCTAATGCAAAAGATGAGAGCAATCTCAAATGAGCTTAATTAAATGTTACTAAAACGTACTCATCTATCAGAGTGTAAAGTTAATGAAGAGAGCAGTCTCTATGAACACTCTAATGAAAGTATTGAGATTAACACACTTAATACTAATTATGAGATGAAAAATCATCTATTGAGCTATGATGTACTCATACTAGAAGCCAACTTCCATGACGTATGAGTTGAATGAAATGGAACTTTATAATGAGCATCGATAGACTAGCTATGAGCGGTGATACCTTCGTGAAGGTTCACGTTACTCTCATGAGATGAAACTGTGTGGCATGCCGGGTATGGATCTCCTTATATCTCCAAGTCTTCGAACCTATACTCCCAATATAGGGATCTGGCGTTGTTAAATTACCATGTACTCTATCATGTTTTGGGAAACATTGGACGGTGACTCCACCTCTTTTCGGTATGGGGGAGACACTGGATTTCATGATGCGCACATGATCTATGTCGATTAAACGTAAAGTTTCCAAAGAATAAATGAGCACAGCCTCAAATGATGCACATAATGAAATGACCAATACCAGAGGTGTTAGGATAGGATTATCAAAAGCTGAGCTAGACTCAAGTAATGACACTAGGTTATTCTTTATCATTGCACATCAAACCCAAAGAAAGTCTTAAACTACATCATAGGTATAGTTGGACGATAGAGATTACAGGTGGACGTTGCATCTATCCAGACGTGGAGCTTTCATCCGAATTTGGTAGCCTCATGCTTTCGAGGTTGTCTACTGTTATTATCTAGCTTAGATGTAGGCTTTAGCTAGTGGCGCATGTTCCACTGGTGTTTCATTTCCCTTTTCATTTCAAACTTTGTATTGGTGCCATTTTGGCAAAAATACTTTTAATTTAATTATGAATTGTTTCTTTCATTTGATTATATCTATATTAGATGGTTGATTTGTGAACGCTTATGATGTTAAGTTAAAAAGGTTTATCATGAAATAAGAAAACAAAAAGTTCAAATTTTTCGCTAAAATTAACCTAGATGAAGTAAGAATGATGTTTGTTGACTTGGTTACGACCTCTGAGACGCCAACAACACTGGTCTCATCTCGGGTCTAGATTTAGGTCCTGACAGCGATGATGCCTTCCTCCAGGAAGGACGGAGGTTCATGTAACATTCATGAGATGAGATTGTCCAGCATGCCGGTTATGGGTCTCTTTATATCTCCTAGTCTTTGAACTTATTCTGTCAATATAGGGATCTAGCAAGGTTTGACTCCCTATATATGCAAGCATGTTCGAGTCACTTTTGCCGGTGATTCCACCTCTTTTCGGTGTGGGGAAGACACTGAATTTGATGATGCTCACATGATCTATGATTGTTAAGGTTAAAGTTCCCAAAGAAAGAATGAGGTCTTCCTCAAAGTATGAAAGATAATGAAATGAACGATACCAAAGGTGTTTGTGCAAGACAATCAAGAGGTGAAATCAGATTCAAGTAATGATATTAGGTCATTCTTGGTCATTGCACTTCATGATCCCGATGAGAGTCTTAAACATCATCCTAGGTATAGCTGGTGTTTACATAAGCCTACGAATGAATGAAATGAATAATGTGAAGTACGAATAAATTAATGAAGAAGAATCTGTATTTGCTAAAGAAGGCCCTCTGGTTGAGGTCCAATATGTTGGGCCCCCAATTGGGATGTCTTAATGCTACATCAACGATTCCAAAGTCTCGTGCATATGAAATGTATAATATGTAAAACATGAAAGTAATGAAATTAATGGCATGATCAATGGAGAATTGCTTATGAAAGTTAATGAATACATAGTGTAAAGAAGGACTCACTAAAAGGTAGGGAAATCATTCCTTAGTCCTTGTATTACTTATATTAATTAATTGTAGGTATGGGACTACAATGAATCATTGCACTTGTAAGTAAAACATAGGAAAAAAAGAATTATTGAACTACAAAACATGAAGAAGAAAAAGACTAAAAAATAATCCAAGTGTACAAAGAGGAGATCTCATCCTAAGAGGATCAAAAATCTCAAATCTTCGCCCGAATTATTCTAAAATTATGTTGATGATACTAATGTTTTGTAATCATATATAAAATGATTTGTGTGCATTTAATGCATTAAAATGCATCATATTCATACATCAATTCACAAATACCGATTTAGGAAACTCTAGTTACTAGGTTTTCCAGAAATAGCACGTTGTTTAGGAAGTGATTTCATTGATCATGCATAGCCTTATATGTATGTGTGCATACACCCATATTTAGTACAAGTGGTGTACTAACCCCTACTATTTTTAATTTATAGATGCAGGTTAAGGGACAATTTCATGACTCTTGCAACAATTTGATCATCAGCGTTTCTCCACACCATTTGGTAGGTCCTCTTGATTTCGAGGATGCTACAATTTTAGTATAGCCTTAGTTTCAGAAAAAGCTAGTGGATGTTGCCCATAGTTTCTTGCGTACTTCGGTTTAGAAGCTTTTTTAATATGGTCGTGTTTGGCAAATGTATTTACGATATATTCTTATTCTATCTCAAATTGATTCTTATGAAACATGGTTGTTATATTTATGTTGAGCTTAGTATATGATGAATTCATGAAATAACTATATGAAGTCTATGTTTACTTCATATGTTTAAAAGTTTTAATTTTTCCATTAAAATTAAGCATATGAATGTGATGAATGCAATATGAGGCTTCTTTGCGACCTCTGAGAGGTGAACGACGCCGGTGGTGGTCTGGATTGCAGAATTTGGGTCATGACAAACTTGGTATAATAGCATGAGGTTAAAGTACCTAGGAAATAAACCTCAACACAACCACGTCACATAGTTTCTAGCTTATGGTTATGAAGCGCGTCACATACATGAGTTAGAGACTATGCGTTGATAGCAAATTCTCCCTTGTTGTACTCTTTATCGTGCTATCCAGAGCTTTGATACTTTGTGTCAATATAAGTATCTAACTTCCTTATTGTGTGAACGAGTAGAAGAATACACACAATAATTAGGATGGCAAAGTGGTATAAGGCGCTAGGTGCAAGATTTGGCCTTCCCAGCAAGGGGCCATAATGGAAATGCCCAAAGTGGATGAAAGACGTGTGGTGAATGTGGCTGTTCGCATGGAGGTGAATGCATGGTAAAGATCTAAAAGCTTGATATGAGTACTAATAAAGAGGATAAGGCTATGTTTGTTCCATACCAACTCAAGGATAAGGCTAAGAAATGAATTGGCTTCATAAGTGTTATGCTACAATACACTATAGAAACATGGTAGTAAGGTTTTTGTTTTCAAATGAGTTAGAGTTGAGATAGAATGAGCGTGGTTCAAATCAAACAAGCCAAATAGTTTCAAATCTTTAGTCCAACAAGATGTTATCTAAGGGGTTAGGAGTCAATAAGAACCTTTCTTACGAAAAGTTTTCTATTGAAATGTTAGATCACCAAGTGAAATGGTTGAGGAACAAGAGGTTGCCTTCGTAAAAGTGTTATGGGGGAACCACCTTGTTGAGGGAGAAACATGGGAGGCTGAAGAAGATATGAGATCCTGTTATCCTCACTTGTTTAGTTCTTGAGGTTAGATATACTTTTCCTAACTCTTGTTTTGCTTAAGAAACTCGTATGTTTTAGTGCAATAGTAGACTTGGTGTTGTATGTCCATAATCATTTGTGTAATCATTGCATTATGTGAGTTAAAATGAATTCATGTTGCATTTCATGTTACTGTTTATGTATAGCTTCTTACGTGATTGTGTGTTGCAATAGTGTGATGTGCATTACGTTAAAGTAGAATTGAGAAGTAAGTTCCTCGATTTTCAATAAGAAGCTTCAGATAAGCATAGAGTAGGTGCATTATTTAGAGTAAGTCTTGATTTAGACTTTTAGGGAGATAAAGTTCAAGCATGCTAAAGAGATTTCCAAAAATTTCCCTCTTCAGTTTAAAATGATAGGTACTGTCATTCGGGGACGAATGATCCTAAGGGGGGATAATTTAACAATCCAGCAAAGTACATGCCTAGTAAACAACTAATACGTCATTAGTAATGCATATTGGGGGTAAATAAGCGTCCTAATGCCTAATATTTAAAAACGTTGGGCATTGTATATAGAATTGGATGAGGGGTGTGAGACAATTTCTACATTTAACCATGTATGCATAACATGATCTAAACTTTTATAGAGTCGTTCTTGCAATGAAGACCCCATGCTGAACTTATAAATTATTTTCATTAACAACCAAATTCAATAGGTACTAGGCATCCAAGTGTCAAGCATTGCACCATAGCATATAACCATTTAAAATAATCATGTAGATTAAGCGATACCCATGGACACATTGAGGATTGTTGGGACAATCAGAAAAAAAATTCCCACATAAACCATAAATAATAATGATTCAGGAAAGTGAAACAAACCCATATGCAAGCACATGTGTAAGAAATGTGAAGAGGGACCACCCTAACTGAATTTTGTTAGGGTAGTTAAGGGAAAAACGTGTACAAGGGACCAATCCATGTGGATCCTAATCTCCCTACCGATTATAGACTCTAAACTACTTCCCTAAATAACTAAATAAACTAGGACTAACCAAATCGGACCCATTAGTGCACCCAACAACCTAGGAAAAAAACTGGGTTGACACTAACCTAGTACTAGTAAAGGAGACAACCTAGTACCTAACCATGGATGGTCCAAAAGGTTAGTTATGGTACTAAAAATTTAGGGGTAATTTATTAATTACCCTAGGTTACCTAATTAATTAGTTTAGAAAATTAATTAATTAATTTCAAATGGCTAAAAGCGAAAGTAAAAAGGAAATTTTTAGATTTCGGTTAAGACATAAAAGGGCCAACCTAGTACCTAACCTAGGATGGTCCGAAGAGTTAGTTAAGATCCTAAATACTTAAGGGTACTCTATAATTACCCTAGGATACTTAATTAATAAATATAGCAACATAATTAATTAATTTAAAGGTGCAAAACCGAAATCAGAACGCAATATCCAGATTTCGGTTAAAACAAGAAAAAGGCAACCTAGTACCTAACCTAGGATGGTTTAAAGGATTAGTTATGATTATAAAGACTTAAGGGTAATTTATTAATTACCCTAGGTCAGTTAATTAATTTAATTATCCATTTAAATTAATTAAATTAAAGGAGTCAAACCAAAATTCTTACACTAACCTAGTACAATTCAGGAAACATCCTAATACTTAACCTAGGATAGTCCAAAACGGTTAAATTTTGTTCCAATGATTTAGGGGCACTTTAATAGTTACCCTAGGGTCATTAATTAATTAAATTATCCATTTAATTAATTAATTATTGTCTTTTCCTAGTTCTAGTCAATCTAGGAGGGGCTTTTTAGTAACTAGTCAATTAATCTATTTAATAAAATTATTAAACCCTAAGTTGAATGAGTAAAGATCAGTTATTAATCCTAAAAATCACGTTCAAACTCATAGGAAAAAAGGACCCAAAAATAGTAAGCAACGAGCGCAAGAAAAAGATAGAAAACTTATCGATTCCTCTAGGGTGATTTCAAGGTTTCTACAAGGTTTCGTTCAAGCTGGTCTTCGTAGATTAAGCTCTGCATAAGGTTTTGGTTTCTATGGTAGAATTGTTTCTCCAAGAGAACTTTCATTCCAACAATTCAAAGATCTTGAAAACTAGGGTTCTGCCCGTGTTCTCGTCGAACTCCTTTATCCCTAGTATACGTTTCGATTATATGTGGAATAGGTTAGATATCATGTTGTTGGTATGTAATGCTAGATTATCTTATATTTAATGTTCTTGAATTATGATTTCTGGTTAGCCTATGAAGTTGTGATCGTAGAAAGTTAAGTGCTTAAATTGTGAATCATGAATCGATAATGTGTTAGTTACACCCGTTATTGTTGTAAGTGTTTATGTGTTTGTCCGAATGTTGCATTAATTTTATTAGGACAGTATGAAGATGTTAAATTCATCAAATATTAATATGATGGTGTCAAATATGTATTAAAAACGTCACCCTAAAGACATGGACCAAGATTGGTTAAGAGAGTGATAATATGTCAAGATGTGTCTAAAAGTGTTATGCATGAAGATGATTATAGTTTTTTGTGTATACCTACTATAGATGTTACTTGTTGATGATGTTGTGTTCGTTAAATGATCATACAATGTTGTTAAATATGTTTTAAAACGTTATCCCTTAAGTTATATTATAAGGTTTGCTAAAAATATCTCCATGAAATCATAATTTGAGTGACTGTTTGGCTTATGCCAATAAACTCGCTAACATTACATTGTCTAAAAGTGATGCATTGAAATGACTATAATATTATGTTAAATAATTAAAGATTGTCTAATGAATTAAAGAATGTAAAATTGGCCTATGCCAACAAAGATGGTTATGTAATCTATAACCAAATTTTTATGCCAATAATAATCCTTTGTCAATCTTGTGTAGTAAGAGTATCAAATATTTTAAGGACTTTTAATGTAATTCAATGAATCCATAATCAAGATCATGTCACTCATTTGGACAACTCCAAACATGATCTAAAAATTACGTATGAACTCATGAAACTCATTGAATGAAGTGCTCATCGTTCATAAATAATGATATGAATCTACTACACTAAAGTAAGTAAGTAACGTGAGTTATAACATAATTAAAGGGGTCTAAAGTAAGTAAGCGACCAGAATGTGGTGTTAAAGAAAGTTACACAAGTATCACTTACACCTAAGCTACTATGTTAAAAGAATACTCACGTATGAAGGTGTTAGAATCTGAGAGTCAGTCTCTTTAACACCAAAGGATATTATGTAAGGAAAATTCACATTTAATCAATGTAAAGTAAGGATTATCAGTCATCAATAGAGTAAGTAAATTTCAATCTAAAAGGAAGACTTCATAATGCTTGAGTCAACACTAGAAAATAATGAAGAAATAAACATTCACATAATGAGGTGAGTAATTATATTAATCTTTGATGCTAATTAAAATGATGACAACATGATAAGAGGCTAAGATGAATGGTGAGACAAGTCTCAACCATGACTAAAGAAAAGTCATTAACGGTACTCACCTAAGAGAGTGTTGAATATCAAGAGACCATTCTCAATCATACAATATATGTAAGTATAATGAATATTCACACTTAATACGAATGATGAGATGAGAAATCATCTAATGAGTAATGATGACCACATTCTAGAAGCCAGCTTCCATGATGTATGAGTTAAATGTAATAGAACATTATATTGAGCACAGATAGGCTAGCTATGAGGGGTTATGCCTTCCTTTAGGAAGGGAGGAGGTTCACGTAACTCTCATATGATGAGAGTGTCTGTCATGTCGGGAATGGGTCCCCTTATATCTTATAGTATTTGAACCTATACTGCCAATGTAGGGATATAGGAGGGTTAAACTCCCTACATACGTTAGCATGTTTGGCTCATTTTGGCCGGTGATTGCACCTCTTTTTTGTGTGCGTCAGACACTTGATTTCATGATGCTCACATGATCTATGTATGTTTAGGTTAAAGTTCCCAAAGAATGAATGAGGCCAGCCTCAAAGTATGAAAGATTATAAAATGAACAATAGCGAAGGTGTTTGTGCAAGATAATCAGGAGGTGAAATCATATTCAAGAAATGACATTAGGTCATTCTTAGTCGTTGCACTTCATGATCCCTATGAGAGTCTTAAACTTTATACTACCTATAGCTGGTGTTTACATCATCCTTAGAATGAATGGAATAAATAAAGTGAAGTAGAAATGAACGAATGAAACAGACTTTGTGTTTGCTAAATAAGGCCCTCGGATTGAGGTCACATATGTTGGGCCCTCAATCAAGATGTCTTAATCATACATCAATGACTCCAAAATATCGTGTATATGAAATGTATAATATATAAAACATGAAAATAAAGAAATCAATGACATGATCAATAGAGAATTAATTGTGAAAGGTAAGGAATATATAGAGTAAAGAATGCCTCACTATAAAATAGGGAAATCATTCCTTATCCTTAGATTACTTACATCAAATTATTGTGGGTATGAGACTACATTGAATCATTGCACTTGTAATTAAGACATAGGACCAAAAGAATTATTGAACTACACAACAACAAGAAGAAAAAGACTGAGAAATAATCTAATACACAACAACAAGAAGAAAAAGATTGAAAAATAATCTAAGTGTACAAAGAGAAGCAATCGGCCTAAGAGGATAAAAATCCTCAAATCATCGCCCGAGTTGTTCTAAAATTATGTTGATGATACTAATATTTTGTAATCACACTGAAAATGAGTTGTGTGCTTTGAATGCATTAAAATATATCATATTTATACGTCAATTCACAACTAACGATTTAGGAAAGTCGAGTGACTAGGCTTTCCACAAATAGCATGCTATTTAGGAAAAACTTTATTTGATCATGCATATAGCCTTATGTGTAAGTGTGCATAAACCCATACTTAGTACAAGTGGTGTACAAATCCCTACTATTAACTATTATATAGATGCCGGTCAAGGGACAAATTGAAGACTCTTGTAACAGTTTGGACATCAGTGATGCTCCAGACAGTTTGGTAAGTCCTCTTGATTTCGAGGATGCTACAATTTTAATCTAGACTTGGTTTTAGAAAAATCTAGAGATGTTTTGTCCCTAGCGTTTCTTTCGTACTTTCATTTCGATGTTTTTGTAATAAGGCCATGTTTGGAAAACGTATTTATGATATATTCTTATTCTATTTAAAATTGATTCTTATGATAGATGGCTGTTATATTTATATTGATCTTAGTATATGATGAGTTCATGAAATAACTATATGAAGTCTATTTATACTTCATACGTTTAAAAGATCTAATTTTCCGCTAAAAATAACCATATAAATGTGATGAATGCAAGATGAGCTTGTCTGCGACCTCTGAGAGGTCAAGGACGCCGGTAGTGGTCCGAAATCCATAATATGGGTCGCTATACCATGGATGAATAAGCTTCACATACGTTAGATTAGATCCTTAAACATATCATTACATCTTTGTGAATTCGTCCTAAAGCTGCTGTAATTTTTTTTCTTCTTTCAATCACTGTTTTTGGAGAATTTTAGGAACTAAAGGTTTTTGATATGGAATCTAAGGTCTTATTGGCTATCGTGCTTCTTTAATACTCTTCCAATACCTACAATAACCCCCCCCCCCCAAAAAAAATTAATTCCTAAAGTTCCCAAAAGAACCCTACAACTATTGGACATTTTAACTAACTTAAATTTGACCTAAAACAATGCAACCAAATCTTAGAGTTTACTGCGCGTCGCAGATGATTTTTTTATTCTTGGTTCAAGCAACTAGTTTGGGACAGAATGGTTCGGGATGTTTACAAGTCGCAGGGAAAAAACGTCCCTTTACGTGATAAGTTCGTGTTGCCCGACATCTTCATTTGTTATGTTTGGTTTCTCCTCGGGGACCCATAGGCTTGTCCCTGGGGCGTGGTTCTTAGACATTTTTACCCTTTACATGTTTCACTTCCGGGTATCACCCCCTAGATATAACCGGTGTCATCGTTCTTTGTCATAACTAAGACTATCCTCTTAACCTACATCACTACATTCATAATCAATAATGCGGAAAAATTTAACACTTCTTATTACTTCTGTATTGAGGTTTACATAGACCACTACATGCACATAATAGATATATATCATGCATACATATACCCTATGTATAGGAATATTACTTAGTGTTCTACTTTTATTACACATAGATATATAAAAATGACATAGGCTCAAAATAGTTATCTCATCTCATAACAATCTAATAAGAGCATATAAAAATGGGCCTAGCCCACACATGAATACAATAAGACCACACATAGGTCATAAAACTTTTGTATCCAAATAAAAAGGAAAGAAACAAAAGAATCTTAATACTATAAACAACTTTATATAGCTTGATAGTGGTATTTCCCTCGAAAAGTGAGGATCGTCCAAACTTGGATGATTAACAATTCCAAGTCTTCTTCAAAGTCGTCACCAAAAGACCTTCAACGACTGTAAACTAAAATTTTGGGGAAAAGGAAGAGATGGAGTTAGTACAACACTTGTACTAAGTATGAGACCATATGCACACATATCATGAAAACATGCTAAAAATGGTCCTTCCTTGAAAAAAATGCTATTTTACCCTTTGAAAACGTTATGCACATTCAAGAAGACTATACCAATCAAAAAGACATATTTTTTAAGTCATAGGCATGTATATTACAAGAATCAATGGATGAATAAGCTTCACATACATTATATTAGAGCCTTAAACCTTGCTTGAAACCTTGATGAATTGGTCCTAAAGCTTCTGCAATTTCTCTTCTTCTTCAATGGTTATTTTGGGAGAATTTTAAAAGACAAAGGTTTTTGATTTGATGTCTAGGGTGTTATTGGCTATTGTTCTGCTTAAATACTCATCCACTACCTAAAATAACAGCCAATAATTAATCCCTAAAGTGCCAAAAATACCCCTGAAATTATTGGGAAATAATGGTTTGATATTTGCCCACATCGCAGGGCAAAACATTGCCCTTTACATGATGGCTCTATGTCGCACACCAGCCTCCACATCTGGACTGCCCGACAGCTTCACATGCCTATTTTTGGGTCCTCCTTGGGGAACCTTAGGCTGGTCCCCGAGGCATTTTTCTCTGACTTTTAGAACCTTTGAATTCCACGATATGAATAGGAACCATATATACTCAATTTCACCCTTAAAACATCCTCCAAAACTCCACTACAAAACATTGTATTACACTAGTTTTACTTTGACTAGTTTCCGGACATTCCTAGGCGTTTGACCTCCCAAACACCTACAAACTTTATATACTGACTCTTAACACTATTTTTAGTCATTTTAGGACCTTATAATATCATGATACTCATGTAAGGATCTAGCTACACCTAAATAATTTTGAGGGTGTAATAGTTATCGTACTTAGTCTAGTCTTGTACTAACACCGTTCTTCCTCATCTTTTTACACAAAGTACATGTGGTGATGGCTAGAGGTTCTATCCCAAAGTGAAGTGATTGGACAGAAATTTCCAAACTTCAAAGGGTCCTTATGATTCAAGGATCTTCATGTCAAGATTTCATTTAAGTTTATGTGATAGTCTAGATTGTTCTTTTATGTTGTTAAGGGTCATGCCCCTAATCTATTCTATTGATTTGAAGGTCTAAGATAATAAAAGGGACTTAGTTTCTTATCTATGTACTTATAATCATTAAATGAAGTGATGTTTTAGCATGGTGTTATGCTATGAAATTATTTAAATTTTTTGCTAATTTTGTGAAGATGCAATTAGTGAATGTGAAGAGGCTTCTCCAAAACCTCCGAGTGGTCGAAAAATTGGTTACTTATAGGGGTGATGTCCGGTCATGAAAAACTTGGTATCAGAGCATGTGGTTATAAATAGTAGTTTTAGGGTCCAAAGTCTCATAATGAGACCTCTACTTGAGTCTTGTTCATCAATGTGAGTCATGACACATAATTGTGCGAGAGACTATAGGATGATAGAAGTTTAACTTTCTTCATTACTATTGTTTCATGACATATAATTTAACTCTATATGATTTCTCTTTTAATTTCCTTATTCAATTGTCTTCTTGTTGTGATTACTTATAAGGGTGATGTCTGAAGGATTGTGGGAGAAAAGGTGAGTTTGGATGCTTATTATGGTTATTGTGACTACATGAGTATATGTGATGGTTAATATGTAATATTTTTATATGATTCCATTTATGTCTATATGTTACTTATGGGATTCGAGAATTTATGTTGTGATGTTTTTCTAGACTTATAAGAGTTGTTCAGGTAGAATGAATTTTCTTTTGGATCAATGAGTTACTTTATCGTTATATGTAATGATAGTTTAATGTTATGGTATAGGCTTGAAATGTTTTAGAGGGAGAAAAAGAGAAATGTTTTAGAGGGAGAAAAAGAGAAATGTTTTAGAGGGAGAAAAAGAGAATTGATGTTGTCCTACTTTAAAGTGGTTAGTTGTCTTTTAAGATTGATCTTAAGTGTGGTCATTTGAGAAGAGTTATTTGATTGTACCTAGACATGATTTGTTGGAACATTCCACCCAAAAGTGATGGTATGGGTTGAAATGGTCTAGAAGTTATCTCCCTAAATTTTGAGTAAAAGAAAGAGGCTTCGGTAAGACATTGAAAGTCTAAGATGTGATCTAGATCCTAACATGAGTGTGAGAAGGCTCAGACACTGTTTTAAAGTAAATTGAATGTATACAAGTCATTTAGGAAGTTTGGGAAACAAATCGTCAAGGAACGTCCATGGCGTCCGGTGAATTTACTAAATTTGCTACATGAGAGTTCTGATGGGTTGAAGAGAGTCTCTAAGGGATCTATATTGATGAGATTATTAAGATGTATAGGAGTATCAAGGATGGTCTTAAGGATTCTATTCCAAGTGAGGAGTTCAAACCTCCCTCAATCCCAATCAATGATTCAAAATTAGACTTCCCTCTCCTAACATATCCTCTCTAGAAATCTCCATTGTGGATGAAGCTCAAGAACAACCATGGTAGTGGATTCTCAAGATTTCATCATCAAGTTTCAGTGGTTTTCTTCTACAATGAGGTAAGATGATGCTTCATCTCTAGATAACCATTCATCTAGAGAATTCTTCTCAAAGTTATTAAAGAGAAAATATGATCAAACAAGTTATCTTGCAATCTAGCAATATGTTCTTACTCAAAACATTTTCTAAGTCTTTCTCATGATGAATTGATGTTAATATATTGATTTTAACGTGAATTTCAATCCTATTTCATGATTAACCCATACACTGTGATTCAATTACGTTAAAGTAATCGTTGTCTACTGCCTTTGATGTAATGTAATGATGAATTATGTTTTTTTGGTCCAATGTTGATTGATGCTTAAAGACTTGATAAGGATTAGCCTATATTACTCTATTTCCGATCAATTGATTAATGTATGGTATTTACTGTGATCTTGACTTTATATTACACGATTGTAGCATTTCGTTTATTTAAAGATACTTATAGCTACTGCCTTATATTGATATTATTGATGAATTGTGTGTAGTAATCGTTGATGATCAAACCAAGGGAGTCTTGGTAAGGATGATCAACATTCCATCACATTCTATATATTGATGATGAGTATTGCTCAATGATGATCAAAGATTGATGAATAGGTAAGAATGACTCTTTCTCACGATCGGGGAGCACCGCCTAGAAGTAACATTGCGTACTTGACCTCTCGGAGGTCTTATACAACACCATAGTTATCATTCATCCTATCGTCATCATAAATTTAGCTAAAAATTTAAAACATTCATAGCATATCATATGCTAGAACACCACTTTTATTATAAATAAAATATATGTCATAATACATTTGTCACATCCCAAAACCAAACCCTAGAAGTTATGGACAATCTTGATTTGCAACTGGTGAACTTGAACTCTCGGAGGTCTTGTACAAGCTCTACCCATATCTTTCAATGCATATACATATTGAAAAGTAGTACGGAATTAAAATTTTTTACAAAACATTAGAATATCATTACTAACATCTTTCATTAAAAATCATAGGAAATACTAAGTCTCAATATCATCAAACATAAACACTAGAATACTTTTTGGGACACGACCAATACTTCAAAATGTAGAATTACTTAATTTATTACAAGACTTCGAAAAAAAGGACATATATGTATGCCTTCACAGTCAATTGAGAAACATACTTCACTTTGTTTGAACGACTCTAGAATCCAAGCTTTTCTTAACAACCCTTCTCACCTTTCACCAACACTTTTAGAGATAATAAAATATATTGAATTAGTACAAACGATTGTACTATGAATGACACTATGCATTAAATCATAAAAAGGGACATTTATTAGAAAAAATGTATTTTTCATTTAAAATAATATTATAATCATAAGAATATTAATTAACACCTTATAAACACATCAGATAACACTTAAGTGATTTATCACATTTTTAAGGTCACTTTTCAGTAACCTCAATTCACTGTACACTGAATTGCTTCACTTTAACAGTGAAGTGATTTTCCTTCCCTTCTTGACATTTTCTAGAATGTAATTATCCCACTAAAAGAAAAACTAAGACTCAGTTAAGCAACACAAAGAGAGACCACCCACACACCCTCCCTAAGATGGCCTAAATGATCCTCAACACTACTCATAATGAGACACATACACACCTACAAGAATCCACATACATGAACATGAGATCCTCCTACACAAGGTGATTCTAAGTCTCACTTGAGTAAGTTATGAAGTGACTACCCATACAATCCGTTACACACACACTTAAGATATCCTATTGACTACCTACGATAGAATCATTCATATTTAGAACAAAAACATATAGAAAATATGATATTCTCTTTACAAAGGCAATCAAAAGACATAGTTATGTAAATCAAGATGATAACGTCCATTATTTACCTCTTCAAGACTACCTTAATAATCCTTAATACTACCTAAGTTTAGATCATGTCTACATAATGAACAATTTTCCCTAACTAGTGTCATTCTTAAAACATATCTAAGTAAGATACGAAGTGACCGTTCCTATGCCCCCTTCACACTTTAACTAGACAACCGTTAACTACTCTAGGTAAGTACTTATTCATTTAACATACTTTCTTAACATAAGTCATTACATTTATTCGCTCATTTAAGACTCATGCATGACATAAAGCAATTCACGTAATGGTCTTGGAAATACCTAGGGGCGCTAACTAACACCTTCAAAGCCTATTGTGCAATGTCTAGATAGCGTCTAATACCACCACCTAAACATCATAGAACTTCTCTAATGCTAGTAGGTATCCCATATAATGATAATAGGCAATAATCGACATAGACCATGATAATAAAGCATGGAATCCTCAGTTCTAACCTACCCCGATGAGGTGTTTTACTTGCCCATAGTAGAACTTGGACTCATCCTATGTAGGCACATAGTTAAGGAATATAAAGGGCGTGCTTTGTACTCTACTCTCATTATTTAACTATAACTACTTCCCTTACCATACTCGTTTCTAGCCTTTGTTTCAATAGAGTAATTTTTATTAAAGATTTATTTAAAGGGGTTCCATATCAAGTTCATAACCCAATCACATTATCTACCGAGGGAAGGTACACTTGGACTACCTTACAATGGTGAGAAGAAGCAAATAATGACTTTTCTAAGGATTGATACAATTTTGTTCTAGCCAACCTACCTTTAGACTATCATTCCATTGTTTGAAGGATACTATTACGGCTTTTGACTTAACATTCTTAAACTTACCACTAGGTTCAAGGTTCTACATATAGGATTCTTTTAACATCATTTAAGGTTTCATGTAATTTATTGTTATGCCTCGTACTTTTTTTTATATACGTAGTGCGCATCGTGATCTAGAAGACGTAAAGAAATATTAGGCAAGGATGTTATTTCCAAATGTGATATTAAGTATGAGTTGGCTAATGTAAGTGCCATTAAATTTAAGTGAGGGATTAATTAGTGGCTAATTTGGACTGATTTAATTCAATGGGCCCCACCACTCAAGGCAAAAAAATTAAAAAGGGATCAGATTGTGGGCTGGCCTTAGTGGACAGGTGTAGAGGGGGGCTGCCTCCACTTCATACTATTAAATGAGGTGGAGAAATCCACTCCATGCTATATAAAGTGGTGAAATGCATTGCTGCATATCATCTTCTTCTTCACCACTTGTCTTAGGCAGCCATGGAAATGGAGAAACCAACCCTGCAACTTTTGGCCAGCAGCTGCAAATAATTTGGTTAGTAATCTCCTTGTTTGGTGTGTTAATTCTTTAGAATACCCTTGTTAATTATCCATTAATTTTAAGAAGGGGGCGTGACCAGTAGCTTAGGAAGTTTGTTTTAGTTATTGAATGTGCTAAGTATGAATGGAAACCATAATCGGATTATTAGTGGTGTCATGTTGGTGCTTGGGCTGTTTAATATGATTCTTTGGGTTATATGTGTTATTGGTATTGCTGTGGATAATTTGGATTGTTGTCGGATTGGGACGAAGTAAGGAAAATAGGGGAGGTGCTGCCGAATTTTCGTTAGATTATTAGCTAGCTTACAAGAAAGTAAAGCACGATGTTTATCTAATTGCGGCACGATTGTTGCTTGTTATAGATTAATAGCTTGAGCAGTAAATATTGGACGTGCGACTCAATTATACGGTATGTAACGCTGTCCCTTCTTTCTTTGCTTGGCATGACTTTTAAAAATAAGCGAATAACGGACAGATTTGATACTTACCTCTAAAGCGTCTAGGTGATGTATATTCTTGCTTCCACAATTATTCCTCTATATATCGGTTATGTCTAAGGCTATGATGATCTCTAATATCTATGGTAATGCTTCTTAGAGTCATTGAAATTTTACGTTTTCATATTGTATTAAAGGTTCATAATCTTGATAAAACATTAATCTTTGGTAATACTCCTTGCTGGTTCACGTTGATTGTTCTATTGAGTTATAAGAAATGATTTTAATTGCATATGGTTGCTCATAATATTCTGCTCGTGCATAGAGTCATTTATCATTTCACCGAGTCCCGGGCCGGGTAATGTTCGTGCGGAGTTTCTTGCATATGTCACCGAGTTCCTCACTAGAGGGCCGGATATGTATATTATATATATGATTGGTGATGAGGATGGTTATGATGATGATGACAGAGATGACGTGATGATTATTTTGCCGAGCCCCTTACTAGGGAAGCTGGGCACCTTAAATGTTAAATATATGCATGATTTTCACTTAAAAAGTATATGTGTAGCGATATTTTGTTTCGACTTGCCACATTGGTATCCTGTCATCTTTACCTTATGCTTTACATACTCAGTACATTGTCCGTACTGACCCCCCTTTCCTCGGGGGGCTGCGTTTCATGCCCGCAGGTGTAGACGCGCAGTTCGGTGATCCTCCCGCCTAGGATATCTACTCTGCTGATTGGGAGAGCTCCACTGTTCCGGAGCCCAGTCGTTTTGGTACATAACTTTTGTGTAGTCTTTTGCTCGTCTATGGGTATGGCGGGGCCCTGTCCCGTCGAGTTTCACTAATGTACTCTTAGAGGTCTGTGGACATTATGTGGGTTGTATATATATGTTTTGGATAATGGTCTGGACATGGTTTGTTTGGGATGTCCGCTTGTACAGGGGCAGCCTTGTCGGCTGCGTACATCATTATGCTTTGAATAGTGGCGGCCTTGTCGGCTCGCGTATGCTGTTATGGTTGAATGGTTATGACTCCTTATGAGACAGGTCCTCTTATATATATATATGACGTTGGGGTTGGCTTGATTTGATTAAATTCCATATTGTCTTAGTTTCAGTTGGTCATACTTAGCAGGTTTGTATGTGGGTGTCCAAAACGGGCACTAATCACGGCCTATCGGGTTGGGTCGTGACAAAGAGTGGTATCAGAGCGGTTCTTCCTCGGAAGTGCCTACAGACCGTGTCTAGTAGAGTCTTGTTTATCGGTGTGTTGTGCACCACATCTATAAACAGGAAGCTACAGGACATTTAGGATGTCATTCTTTCTTCTTATTCTAGATCATGCGATAAAGCTATATTAACAGGATAATCCCTCTCTAACGAATCCATGTGTTTTCAGCTATGCCTCCAAAGAAAGCGACAGCCGCCCAGAAGGGAAAATCGGTAGCAGAAGGTACTAGTCAGACCCGAAGAGTTACTAGGGCCCGTGCCCAGTCTATGCCTGGTATTATGCTCCAGTCGGAGAGCTCTGCTACACCCCCACCGCCAGAAGAGCTTAGAGCAGCAGCAGCTCCAGTTCGGGGGACACCACCAGCCCCCGAGGCCCCAACATCTGAACCTCCAGCTCCTCAGTCAGGGGCGGAGGATAGGGCCATGAGATATGCGGTTCAATTGCTGACTAGATTAGTGGCAGATCAGGCTCGCAGGCATGGACTAGGAGTTGATCATGCGGACAGATCTGATAGCTTAAGGGCTCGTGACTTCTTAAGTTGTAATCCTCCAGAGTTCTTTGGGTCAAGGCCACAGGATGATCCGCAAGAGTTTATTCGTCAGATGCAGCGTACATTGAGGATAATCAAGGCTTCGGAGACCGAGTCTGTTGAGTTGGCTACGTATCGTTTGCGGGATGTAGCTATTAATTGGTATGAGTCTTGGGAGTTATCTAGGGGTGAGGGTGCCCCTCCAGCGGTATGGGATGAATTTGTGGAGGCTTTCCAGGGCCACTTCCTGCCTCTAGAGATGAAGCGAGCTAGAGTCGATAAATTCTTGCGTTTGAAGCAAAATGGCAGGAGCGTTCGAGAGTATAGCCTCGAGTTTGATTCATTGGCTAGGCATGCGCCTACTATTGTGGCTGATATGGCAGATAGGGTACATCGTTATGTGATGGGATTGGATCATTATCTGATTGACGGTTGTATGGCAGTGACTCTTCAGCCAGGTATGGACATTGCTCGGGTGCAGGCATATGCACAGGGGGTAGAGGATCGGCACCGGGGACGTCAGCCAGATAGAGATTATAATAGAGGCCAGCATAAGAGGGCTAGATCAGCAGGTTATCCTGACGAGTTTCAAAGCAGGCAGTCTCAGCAGCATGTTAGATTTTCTTCCCAGCCAGCACAGAGTGCACCCCCACATTTCATGGGTAGGGGGTTCGATCGTATGGGATATTCGGAACCTGGTCAGAGCTCTAGGGCGTCAGGGTCACAAATGGGCAGGGGTTTGAGCCAGTCGAGGCCACCTTTGCCTCGGTGTTCTCGTTGTGGTAAGTCCCATCCTGGGGAATGTCGTTGGGCTACAGGTGCGTGTTTTTCTTGCGGCCGTCAGGGCCATACTATGAGGGAGTGTCACCTTAGAGGTAGTGCAGGTGGTAGGGCACAGCCTACAGGGTCCGTTGCTGGTTCATCTTCTTCTGTGGCTATGCGCCCTACGGGGCAGGGTATTCAGGCACCAGCAGGCCGTGGTAGAGGACGTGGTGGAGCTTCTAGTTCTAGCGGTCCCTCAAACCGTATATATGCTTTGACTAATAGGCAAGATCAATAGGCGTCACCTAATGTGATCACAGGTATATTATCACTATTCTCCCGAAGTGTGTATGCATTGATAGACCCAGGTTCCACCTTATCATATATATCTCCCTTTGTTGCTAGTAGGATCGGAATAGAGTCTGAGTTGATAGAACCATTTGAGGTAGCTACACCTGTAGGAGATTTTGTCATAGCTACGCGAGTATATAGGAATTGTTCAGTAGCTATATATAGTCGTCATACCGTAGCAGATCTAATAGAGTTAAATATGATTGAGTTTGATATTATCATGGGCATGGATTGGTTGGCTGCTTGTTATGCTAATGTTGATTGCAGAGAAAAGATAGTTCGATTTCAATTTCCAGGGGAACCGATTATAGAGTGGAAGGGAAGTACAGTATCGCCGAAAGGTAAGTTCATTTCATACCTCAAGGCCGGGAAGATGGTTAGAAAAGGCTATATTTACCATCTGATTCGGGTGTATGACATAAAGGCAGAGGCACCGACTCTTCAATCAGTCCCGGTAGTTAATGAATTTCCTGATGTATTCCCCGAGGAACTTCCAGGCCTTCCTCCAGAACGGGAGATAGAGTTTACTATAGATGTACTGCCAGATACCCAGCCTATATCTATACATCCTTATAGAATGGCACCTGCTGAGTTGAAAGAATTGAAAGAGCAATTGAGGGATTTGCTAGAAAAGGGCTTCATCAGGCCTAGTACGTCACCTTGGGGAGCACCAGTACTGTTTGTGAGGAAGAAGGATGGGTCGCTGCAGATGTGCATTGATTATAGGCAGTTGAACAAAGTAACAATAAAGAACAGGTATCCCCTCCCAAGGATTGACGATCTATTTGACCAGTTGCAGGGTGCAAAGTGTTTTTCAAAGATAGACTTGCGGTCAGGTTATCATCAGGTGCGGGTAAGGGAGGTAGATATTCCAAAGACAGCATTCCAGACCCGATATGGGCATTATGAGTTTAGAGTGCTGTCTTTTGGGCTGACTAATGCTCCAGCGGTATTCATGGATTTAATGAATCGAGTATTTAAACCATTCCTTGATATGTTTGTTATTGTATTTATAGACGATATTCTGGTCTATTCACGTTCAGAAGAGGAGCATGCGGATCATTTAAGGACGGTACTTAGGGTGCTTCAGCACTAGAAGTTGTATGCTAAATTTTCTAAGTGCGAGTTCTGGTTGACTTCAGTGGCATTCTTGGGGCATATTATTGGAGCTGATGGTATTCGGGTAGATACGCAGAAGATTGAGGCAGTAAAGACTTGGCCCAGACCTACGACACCTACTGAGGTACGCAGCTTTTTGGGGTTAGCAGGATATTACAGGAGATTCGTAGAAAAGTTTGCCTCAATTTCAGTGCCTTTGACAAGGCTAACTTAAAAGGCAGCCAAGTTCCAGTGGACAGATGCTTGTGAGCGAAGCTTCCAGCTATTGAAAGACAAATTGACTACAGCTCCAGTCCTAACTCTTCCAGAGGGACCAGACGGCTATGTTATTTATTGTGATGCTTCGGGTTTTGGGCTAGGATGTGTATTGATGCAGCATGGCAAAGTTATAGCCTATGCCTCCCGACAACTTAGGAAGCATGAAAAGAACCATCCTACTCACGATCTGGAGTTAGCGGTCGTGGTTCATGCCTTGAAGATATGGAGACATTATTTATATGGTGTCCATGTGGACATCTATACAGATCATAAGAGTCTCCAATATATCTTTAAACAGAAGGAGTTGAACTTACGACAGAGGCGGTGGTTAGAGTTTCTAAAGGATTATGATGTTGATATTTTATATCATCCAGGGAAAGCAAATGTTGTAGCAGATGCTCTTAGCCGTAAGTCCATGGGTAGCTTGACAGATGTACAACCAGAAAGGAGGGATATGGTTCGGGAGATTCAGCGGCTATCCAGCCTTGGAGTCCGTCTAGCTAATTCGAAAGATAGTGGAGTTTCTATTCGAGAGGTTGCTGAGTCCTCAATCATAGATGAGGTAAAGAGACACCAATACAAGGACCCTATTCTGGAACAGTATAGAGATGCAGCTCTTCAAAAGGAAAAGACCCCATTTAAGGTTACACCTGATGGAGTGTTACGATATGAAGGCAGATTGTGTGTACCCGATACTGCGGGGCTACGACGGCAAGTTATGCGAGAGGCACACTCTGCCCGTTATTCTATTCACCCAGGGTCAACAAAAATGTATCATGACCTCAGATGCTTATATTGGTGGGATGGCATGAAAAAGGACATAGCAGAGTTTGTTGCTCAGTGCCCAAATTGTCAACAAGTCAAGATCGAACATCAAAAGCCTGGTGGATTATTACAGGAGATAGAGATCCCGACTTGGAAATGGGAGATGATTAATATCAACTTCATTACAGGCTTACCTCGCACTCAACGGAAGTATGACTCTATATGGGTTATTGTAGATAGGCTGACGAAATCGGCCCATTTTCTTCCAGTCAGGACTACTTATTCGGCTGAAGATTATGCGAGGTTATATGTCAGGGAGATAGTGAGACTTCATGGGGTTCCCACGTCCATTATATCAGACAGAGGAGCTCAATTTACAGCCAACTTTTGAAGATCGTTTAAGAAGGGATTGGGGACACAGGTGAACCTTAGCACAGTATTTCACCCTCAGACTGATGGGCAGGCTGAGCGTACTATTCAGACACTAGAAGATATGTTGCGGGCCTGTATTATTGACTTCAAAGGCAGCTGGGATGACCACTTGCCGCTCATTGAGTTTGCCTATAATAATAGCTACCATTCTAGAATCCAGATGGCACCGTACGAGGCCTTATATAGGAGGAAGTGCAGATCACCTATTGGTTGGTTTGATGTTGGCGAGACTAAGTTAATAGGCCCGGATGTGATTCAGCAAGCTGTTGACAAGGTGAAGCTTATTCAAGAAAGATTATTAGCAGCCCAGAGTCGACAGAAGTCATATGCAGATAATCGGCGTCGAGATTTGGAGTTTCAGATTGGTGACTGGGTATTCCTGAAGGTATCACCCATGAGGGGTGTGATGAGATTCGGCAGGAAGGGGAAGCTCAGTCCGAGATACATTGGGCCTTATCAGATTGTTCGTAGGATAGGCAAGGTTGCCTATGAGTTGGATCTACCATCTGATTTGGAGGCGGTACATCCAGTCTTCCATGTATCGATGCTACGTAAATGTATTGGTGATCCTTCTAGAGTATTCCCTGTAGATGATATTCAGGTAACAGAGGAGTTGTCATATGAGGAGAAACCCGTGGCTATACTTGATCGTCAGGTTAGAAGGTTACGTACTAAGGATGAGGCTTCCGTCAAAGTGTTGTGGCAAAATAACAATAGGGAGGAGATGACTTGGGAAGCGGAAGACGAAATGAAAAATAAGTATCCTTACTTGTTCCCCGTACCTGCAGGTAATTCAATTCCTAGCTTGACTATATTGATAGATAATGAGATTATGTAGCTGTGAGGCATCTGTAAGTTACGGAATGCGGGTTGATAGGTATAACTTTTAGAGAGACCTCGCTGGAATTTGTTTTTGCAAGACGCTAACTTAACATTCGAGGACGAATGTTCCTAAGGGGGGAAGGATGTTATGCCTCGTATTTTTTTTATATACGTAGTGCGCATCGTGATCTAGAAGACGTAAAGAAATATTAGGCAAGGATGTTATTTCCAAATGTGATATTAAGTATGAGTTGACTAATGTAAGTGCCATTAAATTTAAGTGAAGGATTAATTAGTGGCTAATTTGGACTGATTTAATTCAATGGGCCCCACCACTCAAGGCAAAAAAATTAAAAAGGGATCAGATTGTGGGCTGGCCTTAGTGGACAGGTGTAGAGGGGGGCTGCCTCCACTTCATACTATTAAATGAGGTGGAGAAATCCACTCCATGCTATATAAAGTGGTGAAATGCATTGCTGCATATCATCTTCTTCTTCACCACTTGTCTTAGGCAGCCATGGAAATGGAGAAACCAACCCTGCAACTTTTGGCCAGCAGCTGCAAATAATTTGGTTAGTAATCTCCTTGTTTGGTGTGTTAATTCTTTAGAATACCCTTGTTAATTATCCATTAATTTTAAGAAGGGGGCGTGACCAGTAGCTTAGGAAGTTTGTTTTAGTTATTGAATGTGCTAAGTATGAATGGAAACCATAATCGGATTATTAGTGGTGTCATGTTGGTGCTTGGGCTGTTTAATATGATTCTTTGGGTTATATGTGTTATTGGTATTGCTGTGGATAATTTGGATTGTTGTCGGATTGGGACGAAGTAAGGAAAATAGGGGAGGTGCTGCCGAATTTTCGTTAGATTATTAGCTAGCTTACAAGAAAGTAAAGCACGATGTTTATCTAATTGCGGCACGATTGTTGCTTGTTATAGATTAATAGCTTGAGCAGTAAATATTGGACGTGCGGCTCAATTATACGGTATGTAACGCTGTCCCTTCTTTCTTTGCTTGGCATGACTTTTAAAAATAAGCGAATAACGGACAGATTTGATACTTACCTCTAAAGCGTCTAGGTGATGTATATTCTTGCTTCCACAATTATTCCTCTATATATCGGTTATGTCTAAGGCTATGATGATCTCTAATATCTATGGTAATGCTTCTTAGAGTCATTGAAATTTTACGTTTTCATATTGTATTAAAGGTTCATAATCTTGATAAAACATTAATCTTTGGTAATACTCCTTGCTGGTTCACGTTGATTGTTCTATTGAGTTATAAGAAATGATTTTAATTGCATATGGTTGCTCATAATATTCTGCTCGTGCATAGAGTCATTTATCATTTCACCGAGTCCCGGGCCGGGTAATGTTCGTGCGGAGTTTCTTGCATATGTCACCGAGTTCCTCACTAGAGGGCCGGGTATGTATATTATATATATGATTGGTGATGAGGATGGTTATGATGATGATGACGGAGATGACGTGATGATTATTTTGCCGAGCCCCTTACTAGGGAAGCTGGGCACCTTAAATGTTAAATATATGCATGATTTTCACTTAAAAAGTATATGTGTAGCGATATTTTGTTTCGACTTGCCACATTGGTATCCTGTCATCTTTACCTTATGCTTTACATACTCAGTACATTGTCCGTACTGACCCCCCTTTCCTCGGGGGGCTGCGTTTCATGCCCGCAGGTGTAGACGCGCAGTTCGGTGATCCTCCCGCCTAGGATATATACTCTGCTGATTGGGAGAGCTCCACTGTTCCGGAGCCCAGTCGTTTTGGTACATAACTTTTGTGTAGTCTTTTGCTCGTCTATGGGTATGGCGGGGCCCTATCCCGTCGAGTTTCACTAATGTACTCTTAGAGGTCTGTGGACATTATGTGGGTTGTATATATATGTTTTGGATAATGGTCTGGACATGGTTTGTTTGGGATGTCCGCTTGTACAGGGGCAGCCTTGTCGGCTGCGTACATCATTATGCTTTGAATAGTGGCGGCCTTGTCGGCTCGCGTATGCTGTTATGGTTGAATGGTTATGACTCCTTATGAGACAGGTCCTCTTATATATATATATGACGTTGGGGTTGGCTTGATTTGATTAAATTCCATATTGTCTTAGTTTCAGTTGGTCATACTTAGCAGGTTTGTATGTGGGTGTCCAAAACGGGCACTAATCACGGCCTATCGGGTTGGGTCGTGACATTTATATATACAAGACTAAGAGGCTTTAGCATCCTAAGTCAAGACATCTCAGATTCAGATTCATACATGCATAAAGTAAGGGACAAAAGTCAACGAAGTCAAGACACAACATATTTGACTTTAACACGTGTTACATGTCATTCTTGAAGCATATATAAATAACCAAATCCTCTTTAAGTCATTATATTCACTATCATATCATTATCAATATGACCATCCCAGACTCATATAGTCAAGTATGAATAACCATCCATTGACCAGAAGACTATACACAAAGCCATAGTCATAGTCTAACATGATCATCGAAATAACTTCAATATAAGAAATGACATACTTTCACATTACTTATCATGTAGGTAGATATTATCATACTTCACATAATGAACTACACAATTAATCTCATTACATCAAGTAGTTCCCGAGAATGTCATAATCATCATAATACATAAGTGGACTATTCCAATCACAAAATAATTGAAGTCTAGTAATCATAAAATAAAGGGAATTAGAGAAGCATACCACCACTCAATTCTCAACACTTCAATGCAATGTTAAACCACCTAATTCAATACCATTAGGCCCTTACCCATGGCCATGAACCAATAATCAAATTTAAAAACTATCATACTCAATGAATCTAGGTGAATTAATCATAGATTTATCAATATAATACAACCTATACATCAAGTGAATACATTCCTTACATCATCATATAGCCCATAGAAAACTACACTAGAATTTGTAAATATTATATTAATATTACTTAACGCATAAAGTAGTCAAAAACTAGGGTTCATCAATTACATGAATTCATAGGTTAATTGATTCAAAATAATAAAATTACTAACAATTCAATCAATATTCAGTGCTTACAAAATCATTAATGCAAGAACCCATGCATAGATCATGAAATCAGACATTTCATCTTTAAAATCTTTAGAAAACTTCTTTGAAAGTTTGTCTACTTTATGATAAAGTTTCAAGGATCAAAAATCATACATAAATGACGCTAATTCTTCAATTTGATGACGAATCTCCACTCAATTTCCAATCCAATCCCTTCCTTGAGTTTTGGTTCCAATCGAGTTCAAGGGAAATTTCTATGGGAATTTGGGTTTTAATTTTGAAGAATGAAATATTTTGAGTGTTTTTGGCTTACAAATATATTTAAAATACTCAAAACACCCTTTAGGAACTGCATTTTGTCTTATTTGTACGTGGGGTTAATTTACAACTTCACTCCTTAAACATAACAGTGACTGTGCTGGTAGCAGCCTCCACAAACAGAGGACCGTCGACGGCCCATCCCTTGACCAACAGACCATCCTGTTTGTCTGGGGTTGGGAACTGAGGCTTGTATTTGTCCTCTCCTCTCCCACACCTAAGTACAATAGACGATACCTCACCTACGTGCCATCGATTGACCCACTGGTCATCGATTATCTTCTGTAGGTGAGCTGTCTTTGAAAGGCTTGGCCACCAATCATGGGTAAGCCTCAACGACCCTTGGATGGTTCTTGGGGATGTTTGTCCATAATTTTCCAACCCAAACATGAACTTATAAAATTTTAGGACCTCTCACATGAATTTTATCTAAAACGAACACGTAGAACTCGATGAAACATGCATAGACAAACAAGGTTGTTTCAAGGAAAAACATCCAAACGTCATGGATGTTCTTGGACGTTTGAGCTCCAAACTTGACAATACATGACACACTGCATATATAGACAATGATAAATCATATAATGACCTTAAAACCTGAGAAATCAAACATAAACATATAAAAACACATATAAGAAACATAGGTGACTTAGTCGTCGAATGTCTTAGTCATAACCTGACGTTTGACTTCCAATGCACCTAAACTCTTAGACACTGCCTCCATACCATGTTATAGACCATTTTAGGACCTTATACCACTCATGAAAACCATGTTAGGATCTAGTTCACCTATAACATTTTTGAAATCATACATTCTATGTCTTTTTTGCCATCTTACACTTATCAGAGAATAGAATTGTGACACGACACTTTTAACAACATAGCATAATATCTAAAATATTTCATTACTCTAATAAAGAACATAAAATATGATATCCTTGAAACATAAGGATCCCTTTCCTTTAACTTGGGGAAACTATCCAAGCCCTTTATTTTGATAGACATCCTCTAGTCATCAATACATACACATTGTGTAAAAAGATGAAGAAGAATGGATTTAGTACAAGAATGCACTAAGTATGAAAAACATGCAAAAACATGCATTTATAGATGACATTTGGTTAGAAAAAAATGCATCGTGCCATTAAGTAAAACTTCATAAAAACCTTATACAATAAGCACAACATAGCTCATCTACTTCAGATACGCATGTGAAGGCCACAATATTCATTGAAGTCACATTTAGCATATTCATAATATTATCTTGCCTTTTACCTTAAGTTATAAAATCCCATGTAACCCTCCAGTAACACTTGGAGCAATGTATGAATAGTTTCCCATTCCACTTCTCACACTCAAGCATCACCTTAAGGTCACCAAGATTAATATTCACATGAACCTCATTTACATAAACAAATGAGGAACATAGCATATCCTAAGACACCTACTTCACATATGAACCAACCTTTTCCATGAACATATATAAGACTCACTTCAAGACCACATGCAAATAACATCATAATAGGTAATATTAAACAATAGCATATTTGGACTTCATTTCATATAGACATCAGAAGACCTTACTTATAATCCCAATATAAGCCTACAAGTGCAAGGTACATGTGAAGTCCCGTACTCTCACACATATTTAGCACACTCATTAATATATCACAAGAATTATCATTTACTTGATACATCACCATGACAACTTTAGTCAACTACATGCCTAACAAGAGAGACCATCATCATATAATCAATAAGTAAAAGTTCATGCACATAAGGTGAGACCACATCAAATATATACCATAGACTCATACTATTCATATTATCATAATTTCATGCATGAGAGAGATATACATACATATATAGTTAGTGTCCATTTCTTTACTTCCATTTTTAATTTTACATTCGGAAATCTATAGCCTTAATTGTCACTAAGACCATATGGTGCTACATGAAATTTTGTGTTGTAGATCATTACACCAAGGGAAGATGCTCAACTTAGCCAAAGCAGAAAATTAACACATGCTAGAATACCAAGTGATATTATTTACTAGATCCTATGAGGCAAGCATAGTGTATATAACTTTGAGGTATATATGGAAACAACACGCTATGCCCTTTAGGCAATGAGGCTAACCACCTCGTGAGGATTTTGTTGAACCTACCTTCCTACATTGGGAAGGGACATCCCTTATCTTGCAAGTTCACTCGGTGCTAAGCTAAGTTCCATTTATTAAAAGCCTTTAATAATATTATTTACCAATAGTAGGCTTTGGGATATTGACTCCCAATATGATTATCTCATAGGTCATAGTCGCGAGTTCACTAACCTAAATCATGTGAGAAAGCCTTTCACATAGACATTGCATATTAAAGCACCATGCTGTTGAGGGTACCCTTGAGAACACCTTTCAGGAGCCCCTCTATTGACTAGATCATCATATATGTGTGTGAATACATATATGTGAGCAAACCTTTAACATAAACACATTAAGACAACACATGTTCATACTTCTCTTCTTTAATGCATAAGTGTATAGGTTTAACTATATGAGCAACCCTTTCATATAAGCACATTTAGACACTATGCACATTCATACTTAATCATATCACCTAAGACATGTCCATATCTTAATCATGCATTCATACTCATAGACATAGATAGCCACCTAGCAACTATTCTATTTAGGACACATGTGCAATGCATGGACAGGTCCCATACCCTTATCCATACTAGTATACCTTTCAAGTCATCCTAGTTGAAGAACACATAACATACTTCATGGACACATATAATTTACATGCATAGTAGAAGACATGAGCTCATAAGAGAATACCCATTTATTTAGACACAATGTACCTATACTAATTAAAAGCATGTATGAGGTATGTGTGCATTGGACAACATGATAACATAATAACAAAAATCCTAACATTGAGACAGCCACCTTACAAAGGTCACAATACACATTCAAGTCCCTTATACTATAAACAACTCAAATATTGAGTGATAGGAACTATAAGACACACACAACAACATTATAACATAGGAGACAAGACATCTTTATTACTCAAATCTAAGATTCCTAATAATGCTTAAGACTACACATTCATGTAGAGGTTCACTGGTAAGAGTTATGCTACACAAGAGTAACCAATAATCAATAGAACTCAATAACTTCAACTTTATAAACCCCTAACTCTAACATCCTCATTCACATAAAGGAAGCATCATCAATATAACCTAGATCATGAACTAGCATTGGAGACAAGAAATATAGATTTACATGTATGATCATCATAACCACACTTCATCACATAAATTAGACATCAACTACATGATCATAATACATAGATATATAGACAAGAAGGTAAATGCCGCCACCATAAGTCAACCATACCACACAATGCCATACAAAGCCAAATATCTAGCAATTCTATAGAAGAGTGGAGTGAATATAGAAAACTTACAATTCCTCCGAGCTTTGACCATCATTGATAATTTTAAATAATTCAACATATATACATGTATAAAGCATTAGCTAAAGTTACCATTACATAAATTTAATCATGCTTCAAATATCATGGTTTAAAGATCACATTGATACACTACTTTATCAACTTATACAAAGTATAGGACTATAAATCAATTTACCCAATCCCTAAAACTTGATAATCATTTATAAATAAGAAACAATTTATATTCAATTCACATGATAAACAATAGTAATATGAAATTCACCATAATTGAAAGATAATTCAATTATCATAGTGTCAAGTTCACAAGACCCACATTATAAGCCAATTAGGGAAATTAGGAGGATCATGGGTTCATCATTAAATTGGATTGATATTCATCTTTAAAATAGTATATAGTCATTAATTTATCATAAACATTCATTTCAAATCAACTTCACAAAGAATCCATGACTAGATTTGAAATTGGCAATTTTGGTATTTGTATCATATTTGAAAATCCTTGATTGACTCCTTAAATGAAAATTGACTTCTTAAATGAATGTATAAATAAGGATGAAGGATGACCATTCATTTCTACATGAGGAAACCATATGAAGTTGAAGAAGAAACCATGAAAATCAAGCCCCTAGCTTGTAATTGAGTTTTCCCTCCAATGGAGATTTGAGAGAATTAGGAAGAGAACATGGATTTGGGATTTTAATTTCTTACTGTATGTTGGGGTTTTTTCTTGGAAAGGGTTAAATAAGTCATAAAACAGTTTATATCCGTCTCCCCAAGTTACCAAAACACCCCATACCTATTGGGACTTTTAGACATGTCAAAATTGACTTTAACACGATGCAACTGTATTGAGGCATTAGGGTGCGCATTGGGCCCGAGATGCGAGGGCATCTCCAATTCTTGGTGCCGCATACTGCCTAGGGAAGCCTCCTTTCCAAACATTTGGGTCCTCCTCGGGGGCCTTAGGGTGGTCCTCGGGGAGTCGTACTGCACATTTTTACTGTTAACATGTCTATTAATAAGATAGGGTCACCCATACTTATTTTGGAATTCAAAAAACATATAAAATCAAGGAAAACATAAGAGAACCCACTCACAAGTCTAAAGACTAACTTTCGAACGTCTTGGACGTTCTTGGAGGTTTGACCTCCAAATGATTTTAAATATACACACTATAGAACGCTTAATAAAAATATTTTTAACCTATTTATACACTGAACGTCTCTAAGCACCTTAGTTCATTTTTAGGGTCTTACACTCTTCCCCTCTATTATTCTATACAATTGCTAGTTCATGAATGGCATTGTGTGCGGTATGGTCCACTTATTGTGGCGGTGTTTACTTTATTGCCTATATATGTGTGATTCCGTAATTGCATTAAAGGAAATTTTTGTACAAATGTGTGGTGGTGATGATCACCCTATGTGAAGTCTAATGTCTTGTTTCCTTTCTAGCTTATGGTCTGGATTATATTACCATATGATGAACATGTGGGTGTGTATGTATGGTATGATATATATGCTGCCAATGATGAAGTATGAATGATGGATGATCCCTTAACTACATTGTTATGCCTCGTATTTTTTTACGTAGTGCGCATCGTGATCTAGAAGACGTAAAGAAATATTAGGCAAGGATGTTATTTCCAAATGTGATATTAAGTATAAGTTGGCTAATGTAAGTGCCATTAACTTTAAGTGAGGGATTAATTAGTGGCTAATTTGGATTGATTTAATCCAATGGGCCCCACCACTCAAGGCAAAAATTAAAAAGGGATCAGATTGTGGGCTGGCCTTAGTGGACAGGTGTAGAGGGGGGCTGCCTCCACTTCATACTATTAAATGAGGTGGAGAAATCCACTCCATGCTATTTAAAGTGGTGAAATGCATTGCTGCATATCATCTTCTTCTTCACCACTTGTCTTAGGCAGCCATGGAAATGGAGAAACCAACCCTGCAACTCTTGGCCAGCAGCTGCAAGTAATTTGGTTAGTAATCTCCTTGTTTGGTGTGTTAATTCTTTAGAATACCCTTGTTAATTATCCATTAATTTTAAGAAGGGGGCGTGACCAGTAGCTTAGGAAGTTTGTTTTAGTTATTGAATGTGCTAAGTATGAATGGAAACCATAATCGGATTATTAGTGGTGTCGTGTTGGTGCTTGGGCTGTTTTGATTAACGCGAACTGCAGGAAAATTCTGTTTTGGCATTATGTACATGTTGAATGTGATTATGAGTATATACTCCAAAGGATGAATACGATAAGGTAGATGTGTTGCGAATTATAAAACGAGTTATCGCTCGGTGTATCGTTGTTTCACTGCTATAGTTGCCGAGACGGAACTGTTTTGGGGAGGGGGCTGTTTAATATGATTCTTTGGGTTATATGTGTTATTGGTATTGCTGTGGATAATTTGGATTGTTGTCGGATTGGGACGAAGTAAGGAAAATAGGGGAGGTGCTGCCGAATTTTTGTTAGATTATTAGCTAGCTTACAAGAAAGTAAAGCACGATGTTTATCTAATTGCGGCACGATTGTTGCTTGTTATAGATTAATAGCTTGAGCAGTAAATATTGGATGTGCGGCTCGATTATACGGTATGTAACGCTGTCCCTTCTTTCTTTTCTTGGCATGACTTTTAAAAATAAGTGAATAACGGACAGATTTGATACTTACCTCTAAGGCGTCTAGGTGATGTATATTCTTGCTTCCACATTTATTCCTCTATATATCGGCTATGTCTAAGGCTATGATGATCTGTAATATCTATGGTAATGCTTCTTAGAGTCATTTAGATTTTACGTTTCCATATCGTATTAAAGGTTCATAATCTTGATAAAACATTAATCTTTAGTAATACTCCTTGCTGGTTCACGTTGATTGTTCTATTGAGTTATAAGAAATGATTTTAATTGCATATGGTTGCTCATAATATTCTGCTCGTGCAAAGAATCATTTATCAGTTCACCGAGTCCCGGGCCGGGTAATGTTCGTGCGGAGTTTCTTGCATATGTCACCGAGTTCCTCACTAGAGGGCCGGGTATGTATATTATATATATGATTGGTGATGAGGATGGTTATGATGATGATGATGACGGAGATGACGTGATGATTATTTTGCCGAGCCCCTTACTAGGGAAGCTGGGCACCTTAAATGTTAAATATATGCATGATTTTCACTTAAAAGGTATATGTGTAGCGATATTTTGTTTCGACTTGCCATATTGGTATCCTGTCATCTTTACCTTATGCTTTACATACTCAGTACATTGTCCGTACTGACCCCCCCTTCCTCGGGGGGCTGCGTTTCATGCCCGCAGGTGTAGACGCGCAGTTCGGTGATCCTCCCGCCCAGGATATCTACTCTGCTGATTGGGAGAGCTCCACTGTTCCGGAGCCCAGTCGTTTTGGTACATAACTTTTGTGTAGTCTTTTGCTCGTCTATGGGTATAGCGGGGCCCTGTCCCGTCGAGTTTCACTAATGTACTCTTAGAGGTCTGTGGACATTATGTGGGTTGTATATATGTTTTGGATAATGGTCTGGACGTGGTTTGTTTGGGATGTCCGCTTGTACAAGGGCAGCCATGTCGGCTGCGTACATTATTGTGTATTGTGTAGTGGCAGCCTTGTCGGCATACGTATGTTATTATGCTTTGAATAGTGGCGGCCTTGTCGGCTCGCGTATGCTGTTATGGTTGAATGGTTATGACTCCTTATGAGACAGGTCCTCTTATATATATATGACGTTGGGGTTGGCTTGATTTGATTAAATTCCATATTGTCTTAGTTTCAATTGGTCATACTTAGCAGGTTTGTATGTGGGTGTCCAAAACGGGCACTAGTCACGACCTATCGGGTTGGGTCGTGACAAAGAGTTTATCAGAGCGGTTCTTCCTCGGAAGTGTCCACAAACCGTATCTAGTAGAGTCTTGTTTATCGGTGTGTTGTGCACCACATCTATAAACAGGAAGCTACAGGACATTTAGGATGTCATTCTTTCTTGTTATTCTAGATCGTGCGATAGAGCTATATGAACAGGATAATCCCTCTCTAACGAATCCGTGTGTTTTCAGCTATGCCTCCAAAGAAAGCGACAGCCGCCCAGAAGGGAAAATCGGTAGCAGAAGGTACTAGTCAGACCCAGAGAGTTACTAGGGCCCGTGCCCAGTCTATGCCTGGTATTATGCTCCAGTCGGAGAGCTCTGCTACACCCCCACCGCCAGAAGAGCTTAGAGTAGCAGCAGCTCTAGTTCGGGGGACACCACCAGCCCCTGAGGCCCCAACATCTGAACCTCCAGCTCCTCAGTCAGGGGCGGAGGATAGGGCCATGAGAGATGCGGTTCAATTGCTGACTAGATTAGTGGCAGATCAGGCTCGCAGGCATGGACTAGGAGTTGATCATGCGGACAGATCTGATAGCTTAAGGGCTCGTGACTTCATAAGTTGTAATCCTCCAGAGTTCTTTGGGTCATGGCCCCAGGATGATCCACAAGAGTTTATTCGTCAGATGCAGCGTACATTGAGGATAATCAAGGCTTCGGAGACCAAGTCTGTTGAGTTGGCTACGTATCGTTTGCAGGATGTAGCTATTAATTGGTATGAGTCTTGGGAGTTATCAAGGGGTGAGGGTGCCCCTCCAGCGGTATGGGATGAATTTGTGGAGGCTTTCCAGGGCCACTTCCTGCCTCCAGAGCTTAAGCGAGCTAGAGTCGATAAATTCTTGCATTTGAAGCAAAATGGCAGGAGCGTTCGAGAGTATAGCCTCGAGTTTGATTCATTGGCTAGGCATGCGCCTACTATTGTGGCTGATATGGCAGACAGGGTACATCGTTATGTGATGGGATTGGATCGTTATCTGATTGACGGTTGTATGTCAGTGACTCTTCAGCCAGGTATGGACATTGCTCGGGTGCAGGCATATGCACAAGGGGTAGAGGATCAGCACCGGGGACGCCAGCCAGATAGAGATTATAATAGAGGCTAGGATAAGAGGGCTAGATCAGCAGGTTATCCTGACGAGTTTCAAAGTGGGCAGTCTCAGCAGCATGTTAGATATTCTTCCCAGCCAGCACAGCGTGCACCCCCACGTTTCATGGGTAGGGGGTTCGATCGTATGGGATATTCGGAACCTGGTCAGAGCTCTAGGGAGTCAGGGTCACAGATGGGCAGGGGTTTGAGCCAGTCGAGGCCACCTTTGCCTCGGTGTTCTCGTTGTGGTAAGTCCCATCCTAGGGAATGTCGTTGGGCTACAGGTGCGTGTTTTTCTTGCGGGCGTCAGGGCCATACTATGAGGGAGTGTCACCTTAGAGGTAGTGCAGGTGGTATGGCACAGCCTACAGGGTCCGTTGCTGGTTCATCTTCTTCTGTGGCTATGCGCCCTACGGGGCAGGGTATTCAGGCACCAGCAGGCCGTGGTAGAGGACGTGGTGGAGCTTCCATTTCTAGCGGTCCCTCAAATCGTATATATGCTTTGACTAATAGGCAAGATCAGGAGGCGTCACCTAATGTGATCACAGGTATATTATCACTATTCTCCCGAAGTGTGTATGCATTGATAGACCCAAGTTCCACCTTATCATATATATCTCCCTTTGTTTCTAGTAGGATTGGAATAGAGTCTGAGTTGATAGAACCATTTGAGTAGCTACACCTGTAGGAGATTTTGTCATAGCTACGCGAGTATATAGGAATTGTTCAGTAGCTATATATAGTCGTCATACCGTAGCAGATCTAATAGAGTTAAATATGATTGAGTTTGATATTATCATGGGCATGGATTGGTTGGCTGCTTGTTATGCTAATGTTGATTGCAGAGGAAAGATAGTTCGATTTCAATTTCCAGGGGAACCGATTATAGAGTGGAAGGGAAGTACAGTATCGCCGAAAGGTAAGTTCATTTCATACCTCAAGGCCGGAAAGATGGTTAGAAAAGGCTACATTTACCATCTGATTCGGGTGCATGACATAAAGGCAGAGGCACTGACTCTTCAATCAGTCCCGGTAGTTAATGAATTTCCTGATGTATTCCCCGAGGAACTTCCAGGCCTTCCTCCAAAACGGGAGATAGAGTTTACTATAGATGTACTGCCAGATACCCAGCCTATATCTATACCTCCTTATAGAATGGCACCTGCTGAGTTGAAAGAATTGAAAGAGCAATTGAGGGATTTGCTAGAAAAGGGCTTCATCAGGCCTAGTACGTCACCTTGGGGAGCACCAGTACTGTTTGTGAGGAAGAAGGATGGGTCGCTGCGGATGTGCATTGATTATAGGCAGTTGAACAAAGTAACAATAAAGAACAGGTATCCCCTCCCAAGGATTGACGATCTATTTGACCAGTTGCAGGGTGCAAAGTGTTTTTCAAAGATAGACTTGCAGTCAGATTATCATCAGGTGCGGGTAAGGGAGGCAGATATTCCAAAGACAGCATTTCGGACCCGATATGGGCATTATGAGTTTAGAGTGCTGTCTTTTGGGCTGACTAATGCTCCAGCGGTGTTCATGGATTTAATGAATCGAGTATTTAAACCATTCCTTGATATGTTTGTTATTGTATTTATAGATGATATTTTGGTCTATTCACGTTCAGAAGAGGAGCATGCAGATCATTTAAGGACGGTACTTAGGGTGCTTCAGCACCAGAAGTTGTATGCTAAATTTTCTAAGCGCGAGTTCTGGTTGACTTCAGTGGCATTCTTGGGGCATATTATTGGAGCTGATGGTATTCAGGTAGACACGCAGAAGATTGAGGCAGTAAAGACTTGGCCCAGACCTACGACACCTACTGAGGTACGCAGCTTTTTGGGGTTAGCAGGATATTACAGGAGATTCGTAGAAAAGTTTGCCTCAATTTCAGTGCCTTTGACAAGGCTAACTCAAAAGGCAGCCAAGTTCCAGTGGACAGATGCTTGTGAGCGAAGCTTCCAGCTATTGAAAGACAAATTGACTACAGCTCCAGTCCTAACTCTTCCAGAGGGACCAGACGGCTATGTTATTTATTGTGATGCTTCGGGTGTTGGACTAGGATATGTATTGATGCAGCATGGCAAAGTTATAGCCTATGCCTCCCGACAACTTAGGAAGCATGAAAAGAACTATCCTACTCACGATCTGGAGTTAGCGGTCGTGGTTCATGCCTTGAAGATATGGAGACATTATTTATATGGTGTCCATGTGGACATCTATACAGATCATAAGAGTCTCCAATATATCTTTAAACAGAAGGAGCTGAACTTACGACAGAGGCGGTGGTTAGAGTTGCTAAAGGGTTATGATGTTGATATTTTATATCATCCAGGGAAAGCGAATGTTGTAGCAGATGCTCTTAGCCGTAAGTCCATGGGTAGCTTGACAGATGTACAACCAGAAGGGAGGGATATGGTTTGGGAGATTCAGCGGCTATCCTGCCTTGGAGTCCGTCTAGCTAATTCGGAAGATAGTGGAGTTTCTATTCGAGAGGTTGCTGAGTCCTCAATCATAGATGAGGTAAAGCGACACCAATACAAGGACCCTATTCTGGCACAGTATAGAGATGCAGCTCTTCAAAAGGAAAAGACCCCATTTAAGGTTACACCTGATGGAGTGTTATGATATGAAGGCAGATTGTGTGTACCTGATACTGCGGGGCTACGACGGCAAGTTATGGGAGAGGCACACTCTGCCCGTTATTCTATTCACCCAGGGTCAACAAAAATGTATCACGACCTCAGATGCTTATATTGGTGGGATGGCATGAAAAAAGACATAGCAGAGTTTGTTGCTCAGTGCCCAAATTGTCAACAAGTCAAGATTGAACATCAAAAGCCTGGTGGATTATTACAGGAGATAGAGATCCCGACTTGGAAATGGGAGATGATTAATATGGACTTCATTACAGGCTTACCTCGCACTCAACGGAAGTATGACTCTATATGGGTTATTGTAGATAGGCTGACGAAATCGGCCCATTTTCTTCCAATCAGGACTACTTATTCGGCTAAAGATTATGCGAGGTTATATGTCAGGGAGATAGTGAGACATCATGGGGTTCCCACGTCCATTATATCAGACAGAGGAGCTCAATTTACGGCCAACTTTTGGAGATCGTTTCAGAAGGGATTGGGGACACAGGTGAACCTTAGCACAACATTTCACCCTCAAATTGATGGGCAGGCTGAGCGTACTATTCAGACACTAGAAGATATGTTGCGGGCCTGTATTATTGACTTCAAAGGTAGCTGGGATGACCACTTGCCGCTCATTGAGTTTGCCTATAATAATAGCTACCATTCTAGTATCCAGATGGCACCGTACGAGGCCTTATATGGGAGGAAGTGCAGATCACCTATTGGTTGGTTTGATGTTGGCGAGACTAAGTTAATAGGCCCGGATGTGATTCAGCAAGTTGTTGACAAGGTGAAGCTTATTCAAGAAAGATTATTAGCAGCCCAGAGTCGACAGAAGTCATATGCAGATAATCGGCGTCGAGATTTGGAGTTTCAGATTGGTGACTGGGTATTCCTGAAGGTATCACCCATGAGGGGTGTGATGAGATTTGGCAGGAAGGGGAAGCTCAGTCTGAGATACATTGGGCCTTATCACATTGTTCGTAGGATAGGCAAGGTTGCCTATGAGTTGGATCTACCATCTGATTTGGAGGCGGTACATCCAGTCTTCCATGTATCGATGCTACGTAAATGTATTGGTGATCCTTCTAGAGTATTCCCTGTAGATGATATTCAGGTAACAGAGGAGTTGTCATATGAGGAGAAACCCGTGGCTATACTTAATCGTCAGGTTAGAAGGTTACGTACTAAGGATGTGGCTTCCGTCAAAGTGTTATGGCAAAAAAACAATAGGGAGGAGATGACTTGGGAAGCGGAAGACGAAATGAAGAATAAGTATCCTTACTTGTTCCCCGTACCTGCAGGTAATTCAATTCCTAGCTTGACTATATTGATAGATAATGAGATTATGTAGCTGTGAGCATCTGTAAGTTACGGAATGCAGGTTGATAGGTATAACTTTTAGAGAGACCTCGCTGGAATTTGTTTTTGCAAGACGCTAACTTAACATTCGAGGACGAATGTTCCTAAGGGGGGAAGGAAGTTATGCCTAGTATTTTTTTTATACGTAGAGCGCATCGTGATCTAGAAGACGTAAAGAAATATTAGGCAAGGATGTTATTTCCAAATGTGATATTAAGTATAAATTGGCTAATGTAAGTGCCATTAACTTTAAGTGAGGGATTAATTAGTGGCTAATTTGGATTGATTTAATCCAATGGGCCCCACCACTCAAGGCAAAAATTAAAAAGGGATCAGATTGTAGGCTGGCCTTAGTGGACAGGTGTAGAGGGGGGCTGCCTCCACTTCATACTATTAAATAAGGTGGAGAAATCCACTCCATGCTATATAAAGTGGTGAAATGCATTGCTGCATATCATCTTTTTCTTCACCACTTGTCTTAGGCAGCCATGGAAATGGAGAAACCAACCCTGCAACTCTTGGCCAGCAGCTGCAAGTAATTTGGTTAGTAATCTCCTTGTTTGGTGTGTTAATTCTTTAGAATACCCTTGTTAATTATCCATTAATTTTAAGAAGGGGGCGTGACCAGTAGCTTAGGAAGTTTGTTTTAGTTATTGAATGTGCTAAGTATGAATGGAAACCATAATCGGATTATTAGTGGTGTCGTGTTGGTGCTTGGGTTGTTTTGATTAAAGCAAACTGCAGGAAAATTCTGTTTTGGCATTATGTATATGTTGAATGTGATTATGAGTATATACTCCAAAGGATGAATACGATAAGGTAGATGTGTTGCGAATTATAAAACGAGTTATCGCTCGGTGTTTCGTTGCTTCACTGCTATAGTTGCCGAGACGGAACTGTTTTGGGGAGGGGGCTGTTTAATATGATTCTTTGGGTTATATGTGTTATTGGTATTGCTGTGGATAATTTGGATTGTTGTCGGATTGGGATGAAGTAAGGAAAATAGGGGAGGTGCTGCCGAATTTTCGTTAGATTATTAGCTAGCTTACAAGAAAGTAAAGCACGATGTTTATCTAATTGCGGCACGATTGTTGCTTGTTATAGATTAATAGCTTGAGCAGTAAATATTGGACGTGCAGCTAGATTATACAGTATGTAACACTGTCCCTTCTTTCTTTGCTTGGCATGACTTTTAAAAATAAGCGAATAACGGACAGATTTGATACTTACCTCTAAAACGTCTAGGTGATGTATATTCTTGCTTCCACAATTATTCCTCTATATATCGGCTATGTCTAAGGCTATGATGATCTCTAATATCTATGGTAATGCCTCTTAGAGTCATTGAGATTTTACGTTTCCATATCGTATTAAAGGTTCATAATCTTGATAAAACAGTAATCTTTGGTAATACTCCTTGCTGGTTCACGTTGATTGTTCTATTGAGTTATAAGAAATGATTTTAATTGCATATGGTTGCTCATAATATTCTTCTCGTGCATAGAGTCATTTATCATTTCACCGAGTCCCGGGCCGGGTAATGTTCGTGCGGAGTTTCTTGCATATGTCACCGAGTTCCTCACTAGAGGGTCGGGTATGTATATTATTATATATGATTGGTGATGAGGATGGTTATGATGATGATGATGACGGAGATGACGTGATGATTATTTTGCCGAGCCCCTTACTAGGGAAGCTGGGCACCTTAAATGTTAAATATATGCATGATTTTCACTTAAAAGGTATATGTGTAGCGATATTTTGTTTCGACTTGCCATATTGGTATCCTGTCATCTTTACCTTATGCTTTACATACTCAGTACATTGTCCATACTGACCCCCCTTTCCTCGGGGGGCTGGGTTTCATGCCCGCAGGTGTAGACGCGTAGTTCGGTGATCCTCCCGCCTAGGATATCTACTTTGCTGATTGGGAGAGCTCCATTGTTCCAGAGCCCAGTCGTTTTGGTACATAACTTTTGTGTAGTCTTTTGCTCGTCTATGGGTATGGCGGGGCCCTGTCCTGTCGAGTTTCACTAATGTACTCTTAGAGGTCTGTGGACATTATGTGGGTTGTATATATGGTTTGGATAATGGTCTGGACGTGGTTTGTTTGGGATGTCCGCTTGTACAAGGGCAGCCTTGTCGGCTGCGTACATCATTGTGTATTGTGTAGTGGCAGCCTTGTCGGCATACGTATGTTATTATGCTTTGAATAGTGGCGGCCTTGTCGGCTCGCGTATGCTGTTATGGTTGAATGGTTATGACTCCTTATGAGACAGGTCCTCATATATATATATGATGTTGGGGTTGGCTTGATTTGATTAAATTCCATATTGTCTTAGTTTCAGTTTGTCATACTTAGCAGGTTTGTATGTGGGTGTCCAAAACGGGCACTAGTCACGGCCTATCGGGTTGGGTCGTGACATACATACCCATATATGAATGTGTGATTAGCTATGGTTAGGAGTCTTGAATCCAAGTATTGAATTTATATTGTCTCCTATGATAAGATTTCCAAAAATAATTTTTGAAACAGAAGAGACTGCGATGTGTTCGCATCAGAGACCAAACATTTGGATTTTTTGTTGTAAGAAAAATAAACCAAAGGAAAGTGTTTATTCCAATTTCCCTTGAAATCAATTATTCAAGCTCTAAGCATATTCTCAAGGGTTTAAATAGTACGCTCTACCTAACCATCCGTTTGACTATGAAAAGCGGTGCTTAAATTCACCTTGTTACTCACTCCTTTTCAAAATTACCTCCAAAACCTAGATGTGAAATGTGCACCCCTATCCGATATGATGGACAACAGAATACCATGGAGACACACAATCTCATCTATAAAGATCCTGGCTTAATCTTCTGCCAAGTGAGTGGATTTGACGGAATAAAATGAGCAGATCTGGTCAACCTATCCACAACAACCCATATGGAGTCGTATTTGTTTTCTGTCCGAGGAAAACTTACCAAAAAATCCATATTAATGTCTTCCCACTTCAAAGTAGGATGTTTGATTTCTTGAAGTAAACCACCCAACTTTTGGTGTTCGGCTTCCACTTGTTGGAAATTTGGACACCTTGCACCAAATTCTGCTATGTACGGATTAGTAATAGGACCCATGATCTTCCTCAAGAATCCGGTTCCTCAAGTCATCTACATTGCGAACAAGCAACCTTTTTTGACACGTTTAGACACAACCTCCCTAAGAAGAATGACTCATTAAGTTTTCCAATAAATGGCTCTTTCAACTCTATCAATTGTTGATCAAGGTGTGGTTTGTAATTCACCTCAATCACGAATATTATTCGGAGTTATGACAGACCATTAAACCACCATCGAGAGAATTATCCAATTTACCACACAAACTAGCTAACCTATGAACATCTCTCACTAGGTATTTCTTGGTTTCTCCTGCATGATACGCACTACCCATGTTCATACGACTTAAGAGAAACCAAAAATACATTGGCCTGCCGGGGTTGTAGAGAAAACTTATATCGTAATCTTTCAACATTCCAACCACCATGTTTGTCGTAGATTTAACTGCATTTGAGTAAACACATACTAAAGACTGTTGTGGTCGGTATATATACATAAATATGAACACCATACAAGTAATGTCCAAATATTTTCATGGAAACTAACACCTCTAACTGAAATTCATGAGTTGGATAATTCTTCTCATGCATTTTAAGTGTTACACCCTCGAAAATGACTTAGGTGAAACTAGAGCCTAAAATGTTTTTCATGAGTGTATAAGGTACCAAAATTGTCTATTATCTTGTAATGAGTATGTTTCTAAATTTAATAGTGCATTGGAAGTCGAACGTCAAGGTACGACAAATAGGTTCAAAAGTTTTGCCTTGCAACCTGCTTGCGTTTCTTAATGTGTTTTGTCAAGTTTTATGTGTTGTTTTAAGTAAAAATTGATGTTATAGGTTCCTGAAATATATATGAGAGTAATCTAGGTGGAAACGTCAAGACAAAAAACCCTTAGGACTAACCAAAGAGTCCTTGAGGAGGATAAAACCTTGGGCCAACAAGTTGCCAACGACAGCAACTTTTGTTCCTTGTTAAAATAAGTCAGTGTCGTGGATTTGGACCACCAAAGTGATAAAAGTTTCTCAACATCACGGACACAACACAGACTCAACTGCCCAGAAAGGTATTTTTGAAACAATGATTCAGGAACAACTTTTCATCGTGGACTTGTTCCCAGATGATAATTTTGGAGATTTAAGTTGAGTTTTAGTTAGTTAAAAGGTCCTTTAAGTTATGGGATCATTTTGATATTTTAGGGGCTGTTTAATGGAGGTTATTAGACCTTGTTAAACCCGAATTCACCCTTCAAATCATAATCCTCAAGTCCAAAACAAAATATCTCCAGTTTTTCTCTCCAAAAACCTCCATTGATGGGCTTTGAAGCTCCAAGGAAGAAGATATACTTTCCAACTTATTTTCCATTAATCTTGTGGGATTCTCATCACAGTTGAAGGTATGAGTTTTCATTCATAATATCGTTTTATCTAAATAGTTAATTCAAATGATTTTCAAAGATAACCAAAACATGAAATCTTCTAATTAAATTCTAACAATGGGCCTTTGCATAAAACATTTTAGATCATTATTTTTTGATTGAATTGATGTACATTAGATGATTTTAATCTAAATTCCTAATAAAACCTTGAAAAACATTATCTCTTCAAATTGGCTATGTTTCGGATGTTATGATGTTGCCTTAACGTTTATGAATTCTAGTGTAGTTTTCTATGAGATATTGAATGATGTACGAAATGTATTGAATTAATGTATAGGCTGTCTTAGATTGACAATTCTATATTGAATTTATTTATATTAATTGAGTATTATGATTTTTGTATTCAATTGATGATCATGGCCATGGGTAAGGCCTTTGATTTTTTTATTGAATGATTTAGTTATGGATTGAAACGATGAGAATGGATTGGTGGTACGCTGCCCTAATTCTCTTTATTTTATGTAATTTAGTTCTAGAATTATGTTGTGCTTGATATGGTCAAATTATGGTGGCTGTGCTATGTGCTTTACTTGTAAATTATTACTTTATATATTATAATGATCATGTCCTTGTCAGCAACTACTTGATATATTATGATCATTTTTATAGTTATATTATGTGAAGTATAATTATATCTATCTATTTGGGATTAAAGTGATAGTATGTATTCTTCTATTGATGTTAGGTGTTCATGTTAGACTATGACTTTGTCTTTGTATGTGTAGTCTTAGAGTTGATGCATGATTCTTCCTATATGATTATGTGGGTCTTATGATTATTATATTAATAATATTATAGTAGAGAATAGAGTGACCTATAAATGATGTTATTATGCCTATATGCTTATAGAATGATATGCTATAAGTTAAGTGTGTGTGTCTTGTCTTGGTAGACTTGTGTCCCTTACGTTATACATGTACATTATGAATATGAACATCTTGTTTTAGTAGATTTATGCACCTTTGTCTTGTATGTGTATAGATGAATGTTTAATGAAAGTCTAGGATCGGTAGACCTAGATTTATGTGGATCCTTCTATATAGAATGAGTACTATGTGGATCCTTCTATATAGAAAGAAAGTTAAGAATGAGCTATCCTTATAGAACATTGAGTGACAGCCCTAGTGGACCCTTCTTTAGTAGGTGCATTATGACTAGGTAATGACTAAGAGATGATACCTTTTCATATGCCCCTATTATTGAACTGCTCGATAAGAACAAAGGTTAGCATCGAGTGAATATGTTATAGTTTGTAGCTCTACTTAAGAAGGAGACTAGAGTATAATGTATCTCTACTTTAGAATGAGACTAGGGTGCATAAAAGACCTTTATATTCCTTAACCATGTGCCTAAATAGGATATGTCCTAGTTCTACCCTTGGGAAGTAGAACACTCTCCATCAGAGTAGGGTAGACTCTTGATTCCATGCCTAGCTAGTATTTTCTATGTCGATTATTTTGCTATTCTCATCATGTGTGATAATTTCTAGTGTTGGATAAGTATTAGGAAGTTTAGGTAGTGGAATGAGACTCTATCTAGACATTACACGACTTGATTTTGAAGATATTAATATATCAGTCCCTAGGTCGTCCTAGAACATCATATTAAGTCCTTAATGAATGAAATGTTTTCTAATTGACTTAATGAATGATTAAGACTTTTGCTAATGTAGGTTGACTAGAATTTGCTCTATCTTGGGTACCTTTGAGGGTTTGTTAGAGAATCTTGAAGAGGGTGTATGGACGGTCTCTTCTTGTCCGACTTAGCTAAATCATGGAGTAACCTTAGGTAGAGAGAGTAAATGAAAGAAGAAGGTAATAATATTATCTTATGTTACTTAAATAAGTAATAGGATACCATTTGATGGGAGGTTTATACGTTTATATGGGTTGAAATTATGTTGATGATATATTTTGGAATGTGACTTAAATGCATATATGTTGATTTGTAAGTAACTATTATACTTGTCTTAAAGGGTTTTCTCAAAAAGCACATGTTTCATACTAAAATCTGTTAATGATGATTTTATGCATTATGTCATACTTAGTACAAGTTTTTGTACTAATTCAATAGTTTGTGTCTATATCTAAAGGTGTAGCTGGCATTTGAGAGGAGTCTCAAAGTGGAAGCTTGGATTATTATTCATTCAAGCATGAGTTGGTATGTCGTCACTAGATTCGAGGACATCATGATGTTTAGTTTTTTTATTCAATGTATTCTAATAGACTTAGCTATTTTCCTATATGATGAAGTATGGGTTGTGTCATAATATATTCGTAAATCTATGATTGCGACTTTGAGATGTATCCTTTCATTATGTTTTTCTATACAACAGATATTTTCAAGTATTATTATTTCGTGTGAAAATTTTTAACTCTGTAGTATTTTTGATACATGTATACAATGAACGATTTCAAAGGGCTTGTACAAGACCTCTGAGAGGTCAAGTACGCCGTATTGCAATTTGAGAATGCCCTAACTTCTTGGGGGTACTCTCCAATCGTAATAAGCTACTACTTTCCATCTTGCATAACCACATACCCTAAACCCACTCGAGATACATCACAATATACAACAAAACCCTTATTACACTTCGCGAAAGTCAATACTGGAGCGAAAGTTAGCTTATCCTTCAAGATTTAGAAACTACATTCACATGCCTCCAACCACTTAAATTTCATACTCTTTTGGGTCAAAGTAGTAAAGGGAGATGCAATGGAAGAAAAACCATCCTCAAACCTCCTATAATAACCCGCTAGACCCAATTAACTCCTAATGTCGGTCAGAGTCAATGTCCTAGGCCAATTTTTCACCACCTCGATTTTCTTAGGATCAACCTTAACTTCCTCACTAGAGATGATATGACAAATAAGTACCACCGACCTCAACCAAAACTTATATTTGCTAAACTTGGCAAATAGTTTGTTTTCCTTAAGAACATTTAAAACCACCTTCAAATGGTCGATGCGTTCACCCTCATTTTTAGAATATACCAAGATGTCGTCATTGAATATAATGAAAAATGAATCTAGATAACAGGGAAACACCCTATTCATCAGATCCATAAATGTGTCCGAGGCATTAGTGAGACCAAAGGACATTACTAAGAATTCATAGTAACCATATCTTTTTAATAATGCCATCTATGGTATCCTCACCTCTCACCCTATGTTGATAATACCCCGATTTCAAGTCAATCTTAGAAAAGAAGCTTGCCCGTTGGATTTAATCAAACAAGTTGTCAGTCCTTGGGAGAGGATACTTTTTCTTATTAGTGACTTCATTGAATTGGCAATAATTAATGCATATTAGAAGTGACCCATCCTTCTTCTTCACAATAAAGAAAATGGAGCACCCCATAGAAAAATACTAGGTCTAGTGAAGCCTTTGTCTAGTAAGTCCTTGAGTTGAGACTTCAAATCTTTATTTTTGACCGGAGCCATCAAAAAGGTGGAATTTAAATGGGATTGGTATCCGTTAGCATCCCGTTCGGGAGGGATTCCGTGAAGATATTAGGAAAGACCTCCAGAAATTCCCTTACACGGGGACTTACTTAATGGAAGGATTTTTGGAGTCTAAATCTTTGACCCTTACAATATGATATGGACACCCTTTTGAGATAATTTTGAAAGACTTAATACAAGAGATAGTATGACCTCTAGGAATCGAATCCCCTCCCCCTTTTCATCCCAAATATGACATCAAAATTGACCATATTAAGTTCTACTAATTCAAATGAGTAACACTATTGGGAAAAATTATAGGACAATTTCTATTCACCCTCTTTGCAACCACCAACTCACCTACCGATGTAGTTGCGATGAAAGGTTCATTTATGATATGGGGAAAAATATCAAACTTTCTATCTATTGAGGGAGTAACAAAAGATAATGGATCACCCGGATCAAGTAAACCATATACATCAATAGATAAGACTTATAACATACCGGTCACCACATCGGGAGAACTCTCTTGTTCACCCTAGACTGAAGTGCATAAATAGTGATTCTTCTTTGGAGCATCCATATTACAACAATAGTTTGGACGTACCTGCTACCTTAATATTACCCCTTAAATTTTAGGTATTCCTAACCTTGTGGCAACTCTTGCCATACCCAAGGAAATTGTCCGTCCCAACAAGGCAATAACCACAATGCTTCTTGCCACACTTTCCACAAGTTAGCTTCTTACTAGGTGAGCTAGTACCTCTTCTCTTTTGATACTTAGGGTTACTAACCCTATCATCAGGATCCTTAGGAAATTTTGTAGGAACTTTATAGAAAACCTCTTCTTGAGCCTAGGATTGTCTTGGATATTAAGCCTACCCTTTGAAGATCCATCATCATAAGACCTTGCCTATTTTGCATCACTACTCTTTTTGTTAACCCTTGTCTCTTCTAGTTGTTGAGCATGAATAATTAGACAAGAAAAGTTCATATAATCATGTAGCATAGCTGAACGACATTCTTCTTTCAAGTCATCGGACACCCCCGTCATAAAGCTGATTTTTTCATCTCTAGGTCATCAAACAAATGAAGGAGCATAGTTTGGAAAATTAGTAAATTTTAAAAATTAGTCAAGTACACTCATACCTCCTTGATGAATGATGATGAATTCTTGCTCTTTGGTTTCCCTCTTTTGCCGAGTAAAGAACCTATCAATAAAACTCATCTTGAAAATCTCCTATGTCACTGGTCCATCCCTTAAGGGCCTATTGCCTCTCAATTACACGTACCAAGTTTTTGGGCCACAACTTTGACTTGATAAGTGTATAACTCGGCCTTATCACTAGTAGTGAACCTTCTCACTAGTAGTCAACCCCATAGAATAGAGAATCTTGTATGTTTCATCAATGAACTCTTGGGGGTCTTCCTCCACTTTGGACCCATCGAAAGTAGGGGGATTCATCTATGTGAAATCCCTCAAACGAGAGGACATGGTGCAAACATGTATGTGTCCTCGGGGTACCACCTCTTGATTAGCTTGGGCCGTTATGGCTTGTGCTTGAGTGTTGACGTCTTATGCTTGTGTAGTAAAGGCGTGGGCCATTTGGAGATAGGCTGCTTTTATGTCCCCATCTATCAATGGCGGATGGTTTACCAAAGCTTTATCATCATTAGCAACTTCTTCAAGAGGAGGGACTTGATTACCTCGGGGAGGAATTCCCGCATTGGAAATCTCTTCATCAAGTCTTTGAGCGGTTGTTCTTCAGATATTCATTAATGGCATATAGAGTGAAGACTATTGAGGCACAATATTAGATTTCCAAGAAAAGAAGAGTTTCCTAAGCATCATATAGTTTCCTATTTATAAGTGTGGCGTAGTTCACAGTTATGAATAGAAATTTGCATAGACATGGTTAACTAAGACATCTACTCTAAAGATATTCAACCTTTAGAATTTTTATCATAAAAACTCTTTGAAAAATCTTTGATAGAACTTCTTGAATGAAAGATTATTCAAGAATGGGTTACCATAACTAATTTATTGAAGATCCATGAATTTGGAGACGAAATCAGCTGGAAATCCATCTTCTAGTTTGACCTTGAGTTTTTGTCTCCAACGGAGATTTCAGAGAATATTTGAAGAGAAGAGGATTTTGGATTTTTGAATTATCATCGAGTATTTGTGTTTTTACTTGTGAATTGGGGTAAAAATGACTTAATAACCATTTATAACGACCCCCAAAGCACCAAAAACACTGCTACACTTATTTGGACTTTTAGAAGTCCAACTTGACTTTTAAACGATGCAATCAAATCTAGGACAAGGCTGCGTCACGGGGTCACTTCATAATCATGATTCTAGAATTTAATTCAAGGCAGAATGATTCGTGTTGATCCCGCATCTCAAAGAAAAAATTTGTCCTTTAAGTGTGGGCTGAACGACGTACTGGTAGGTTCAAAAATAGCCTACCCCCGAACTTTCTCATCCAACATATGGGTCCTCCACAGGGACCCTTAGGAGGATCCTCGAGGAGTCGTATCCAAATATTTTGACTCTAAAATTTTTTATTAAGATACTAGGGTCATATACATAGTTTTTAGACTCTTAAAAATACATAAAAACAAGTCAAAAATACAAAGACAGACTAGCAGACAAAATACTAGTTTTTGGACATCGTGGTCGTCCTTTGACGTTTGACCTCAAACCTCTTCAAACCTACCTTTAAAAGTTTTACACGGCTTATAACAAGTTATTATCTATTAAATGACATGGGATTCTGTAGGTTACCCTAGTTCATTTTGAGGGTGTTAACAATATCCCCCACTAGGGTACATTCTCCCTAGATGACATTTGGAACATTTTCAACATTTTGAATAACACAATAACCCATATAGCAGCTCAGAATATTCAACATGGTATAACATAATAGTAAATGCACAAAACTTATAAGGAACACAAACTTCATACTATTACGTACTCAATGCAATACAATTAAGTAGAACATTAATTCATTCACTCCTAGTGCATAATAAACATAGACATTATTAATTTTCATAGGAGGAACTTCCTACTCCTAATAATGACATGACCTTTACTTTCCCATTCATAAAAAATGAATAATATGCAACACCATTTAAATCACAAACAACCATGTTGAACATTGTAACTCATGAGGCAAATAAATAACTCATACTAAATGCTCATAAATCATGAGTATTGTCGATCAACTAAATCCTTATCATTCAATAATAATAGCATAAAGTGCATACATAACATTATCATGTTTAGTTATGTTCAAGAAGGAATTTCCTTCTCCTTAACATACTAACATTTCATCAGGAAGTTCATATACAAGCATTTCACAAAGGTTAATGCATTTTAAGGAGATTTATTCAACCTCTAGTCAAAAGAATTCTCGTATTATCTTTTTCATGAATTCAAAATGGTAGATCACACCAAACACTTCACACCATTAGGAGGTTATTTCCCAAAGTTTCCGTTTCTTGCATAGCACTATTCCTCATGAACATGCATCATTTAGGAAAATTGTTACATTTCATAGGAACACATAAGTAATCTTGTCAAGAAACACCATCACATCTCAAGATTGAGTCTATATTAACACATTCCAAATCAGAAAATCACATACTCATAGCGGGAACTCATCTTTTCTTGTTTAAAGACTCTTATAACCTAAATATAGGGCCAAAAGACCCTTGATAAAAGGTTAATACAAACAGGTTTATCAAACCATCTCATGAATTTAAATGCAAACTTATCACATTAAAATACATAACAACATGACAAACATGCAATTTATCAAAAATCCCTTTTTCATATTATAAGAATCCTTCAAAAAATGCATAACATAGTGTCATCTAGGACATGCATAATATATGGAGAACATGCAACTTATACCCATATGCAAGACTCCAAAAGATAAACAAGGTACGAGGAACTGTTTGGTTTCAAGCTTGAGTAACAATAGAAGAAGAAAAAAAGATATCAACAAACATAGTACTCAAGCCATCATACCCCACTTAAGGTAAACCCATTTAAGAGAAACTTATTTCAATCAATAGAACTATATCTTACCATCCTTACTAACCAAGCACCTCATCCCCTATATTGGGATCTAATCTTAAGAAAACACTTCTAAAAATGACCTCATTCCACTATAAAGGAGGAACCATTTGTCACGAAACCTTCACTACACTCAATTAGGTTAGAATTTCAAGGAATTTAAAAATGAGTATCTAACTTAATCACCTTTTATAGTCCATCACTCAAAGTTATTTTTTTTTACATGGTGACGTTCAAGAAAACTCAAAGTAGGAACTTTAAGGGCACTCAAAGTCTAATAATATTAGAATATTATACCCTACTTGGGGTAAGCTAAGTAAAATCTTCTTCACATCATGCTTTTAAATACCAATGTCTAGGAATGTCAATACTAAACCTCCACAATCCTCTTATAATATATTTTACACTTGAGTATTTTCAATCCTACCCTCATAAAAGGGAGCTTACTAACTCGACATCATTAGGTACCACTCTAGCACCACAATCTGAATAGGTCCAACACCTAAGCAAAACTCATAAAAATCAAGTTAGTACATACAACGCAACCATATGTGGCCTTAATTACTCCATAAACACTACGTCTAACTCCATAGTTTCATCACATTCTACTACCAAGCCCTAACAAGGTAAGTATTTCTCGATTTAATCCTACAAGGTTCATAACCTTAGGTAGTTCATCTATATCTTCGAAAATAACTCCCTTTAACTTAGGACTATAGAAATCCCGGGTTCTAATGAAGCATAACACACATGTTGGAACTCTTAAGATCCGCTACCAATTTTGTAAAGACATTGGGGTAACAAACTTCTCTAGGTCAATTCTTAGGGGAACATTGAAGATATTTGGAAATAGAAGCTGTCATATCTAGTGAGCACTCCTTAGACGTAACCGGAGTCGTCCTACTCTTTGAGGACTAAGACTAGCCTCTTAGATTAAATCATTACATTCATACGACAAAATGTAGAAAAATTTAAAACTGTTCATTTCGTCGACACTGAGGTTTATATAGAATTCTACATAAAGATAATATAATCTTATTGAGTATGTACTGACCCTTCGTATTGTAAGATTACATATTCTTCTACTTTTATTGCATATCTATATATAAGATATAACATAGTCTCAGATGGATGCCTTATCTAATAACCATTTAACAAGAGTATAACAATTTTTGCCTAGCACCTACATCAATGTAATAAAGCCACATATAACTATACAATGTTTTGGACTCAGATGAAAAGGAAAGAACATAATAGTCTTAAAACTAGTACAACTTCATAAGCCTTATATTGGCATTGCCCTCCGAAAGTGAGGACATACTCAACTTGGATGAATGTGAATTCAAAGTCTTCTTTAAAGTCATCTTGAAATCCATTCAACGACTAGAACATAAAATGTCGGGGAAAAGGGAAAAAATGGGGTTAGCACATCACATATACTAATTATGTGTCCATATGCATATATAATATCAAATAATTCTAAAAAAGAACATTTCATTTAAAATGGGTTATTTTACATTTGCTAAGTCTTATGCACGTTCAAGAACCACATCAAGTTAATACCATGTACTATACAAGACCAAACAACCTTAAGTCTAATCAAGTCACATGCACTCCAACATACTTGAACCCATAATCAAATCCAACTCTATTATAAAGTCATAACATTAAAAGCATGACTAAGAGTTTATCACATTATAAAAAAGAAAGACTATTACTCATTACCCTCATTGTCTTTGCCTTGGAGGTTGGCACTCCTCGCATGGCCTATAATCCTTAAGACGTTCCTTGACACTCATATACATCCTAATCTTATCACCAATATAGAACCCTTACACAATCTCTTCAACCCATCAAGACACTCTACTAGCCCCTGTACTAATTTCACCGGACATCATGGATGGTCCTTTATTAGTTGAGATCCAAACTTCTTAAATAAGTTATATACATTAAGATTGACCTTAAAATAGTGTATAACGCTTTTTACACTAATGTTAGGCTCTAGAGCACGTCTAAGACTTTTGAAGTGTTACATTACCCCCCTTTAGGAACATTCGTTCTCGAATGACACTAAAATCTTTTTGGAGGAATGAATAGACTAAAAACTAGCAGCCCAACTGACAAAAATGCATAACAACATAAGTAAAAAAATCAATCATGTTTTTTTTTTACATATAGCAATTCAAAACTTAAAATACCACACATAAGGCTCAAAATCACATTATGAGGAATTTCCTTCTCACAACAACATGAGCTCAAGACACCATATATGAGTCAAATATGCCAAAATTACACTTACCAACATGCTCAACAACATTTCTTGAAGACTCACAATATAAAAGTACATAACATAACTCAAAACAAGACAAAGAGCAAAATTGACAATTTTCAAGTTAAATAGGCACACTTCAATACAACTTCACATTAATGATACAAAAAATACACATTTTTGCAAAACTTCACTAACAATAATAGCAACTTCAAATTTAGTCATTTTTTTCATTATGAGTAAGAAGAACTAACCTTCCCGAGTAAAGATATGAGAATAAAGGGACTTCATGTCGGCTTCGGCCGCCCATGTTGCCCCCTCAACTAGATGGTTTCTGCATAGCACTTTTACGGAGGCCACCTCTTTGTTCATCAACCTCTTCAATTGATGATCAAGGATTTCTACCAAGACCTCCTCATCAGAGAGGTTATCCTTCACACTAAGACCCTCAATAGGAAGAATAGGCTCAGATCACCAACACACTTCTTAAGCATAGAAACATGAAAAAGGGATGAACCCAAGAGAGTTCACTACGTAGATTTAATTCACAAGAAACCTTACAAAACCTACAAGATCGAATAGCGGACCACATAATGTGCACTCAACTTCCCTTTCTTGAAAAATCTAACCACACCTTTCATATGCGAGATTATAAAATACACCTTATGACGTTTTTCAAACTCTAAATCTCTTCTCGTATGATCCGCATATGACTTTTGACAATTATAGGTTGTTTGGAACTGGTTCCTTATGATATGAACTCTCTCCAAAGTCTTATAAATCAAATCTGGACCAAGAAGCAAAGACTCATCAACTTTAAAAAACTAATATGAGTCCTACACCTCCTACAATACAAAGAATCATAAGGATCTATAGAGATGGATGAATGAAAACTTATATTATATGAGAACTCCACCAAAGGTGAATGTGCATCCCAATTTCGTAAAGTCAATGATCCAAGCTCTAAGCATATCTTGAACAATTTGAATAGTTAACTCCACTAGATCATCTGTTTGATGATGAAAGGTGGTGCTTAACTTCACTTGATTACCCAAATCCTTTTGAAAAGATCTCCAACATGTTGATGTAAATTGAGAACCTCTATCTGATATGATGGACAAAGGAACCGTATGAAGACTCACTAACTTGTCAATATAGATTTAACGGGAATAAAGTGAGCGGATTTGGAATTTCAATCCACTACCTCACATATAGTGTCATACTGCTTTCTAGTTCGAGGCAAACCTACTATAAAATCCATGTTAACATCTTTCCACTTCCAAGTAGGAATTTGGATTTCTTGTAGTAGACTACTCAGTTTTTGGTGTTTGGCTTTCACTTGTTTGCAATTGGGATACTTCGCAACAAATTTCGCAATATCCTTTTTTAGGCCATCACACCAAACACTTCTCTAAGGTCATGGTACATCTTTGTAGAACCCAAATGAATAGAGTAACGAGCTCCATAAGATACTTTAATGATTATACTCCATCATCAACATTAGAGACACAAAACCTTCCTTTATTCCTAATTACACCAATCCCCCTTGGGAGAATTACTAATTCATCTTACCAAGAGTCAATTCTTTCAACTCCATAAATAATAGATCGAGGTTTTGCTTAGATTTCACCTTAACCACCAAAGATGACTCGTAATTATGATGCACCACCATCCCACCATTTGGAGAATCTTTAACTGCAACCTCTAAACGAGTCAACCTACCAACATATTTCACTAGGTTTCTCTTGGATTTTTCCACATGGGACACACTTTCCATGGACAACCCACTTAGAGCATCTTCTACCATATTAGCCTTGCCGAGGTAATAATAACAATCATGTCATAGACTTTTAACAACTCTAACCATCTAGCTTGCCAGATATTCAACTCCTTTTGAGTGAATACAAATTAGAGACTTTTATGATCCGTATACACATCAACATGAACCCCATAGAGATAATGACTCAATATTTTCAAGGCCAATACCACGACCGCTAACTCGAGGTCATGAGTTAGATAATTTTTCTCATGAACTTCGACTTTCCTAGAAGCATAGTCTATAACATTGCCATGTTTCATAAGAGCATATCCCAACCTAACACAGGATGCATCACAACAAACCACAAAACCCTTAGTACCCTCCGGTAGGGTCAATACGAGAGTGAAAGTAAGTCTATCCTTCAAATTTTTGAAGCTCTTTTCACAACCCTCCGACCATTCAAATTTCACATTCTTTTTTGTCAAGGTTTTCAAGGGAGAAACAAGATATGCAAATCTGTTGACCAACCCTGTCTAATAACAAGATAGACCTAAATATATCCTAATATCTGTAGGAGCCAAAGGCCTAGGCCAATTTTTCAGTGCTTCAATTTTCCTTGGATCAAACTCAATTCCCTCACTAGAGATGGTATGACAAAGAAACGCCACCGACCTCAACAAAAACTCACATTTGCTTTACTTGTCAAACAGTTGATGTTCTTTAAGTACTTGAAACACCACTCTCAAATGATTCGTGTGTTCACCCTTATTCTTCGAATATACCAAGATGTCATCAATGAAGACAATGACATATGAATCTAGGAAACATCGAAACACCCTATTAATTATGTCCATAAATGTTGCCTGAGCATCAGTGAGACCAAAGGACATTACTAAGAACTCATAGTGACCATATTATGTATCAAATGTTGTCTTGGGAATATATTCCCATCTCAACCTAAGTTGGTGATATCCCGATTTCAAATAAATCTTAGAAAAGTAACTCGCAGCTTGGAGTTGATCCAAATAATCATCAATCTGAGTAAAGGATACTTATTCTTGATTGTGACTTTGTTGAGTTGACGGTAATCGATGCACATTCTAAAGGATCCATCTTTATTCTTCACAAACAAAAATGGAGCACCCCATGGATAAATAGTAGGTCTAATGAAATCCTTGACTAGTAGATCTTTATGTTGAGCCTTAAACACTATAAATTTGTTCGGAGCCATCCGATAAGGAGGAATTGAAATGGAATTTGTATCTAGTACAAATTGATACAAAAATCTATTTCCCATTCGGGAGGGATACTTGGAAGATAATTAAGAAATACCTTTAAAAATTCTCTCACTATGGGGACCGATTCAATGGGAGGAATTTTAGATTCTAAATCTTGGACTCTTATTATATGGTATAAAAACCCTTTAGAGATCATACTACAATCTTTCAAACAAGAAATTATAGGATCTATTGTTATGGAGTCCCCACCCCCACCCCTTCCGCTCTAAAACATATTCAGTTTGAAAGTTAAACTTCATTACCCTTGATCTACAATCTATAGAGGCAAAGCAATCATGCAACCAATCGATACCCAATGTGATATCAAAATCAAGCATATCAAGTTCTACTAATTCAACATAAGTAACTCCATTAAGCAACATAATAAAACAATTTCTATACACCCTTTTTAGCAACAACCGACTCACCTACCGGGGAAGACACCATAAAAGCTTCACTCAAGATATCGGGAAAAATGATAAACGTTTTAGCTACTGGAGTAGTAAAAAATGACCAGGTAGCACTAGGATCAAGTAAAACATATACATAAATAGAGTAGACTTTCAACATACCTGTCACATCATTGGCAGAAGTCTCTTGCTCATCTCTTGAGCGGAGAGCATAGAAGCGGTTCTTCTTCGGAGTATAAACATGAGAACCACTTAGTTGAGATTGATCACTACCCTTATCTTGCCCCTTCAAATTTGGACAATCATGAACCTTGTGCCCACTTTTACAACAACTAAAACAATTACCTGTTAAAACTAAGCATTCACCAAAATACCCTTTCATCACATTCTTTAGAGAACTTAGAAGGAACTTTATTGGAGAACCTCTTCTTGAACCTAGTCTTGTCTTTAATATCAAGCCTACCCTTTGAAGAACCAATTTCAAAAGATCTTGCCCTCTTTTGCATCTCTGCTCTTTCTCTTAGCGCTTGCCTCTTCCACTCTTTGAGCATGAACCATGGGATGAGAAATGTTAATATTGTCATGTAGCATAGCCAAATGACATTACTCTTGCAAGTCATTTGACATTCCTATCACAAAGCGGCTCATTTCATCCCTAGGATCGGAAACCAAAGAAGAAGCATACTTTGAAAATTTAGTGAATTTCAAAGGCTATTGAAATACACTCATATCAACCCTATCAATCTTAATATAAGGTATATTTCAATACAATATATTAACTTTATCACAACTAACAACAATTGAAATATAGAATAGGGATCACAAGACATACAAAGTCCCCTTCATAAGCAAAATAAAGGTCTTACCATCAAACATCAATTCAAACAAAAATTGTTATATTACTATTACATAATAGTACTCCACATGATAATTAAGGCAATTTCATCCCTACATCAAAATCCATCACTAATTCATAACTTAAGATAAGACGCTTAGGTTGAATTCATAATCTACTTCTCAACCTAGATCAATTACTCATGAACTAGCATTATAGGACTATAATTCATCTTAATCTATTCAAAATTTATACAATAACATAATCTAGCAGTAATTCAACAAATAACTAAGTCAATCAAACCAACAATACACAATTCATATCAAGATCACAACCTAGTGTTAAGGGGAATAAGTCATCTTCTACAAACTAGACCAATCCATCAAGAATTAACATAATTGATTAATAATTCATTTTATTATATTCATAATAAACAAAATAAATCATAAATAAAGATATTCACAATATCAATTTCTAGATTGCAAAAGACCCACTTGTATTTCATACTTTTGAAATCAATTTGATGGAACCCTTTAGGGAAAGAAGTCCGCTAGGTAAAAGGAATCCCATACCTTGATGCTTGATGAAGATTAATGGAGAATCCTTGGTGATTTCAGCCATAAAACCCACCCTTACCTTGTCTTCTATGGTGTTCTTCAATGGGGGATGAATGAAGAGAGATAAAGTAGAGAGAAGTGAGAGCAATTTGGGTTTCAATTTGGGTTTATGATTTAGAGTGGGAGATGAATAAAAATGGACCTAAAGTTAAAATATAGTCCACCCCCAAAATACACACACTACCCCTCATTAATTTGTACTTCCAAAAGTAAAGTCCTACTTAAATTCATTGTGAGACCCCGTCCCACTTCACGCTACACTTCATGGCTCGTGAAGACCTTGATGGGTCCGTGTTGGTGGTTGTGAAGAGTGGATGCAATAACTCCTTCGAAGGAGCCTTTTCCATTTATTCCACAAAGTCAAGACCACGAAGGACATTCCCCTCATATGAAGATGCACCATGGCCCTACAAATGGCTCATGGTGCTCTTAGACAATAGCATAAGTTTACTCACAAACTCATTAACCTTTTGGCTAAGGCCTTTTCACACAAGCCTCTTGCCTTCTGTCAAGTTCACCACGTGTTTTGGAGTGGCTTGTGGTGTCTTGTATAAGATCTAGGCTTACCTAAATATCTCACTCACATCAGGACCACAAAACAAAATCCAAAAATCTCTCCCTTCTCTCTACATTCTCTCTCTACTCATCCTCCATTGAAGAAGGTTTGAAGGTTGAAGAAGAAGACAAAATTCTTCAAGTTTCTACTCAATTTAGTGGTGATTAATATTTATGGTATGGTTTATTTAACTTTTAGGATCCGTTTTTCCAAGTGGACCCTCAAAAATATGATTTTTAAATCCCCCAAATGTAGGTTTTTCCTCTACACCATGTCTTCTTCGAAAAATAAAATTATGAATAAATCGTGATGAATTATGATGAATTAATGTTGTTTAAGTATCTATTGATTGTTACTTGATGATTTCCTATGAGAATTCCCTAGACCCCATGTCCTTTCCCCAATTTCATGAAATCCTTGAGTTGATGTGGTAAATTGTGAAGATTATGAATGTGTTGATTGACTACATTGTTGTGAATTGTGTAATTGCTTCTAGAATTTAACTTGTACATATAATTTGTTATGTGTTCTTGGTAATCGAAGTATGAAGGTTCTTGGATGGTCAAAGAGGTAAGTTGATTGGTTCTTCTTGGATTCACTTATGAATTATGAGTTACTTAGAAAAAATATTTTTTTAAGTTTAATGTGTGGTTGTGATGTTGATGTTACGCATTCCTCATGCTTAAACCTAGACTATTGAATTGGATATTAATTATGCAAGTATGTTATGGTATGATTATTATATGATTGATAGTAGTTTCTCATTATTTTAATAATGTGCTAAGTGAAAGGTTTACTCACTTGTATATGGTTTCTAAAGTGAAAGGATAGTTCTCACTAATGAATTCCTATGAGATATTACGATACGATGTTCACTAATGTGAACTTGTATGATGAAATAATAGGATTACAAAAGGGAATAATTGCTTAGAACTGAAAGGGAATGTAAATGAGATGGAGGTCTCACGTTTAATAAGTCCATCCTCTGATATGGGTTTCCGCACGTTAATAAGTCTGTATTCCCTAGTTATTTGTAGTCTCATGAGATGGAAACCTCAAATTTAATATGTAAAGGTTTCTAGAAAAGATATTCCTGACCCTTAACTATGTTCCAAAATAGGACTCTTTCATAGTCGATCCACCTGGACAAGTACGTACGAGTGGTTACACTTTAGGCAAGTGTTAACCCTCCCTTTTCGGTGTCGAAGTAGAACACCAGATTCAATGTAGATCAAATGATCTCATGTCAGTTATTTAACTTCTTTCCCTATAGTAAAATTAAATGAATAGTTCAAGTATATGAACTTTTATTAGGGTTTTCTTGAAGGCTACTATATAGGGTGAGGGAGGTTATGAGACTTCTCCTACTCATTGCACAAGTGGAATCCTAAGGGATGGATCTACTAGTGTTATTTTATTATTATGAGTATGTTGATAAAATATGAGTAGTATTCATGTATTAATCATGTTATAATGACTTTAAGATAATATGTTGTAAGTATGAAGTGGGTTGCTTAATGTGATACTTAGCCTTTGATAAGATTATGGGGTTCTATCTTTGGCATTGCACAAATATTGTTTGGGTGATCTACATGTTGGGTTTCTATTATATTTAATTGACGTATTATGCATCATATATATGCATGTTGAGTTTAATTGATAGAAAGCATGATTTTGACTAAATCGTCCTTTTGTCATGCATAAATGATTTTGTGCATAGGGGTCATACTTAGAAAATGTGGTTTGTACTAACAAATATTTTGCCCTTTTTCCAAAACATTTTGGGGAGACATTTAAGAGATTGAGGATATTGAAGAAGAAGACTTAGATATTTCCTAAGTAAATTAGTGAGTCTTCATGTGTTCCGAGGATAGAGCCACTAACCAAGTCTTATTAGTTTTGTTAATATTTTAAGACAACTATTCCATTCTAATGTTGGGACTTTCATTGTAGCCTATATGGAATATTATAATAGACTAATGGCTATGCCTAAATTATTGTGATTCATACCAATGTAGATGGTTTATATGTTAGATGATACTTTAGACTTCTATATGATTCGTTATTGTAAAAGGGAAGTTTGTGTAGACTTCGTATGTGAAGAGTCTATGTAAACTCCATGTGTAAAAGTTTTAAATTTTTCCGCATTTTTGACCTATGATTTCCTATTATGTATGCTAATGGCTTGTTTTAGTCCTCTTAGATAAAGACGATGCCGGTTACGCCGATGGGGTAATTTGGGTCATAATAATTTCCCATTCACCCCTTACTAAAAACAATGTGCATGGCAGTTGTTGCAGCCTTCATTGACAGCAACCAAACAATGCCCCTTAGGCCTATCGACGGGCAGATTGTGGCCACCGTTGTTTGGTTTTGGGGCTGTCATTTGGATGAGCCTTCTCCAGGCTAAGTGCCAACCGACGCCTCAACATCGAAGGAGCGCAGGTGAACCTACTGGATGTCTATTGAGGGTCGTAGGTAGACACTTCCAAGGGAGTGTCTAGGACGACTTTGGGTCCACCTTGAGGGTCTTTTGCGGGGCCCTTGGGGAGTCTCACCAGAAAGTTTCCAACGTAAATATACACCTTGACATGTCAAAAACATTCCACATCAGTTTCACCCAAAACAAACACTCGGAACACATCCAAACATGCTAGGCACACTCAAGTCACACATGTCTGTCTAAAGGGCTAACTTTCGAACATCTTGAACGTTCTTGGACGTTTAACTTGCAAATGACTTCAAATCAATCATTTATACTTTAATACACTTAATTAACATGTTAAAAAGCTTATAGGCACAGGTTACTCTCTAGTCACCCTAACTCATTTTTGGGGTCTTACATAGACACTACATCTCAACTCACGAATAGTCTTCACCCCAAAATACCTCTTTTGCATTCATTCATTCATTAATTTTGTGTGTGTGTGAGTATATGTGATAACACCTTTGAAATAGCAACCAGCATCAATAACTTTGACATTCTAAGCATGATAACACTATATTCATCATAATCCACCATCAATCATACTTCACATTCACATTATACTTCATTTAGACATAGTAACTTCAAAACACACATTTATAACTTCATAAGACATCACAAGAATGTAAATACTATTATAATTTACATCTCATTCAATGTCTGTTGACACCCAATTTTGACCCTCCCCAATAATATTTAATTAACGAGCTTCTTGAATCTTAACGATATGAAATAATTAGATTTTATTAAAGTTTAAAAGATTTTTCAAGTTATTTTAGATTAATCTCGTCACTTTTATCATTTGTAGATAGTATATATGTGATTGACATAATTATGTATATAATTATTATATTTTGTGATTATTGACAATCATATCAAAGATATTTTTTAATTAAATATTTGGCTAATTAGTTTAGCTATATAATAGTTTATATCTTCAAATTAATTAATTTAAAATTAAGTTTATTATTTTATTTCATTAAGTTTATTATTTTATTTTGTCAAGTTTAAGACCCTCATTAATTAATTTTTGTCAAGTATTAAGACAATTTAGTCGTTGTTTAATTTCATTTTTTTCTACCAAGATCATAATCCCATCAAAAAAGCAAGCTTTTGTGTCGTTTCCATAAAATAACAGCAGCCCATCTCCTTCTCCTCCCAAAATCAGTCATCCAAACATAATCAACTGCCGATTCATAATCCAAATACCCAAAACAACATTTCAAATAGCAATAGAGTTCAAACTCGATCCAACTTCATTTCTTCTTCCTCGTGAAGAAACAGGAACATGAAACCCAGAAACATCGCAAAATCCAGCCCATGAATCCATGATCCGAGCACGCTATAAATTCAAATCGCGTTACCTTTCTCTCTCTACCATTTTATCGTACAGAATTCAGGTGGAGCAATATCCTCACATTAAGCGTCGTTGCTCCAAAATCAAGTGGTTCAATTCATTTTTCCATTCGAATTTGTTGAAGTTTGGGAATAATTTGATGCATGTTCCTTATCCTTTAAAGTTTGAATTTCAAATTTCAAATTTTTTGAATTCATCCGTTCAATTTCCCCCGTTATTTTTTTTCAATCTTAGTTATCCCTTTAAATATCCGCTCCTCTTAATTATTAAATGGGAGGAAAAATATATGGGGAAAGAGTTAAGGTAAAAAGGGCGGGAGAAAATTCTAAGAGAAATTGTTGGGAACTTTCTTGGTTATAGATTTTTTTTAGTAAGAGATTGGGAGTTAGGAAACTTTAACTGAAGCATAGAAAATAGTTTAAGCACTAATACCTACCAAGTTCACTTAAAAAGGGAAGAAAGAGAAAATATACTTGTTGTTTAGTGTTTCGGTTCGATTTTCCATAAAAACTCCTTGTTCACTACCCGTTTTCGAGTTCTCGTGGTAGGAAGATCACCCCCTTGCTCGTCCCATCTCAGTTACGCTTCACAACAAGAGGTAAAACAACTCTTGTTCTCATTCCTATTTCAATAATTTTTAAGTCGTAAAATATTCTTTTTTTCGAGATGAGTTATGAGGGTTATGTCAAGTCTAAGTTTTATTTTTCGTCTTGTTTCACTAAAAAGCCGGTGGGGGTGTGTTTTCATTGTTAAGATTTTCCCCCCTGTTTAAGCATGTCCTTTATGTTTATAGTATTTCCCCAAGTTTACTGAATGTTATGCTCGTCTTCATCTTAGCATATCTACTTGTTAAGCACATTGATATTGCCTTGTCCTTATTTTAACAACACGATATTTTGTTTCTTGTTGTTTAAAACCCGTTTTGAAGATACCAAATGATATTCCCCCTTTGTTTTACTCTATCCTCGAGTTTTTGATCAATAATTTTGTTTTGATTAGTTTGGGTCTTGTTTGAAGTTGTAATTTGCGTGACATGATTCAGGTAGACATATGAATATTCGACCGCTGTTTTTCTTGATTATTTTGGTTATATTTCTTTATTTTATCTACGTTCTTACTTGATCAACTTAATTTGTATGTATGGTTCAGTTCTTGCAAAGTTTGTTTTCTTGATGAGTTGTCAAAACATGTTTAGCTGCTCATATTCGCTTTAACTCGTTGTCAAATTGATAATTTATCTCAACAACTTTGAGTTTAAATTACTTAACAAAAATAAAGGGGATATTCTGTGTTCAATCTTTTAAATAATTAAGGATGTTTAGCCATTTTAGTATCTTCTTGAACATACATGTTCGATGCTGCCAGTAGTAATAGGTTTGTTTGAATTGAATTGTTTGGATAAATGTGTTCTGGAAATGTTTGAGTAGTTAACGAGCATGTTTTAATTTGCACATGTCACGCTCCCATTTTATTCTAATTTTTATTATTCATAATTAAAGGTAATGCACTATCTTGTTATATTTTGTTATGCATTATTAGTTTTTGGTCTATCCATTTTCTAACATAAAAATTCTGTATATTGCACAAGATTGATGCTCCTTGCCATTTATATGAAGGTTGCTCAGTTTTATCTATATTTTGTTCAAGTGATTTGTATAGTGTATAATATTGACTGAAAAATATTGTTATATCATTTTATTGAGTTGAAATGTTAGGATTAAAATAGACAAACTTTGTGGAAATATTTTCTTTGTCTAGTTGTGATTATAGTCTGTCAAACTCAATTCGTTGTGAATGACCCCTATCAATATTAATCATGCCTTTTTTTTAGTGGAATAGCATATACTGAGGTTAAATTTATTATTGATGCATCATTGTTTGTTGTATTGCATGTGATCACTGGTGGAGTACTATTCTGACTCATACTTTTCCACATTGGCATTTCGATTGCACACAAAATCCCAATAGCTATTTCTCAAGTCTTCTAGCCCATACAAATCAACGAACAGGTCCCAAAGTTGAACGAAATATGCAGCAAATCAGAGGATTGAAAAAATTGCACTCTTAATAACAAAAATTATATTTTGTTAATATGAGCCAAAGGCCTAAATTTATGTTTTTCCCTTCTTTATTTTATTACACTTATTTACTTGTAAATAATTTTCGTTAGTTTTAGGGCCGCAATATTATAATCCCTGCAAGACGTCATTAAGTTTTATCTATGCAACTAAATAAATTTTTGCAAGTTAGATGTCTCACTTAGATAAAAAGCTAATAATTCACATTCAAACAAACTCTAAATAATTTTTTATCTCAAGTTACAGTTATTTTAAGCCAAACATTTATAGTTGTCCGAAAAACAGATTTACAGGTATTTTAGGTGCGTTAAACACCTTTCTAAAATACTAATAAGAACCTCAAGCCCCCCCCCCACACCTTTTTAAGATTTTCAATCGAGTTACTCTTTCTCCTTTTAAAATTGATATTTTGTAATTATTTCTATATAATTAATTGGGGACATAGAACCATGTCTTAAAACTCAAAAACTGTATTTTCAAAAATAAAACAGAATAGCGACTCTGTTAGGGATATGAAAGATTCTAACCTTAAAATTAACCTTTTTTGGCTATGTGCAAATAACTGTTTACTTGCTTACTTTATCATATTATTAAATTGTCCAACTTCATGATATCAATTCTGCGAAAAGACAAATAGAATGCATTAGGACAAAGGTAGTTACGTGGCTTACCACGGTTGTCCTTGAGAAATAACACATTCATTTTTTGAATTGATAAATGAATAGTTGGCTTGCGGTCGTCCAATGTTGTTTATTAATCTACGCCTCGTTGTTTGTCTGACTCGGGTAAGTGTCATTTCTAAACCAATTCTAGTAAACCTAGAATATAGAGAAACCAAATCAAAATCTAAGCACTAGCCTAAGATTATCCAACACCCAAGGCGCGTTGGACCCATTAGAGAGACCTCCTTGAGTAACAAAATGGCCCACAACCTAAACGGACAATCATATTTATTTGCTTCAATTTGAAGGATGTATATGTAATCTTAAAATTTGTTGCCCTAAGAGTAAAGAGTAGATTATGGATTCTTTTAGTGAAACAAATAATAATACAAGCCCTTACTCCATCCAAAGGCATTAACTTTTGGAGGTTAGAAGAAATCATGTTCGAAAGACATTTCACGAATGCATAGTTTAAGGTTATACCCCTGTGTGGGATAAATTATTTGTATTCCATATCCCCGCCATGTATCCCCATTCGGTTTACTCATAGGACATGTAAATTTGAGTGTTAGGGGGTAACATAATTTTTCAAATGATGTATACATCTCTCAAATCGTTAGTCCTACCGTTGACGTTAAAAGGGTCAAACATTTATTTAGAAAGCACAATATTTGTTTAACTATTATAATTACTTGTGTGATTATGTTTCTTCAATTGTAGATGTTTTGGCCTAATAATTGTTGAAATATATTCTCTAGAACTCCTTAAGCATAAATATCAAGTCAACCACCAAAGTGCATCAAATTATCCTTCGAGTTTTTAATCGATCTTCTTTTCTCATGTCTTACTCTTCTATCAGAAAAACGATTCATCATCTCAAAGTGAAAAAAAAATTCAAGTGGGTTGAACTATGTAGGACCTCAAGTCTCTTTTGTGAGATACGTAGGAAACTTTTCAAGGTTCGGTCCATGTTTTGAGAAATTTTATCTTCTTTACTCTTACAAAGAAATTAGAGTTTTGATCTTTATAAAAAACTAGAAGTACGACAATGAAAGAAATGATCGACTTTTTCCCGACTCAAGTCGACATTTCTGATTCATTAAATCTAAAATCAATAGACAAATTACTATCTATTAAGTTTCATCTTTCTATATACGTGGGGTAATTTATCTTTAAGTGAAACAACACTTATGTGTTACAATATTGTGTGTGATATTTTGTATTATTTATCATCTACACAAACTAAAACATTTGCCTTTGAGTTGTATTTCTTTGTCAGGTATTCAAAAATCACGAGGTTCAAAGACCATAAAGGTTCCTTCTCTGACCAATTTTCATCAAAAGTTAAGTAGAAATTTGTAGAAAATGTTGAGAATACTAATTTTAATGAGGTTACTGTGAATAACCCTATCATAGCTGAACAGAACAAGTAGATTGCACAGTTTTTCAAAGAGAGGTGAAATGGACAAGACCCGAGAATTGACAAATTTGCCTATCATTGCCAACATTCCTACTCCAGACAACAAAAGGCCTCAACTTTATATTCCTACGTCTGATCCAACATCATAATGTTTTCCAAACAATTCATCTACATCAACATTTCCTAAACCTTTCAACATCGACTTTTCTATTCCTAACCCGCATCATGCTAGCTCCTCACACAAAAAGTCACCTACTTCTCAAAATCCAGATACCAACATTCAACAAAATCTTCCTCTTAGTCGTCAAGTTCCTACTCAAATTACCCAAAAATCACCTATCAAGAAGCCCATACCTCTAAAAACCACATTTCATCTTCGAATATCGCCTGATTCGTACCCTCTTCTCACCACATATTTTGAACTTGAACATTCTGAGAAAAAGGAGACTGAGTGGAAGTTCATGAAAGATAATATTGAGCAAAGCATTAGAGAGGAGTCATGAATGCAATGAAGGACTACAAATACACTCCGGACATTGTGGGATTGAATTAAAAAGATTTGTTTCGCCATCCACTTTTGGAACTTCCAGAAGGTTTTAAAGTAAATTTTTTTTATAAATTTAGTGGAGTTGAGAATCTTTTGACTCACTTGAGAAATTTTTGTGATCAACTCACTAGAGTTGGAAAAGATGAGACTTCCTTGATGCGACTCTTTAGTAAAAGTCCCAAATGAGAAGCTTTGGAATTGTTTATTTATAAAGAAATCAGGCAATTTCAAAGTTGGAACACTTTGGCTATAGACTTCATTGACAGGTTTGGTTAGAATGTAGAATTCATTCATGATCTATACTCTTTACAGAGAATCAAATATAATTCTATTGAATGTTATCGAGAGTATGCCTACCGTTTGAGAAGATAGGCTGCAAAGGTTAGGCCTCCCATGACGAAGAAAGAAATTATTGAAGTCTTCGTGTGCATTCAAGAGCTAGAGTACTACAACAGAATGTAACTCTTTCTACGAGGAAAGTTCAGTGTGATAGTTAAAATTATAAAAACTATTGCATATGTCCATAGGACTGGAAAAATCATCCAAATGACTCCCCAATATGAATTCTCAGGACCATAAAAGAGGAAAAAGGAAAATGTTTCCTTTATTTCATTTAATCAAGCAAAAAGTCAAAAAGCCATGCCACCCTCAATGTTCGAAAACTTTTATTTACCAAAACCTACCATTTAGCTCCACAATATCCTTACCCTATCCAACCAAACTATTAAGATCCACCACCGTATTATCCAAATTACAAAGCTCCATTACAAAATTATCCGAATATCCAATCGAGTCACAAAGCTTCATTTCTAAATTACACAAAATCCCATCATAGCTACCAAGCCCGACAATATCAAAATTTCCAAACACCAACACCTACTTGCCATAACCTTCCCAGTAACTTTAAAGTACCTCCACTTGCACGAAATAATTAAAAGTTTTTGTGTGAGGAGTTTTCAAAGAAGACTTCTCGAGTCTTTACTCCTTTGGTTGAAATTTGAACTCAATTCTTTGAGAGATTAAAGGTGGCTGGTCTAATACGAATAATTGATCCAAAAAATGCCAATTGCAATTCCAAACATTATAGGTCTGATCTTCTTAGCGCTTACCATTCAGGAGGTGTTGGACATATACTGTAGATTGCATTAACTTGAAGCATAAAATTAAAGACGTGATTGATAAAAAAATTGTCACTCTTCAATCTGTCGCTTCCAATAACAATGGCGTTTCATAGAGGAATTGTGAAGGATTCACCATTAATATGACTGACCCAAAACGTCAAGCACCTCCACGTCAAAGAGCACAAAATTATCATCAGAATCCTTCACCTCAACAAGGTCATTATACTCCTTCTCATCCAAGATTTGGGAAGAAACCTTCTCATATTTTTACGCCACTCATTGAAACTCGAATGAAGTTATTTGATCAACTCAGTGCGACAGTTATTATTCATCCAGTTAGTCCCAAGCTTGTTGATACTAGCTCCCAATTTTACCAAGCTGATCGGATGTGTGCATATATCACTCCAACATTGTTAGGGATGATACTAAAGATTGTATCAATTTAAAGCACAAGGTCCAAGACTCGATCGACCAGAATGTAGTCAAGACCACTACACCCAATGTCTACAGTAATTATCTGCTGAACTATGGAGGTCACACTATCAATATGATAGACACGGAGGATTGGTTGTGCATAGTAAAGGCGATAGTTCCAATGAGAAAATTGCAGGTTCTCTAAGCATAATTGAGAAACTCTATTTTATAATCATTACACTCCATTAAGATTTTCCTTTATGTCAAGAGAGGGTAATAACAAGAAGGGGATTAATCATATTCTACCAAAGTCTTTGGCTCATTTATATTAGTCCTTTGTGGTAGAGGAATATGCCAAAGATGATGGTCTTGGAGAAAGAACTACGAATATTTTTGAAGAAGATGATGTTGTACCCAAGAAGATGATCGATACACCAGGCATACGAGACGCCAAGCCAACAAAGAAAGTTCTTAGTTAGACTTCTAGTACGTTATTTATCTCTCACTCAACTTTATTGGCAAAAGATGACTTTTTATTCAATTTTACTTGTTTATGTTTTAAGTTCCCTTGTAATGTTTTAATAAAGTAAAAATGTCTCATGATAATGGCCAAAGTTTGTATTTCCTTGTTTTCGATGAAAGCATCTTAATTTTCTTGCTTTTATTTTTCTATATAATTTTTTTTGTTTCAGTGAAAATAATTCTTAAAAAAACAGTCAATATCATGTCATGTCATGTCACAAGTTGAATGAATAAAATAATGGAGACAAAGATTAGTTTTAAGAGTATGGTAATGAGGTCATGATATTCCAACACATTTAAAAGATTTTGAACAGTTTTAGACTCAAAGTAAGTAAAATCTGGATGAGACAGAAATTGTAAATCTACAAAAGAATGATAATGTCATATTAGTCGAAATCAGGGTCTAGCTGAGAGAAGCTCAGAAAAGAAAATTCAACAGTTTTGATCGAAGATACATCAAAGCATTTGTCCGATCACATGCCCTGATATAACATAGATATTCATCTCATGTTTTTAATGAACTTAGATTCTATCAAAAAATACTATTTGGAAGATCTAGAATGTTTCTTATCCTGTAATCACATTGTTTGTTTGTAATCGTCTTATGTTTTGTAGTTATAAAAATCTCTTGCAATGATATATGTCTTACCTGAATTGTCATAAATGAGATACGTAGGAGGCCTATGTCGACTTCGGCTTTTCCATTAGATATTTTCAGCATTTTCCTTTTGTATTTGAACTATATTCGACATAAATTCTCAAGAATGAGATACGTAGGCGGCTTATGTCGGCCTCAGTCGTTTCTTTTTAAATTTATTATTTTGTTAATCCTAGATATGAGAACTACGTTTCACCTGATTCTTGTCTTAACGGGATACATAGGCGCCACAACAACTCGATCATATCTCTCGTAAGATATATGTTTTTCTTTACAATAGAAAATGGGACAAAATTTTTGAGAGGCATACAAAAAAGTCTCAAGAAGAAAATCTCTCCAACAGGTCAAGACTAAAGTTACATTAAGACTCGTAATTAGAACATAAGTTCTGAGAGGGACTGAAAAATATCACGAAAAGGATCTCTCCAACAAGTCAAGACTAAAGTTTCATTGAGATACGTAGGCGCCACAATATTTGGGTCATATCTCCCGTAAGATTTCTATTTTTCTTTACAATAGAAATTGGGATAGATTTTTTCAAAAGGGCTAAAAACATCTCAAGAAGAAAATCTCTACATCTAGTTGAGACTAAAGTCACATTGCGAATCTAAACTAGGAGAATATTTTTTGAAAGGATCTCAAAAATTCCATGAATTAGAAATAGAATATCTTAGGATTTTGAAACCTCGTTGGACATCCTTTGGATTTTATACTTGAATGAAAGACAAATTAAGGATGAATTACCATATGTTATTCTAAGAAAACCCACGAAAATTGATGACGAAACAACTCAAAATCTTCAATCTTAGCTCCAACTTTAGTTCAAGATTTCATGGAGGTTTGAGAGAAATTTTCTTGCTAGACGGGTATCGAATTTAAATGTTCAAGTATAAAATTAGTCCTAGGTGTAAAAACTAACATAAAATACATTAAAACCCTAAAATAACCATAAACTAGTTAATAAGGATGAGGCAGCAATAGAACCACGACCTGTCCTTCTTGTCGTGGTTTTTGTTAGGAATGCCCAACATAGAGGATAAGCTCCCCCAACTAAGTGTCGAGCCACACCCTCTGCGGATGGGGCGTTAATCAATCTACTACCTATCATTTAGGGTCTTTGTTTGGGCTGCTTTGTAATGATTGGAGAGCACCCCCTAGAAGTTACCAGCGAATGGGCCCACGAGAAATTCCACACAAGCCTCTCGTATCAATAATTCAACAATATACTATCAAAAAAAGTAAGACCTTAGAGAAATATCTTCAAACATGAAGAATACTTTTATCAATACGGAACAGGAAGACTTCTTTAAAACATCTAACCTTTACAATGTTTAAGCCATCTAATACTTGGAATTTTCAACATTGGGACTAAGACCATACAAGACTTAAAATAAAACTAAATACATAAACTAACATGTGGGTGTTATCCTAGAATAAATGAGGACTCACCAATACATCATCTTTAACCTTTAGAAACATCTAAATCCTCCATGACATATCAAGACTTCCAATTCCCTAAACTTTAGTCAATAAGGGAAAAGAAGGGGTTAGCACATTGAATGCACTAAGTATGGAAGTCTTGCAAAAAAGTACATTTAGTATAGAAACATTCTTTCATAACATTTAAGTAAAAACTTTCATAAAAGAGTTTAAGAGACATATATCAAGTCATCAATCACATATAAGAAATATCTAAGTAACATTCATCACATAAGCATATTCATATGGACCCCTCTACTAAAAGTTATCCTGAGACCCTCCTATGAAAGATATGAACTGGTCCTCTGTAAAACCCATTCACACCCCTAAGTCTTCGTCAAGACCATGTAAAGTAATGTTATCCTAATACATCACATATCACATAGTTCATATTCAACAAACAATACTTTACATCATGTAAACTCCCATCTTCAAGCCTACCTAAGCAATCCTCAAAGCTACCCTAAAAAAGTACCCTTTCTACAAATTATACTTCACTAAGAAGCCATTTTTCATTAAAGCCATTTTGAGAGAAAACCATACATTTAGAGGATTTCACATACTGTTCTTGGAGAATACATAGGGAACCTACATACTAAAATCTTCAAAAAATACTCGTGACATGTACAGATAGTATTCCATTCAACTACCTAGATGTTGTTGAACTTCTCCAACACTAGAATCTATCCCATGTGGTGAAAATAGGAATTAATCAACATAGATAAAACTAGCTAGGAATAGAATCCGGAGTCTTCCGTTCTTCGAAGGAGGGTGCTCTACTTGCCAAGGGTAGAATTAGGACACATTACATGTAAGCACATGGTTAAGGAATATCAAGGGTTTCTTTGTACTCTAGTCTCAAACAAAGTAGATTCACTCCTCAAGCATACTCACTCGGTGCTAGCATTTGTTCTCATAGAGTAATTTCAATCACAACATATGAAAAGGAAAAACTTCTAGTCTTACCTCCCCATAATGCCTCTACAAAAGATGGGTCCACTAGTGCTGCCACTCAATGGTCAATAAGGATAGCTCAATGAATTTCTTAGAGATGGTTTCATGCAGTTCCAGCCAACCTATCTCTTAGTCCGTCGTTCACACGAGAAGGATACCATTACGGCTTTTCACTTCAAGGATATCATATGCTTTTTACTTATTCAAGGTCCTACATACAAGATAAGGGTGCTTAAGCCTACCAAGTCAAGGAATCACATATTCACATATCTTTAATGCATCAAGAACTGGGACTTAGGTCTACCAAATCAAGACACACCATTAATCATATCACTCATAAAATGTCATTCAAGTAACAAGTAGGGACATAACTCTACCACACAAGATACAACATAAACACAAATACTAACTCATCATAGTTTACCGTAGTCCCATATAATCATTCAATGACAACATGCTTGAACCTCACTCATACATACAAAACATTACTACATAAGACCCTTCCTAGTCTTCTATAACCATATACCATCATTTAAAGAAGAATCATAACTTAGTCACTCTTACAATACCACATAAGCATTATAAGAGTACTTTACTTCATGTTTTTATGTTATACAAGATTCACACCCGACATCCCATCATACTTCTATTCACATGTTCATACTTCCATAATATCTTATACATTATCACATTACCTCATAGAAACATGTACGCATTAAAAATTCATATAAGCCCTTAACATAATACTACTACAATTTACATAATAATGTTGACAAGTCCATGATCATCACATAATCAACACATTAACACCGCCACCATAAGTGGACCATACCAATGAATAAAATTAAATACCACTTCTACATAATATAGAGAGATGAGATCATCTTACCACCATTCCATCAACATCATCATCAACAATCATTAGCCATTCCAACCAATTCAATTCACACAGGCTCTTACAACTATCCATCAACACAATGCCAACTCAACAATCCAAAAATATATGATATGAACATAACAAAATTAAGCATCCTATAAACCACTCAATTAAGATCTATAGAGAAATCAATAGCCCAAAGCAATCTACACATGAATTCACTACTATAAAGCCATAATCAATTAACCCACATTATAGTGTCAAATTTAGATATTTGAGAATTTCAATGGTTCATGGATATTTTTGTAGTAAAACGTAAATTATGCATCAATAGATGATATCTAAACATTTGAAAACGTTTCACTCAAGAACCCGTGACTTGAGTTCTCATGGAGGTTTTGGGAGAAATTTTTGGAGGGAAAGTGTTTTCACATAAGTGTTAGGGTCTAAATGAGAGTTAATCAACTTTAATACTCTTAAAATACACAAATACACCTATAATAATCGTCACCCTAATTTATTAGACTTGGAGTGAATTTCCCAAAACACCCCGATCCAAACCGTGTCTTGTGAGATTTTGCAAGTCCATTCAACGCCATATAAACTATGAACCTTCGCTTGGTCTATGCCCCATCTTTTGGTGTTCGTAGTCTTGAATTGTATCTTCCAAACTTTCAAGGTTGCACGCTCATAAACCTCCCCAAGTCGACGAACCATCGCTTGATCGATGAGCCATCATTTAGGGGTCATTGATTGTCACTGCCAAGCAGTCTTCTTATTTGAGTTGGGTTTCTCCTCAAGGTCCCCTTGTGCATCATAATTGTAGTCGTACAAAGACATTAAACCTCTAAATATGCACATCTAGGCCTTAGGAATATCCCTTATTAATATCAACCTCAAAAAAGTCTAGAAATATGCAAAGGCGCACACAAACACATGCTAGAAAATAAGGACTAGTCATTGAACGTGTTAAACATTCCTAGATTTTAGACTTTAAACTAAATCGGAATCACTTCTAAACTCACATACAATCTTATTAATCTATTTAACGACCCTTAGATCACTAGTGAACTCTAGATAGACCTTATTCATTTTAGGGTCGTTACTTTCTCCCACTCTTCGAAACATTCTTCTTCAAATGATACTTAAACACTTAAATTGATAACGACCAAACTAACAACCCTCATTCAAGGACACAATATCTTAAAACATACAGATATGTAGAAGGAGATCAAAACTCTTCATCTTATTCAAGCAAATAGAAGTACATATATCAACTCCTTATGAAATATTTTTCAATTTCTCCAGCTCTTGAAGGAACTTCCTTCTCACAGTTACACCATGCTCATCTGAACCTTATATAACACATCATGCATTTTCTCATTAAAGCTTAGTCATGCAACATTCTCAATAAAGCACAAAGCAATTTTCTCATAAAAGCCCAACATTCAACTTCTCAATAACACATTACTTATGCTCAACAAATAACTCTCATATTAAAATTTATACATTTTAACTATTCAACCTCATGAAGAAATTAGGCAACCTACACTAGCTGCATAAGAACATGAGGAAAATACAATGCATCAAAACACATTTTCTTATTTAACAAGAATTCAATCAAAACATGTAGATCACAAGGAGAATATTTCAAAACTCATTTTTTTCACAAAAGACTCCAAACATAAACAAAGATACTAGGAACTCTTTATTTTAGGCTTCAATAAGCACATAAGGGAAAGAAAGGATATCTCACTCCCAACAAACATACTATTTACCATACTTCCCATACTTCTCAATTTAGGAGAAACAAATCAAAGGATGACATAACCATACTACAAGGAAATCTTTCAAGGAACTTTAAACCTTACTAACACCATCTCTCAAATTCTCAAATATACTAGACGTATTTACACAATAACATAAATTCTATCTCATGAAAAACCAAAGATTCTCAAAAGTCTAACAATCTATCCGAAACATCCCTCTTGGAGGGAGAAACTAAACTTTACTCTTTCAAACATCACCTCCATTCTTAACAAGGTCGGATCTAAACAACTTAAAACCAACTATAACTCCTCCACCTTTGTAATATCATTTTTCACCATATATTTTAACAATACTCCCCTTCATAAGGTAACTCAACAAATCTAAGGTCATCATCACAATCTTCCAAATCCCATCTAACAAGTCACACCTCATCTTTTTCATTTCCTCAACCCTAACTTCTAAAAGGCCACAATCTAAGGAACAACACATATTGAACTAGTAAAAGACACCATATATAAAATTTGATAGTCACGATAAGAAGAATGAAGAAGTAAAACCTTCCTAGCTTCCAATATCCACCTATTCATAATGTGGCGCGCTTGACATTAAAAACAAGACTCTAGTAGATGTTTTTTATGAGACGGTGTAAGACCATCCCAAACCATATGCTCTGGTACCATTTTGTAACGTCGGGGGATCACAGCTTAAAAGTTACCAGTGGATGGACCCCGAGAAGTCTCACACAAGGCTCTCATATCAATCATTGCACAATAAACTACCGAAAATAAGTGATAATTTAAAACATTCTTCACACACGAATAGTACTTTTATTAATATGCAAGTGTAAGACATCTTTAAATCATCTAACTGTTACAATGTCTCTTTAAACCATCTAACACTTTAAATGTACAACATTGAAACTAATCACATACAAAACATAAATAAAACTAAATACACATAGTAAAATGTGGGTCTTGTCCTCAAATCAATAAGGACTCACCAGCACATCATCCTCAACCCTTCGAAACCTATCGATAATCTATGGCATATGAAAACTTCCAATTCCTTAATTTATTCAAAAAAGGAAAAGAAGGGGTTAGCACATTAAATTCAGTAGGTATAAAAGCCATGCAAAAATAATGAAAGGAGGACATTTAGTATAGAAACATGCTTTCATGGAATTTTAGTAAAAACCTTCATAAAAGAGTTTAAGAGACATATATTATGTCATCAATCACATATAACACATATCCAAGTAACAATCATCACATAAGTATATTCACCTGGACCCCTCTAATAGAAATTATTCTACGACCCTCATGAATAATGTCCAACATAAAATATCATAGTATTATAAGAATTCATTGTCATATTTAATAATATAGACCATTAACATGAAAAATTCATATAATCATAACATTTATCTCATAAGAGAATAAAAACATAAGAATAACTTCCTATAATTTCCCTCAAGGCCAACTAGTGAAATGTGTAGGTAGAACCAATACCCCTACGAAGACTAAGTTGAACCCCTTAAGTTCTCCTAGTTAGAGTTCTCTTTATTACTTCATTTTACTGTTGGAAACATCTTTCCTTAACCAACATAGACCACATGAGCTAATGTTGAATCTGTTGTCACGGAACCTTACACTAAAAGAAGGCGGACTACATGAAAAATTAGTTCCAATCACTACTAGAAATTTGACTTACTGCAATAGATCATTTACCGTTGCAATAAACATTCCTACCGTAGCCATAGGTCTAAGGCTATGGTTATGTCAACCGCTACAACAAATCGTGTAACAATATATCTATTGCGACAGTTTGGGGCAGCAATTCATATAATCATAGCCATAGATGGACCTATTGCCACGGTTTTCGCTTGAATTACTTGCCGACGGTTAGTATAGTATTGGTACGGTTATGAACCGTTGGGAAAGAGGTTTGTGCATTAGTAGGTAAAATTTCTAATAGTAAATACATGAAAATAGCATCTAGGTGGATCAACTAGCTAGTATTCCTACGGGGGAAACATAGTTCAAGAACTATGACATGGGTTTCGTACCCTCTTTATGAAACATGAATTATAGTATCCAATTTCAAGAGACACTCCTCACTACTTGATCTATCAGTGCTAAGCTAGAGTCTCTTTTGAAATATCTTTCTTTATAAATCATAACATAGTTTAGGTCATAAGCGAAATAGCTCCATATATAGTCGTAATCATTAGCTCAATAGGAATTGCGTGAGAGCACTTTTCAATACAACACTTCATATTTTAGATTAGCACATTAACATGACCATAATATGATCTGGCATGTATGTACTTTTTAACAAACCTTATATAATATCATCTTAAGCATAATATCACAATCTAATAATCACGACATCTCAATTTCATCATCATAACTAACCTACTTAATTAAATCACAAGATGTATTTCAATTGAACCTCATCAACAAGTACAAGTCATCATAATTGAAGTAAGATGTTTAGGATATCAAGACATACCCAATCTCCTTCAAAATCCATCATCTTTGACTTACCGTCAACCAACAAATTCAATTAAATAATAGGTTTAATAACATCATTTAATTATAATTAAAACATTAATGAAGTCAATTGCATTACTACAACTCAATTCAACACTAGTTCATAACTTAAGGGTAGGGACTTTGGTTAATTTCATGATCTATTAATCCAACTAGGTTAAATCATCATTAAATAGCATAATTGAATCATAAAACATCATAATCTAAGTATATTGATCAAAATAAACCATAGATAATACAATTTAGAAGATCGAATTCGCATTAGAAAAAATCCCATATGAAATCATCTTCTGAAAAACCATTTTTTTTGAAAAACCCTTTGGATAAAGGAGTCCTAAAGGTTAATAGTTCCCATTGTTGACACCCAATTCTTACCCTCCCCTATGAGAACTAATTCACGAATTTTTTAAATTTCAAACGAGTGAAATAGTTGACATTATTAGATTCTAATGTTTTCAAGTTATTTTAAAGTAGCTTTAGTCGATTTTTATTGTTTTAAAGAGATATAGATTTTTATATGTTTTATATAATTAATTTATTCTATGAAATATTTGAAAATCGTGCCCAAAAAGATTTTAGTTTTACTTAACTATTTATTAAATTAGTTCTTAGTAACTTGTTCCATAGTTTATAGTTAAATTTATTAGTTTGTCTTTTTATAGTTTATGTAGTATTATGTTTTAAAAAAAAAGAAATTTTTCTCTTCACGCCTCAGATCAAGAGGAAGGGTTGCTTTTCAAGCTGGCGTATATAGAAGAATAAGAATTTTTTTCTATTATTATATAATAGAAACTATAGGAAAAAAGCTTTTGCTTCACGGGTCTATCACCCCAATTTATTTTGTTAGAAAATTTTTTATATGAGTATGCCCCTATCCCCCGGAACGTGTATGTGGAGTTCCCGGTGAATCTCTTGAACAACCGCGTCAACCTCCTTCTAATTTTGAGGAAGCCGCTCCCAATTTTCCAGAGACATATGTTCACTAGTATGCTCTTCTATAGGATGCTGGTGAACGGGGGGTTAAGTATCAAATCGACCAAATTGAACAAATAATAGGTCAAGATCATGTTGTTCATTGGGAATTGAAGAGGGGAGAAGGAGCAGACATCGAATGATTAATTTCGATTTTTGTATATAATTAGTTTATTTATAAATATTAGAAATCATCTAAAAGGATTTTTAGTTTCACTTAACTCTTTATTAAATTAGTTTTTAGTAACTTGTAGTTTGGATCCTTAGTTTATAGTCAAATTTATTAGTTTGTCTTGTTATAGTGTATTTAGTATATATGTTTTATCTAATTTTGTGTATAATTAGTTTATTTTAAAAATATTATAAATCATCCAAAAGGATTTGTGTTTTACTTAATACTTTATTAAATTGATTTTGTGTAAATTTTTAGTTTACATTTTTGAGTCATTAGTTATAATTAAGTTAACTATTTTGTCTTGTTAAAATTAAGAATCTCTTGAATTGATCAATGCTAGTATAATTTAGTTTAAGTTTATCCGAATAAACTAATCAAATCAATTTTGTTAAATTTCGAAATTCATTTGGCCAACATTGCAATCCATTAGCCAAATCATCAGCTCAAAATTTAATCCTTCTTTTAACCCATTGTAAAACCAATTTTGCGCTCTTATCTTAAAATTTTTAGACGGCCAACTCCCTCTTCCAATCCCAAACCAAAATCCCGCCTAACATCAATAATACTCCAACATCTCAAAGGCTTAGAATATTTTATTCTCACATGCTTATGGCATACTCAAGCACCTATCTAGTTTAGATTATTCTTGGGCACCCCTCTCAAGGCTCCTCTACTTACTAGACCATCATACTTGTGCGTGAGTGAATACATAGATGTGAACAACCTTTCACATAACACATTATAAATACACATGAACATACATTCATATTCATGCACATATAGAAAATTAAACTATAACTATCCTATCAAGGTACACATGTGCCACGCATAGGCTAAGTCCCATACCCTTGCCCATACTAGTACACTGATCAAGTCATCCTAGATAAGGAAACACATATCATGCTTTCATAAACATCATCTTTACATACATAGTAGTGGACACTAGTGAATATGAGAACTACCTTTCATTTAGACACCATGACCTATACAACTAGTAAAATTCATGTGAGTGAGTGTGTTTGTACAACTGTCAACATGATCGCATAATGGCTATATCAACAACATATTGAGGCATCCCCAATCTTAGACCATAATACTCTTTCAAGCATAAATCACACAAAACACAATAACATAGGAGACAAATCAACTTCTTATTACACTTAAGACTCCTAATTTGTGCTATTCATGCATTTACATAGGGGTACATAGGTAAAGGATTATCAAATATTTTAACTAATCAATGGAAGAACCTATACTATATTCTAACATGGATATATACACAATCTCATGCAATAGCCATTTACCCAAGATGACTACTTGTATAGGAAAGTAGTCATAGTCTTCACATGGTAGCATCATAAGCATATGTTAATATATTCATCAAATTTCCTTCATGGACGTGATAAACACATATCTGATGACAAAAATGAGAACACCGTCACCATAAGTGGACCATACCACACAATGCCATACAAGGATTCATCAACTACAAAATTATAAGGAAAGTAGAAGAGATAAGCATTCTTACCAATTTCTCACCCTTTGATCATCATTGATCAATACACATTGTTCATCAATAATTTATATATAGGGAAGTAGGTAAATGTACTTTAATCATAAAATAAATCATGTAGAAGTCGCTACAAGATCATATTATAACATAATACAACGCATATCACATGTACTATGAAGTAGAAGAACATAAACCATTAGCCAATTTATATGGATTATAGATCATATTTCACCAAAAAAGTACATGATAGGCAGTAGCTAATTAAATCATAGTCTAGATGAGACACTACTACAATTGCTATTAAGGTCGACACAAGCATGCTTCATATAAGGAGTTCATGGAAGGTATGTTTACATAGGTTAATCATATCCAAACTATCATGAATTGAACCATATTGTATTCTTTACATATAATTCATCCTCGTATTTCATTATAGGCATCAGTTATAGACATTAACCATTATAAATTCATATAACAACAAACCTAACGTCATTATCACAAGTTACAACTCCATAGACTAGAAGAACCTAGATTAATTCAAACCAAGACTTCTTTATTATAATCATACAATATTTATATCCACAATTCAAACATAATATTTACCTAACACAGTACCTACAAGAAACACAACATAGTCAAGTTCAATATTTAATCATAAAAAGGGTCATGTTAAAAAAGTGAATTCCTATAATACTAAGCTAGGCATGTTCAACTCTTCATACATGGATCCACATGGATTCTTCATCATAAAATCATGATCAATTCATGTAAATAACAGTAGATATAGACACTTCAATGTAATAGAATCATAATTCAATCGATAACAAATAAAGATCACAAAACCATACATAGGCTAAAATCGAGTTTTGAAAACGCATGGGTTCATCATGCCATTGGATTGAAAATCACTTCCATATTAGTATATAATCATCAATACGTTCATATTATTCTTTTGAAATCAATTTAAGAAAGAACTCATGGATAGAATGAAGAGGAAGCACTTTATCATATTTTTGTCAAGAAAATGCATAAGTACCCCTCAACCTATGCCTGAAATCCTAGAGACACACTTATACTATACTAAGGTCATATTACCCCCTCAGAACATCATTTATAATTAGTTTTCTACCCATGTTCGTCCTACGTGGCACTAGCTTGAAAAAAAAGTCAACTAACATTTGGCCCACAAGATAATGCATTGTCGTCCAAAAAGAGGTACAAAATAACTTAAAATAATTTTAGGGGGACAATTGAACCTTACTATAATATAAGTGTGTCTCTGAGATTTCAGGCGTAGGTTTAGAGGGTACTTGTGCATTATCCCAATTTTTCTCTTTGAAAACTTTGAGTTTAACTCTCTAGATAAACGGATAACTAGAGATCAAGGATAACAATACCTTTGTCTAGTTGAAAACCTCTAAAACATGATGATTCATCCATAGAAAATCCAGATCCAAGCATTTCTTGAGCTTATATACACCCAAAAATATCTAAATAAACCTATAAGGGTCAGGTTAGGGCATGGGGTGAATTTCCTATTCACCTCTTTTATTAAAACAGACGCAGGCTAAAGAATGCAAGCCACCATAGACGGATCAACCTACTGGTCGTAGGTGAATCGACGGGTCGTGCCTGTCTTCTCTCGTTGGGTACTTAGCTAATTTTGTGCTTGAGACCTGCCCAAGGTAAGTTCAAGTCGATGAGACCTTACCAACGTGACATTGGTTGACCAACGAGCCATCATTCGGACCATCGATTGACACATCCAAAGCAGTGAAAATCATGCATATATTTAACATTTAAGGTGCCCAGCTTCCCTAGTAAGGGGCTCGGCAAAATAATCATCACGTCATCTCCGTCATCATCATCATCATGACCATCCTCATCACCAATCATATATATAATATACCTACCCGGCCCTCTAGTGAGGAACTCAGTGACATATGCAAGAAACTCCGCACGAACATTACCCGGCCCGGGACTCCGTGAAATGATAAATGACTCTATGCACGAGCAGAATATTATGAGCAACCATTTGCAATTAAAATCATTTCTTATAACTCAATAGAACAATCAACGTGAACCAGCAAGGAATATTACCAAAGATTAATGTTTTATCAAGATGATGAACCTTTAATACGATATGGAAACGTAAAATCTCAATGACTCTAAGAAGCACTACCATAGATATTAGAGATCATCATAGCCTTAGACATAGCCGATATATAGAGGAATAATTGTGGAAGCAAGAATATATGTCACCTAGACGCTCTAGAGGCAAGTATCAAACCTGTCTGTTATTCGCTTATTTTTAAAAGTCATGCCAAACAAAGAAAGAAGGGACAGCGTTACATACCGTATAATCGGGCCGCACGCCCAATATTTACTGCTCAAGCTATTAATCTATAACAAGCAACAATCGTGCCGCAATTAGATAAACATCGCGCTTTACTTTCTTGTAAGCTAGCTAATAATCTAACAAAAATTCGGCAGCACTTCCCCTATTTTCCTTACTTCGTCCCAATACGACAACAACCCAAATTATCCACAGCAATACCAATAACACATATAACCCAACGAATCATATTAAACAACACCCTCCCCAAAACAGTTCCGTCTCGGCAACCGTAGCAGCGAAGCAACGACACACCGAGCGATAACTCATTTTATAATTCGCAACATATCTACCTTATCGTATTCATCCTTTGGAGTATATACTCATAATCACATTTAACATATACATAATGCCAAAACAGAATTTTCCCGCAGTTTGCTTTAATCAAAACAGCCCAAGCACCAACACGACACCACTAATAATGCGATTATGGTTTCTGTTCATACTTAGTATATTGAATAACTAAAACAAACTTCCTAAGCTACTGGTCACGCCCCCTTCTTAAAATTAATGGATAATTAACAAAGGTATTCTAAATAATTAACACACCAAACAAGGAGATCACTAACCAAATTATTTGCAGCTGCTGGCCAAGAGTTGCAGGGTTGGTTTCTCCATTTCCATGGCATCCTAAAACAAGTGGTGAAGAAGAAAATGATATGCAGTAATGCATTTCACCACTTTATTTAGCATAGAGTGGATTTCTCCACCTCATTTAATAGTATGAAATGGAGGCAACCCCCCTCTACACCTGTCCACTAAGGCCAGCTCATAACCTGATCTTTTTAATTTTTGCCTTGAGTGGTGGGGCCCACTGGATTAAATATTAATCAGCCACCAATTATGAGTGGTGGGGCCCACTGGATTAAATTAATCCTAATCAGCCACTAATTAATCCCTCACTTAAAGTTAATGGAACTTACATTAGCCAGATCATACTTAATATCACATTTGGAATAAACATCCTTGCCTAATATTTCTTTAATCACTTGGAACTTAAAATAAAATCTCATTCCCCAGACTTACGTCTACTAGATCATGATGCGCACTACGTATAAAAAAAATACGATGCATAACATCCTTCCCCCCTTAGGAACATTCATCCTCGAATTTTAAGTTAGCGTCTTACAAAAAAACCAATTCCAGCAAGGTCTCTCTAGTTATACCTATCAACCTGCATTCCGTAACTTACAGATGCCTCACAGCTACATAATCTCATTAACGATCAATATAGTCAAGCTAGGAATTGAATTACTTGTAGGTATGGGGAACAAGTAAGGATACTTATTCTTCATTTCGTCTTCCGCTTCCCAAGTCATCTCCTCCCTATTGTTATTTTGCCACAACACTTTGACGGAAGCCACATCCTTAGTACGTAACCTTCTAACCTGGCGATCAAGTATAGCTACGAGTTTCTCCTCATATGACAACTCCTCTGTTACCTGAACATCATCTATGGGGAATACTCTAGAAGGATCACCAATACATTTACGTAGCATCGATACATGGAAGTTGGCTATAAATTGAGCTCCTCTGTCTGAAATAATGGACGTGGGAACCCCATGAAGTCTCACTATCTCCCTGACATATAACCTCGCATAATCTTCAGCCGAATAAGTAGTCCTGACTGGAAGAAAATGTGCCGATTTCGTCAGCCTATCTACAATAACCCATATAGAGTCATACTTCCGTTGAGTGCGAGGTAAGCCTGTAATGAAGTCCATATTAATCATCTCCCATTTCCAAGTCGGGATCTCTATCTCCTGTAATAATCCACCAGGCTTTTGATGTTTGATCTTGACTTGTTGACAATTCGGGCACTGAGCAACAAACTCCGCTATGTCCTTTTTCATGCCATCCCACCAATATAAGCATATGAGGTAATGATACATTTTCGTTGACCCTGGGTGAATAGAATAACGGGAAGAGTGTGCCTCTCCCATAACCTGTCGTCGTAGCCCCGCAGTATCGGGTACACACAATCTGCCTTCATATCGTAACACTCCGTCAGGTGTAACCTTAAATGGGGTCTTTTCCTTTTGAAGAGTTGCATCTCTATAATGTGCCAGAATAGGGTCCTTGTATTGGTGTCTCTTTACCTCCTCTATGACTGAGGACTCAGCAACCTCTCAAATAGAAACTCCACTATCTTCTGAATTAGCTAGACGGACTACAAGGCTGGATAGCCGCTGAATCTCCCAAACCATATCCCTCCTTTCTGGTTGTACATCTGTCAAGCTACCCATGGACTTACGGCTAAGAGCAACTGCTACAACATTCGCTTTCCCTGGATGATATAAAATATCAACATCATAATCCTTTAGCAACTCTAACCACCGCCTCTGTCGTAAGTTCATCTCTTTCTGTTTAAAGATATATTGGAGACTCTTATGATCTGTATAGATGTCCACATGGACACCATATAAATAATGCCTCCATATCTTCAAGGCATGAACCACGACCGCTAACTCCAGATCGCGAGTAGGATAGTTCTTTTCATGCTTCCTAAGCTGTCGGGAGGCATAGGCTATAACTTTGCCATGCTGCATCAGTACACATCCTAGCCCAATACCCGAAGCATCACAATAAATAACATAGACGTCTGGTCCCTCCGGAAGAGTTAGGACTAGAGCTGTAGTCAATTTATCTTTCAATAGCTGAAACCATCGCTCACAAGCATCAGTCCACTGGAACTTGGCTGCCTTTTGAGTTAGCCTTGTCAAAGGCGCTAAAATTGAGGCAAACTTTTCTATGAATCTCCTGTAATATTCTGCTAACCCCAGAAAGCTGCGTACCTCAGTAGGTGTCGTAGGTTTGGACCAAGTATTTACCGCCTCAATTTTCTGCGTGTCTACCCGAATACCATCAGCTCCAATAATATGCCCCAAGAATTCCACTAAAGTCAACCAGAACTCGCACTTAGAAAATTTAGCATACAACTTCTGGTGCTGAAGCACCCTAAGTACCGTCCTTAAATGGTCTGCATACTCCTCTTCTGAACGTGAATAGACTAGAATATCGTCTATAAATACAATAACAAACATATCAAGGAATGGTTTAAATACTCGATTCATCAAATCCATGAACACCGCTGGAGCATTAGTCAGCCCAAAAGAAAACACTCTAAACTCATAATGCCTATATCGGGTCTGGAATGCCATCTTTGGAATATCTGCCTCCCTTACCCGCACCTGATGATAACCTGACCGCAAGTCTATCTTTGAAAAACACTTTGCACCCTGCAACTGATCAAATAGATCGTCAATCCTTGGGAGGGGATACCTGTTCTTTATTGTTACTTTGTTCAGCTACCTATAATCAATGCACATCCGCAGCGACCCATCCTTCTTCCTCACAAACAGTACCGGTGCTCCCCAAGGTGATGTACTAGGCCTGATGAAGCCCTTTTCTAGCAAATCCCTCAATTGCTCTTTCAATTCTTTCAACTCAGCAGGTGCCATTCTATAAGGAGGTATAGATATAGGCTGGGTATCTGGCAGTACATCTATAGTAAACTCTATCTCCCGTTCTGGAGGAAGGCCTGGAAGTTCCTCGGGGAATACATCGGGAACTTATTAACTACCGGGACTGATTGAAGAGTCGGTGTCTCTGCCTTTATGTCATGCACCCGAATCAGATGGTAAATATAGCCTTTTCTAACCATCTTCCCGCCCTTGAGGTATGAAATGAACTTACATTTCGGCGATACTATACTTCCCTTCCACTCTATAATCGGCTCCCCTGGAAATTGAAATCGAACTATCTTTCCTCTGCAATCAACATTAGCATAACAAGCAGCCAACCAATCCATGCCCATGATAATATCAAACTCAATCATATTTAACTTTATTAGATCTGCTACGGTACGACGACTTTATATAACTACTGAACAATTCCTATATACTCGCATAGCTATGACAATCTCCTACGGGTGTAGCTACCTCAAATGGTTCTATCAACTCAGACTCTATTCCGATCCTACTAGCAACAAAGGAAGATATATATGATAATGTGGAACCTGGGTCTATCAATGCATACACACTTCGGGAGAATAGTGATAATATACCTGTGATCACATTAGGTGACGCCTCCTGATCTTGCCTATTAGTCAAAGCATATATACGGTTCGAGGGACCGCTAGAACTGGAAGCTCCACCACGTCCTCTACCACGGCATGCTGGCGCCTGAATACCCTGCCCCGTAGGGCGCATAGCCATAGAAGAAGATGAACCATCAATGGACTCTGTAGGCTGTGCCATACCACCTGCACTACCTCTAAGGTGACACACCCTCATAGTATGGCCCTGACGGCCACAAGAAAAACACGCACCTGTAGCCCAACGACATTCCCCAAGATGGGACTTACCACAGCGAGAACACCGAGGCAAAGGTTGCCTCGACTGGCTCAAACCCCTGCCCATCAGTGACCCTGATGCCCTAGAGCTCTGACCAGCTTCCGAATATCCCATACGATCGAACCCCCTATCCATGAAACGTGGGGGTGCACTCTGTGCTGGCTAGGAAGAAAATCTAACATGTTGCTGAGACTGCCCGCTTCGAAACTCGTCAGGATAACCTGCTGATCTAGCCCTCTTATGCTGGCCTCTATTATAATCTTTATCTGGCTGACGTCCCCGGTGCCGATCCTCTACCCCCTGTGCATATGCCTGCACCCGAGCAATGTTCATACCTGGCTGAAGAGTCACTACCATACAACCGTCAATCAGATAACGATCCAATCCCATCACATAACGATGTACCATGTCTGCCATATCAGCCACAACAGTTGGTGCATGCGTAGCCAATGAATCAAACTCGAGGCTATACTCTCAAACGCTCCTGCCATTTTGCTTCAAACGCAAGAATCTATCGACTCTAGCTCGCTTCATCTCTGGAGGCAGGAAGTGGCCCTGGAAAGCCTCCACAAATTCATCCTATACCGCTGGAGGAGCACTCTTACCCCTAGATAACTCCCAAGACTCATACCAATTAATAGCTACATCCCGCAAACGATACGCAGCCAACTCAATAGATTTGGTCTCCGAACCCTTGATTATCCTCAATGTGCGCTGCATCTGACGAATAAACTCTTGCGGATCATCTTGGGGCCTTGACCCAAAGAACTCTGGAGGATTACAACTTAAGAAGTCACGAGCCCTTAAGCTATCAGATCTGTCCCCATGATCAACTCCTAGTCCATGCCTGCGAGCCTGATCTGCCACTAATCTAGTCAGCAATTGAACCGCATCTCTCATGGCCCTATCCTCCGCCCCTGACTGAGGAGTTGGAGGTTCAAGTGTTGGGGCCTCGGGGGCTGGTGGTGTCCCCCGAACTGGAGTTGCCGCTGCTCTAAGCTCCTCTAGCGGTGGCGGTGTAGCAGAGCTCTCCGACTGGAGCATAATACCAGGCATAGACTAGGCACGGGCCCTAGTAACTCTCCGGGTCTGACTAGTACCTTCTGGTACTGATTTTCCCTTCTGGGCGGCTGTCGCTTTCTTTGGAGGCATAGCTGAAAACATACGGATTCGTTAGAGAGGGATTATCCTGTTAATATAGCTCTATCACACGATCTAGAATAAGAAGAAAGAATGACATCCTAAATGTCCTGTAGCTTCCTTTTTATAGATGTGGTGCACAACACACCGATAAAGAAGACTCTACTAGACACGGTCTATAGACACTTCCGAGGAAGAACCGCTCTGATACCACTCTTTGTCACGACCCAACCCGGTGGGCCGTGACTAGTGCCCGTTTTGGACACCCACATACAAACCTGCTAAGTATAACCAATTGAAACTAAGACAATATGGAATTTAATCAAATCAAGCCAACCCCAACGTCATATATATATATAAAGAGGACCTGTCTCATAAGGAGTCATAACCATTCAACCATAACAGCATACGCGAGCCGACAAGGCCGCCACTACATAATACACAATGATGTACGCAGCCGACAAGACTGCCCCTGTACAAGCGGACATCCCAAACAAACCATGTCCAGACCATTATCCAAAACATATATATACAACCCACATAATGTCCACAGATCTCTAAGAGTACAGTAGTGAAAATCGACGGGATAGGGCCCCGCCATACCCATAGACGAGCAAAAGACTACACAAAAAGTTATGTACCAAAATGACTGGGCTTCGGAACAGTGGAGCTCTTCCAATAAGCAGAGTAGATATCCTAGGAGGGAGGATCACCGAACTGTGCATCTACACCTGCGGGCATGAAACGCAGCCCCCCGAGGAAAGGGGGGGTCAGTACGGACAATGTACTGAGTATGTAAAGCATAAGGTAAAGATGACAGGATACCAATATGGCAAGTCGAAACAAAATATCGCTACACATATTCCCTTTTAAGTGAAAATCATGCATATATTTAACATTTAAGGTGCCCAGCTTCCCTAGTAAGGGGCTCGGCAAATTAATCATCACGTCATCTTCGTCACCATCATCATCATGACCATCCTCATCACTAATCATATATATAATATACATACCCGGCCCTCTGGTGACATATGCAAGAAACTCCGCACGAACATTATCTGGCCCGGGACTCGGTGAAATGATAAATGACTCTATGCACGAGCAGAATATTATGAGCAACCATTTGCAATTAAAATCATTTCTTATAACTCAATAGAACAATCAACGTGAACCAGCAAGGAATATTACCAAAGATTAATGTTTTATCAAGATGATGAACCTTTAATACGATATGGAAACGTAAAATCTCAATGACTCTAAGAAGCACTACCATAGATATTAGAGATCATCATAGCCTTAGACATAGACGATATATAGAGGAATAATTGTGGAAGCAAGAATATACGTCACCTAGACGCTCTAGAGGTAAGTATCAAACCTGTCCGTTATTCGCTTATTTTTAAAAGTCATGCCAAACAAAGAAAGAAGGGACAGCGTTACATACCATATAATCGGGCCGCACGTACAATATTTACTGCTCAAGTTATTAATCTATAACAAGCAACAATCGTGCCGCAATTAGATAAACATCGCACTTTACTTTCTTGTAATCTAGCTAATAATCTAACGAAAATTCGGCAGCACTTCCCCTATTTTCCTTACTTCGTCCCAATACGACAACAACCCAAATTATCCACAGCAATACCAATAACACATATATAACCCAACGAATCATATTAAACAGCCCCCTCCCCAAAACAGTTCCATCTCGGCAACCATAGCAGCGAAGCAACAACACACCTAGCGATAACTCGTTTATAATTCGCAACATATCTACCTTATCGTATTCATCCTTTGGAGTATATACTCATAATCACATTTAACATATACATAATGCCAAAACAGAATTTTCCTGCAGTTTGCTTTAATCAAAACAGCCCAAGCACCAACACGACACCACTAATAATCCGATTATGGTTTCTGTTCATACTTAGTACATTCAATAACTAAAACAAACTTCCTAAGCTACTGGTCACGCCCCCTTCTTAAAATTAATGGATAATTAACAAAGGTATTCTAAATAATTAACACACCAAACAAGGAGATCACTAACCAAATTATTTGCAGCTGCTGGCCAAGAGTTGCAGGGTTGGTTTCTCCATTTCCATGGCTGCCTAAAACAAGTGGTGAAGAAGAAAATGATATCCAACAATGCATTTCACCACTTTAAAGCATAGAGTAGATTTCTTCACCTCATTTAATAGTATGAAGTGGAGGCAGCCCCCCTCTACACCTGTCCACTAAGGCCAGCTCATAATCTGATCTTTTTAATTTTTGCCTTGAGTGGTGGGGCCCACTGGATTAAATATTAATCAGCCACCAATTATGAGTGGTGGGGCCCACTGGATTAAATTAATCCTAATCAGCCACTAATTAATCCCTCACTTAAAGTTAATGGCACTTACATTAGCCAAATCATACTTAATATCACATTTGGAATTAACATCCTTGCCTAATATTTCTTTAATCACTTGGAACTTAAAATAAAATCTCATTCCCCGGACTTACGTCTACTAGATCATGATGCGCACTACGTATAAAAAAAATACGAGGCATAACACAAGCAAAATCATTACTCCCTCTTTAATGCATCAAACACAAAGGCTCTTATCATATTCATAGGAGGAACATCCTTATCCTAATGATAACATGGTCATTACACCTTAATTCAATAAGAGATCATCTTTGCAACTATTATTCAAGTGACACATAGGATGATTTAAACAACACTAAAGAAGCAATTTAGGCAATCATACTTAAAGGCACATAGACCTAAGTTAATTGAATCATCATAGATCATCATTAGTTAGACCTAGTGCCATGAAGGTCATACTCAATCATACCATCCTTAGTGGTGTCCATGGAGGAATGTCCTTCTCCTCAACACACTTAAATGTATAATGAGTTCACACCTTAGCAAAGTCGAAGGTCAATTTCCTCTTAAAATTAGAAACTCTCAACTCTTAACAAAGACATGCTCGTGGTTCCTTCCATGTGAAGTCTAAGTGGTAAGTCACACCAATCACATCACAACAAATAGGGAGAAATTTCACAAAGTGTCGATTTCTAACATAGTACTCACCTTCAGAGTAATCATATTTTGAGAAGAATCACACAAATCATAGGCACACACATGAGCACTTAGCTAATCATACCTTCACCTAAAGAATGAGCCTACAATTTTGCATTCCAAATCATAACAGACATATTTTTTTAAGATACTCAACATAATTCATTTTAATGGAGACTCAACTTTTTATTATAAGGCTAAATATTACACCTCTCAAGTGACTAAAACAAGTTTCTTGTCTTATCTCAGGAAGTCTACTTCACAATTAGCATATTAAGATGCACAATACACATAAAAACATGGATTTTATAAAAAGTTTCTTTCATGCACTTTGGAATCTTAAAATACCTTAAGGTAATGTCAATCAAAACATTCCAAACATGTAAAGGTCATGCAATTCAAACTTTATGCAAAACTCTATTCATGAACAAGCTTACTTAAATTTCAATAGATTAAAGCTCAAGTAAGAATAGAAGGTTAATGGTCGAAAATATATACAACCTTACTACTCAATCACCATACCCAAATTAAGGTAAACCCAATTAAGAGAAAATTAACCCAAACTTATGATGATCTTAACTTAACAACATTCATTTTCATCACTTAAAAGTTATTACCACTTTAGAAGGAATTTACAGTAAGTTAACCAGGCAAATCTAAACTTCATCTCCAAGGTAATTTATCCCCAATTAACAAATTAGGTCATCCATTTCTACCAAATAAGGTTTTCATACATTACAATAGATACCAAGGTCATACATCATTTAGGGGAAACAATATAGGAGACTTAACCATAAGATCACTTTCTTTTCTTTCAACATTAATGTAAGGTGACGTCGAGGTCAACCAAACCCACATCATCACCCTACAAGGATAAGAGTACTACCCACAATTATAGGGAAACATCAATTCCACAACATCAAGGAACTCACAAAAAAATAGGATGTTAGAAACAATTTTACAATTCATCGTGCCATAAGACTCTCATTTTTTAAAAAAAATAGCAAAACTTCTTTTTACATCCATTATCATGTTCACATACATCAATTCTATACACATTTTGACAACATCTAATCAAAGAACAATTTATTTTATTTTCCAAAAATGTTACAGTAAGATGTCTAATCATTACAATGAACATGCTTCCAAATTCCAAATATTCAACATTTAGTCAATTGATAGGAAAAAACTAACAATATGATATACAAAACTTTACCATGACAAACATACTCTCATCACCCCTAGGACCAAGTTTAATACAAGGACTCCAATCCATACTAGTAATTTTAACTTTAAGTTAAAGGCTATGTTTGACTTTAGTCAACATTCTGAGTAAACACGCTCGGATGAGAAATCGGTCAGCGCGGCTAGCTTTGGAATGTCGATTTTGATCTTATTTTACCCTTATTTCGTGTTTTGAAGTTTCAAATATTTTTCCGAGCCTTTTTGTGATTTTTGACTTTACATGGCAAATGGAAGTGGGACCCATATTTTATCGACATGAACTCTTGTGGAAATATCTACTGCACCATTGAGTCTGAAATGTCGACTCTGGTAGGGTAGCATATCCTTTTTATTTTTATCAAGTTCCAAACGGATTCCTAGCACCCGTCGGAGTCTTTGAAGAAATTAGACAAAGCTAAAATCGGTGCAGCCCTTTAACAACCTGATTTTTGGGTTTATTAGCGACCAACTTCATCCTTATAAAAGCCAAATTTTCAGCATTTATGTTTTAAATTTTAAATTACGATATATTGATCTATAGAACTCATAATTGGGCGATTCAAAAGCCTAAGTTGTGAGATTTTTCCGAGGGCAACACAATGGTGAGATTGGAATCTGACTTTGTGACCCGATCGAGGTAAATTTTTTGTTTTAACTGATGTGAAAGCTCATTTTCGAGCTCAACTGTTGAGAAACTTTTAGAAGTTTATTTCTTGGCCATTTTAGGTCCAAATATAGTGATTCAAGAGCTTATATTGTGAGGTTTTTCGTGATGATCATTTCGGTGTGATTGGTTTTGGAAGTTGGACCTTCATTTTTGGTAAATTCTTGTAAATAGCTGCTGCCATTGTTGTTGATTTTTATCATAGAATTTGGGTTTTTTTGGTTGCATGTTCATGTTGGGATTGTCTTGAGTCCCGAATTGTGTTCCATTTTGGAACACAAGTTTAGGGAGTTGTTTAGGATCTTTATTTAGGGTTAATTCTGGATTTCGCAACGCGGATCCCACTTTTTCTGTTTTGACCGAGAATTGACCCGTCTCCGTTTCTTGCGATTTTAGTGTTTTAATGACCGTAATAATGTTGTGACTCTATTTTTGATAGTGTATCAACGTTCCGAGGCCTTTCGGAAAGGAAAAGCTCTGGGGAAGTGATTTTTTGAGCGCGCGTGATCTGTGTTCTGGTAGGCTAAAGTTTCCCTTCTTAGATAGAACTGGAACATGTGAGGATTTGGGTTGGGTAGTTACTGGATCATGCATAGGTGTTAAAAATCATTTTTTCGGTCTTTTTTCTGAGTATTTACGGGCAGCTGTGAGCATTTTTATTGTTATTAATTGACCTTCTTTGCTATATGGATTACTTGTATATACTGGTTATCAGATGTATGTTGGGCCTTAGTTTATATTTTATTAGGATTTTCCTTAGAAATGCATGATTCAAAGTCGGTAGGACAGTTTAGCCCCGAAATCACTCGGCTGGATTAAATCCATATATACTGGTGTGGTAGACTTGAGTCTAATAGTTTGGTGTTTAGCTAGACTATGAACTCGCACCAGCGATAGTTATCCTTATTTGTTCGATGTTACGGCTTCTCGAGTTACACAGTGACAATGAATTTTGCTCCGCGATTCAAAGTTGAGTTTCCATTTGGCTTCAAGGACATACATTTATTAACTAAGTGTTGATGGTATTCCATGGGTATTTATGATTATGGATAGATAGAGACTCTTTCACCAGCTATCTCAACATCTTTGTCGGGTATCTGGATTCAAGGTTCGGCCTCAACCATCCACATACTTATGTAGAGCATCCGGTTAGAGGTCCGACCTCAAGTATGTAGAGCATCCAGTTAGAGGTCCGGCCTCAAGTATGTAGAGCATCTTGTTATAGGTCCGGCCTCAGTTACTTATAATTTGCAATTGACTACTTGTGTATTTCTGGTGACTAACCGGCTTAAGGCCCGATCTTCCTACCATCCGATTCTACTATGTTGTTTGGTGTTATTTGGCCTTGAATTCCATTCTCCTTAAGTTATAGTTATTTTGTGTACTCGTCGGGCTTATGGGGGTTCGTTCGGGTTTTTATTTTTGCGCACGAGTGTACCTTCTGGGCTTATGCGGGGTCCAGTTAGGTGTAGTTAGCTTATTTATATTAATTTAAATAGTTGTTTATACACTCATGTGCATTCCTGTGTTAGTTAGTCTTTCGTTCTTCACCTCTAGTTATGTGACTCCGTCTTTTCATATTGTTGTACTATTGTAGTTCTGTCGGCCTATGATTCCTACTGGGTACCTGTTATTTGGTACTCATGCTATGCTCTACATCGATTTTCGTGATGCCGTTCCGAGCACAAGTGGCCAGCGTTTATCGAGTTTGGAGAATTTATGGTCTGGAGACAATGGTAAGCACACGGTGTTTTGTACTATTTCAGTGTCGATCTGTTTATATAAATACTTGTCTTTTACTTTTCGAGAGAGTCTAATTTCATTGTCCACTGTTGGGGCTTGTACTCATTTTGTTGGTAGCTCTTTATTAGTGACTTACAGGTTCTTGGACGGATCCTTAATTGTAATTATGTTTTGACTTGCTTATGTTTTTATAGTAATTTTGCTTAGTCTTGTTTAGTTTGTACCCGCACACCCATTTCATTTTTTTCTGGGTTAGGTTTGGCTTACCTACTGGTGGATTATAGTTGATCCCTTCATGGCTCGAGAAATTTGGTCGTGACATATAGGTAGTCACTAAGCATTTTAATATCAAATAATAATATAAGGCTACCATCATTCAAAAATATATAGTAAGACATTATTCCAAAAAGAAACTCATTTTAACCATAATAATTTCTATCATGACATACATTTTTCAACATAAGATGCTATTTCACATAAACTTCATACATAGACATAATTGACATCATATAATAAAAACATACCAAAATCCACCTTCACACATACTCATTCAATCCATAAATCCATGTTAAGCATTTAAACTCACCTTTTCTCCCTCAAACATAAATATAATCCCATCCAAGCAGTCACATCTAAAGGACCAGGAAAAGAAAACATAAGAGAGAGATCTTATAGAGTTAATTGCTATGGCAGGATATGAGAATGATGAAGAAGGGAAACTCTATCGTACAATAGCCTCTCGTACCATTTAATGTGTTGTGACTCACCACCAATGATACAAGACTCTACTAGACGTGGCAATATGATACTTCTTGGACCCTAAATAACTTTTAAAAACCTCGTGCTCTAATACCTCGTTTGTCACTTCGGAGAAGCACCCCCTAGAAGTAAGATGGATTACATGACATCTCATCGGCATAGTAAATTTAGTAGAAAATTTAAAAATATTAGTAGCACCTCATATGCTAGAATCTTTACTTCATATACATATAAAATATAAGTCATAATATATATATATATATATATATATATATATATAGACTCTAAGTCTCTTTTCAATCTTATACTCAACAACATTAAAATGCATTAGGGATACGACCCTTAAGACATAATACAAAAGTATACAATATTTAGTGGAGTTTACAATAATTACACATTAGGACATACTTGGTCTTAAGGATTCCTTTCCTTGAGCATGGAAAATCACCTATCAAGCTCTTCACCTTTCAAGACATTCTTTAAGCATCCATAACCTACACCTGTGTAAAAAGTAGAGAATAATAAGATTAGTATAAGAATGCACTAAGAATGGAAACCATGCAAAAACATGCATTTAAAAGGGACATGTTCTTTTAATCATATTTCATGCCTTTTTGAGTAAATACTTATGAAACCTTTAAGCAATAACATTTACATCATTTTAATATTTCATAGAAATACAATCAAAGGCCAACCATCATAGAAAAACACATATATAATTTAAGTCCCATTTGAGGTCACTTTAAAGTAAGCATATTCCTCTTTACAGTGAACTATTTGATTTAATTCATTAGTATCCCAAGTTATCCTTTAGGGATACTTGGTTCAATGTATCACCTTAGGACCACAAGGAAAGACATATATATCATCTACAGAAGACAACATTGACCATCATGGAAGTATAATACAACATAGACATAGTTAAGTCAAGTCCTTCATCATATAGTCAACTAGATCAACATCATGTATAAAGACTAATATCATGCACATCTTCATAACAAGTAGAAAAATACTACAATGTCATGCATAAGGAGCACATACATAGAGATATGCATTGGAACACCTTCTTAGAACTTCCTAAGGAGCTAATTGTGCAATCTCTAGATGGGTTCATTACTTCCACCTATCCTAAGTAATATCCCTTAAGTCATTCTATTTAGGGTACTTGTAATTTAATTCCATTGTCCATTTTACTTTAGGGAAATCATAGACATAACCAAGAGAATTACACCAAGAGAAGTTACACCATGGGTGGTAAACATGGAATTTGGTGTTGTAGAGAATTACACCAAGAGAAGTTGTTCCTACCTAGCCAAGGTTGAACATTAACATATATCCTAGCTTATTAGGTGATATCACTTGCTAGATCATTTGTGTCAAGCATAGTTTATGGAACTAAGAGATACCATTTTGTAATTTGGGCCTCACCTCATGATAGATCTTCCTCAAAGAAAATTTCATACATCATGTGGGTCCATAGGTGAATATTTTTACTAGGGAAGTCAACATTCTATAAGGGACAAATGGTGAATCTTCCTCCAAGAAAAGTCAACACCTTTCAATTTCAACTTTATTCGGTGCTAAGCTAAGTTCCCTTTATTGAAAAGCCTTTATTACATTTATTTATAAAACATAGGCTTAGAGTATTTGATTCTCATATGCATCTAGCATACTCAAGAACCTATCTAGTTAGAGTATTCTTCGGTATACCTCTCAAGGCCCCTCTACTTACTAGACCATCATCAATGTGCGTGAGTGAATACATAGATGTGAACAACCTGTCACATAGCACATTAAAACCACACATGACCATACATACATATTCATGCTCATATAGAAACCAAAACTAGAGCTATCCTATCAAGGTACACATGTGCAACACATAGGAAGTCCCATAACCTTGACCATACTAGTACACCTATCAAGTCATTCTAGCTAAGGAAACACATATCATGCTTTCATAAATATCATCTTAACATACATAGTAGTGAAAACTAGTGAATATGAGAACTACCATTCATTTCGACACCATGACCTATAAAACTCGTAACATGCATGTTAGTAAGTGTGTGTGTACATTGGTCAACATGATCACATAATGGATATCAACAACATATTGAGGAAGCCCCAATTATAGACCATAATAGTCTTTCAAGCATAAACCACACAAAACACAATAACATAGGAGACAAGTCAGTTTCATATTATACTAAATACTCGTAACTTATGTTATTGATGCATTCACATAGGGGTACATAGGTATGGGATTATTAACTATTTTAACTCATCAATGGTATCACCTATACTTTATTCTAACATAGATGTATACACATACTCATGGAATAGCCATACACCCTAGATCACTACTAGAATAGGAAAGTAGTCATAGTCTTCACATGGTAGCATCATAAGCATATGTTAATATATTCATCAATTTTTCTTAATGAACATGGTCAACATATATCTAATGACAATAATGTGAATAGATCCACCATAAGTGGACCATATCACACAATCCCATACAAGGCTTCATCAACTACAAACAAATAAGGAAAGTAGAAGGCATAACCATTCTTACCAATTTCTCACTCTTTGATCATCATTGATTAATACACATTATTCATCAACAACTAATATATAGGGAAGTAGGTAAATATACTTTTATCATAAAAGAAACCATGTACCAATTGCTACAAGATCATACTATAACATAATACAAGGCATCTTACATGTAATAGGAAGTAGAAGAACATAGACCATTAGCCAATTTCTTTTATGTGGATTATAGATCATATTTCACCAGTGAAGTACATTCTAGGCAGTAGCTAATGAAATCATAGTCTAGATGAGAAACTACTACGATTGCCATTAAGGTCAACACAAGCATGCTTCATATAAGGAGTTCATGGAAGGTACGTTTACATAGGTTAATTCTATTAAAACTATCAAGAATTGACCCATATTGTATTCATTACATAATTCATCCTCATATTTTGTTATAGGTAGAAGCTATAGACATTAACCATGATTAATTCATATAACAACTAACCTAACGTCTAGATCACAAGTTACAACTCTGTAGACTAGAAGAACCTAGATTAATTAAAATTAACCATTCTTTATTTTCATCATACAATACTTATAACCACAAATCATCCAAAATATTGACCTAACACAGTATCTACAAGAACCACAACATAATTGAGTTCAACATTTAATTCTAAAAAGAGTCATGTTAAAAAAGTGAATTCCTATAATACTAAGCTAGGCATGTTTAACTCTTCATACATGGATCCACATGGATCCACATGGATAATTCTTTATAAAATCCTGATCAATTAATGTAAATAACAGTAGATATATCCACTTCAATGTAATACAATTATAATTCAATCGATGATAAAGAAAGATCACAAAACCATACATAGGCTAAAATCGAGTTTGTGAAAGAACATGGGGTCATCATGCAATAGGATTGAAAATTACGTCCAAATCAGTATATAGTCATCAATATGTTCATATAATGTTTTGAAATAAATTTAAGAAAGAACCCATGACTAAAATGAAAAAGAAGAACTTTATCACACTTTTCTCGGGAAAATGCACAAGTACCCTATCAACCTAAGCCCGAAATCCCACAGAAATACTAATAATGTACTATCGTCCTATTACCCCCAAGAACTTATTTTATACATAATTTTCTACCCCTTTGGGCCTACGTGGCACAAGCTTAAAAAAAGTGAACGGACGTTGGGCCCAGAAGATAGTGTCACGTAGGCCAAAAAGGGGTAGAAAATCACTTATAAAATAATTTTAGGGGGACAATAGTACCTTATTATAGTATAAGTGTGTATTTTAGATTTCCGGCATAGGTTGAGGGGGTACTCGTGCATTATCCCTAATTTTCTCTTTAAAAATGTTGAGATTAACTCTCTAGATGGACGGATAACAAGAGATGAAGGATCACAATACATTTATCCAGTTAAAAACCTCTAAAACTTGATGATTCATCGTTAGAAAACCCAGCTACAAGAAATTCTTGAGTTTCACCAACAATGGAGGTTTAAAGAGACATATTGTTGGAGGGAAAGACTTCAATCGTATGAGAGGATTCTAGAATAGGGTGATCACGTTTTTAATGACTTATATACACCCAAAAATATCTAAATAAACCTATTAGGGTCAGTTTAGGACGTGTGGTAAATTTCCCCTTCACCCCATTTTTTAAAGCAGACGGAGGCTACAGATTGCGGGCCACCATCGACGGACCAGCCTACTAGCCGTAGGTAAGTCGACGGGCCGTGTATGTCTTCCATCGTGGGTACTCATACAATTTTGGCCTAATTCCTGACCAAGGTATGTTCCAGTCGATTGACACGGCCAAGGCAGTTCAGGACCTACCTTAAGGCCTTCTTGTGGGGCCTTTTGTAGATCCCTTCAAAGATTGTACCTGGACATTTACAACATAATACAACCCTTTAACAAGGTGTATCCCTTAAACATAAGTTTCACCCAAAACAAACACCTGGAAGTCTTCCAAACAGGCTATGCTCATCAAGACACATGTTGAGAGTCTTAAGGGCTATCTTTCGAACGCCTTGGACATTCTTGGTTATTTGACCTCCAAACTTCTGAAATTAAATATAGCACCATTAAACATCATTATACATTATTTAAAGACTTCATAAGGTGATGAACCACAAGTATAAGCATACATAGACACATGAGGCACATAGGTGACTAGACGTCGAACATTTTGGTCGTCCCTGGACGTTCAACTTCAAAATCACCTCAAACTTTACACACTGCCTCTATCCCATATTATAAGACATTTTAGGACCTTATTACAAGAAGAAACACATGTTATCTCTAGACACCCTAAATCATTTTGGGTTCTTACATATGAGGTAGATGAATTTGCTCTACTTGGTCCTGACTTGGTTTATGAAGACCTCGATAAAGTTTGGATCATAAGGGATTGACTAAAAATTGCTCTAAGTGGGCAAAAATATTATGATGACAATAGAAATTGGGACTTTGAATTTGATGTAGGAGATCGGGTCTATTTAGAAATTTCACCCATGAGAGGGGTGATGCGCACATAGGACTCTAGCTTAGTGGTCCTCGTAGATAGCTACGTATGAATGGTTACACCTAAGGAATGTTTTAGTCCTCTTTTTTCAGTGTGGGAGTAGAAAAAAGGATTCCATGTAGCTCACATGGTATCATGTAGGTTATTGCACTTCTTTCCCTAACGAAAAAAAGAAATGAATAAGTTAAGTATGTGAAGTCTTACTAGGGTTTTCTTGAAGGCTACTATATAGGGTAAACGAGGGTATGAGACTTCTCTTAGTCATTGATCATGTGTGATCCTGAGTAATGGTTTAGTATTTTTCTTTTATGATTATTATTACAATTATGTTGATAAGATATGAGTAGTATCCTTGTATTAAGTGTGTCATGTTGAATCATGAAAATATGTTGTAAGTATTTAGTTGATTGCACATTGTAATACTTAGTCTTGGATAGATTTATAGGGTTCTATCTTTTGTATTGCACAAGTATTGCTTGGGTGGTCTACATGTTAGGTTGATGTCATGTTAAATCGACTTACTATGCTTATTATAATTACATGTTGAGTTAAGTTCATATAAAACATAATTTTGACAAAACTGTCCTTTTCTCATGTATTGATGATTTTGTGTATAGAAGTCATACTTCGTACATATGGTTTGTACTAACCCATATTTCTTTCCCTTTTTCCCAAACATTTTACGTTTAGTCCCTTAAGGAGTTTGTGGTCGATTGCAAGGAAGACTTGTATATTTTCCTGAGTCATTGGTGAGTCCTCATGTTCGGGGATGGTAAAAAGATTCACCTTAGATGTGGAGTCATTTGCATTTAGAAATGTTATTCATTATCTTGTCATTTAGAAAATTATTGTGATCCTAGTATGGAGTATTTTATTGTATTGTCTATGTCCAAAGATTTATGCTCTTATAGATGGTTTAAGGTGTGAAAAAGTATTTAGTTAAGTTCCCATATGTTTGTAATGTTGTCTGTGTGAGAAGCCTAAGTAAACTTCATATGTTGGAATCTATGTAAACTCGCTATGTATCAATATTATGTGTAAGTGAGAGGTCTATGTAAACCTCATAAAGTATTGGTAGATGGAAAGCTTTAAATGTTTCCGCACTATTTACCTATGATGTGCTATGACGTATGCGAAGGGCTTGTCTTAGTTCTCTTAGAGGACGACGAAGCCGGTTACACCTAGGGGGTACTTTGGGTAGTATCCCAATTCTGTTGGGGTAGAAATCTGGAGACCTTGTGCTTATCATGATGCGATAGATCACAACATTGGAAGATTCCTAAGGTTTTGTACGACGTGGTATCTTTCATCAAAAGTGGAAAGATTCAAGTTGAGTTTTTCCCTATGGATGATGTAGAAGGGATAAGAAGAATGGGATAAATGGAATCACCTTTGTCTTCAGAAGATTTATTATTTTTTTTCAATTTCCTTGTAATCGTTGGAGAAATAATGAATTAAAACAAGTATCTCCTTTTGTACCCGAACTACGTAGGTCCTGAATTCCCCTTGTGGGATGTGTATGCAGCCATCAAAGGTCCGACCCCTATACTTCAAATTTTTCACTCTCCTTGTTCATTTTACAAGGAAATGTGAGGTCCAGATCAACAAATAATGAAAGAGATGAAACAAGAAGTCCTTAGCTCAACATGATTTAACCTTTTTGAGATAATCCCTAAATAAAATGAGCAAACTCCTGCTTGCCTCTGAGTTGTTTTCCTTCCACAGGTACTTAAAATTTGTCTGTGTCGATAAGCTAGTTAATCATCCTTACTTCACAAGATCAAAAGGATTATATTCCTTTCCCGGTCAAAGTTCAGATAAGTGAAAAGAAACTATGGGGGATAACAATAAAGAAATCAGCCCGACTTACGTTGTGATGGATCAACCTACCATCGCATATCAAAATGAAATGATCATGGAACTAATCCAGCAGATCGCTTAAATGAGGTTTGAAATGCAGAGAAAACAAGATCTGCCTCCGCCGGGTTTTAATGTTAATGCTTGGATACTTGGAAGACCTCTGTTGTACTTTCCCGGTTCAATCATGGAACATGATCAAAACTCACCATCCAATCCTGCTCAAGAATCTCTCTGTCATAGAATTAACCGCACAAAATCCTTAATACGCTTTAAACTCTTACAAGACCCCACCCCCTCTTCAAAACAATAATCCTCAAATACCACCTCCACCTCGAAATGCCAATCACCAAACCTCTCTATCCCCAAAAATCAAAACACATTCCATCCCCAAACATCTTTCTGTGACCAATATCAACACACTTATCCCCAAACATAGCCTCAAAACTACCAAACCACCCAAAACGGCCCAAGTCCCTTTGTCGCTCCACCACTACCCCTAAAAACACTTTAAAAATTCTCATTCCAAACAAGAAGGATGCTAACATTTCTGAGCTCGACCATTAAGAAAATAAAGAAAGAGAGTGGAGGTTAAAGGAAGAGGCTACTAAGATGGATATAAAAGAGAAGATAACAAAGGCAATGAAGGAGCTTCAATGCATTCCTGATTTTGCCAGCATGAGTTGTAAAGATTGTGAATTCATCCGAACATGGAACTCCAGAAGGGTTGAAGGTGCAAAAATTCGATGTCTTTTAAGGAATAGGGAATCCCTTAGCTAATGTATAGCCCTACTATGAGAAGATCATGGGTGTTGGGAGAGATGAAATTATATTGATGCGAATCTTTAGCTGAAGTCTAAGCGGAGAGGCTCTGTAGTGGTTCACATCCAACGAAATGAAGCAGCGGCGCAGCTGGAATGCCCTAGCTAAGGACTTCATTGAACGATTTGCATACAACGTGGAGACTGTCCATGATAGTTATTCCTTAGAAAAGATTAAGTAGAAAACCAACGAGAGCTACAAAGAGTTCTCATAAAGATGGAGAAAGTAATCAGCCAGAATCCGGCCTCCTATGTCTGAAAAGTAAATTACTGAAGTATTAATACGGGTTCAGAAACTCGGGTATGATGACAGAATCATGCTTCTCATTGGATCAAAGCTTGTCGTGGTGAGACTATCAAAGATGGACTAAGAATCTAGAAGATTTCTCGCATCGCTGCCTCGTGGAGATATTCGGGTTTGTTGAAAAAGAAGAGAGAAGATGTGTCTATTTTCTCTTATGAGGGGAAGAATACACCAAGGAAATCCTCAACGTACCAATGTCATTCTCGACCTTCAAAGATTTCATACATGTCTTGTTATACACAATATGATTATCAAAGTACCTCTCCATCCATTTATCAAAATAATCCTCCTCCTGCTTACTCAAATACTCCCACTCCAAATTATTAAGCTCCACATCTCATCTACAAAAATTCCCTTGAAGCATACCAAACTCAATCTCATCATTACCAAAGAGTCACTTCCAACTATGCCCATGTGCAGTCAAATTACCGAGCGCCTTCCCAAACATACCAAGCCCCAACTCCGTTTTACAAAAATGTCCCCCCCCCCCAGACTACCAAGCTCCATTGACAAATTACCAGACTAATACAAATCCAAGATATCATGCTCCACATCCTAACGTCCAAAATTATCGTCAGATGACCCCTCTTCAACAAGGCCACTACAATCCCCCTCGTCCCAGATTTGAGAAAAAACCTGCCAAAACTTTTACTCTGTTGAATAAAGACGAACAAAGTTGTTTGAGTGATTAACTATGGAAGGTTATATCCATCCAATGGGGCCTATGCCGGTGGATACTAGCTCTAGTTTTTAAAGACCTAATCAGAAGTGTGAAAATCACTCAAAGATCATTGGACATGATACTGAAGATTCTATTAAACTCAAGCACAAAATCAAAGATTTGATCGACCAACAGGTAGTCTCTCTCATGGGGGTGTCGCTATTTATATGATAGAGACAAATGACGATCGGTTCATGAAAAATTGATATTTTAGGTCACCCATGACGAACTAGAAAGGTTCGTGGCTTCGTTGAGTATCAAGGAAAATAAAGTCTTTGTGATTCAGATACCCAAGAAGGTTGTCACCTTGGTGCATATAGTAAATCCAACTCAGCTGAGGTTTACGATTGAAATCGTTTCTTCTCAAGGTATGACTAGGGCTAGTACATGTTATATGCCAATGGAGTAGGCTCTTGAAGGACAGTAAAAGGACCAATCAAAGAGGTCTATAAGTGAGGTTGAGGATGAAAAGTTTTGGAGAAAGGTGTAGCAAAAGGACTATTCAATTGTGAAGTATTTGGAGAGTACCTCGACTCCGATTTCTGTGTGGGCCCTGTTGATGAGTTAGCAGCTGCATAGGCAAGCCCTGATGTAAGATTTGGATTATATGTATGCATCTGTGGGCATAAGCAATGACAATGTAGTAGTAGCCATGATCAACCTGGTCACTCAAGGACATTGAATCAGATTGTCCGATGAAGAGTTATCCTTGAACGGAGGATGCACAACAAAACTTTGCATGTTACCATTATGCATCAAGAAAGAATTTCAAACCGCATTGTAGTTGACGATGGATCTGTTCTCAACATTTCCCCACTATCGAAACTAAGGCAGCTAAAATATGACTTGGTCAAGCTTCAACAGAACCAGGCCAACTTAAGGGCATTCAATTGGGCACTAAGAGACACACTGGGGGCAGTAACTTTTATCATTCATATGGGAGCTATAGAATTCTATGTAATGTTTCATGTGTGTCATACTTACTTCATATAAGTTAATTTTAGTGAAAATTTAGAACTTTTGGTTTTCTTATTTCACGCGAAACATATTATACTTAACATCATAGGCGTTAACAAATCAACCATCTAATATAGAGATAATCTAATGAAAAAAGCAGTTCATATTTGCATTAAATGTATTCTTTCCAAAATGGCACCAATACAAAGTCTTAAATGAAATGGGAAATGAAAAACTAGTGGAACATTCTCCACTAGATAAAGCCTACATCTAAGTTAGATTATAACGTTATACATCCTCGAAAGCATGAGGGCTTACCAAGTCCCGACGTAAGCTCAATATCTGGATAGCTACAACGTCGTACCGTAAGCTCTAACATCCAATTGGGCCTACACCCAAAAGAAGATATTGTATGGGATTAGTACACACTTGTACTAAGTGTTGTTATATGCCAACACACACCAAGGACATGTATTAGTAAGAATAACTCTTTATAAACAACATGATTTATGGAAAGTCAATTCAGTAGACTTGCCAAACATTGATTAGGAAAGTCATGCGATGAGAGTAACATGGATCTTCATATGTATCGTATTGAACATATCAGATAACATCTTACTCATAGCACATAACATATTGCATACAACACATAACATCTTTCATATCATTCATTCATATATCATGAAACTTTGTAATCATGGTCTTGACATCAGGACTTCCCAAAAATGAGGGCTCAACATATGGGACCTCAACTAGGGAGCCATCTTTAAAAAACACAGAGTTTTCTTCTTTCATTCATACTTACTTCACTTCATACATTCATAAATTAGTGTAGACATTACCTATACCTAAGATGTAGTTTAAGACTTTCATCGGGTTCGCTGTACAATGATCAAGAATGACCTAGTGTCATTACTTAATTCTAGATCACCTCTTGATTATCCTATCCTAACACCTTTGGAATCATTCATTTCATTATGTGCATCATTTGAGTCTGGCGTCATTCATTCATTGGGAACTTTAACTTTAACCATCATAGATCATGTGAGCATCATGAAATCCAGTGTCTCCCCCACACCGAAAATAGGTGGAATCATAGGCCAAAGTTATCAAAACATGCTACCATACATGGGAATTGAATCCTACCGATCCCAATATTGGCAGTATAGGTTCGAAGATTATGAGATATAATGATACCCAAAAGAAGGCATCACCGCTCATAACTAGTCTATCACTGCTCAGCATAAAGTTTTATTACATTCAACTCATACGTCATGGAAGCTGACTTATAATATGAGGACATCATTTCTCAATATATGATTTCTCATCTCATCATCAGTATTAAGTGCATATTTATCTCAATACTTTCGTAAGAGTGTTCATAGAGACTGGTCTCTTCATTTATTTTACACTCTCATAGATGAGTTAGTTTTGGTAACATTTACTTACGCTCATTTGTGATTGCTCTCATCTTTTACATTAGCCTCTAATCATATCGTCACCACATTAATTAACTTTAGGACATTTGCTCTTAATAATTACTCACCTCATATTACGTGAATGTTAAGTTCATCATATGCCAATGCACTTTGCCATTTAGTGTGTTTCACACTATTACTTAACCCTTCTTGGGTTTTATCATTTCATTGCAAACATCTTAGGTTCACTTAGTTTTAAGCGTATGCTAGACTTATTGGTCTATACATAAAAGTCATGAGGCTTCATTCATAGTTCGTTTAAATGATTCATAACTTCCTAAGATTATGTGGTACAAGACATATGCATCTTGTATTTATGCAAGTACCTAGATTTTGATCTATGTGGGCGACATTTCTTTGAACATTTAATCACGTATGAATTATGTATCAATACGAAGTTTGGGCAAGGGAACCCAGTTTCGAATCCTTGGTTAACACTTACATCTTTTTTATTTATTCTATTTTGATACACACGGCTTGGGGACCCGAGATCGAGCCCCAACGCCTTCGTTACATTTTTCATTATTTTTCTTTCTTTCTTCTTCGCTTGTCTTGGGACTGAGTGGTTGTGGTATCGATCTCCCACATACTCATTTCTTTTATTATCTTTTTCCTTGACTTTTCCGAGTTGACCTTGAGGCTATGGAATTGAATTACCATAGCCTCACTTTATTTTTCTATTGAATTCCCTTAATCAGTCTAGAGGTTGTAGGTTCGATTCCTACAAGCCTCAACCTGTATTTTCTTTTAATTTCCTTTAGTCTTACCAAGAGGTCCTGGGTTCGAATCCTACTCCTCTCTTTTTTATATTCACAATTTCATTTTCCAGTCAAAGTCTAACAAATTCTTTTAACTTACATTGTTTTAGAACTTTTAACTAAGTGAGGTCCCGGATTTGATCTTCAGTGACCTTAATTATTTTTCTTCATTTTTTCATAACATTTTAATTGAATTAACTTGACCGAAACTATCATCAAAGTTATGGAATTTTGATCGCATTTTTACAGCCTATTTCTCACCTCTTTCACGTTAAATGTGTATACGTTTGGAGTAGTTTTTGTTCAGTTATATAGGTTAATTTTCAAGATCACATTCTATAAAGATTTTGCACTCAAAACACAATTTTGGCATCACTTATCTTTTCCGAACTCCTCAAGAAGATGCTGGAAATTTTGTACCTATTTCAGCTCATTTTCATCAACGTTTACCTGTTAGTTTTTAGGGTAATTCATGGATAATTTAGTACATCATTAGGTGTATTTTCATGGATTAATTTAGCGAATAACTTCCATTCAAATCCGTCACATTATATTTCATATGAACATCACGATTTATACAAGTTTGTTCATGAAATAATACAACCATAACATGTATCTTTCGAACATCAAACCAAGAGTATATGTCACAGCTACACATTGCACACACATAAACACATAATTTTGGACAGCATGCATAACATTCACATAACTCCGAACATACGTACATGAACATAATCAAAACGAAATCACATTACATCCCTAATTTCTACTAGCAAACATACCCAACCTACAAATCGATGGGAGCTAATGACAGGGAACATGTAAAGGGGAACAACCCTAGTTTTTAGAGTAGATTCATCTGAGTCCTAAGGTTCTCTTTTGAAAGGGAGAAAGAGTGAGAAAACCCATACTTTTTATTTATTTAAAACCTTGACTTTCTTCCCAAAAGCTTGTCCAAAAATCACGTCCAAAACCCCTCAACTTCAACACCAAATCGACGAAATAATCCTCCCTTTTGTCTAACGTTTTTTATTATTTGTTTGTTTGTAATTTTCGTTGTGAGATCTTCAAGTGAGTAGAACTTTGGTTATGATTCTGTTCTTGTATGTGGTTTAGGTAGAACGTGAGAAAAAGAATTGTTTGATCGTGAGTTTTGAAGAGATAGACGTGAGAAGTGAGAGTTTTTCCTGGCCTTAAGAGTTTTAGTTTGGGAATTGGTCAAACTAGGACTCTTACAAATATTTAATAAAAATCTGATTTTCCTTTTTATTAAATCGGCTAAAAAAATATTAATTAGTTAATTCAATTTTCCAATTTAACTAAAAGTAATTTAAATCATTGCTTCGACTAGGTTCGAACCTGGGTGGAGCAAGACTTCCCTCAAAGGCCAATTTTCAGCCATCTCTCCCCAAAATTCCCTTTTACTTTGTTAATTAAATAATTAATTACATATTTAGGGTAATTATGATATTACCCTTAGCCTGGAAAAATACCATTTCATCCCTAGACCCTCAAAACATAGGCACTCTAAACACATTAAGCATTACTTAGTATATCCATTTTTAGGGTTTTACAAGGTATTGGACATAAACACTAGCTACAACTTTATTTTGGGAAAGTTGTTCATACACATGGTTGGGCCTCTGCCTTCTACCCTTCATCAACTAATGAAATTCGTTTGGAAGGATTAAATGTTTGTTATTCAGGGTTAAGAAAGCCATTCAAAAGGTATGTGTCGATCATTCATGAAGTTTCCCGAGGTTGTGATTTCTACATGGTGGAGATGATAAATGACACCAATGATAATTTGTCTCTGCATCCCCATATGCTCTCTGTATACAAGATGATTGCCACGATGATACTCCAAAATGGATTCGAGCCATGTCTTGGATTAGGAAGGAATTTCCATGGAAATGTCGAGACTATTCATGTTCCCACTTAATGAACAAGGTTTTCTTTGGGATACATCCCCACATATTATGAAGGGACAATGAAGAACAAGAGTGGTGAGCAAGCATTGACTAGGCTAATCCATTATTTGTACCAGTCATTTCATGTTTGAGAGAAGGCCGATTATAATGGCCTTGGGGAAGGAATATGGGACCTTTTTAATGAAATTGACACTGTCATCGAGAATGAGGTTGAGACATCTAGTATCCTTGATGCTTAGCCTAGGAAGTAGCTATAGAACTGGACCTCAAAAACAATCTTGATTCCTCGAACATCATGATAGAAAGGAAATTGTTTATGCCTATTTTGAAAATCCGCGGTAGTCCGAAAGAGGCTCGAAACCCACCATTTAACGGTTTCATATATCGTTGAATTTGAAATTCCCTCGTTATGTTTAAAAAATTAACATTGCCCTTCGCCATGGCCATAGTTTGCATTTCCTTTTAAATTTAACTGAAATCCTCTTTTATCGAAACATTTATTTTCTTATTTGAACCATTCTACCGTCCTAACTTTGTTTGTTTATGATTTCAGTAATATTTATTTTAAAAACCTGCCAATTAGATGTCATGTCACGAGCCAAACGAACAAAATGAGGCAGGTGATGACGAAGGTGAAGAATATGAAGAAGAAAGTGAGGCACTAGAATACGTCGCTAAGGAGTTTCAGCTGTTTGACAATCGATATATGGTGAATTCGGAACAAACTGAAACTATGAATCTTGGAGATGAGGAGTGCGTCAAAGAGGTCAAAATAAGTGTCCACCTGAATGAATCTCAAAAAGGGACATGATTGTTTTGCATGCAGAATACATTCATGTATTTGTTTAGGTTTACAATGATATGCTAGTTTTTGGTAGGAATGTGTTGTCACACAAATTGCCGATTATTCCAGATTTCAGTCTAATAAAACAAAAAACTCAAAAGTTTAAGCCCGAGTTATGTTTGAATATTAAAGAAAATATTATAAAAACAAATCGAGTCTCATTTAGTGGAAGTGACATTGTACCCATCTTGGTTAGACAATGTTGTTCCGTTTGCGAAAAAGGATGGGAAGATAAGAATATTTGTTGATTAGAGAGATGTCAACAAAGCAAACCCTAAAGATAATTTCACGTTGCCAAACATTCACATTCTAATTGACAATTGTGTAAAGCATGAGATGTAGTCGTTAGTGGATCATGCATTTCAAGAAAAGAAATTTATGGATCGCGAAAAAAGTCATTCATCATGAGAAGATATTCATGCGTTACGGAAAACATGACATGCATCACGAGAAGAAAGTCATTCATCACGAGAAGATATTCATGCATAGCGGGAAAAATATCATGCATTGCAAGAAAATATTAATGCATAGTGAAAAGAAGTCATACATTCCAGAAAATGATATTCATGCATAGCAGAAAAAGTCACACATTGCTAGAGAAAAAGAGTCATGCATCACGAAAAGAAATAATGGATTACATAGAAAAGAATTCATGCATCGCGATAATATATTCACGCAATTTGGGAAGATTTCATACATCACGAGAAAATATTCATGCATTTCACAAAAGAAGTCATGCATTGCAGGTAATGAGATTCATGCATTGTGGAAAAGATCACGCATTTCAAGAGAAAGAGAGTCATGCAGTGCTAAAAGAAATCATGTAATACAAGAGAAAAGAAGGCATGTATTGCAAAAGATATTCATGAATCACAAGAAAAAACTCATGCATTGCGGGAAAGATATTCATGAATCGCGAGGAAATATTAATAAATTGCAGGGAAAATGTCATATGTCTTGATAAAATATTCATGCATAGCGATGAAAATTTCATACATTGCAAGAGAAAGAGGTCATGCATTGCATGAGAAGGAAATTGAGCATCCATAGATAAATATTTACCCATCATAAGAAGTGAGCATCAACTGCATCTTTTATTCAACAAGAGTAATAACCAAGGGAAACATCGAAGATGACATCAAGAAAAATCTCAACACGCTACATCAACTTTCATTATTTAGAAATCAAAGGAAGAGTACATTGAATTTTACATTAAGATTATACGACATAAGCTTTATTTTCTTTATGTCAAACCCAATAGACTTGACATCAAAAGTTGAAGGAGAACAATTGAGTGTCAACACGGTAAAAGTCACTATCTCCCATTTGAATTGAATTTTTATATTAATGAGTTTTATCTCAGTATTTGTCGAGAGAATCCGAAAGAATGAATTCTACAAAACCGACCACGGGTGTAGATGACATCAAAAGGGATGCAACATGACATAGAAATTTACTTAGCAACGTAGTAGAACATAGTCCAAAGAAGAGTGTCAAATTCTTAGGACGCGAGAAAAGAAGCAACTTCGATTACAATCAAAGCACACCCCTATCAAAAGGCATGTGGGGTTTTCTTTAGTTTTGTTGTTTTCAGTTTTACATCCGGATATTCTGGTCTCTATTGGGAGTAGCGTTCCAATCCGAGTTACAATATAACAAAAGTTTTTGAAATTATGCCCATGTAAGTTCTTAATTATAGTTGTGGAGTTCACCACAACCATGGTTAAGAGATTACAAGAATCTTCTCCATACTCGATTTATTTGTCACTCTTCAAAAACTGAAGGTTATTTGGCATAATAGATTTCGTTTTCATTCATTGAGTTGAACTACAAACAGTTTAAAGATATGTAGGTGGACAAAATATCAAAAAATCGGTAGCATTCCGACACTCAGTCTTAAATCTTATTCTCGAGCATTCATGTGGCCACATAAATAAGTATCGAGTGACTTCTGAATTCTTTCAAAATTATGTGTCAAATTAAGCATATCAAACTACAAGTGGCCTGAATTCTCATATAGCCCGAGAGATGTAGGAAGCCCATTTGCAGGGTTTGGCAATAACTCCTATAGTGCGTACAAATATCTTTGTCGGAAATATAAATTTGTGGTCGATTTAATTTTTTTCAGATTTCTTGCATCAATCCAAGTTAAACAATGGATAGTTATTGACACCCAATTTCGATCCTCCACGATTCGAACTAATTCACGAGTTTATTAAATTCCAAACAAGTCAAAATAGTTGACTTTATTAGATTCAAATGCTTTTCAAGTTATTTTAAAGCAATTTTAGTTGTTTTTTTTGTAGTTTTGAAGTGAGACATATTTCTATATGTTTTGTACAATTAGTTTATTTTATGAATTATTTGAAAATCGTCTCCAAAAAGATTTTTGTTTTACTTAACGCTTTATTAAATTAGTTTTTTGTGACTTGTAGCTTATATCTTTTGTTCATAGTTAAATTTATTAATTTGTCTTGTTCTACCTTAATTAGTATAAACGTTTTATACAATTATATATATATATATATATATATATGTAATTAGTTTATTTTATAATTATTCGAAATAATAAAAAAAGACTTTATGTTTTACTTTATACTTTATTAAATTTATTTTGTATAAATTGTTTGTTTAGATTTTTTGAGTCATTAGTTATTATTAGGTTAACTATTTTATGCCGTTAAAATTTAAAAGCTTGTTATTTAATCAACGTCAATTCAATTTATTTAAATTTAAGCAAAATTCCCTAATCAACTCAATTTGGTTATGTTTTGAAATTGTTTTGCCCAAGATTGCAACCCATTGGAAAAATTCTTAGCTAAAAATCTAATCTTTTCTCAACCTATTGTGAAATTTTTTGGGCTCTTATCTAAAAAATTTTAGATGGCCCGCTCACTCTTCTAATCCCAAACCAGCAACCCGCTAACTTTAGAAATACTCTAACATTCCAGCTCATTTCCCTTTTCCTCTCAAACTACTAAGCGATCCCTAATCAGACCACCAAATTGACCCGGTCCAATTTTTCCCCATCACAAAGGGAACCCAGAAGTGTATCAGCAACATATAAGGTGTCAACACTCTCAATCAAAACAACACCTACTCAACTCAACGCCAATACACGAAGATCGTCACATTACTTTTACTTTGTTTTCTTCTTCACATCACTATTGAATAGTATTGTCGCCGAAGAAACTTCAGATGCATCTCATCCTTGAACCTTGTGATAGTGCCAGGCTGATTGCCAAGGACATTCAGATCGATCTCAAGCGTCCATCCCCCTTTCAACTTTCGAAATGGGTTCTAATGCCAAGGAAAAGTTGTCTGGCAAAAATAGTGAACTATTTTTGTAAATACAATTGAAAATTGCCCTCTTCTCATCCCTTCCCCCTTCACTGCCCCACACCCAATTTTCAAAACCCTAATTTGTCCCCCTATATAATGTCTTTTCTTGTTCACTGTGGAGGGGAGACACTCTAGGATTGTTTGTGATTTTTGTCTTTGGTTTTAAAATAATTAAAGAGCCTTTTAAGATGTATTATTAATACAGATGAAATACAATTATGAATAGAGAAATTCTCGGTTTGATTCCCGCAAAATGTATCTAGTCCCGCTCTTCCACTATCTTTCTCCTTAATATGAATTTATGATTTTTTCTAGTTTGATGCATTATTGTAAAACTTATGAAAGAATAAGGATGCCTTATAGGGGTTAGAATATGGTTTTTCCTGTGTACTATGATCTAAATGCGTATGTATGTGGTTGCTGGGAGGTTGGTCATTGTCGGCTGCTCTACCTTTTCTTTTGTCTTCATAACATTAATATGTTATGTTCGAAGCATTTTTTTTCTTAACTTATTCTATTGAACTCGTGTTAATGTTTGATATTCTATGTCATATTTTCCTTCTTTTCACCTAAAGTTGCACGAAGGGACCAATACGTCAAGATTTGGAACCTGTGTCTTGTATTTGTTGTAGTTCGTTTTGAACCCCTTTGATGGAATTTTGTTAAGTCGTCTTCAAAGTTGGGTTTTTTTTTGTCTCTTTTCCAGATTTCATCATATTCCGCTCCTAGTTCCTTTTATAAAAAAATTTTCTCTTTCCAAGTCTACGATCTATGTCTCGAATGTGTTGCACATTTTGGAGGCTTCATATTCTATACTTCTTGGCTTGGTGCTTTGATGTAGTCCACTTTGGAGTTAAACTCTTCCTAAGTGTAGTGTACGACATTAATATGCATATTTATCAACACTACTGCAGCTCAAATTCTCTTTTAAGGACGGTCGTTTTGATATATCCATATGTCTTAATAGTATTTTCTTTGATTCCATTGCTAAATCAAAATTGTTATTTAGTGTCATAACCCTTGATTTTGATTATATATTATTAATAACTCAGTTTAGCTTCAATTTTGTCGTGGCTATTTGTATGACAGTTCTTTTTATTGATTATATGCTTAAGCTCGTGGGTAGATTTTAGTGAGTCTCTACCTTTCCTTATGCTTGCCATGGGGTAATATGATGTTTAATATTTTGGAGCCTTAACTGTTTAAAATATAATCGGTTTAATGTAGGTGTGATGGTATAATGATATGTTCTTATTTTGTTCATGTAAGGTTTCCTTTGAAATGCTCTTAAATCTGAATGTTATTTTGGAAGAATAATTGTTGTTGTTGCTCTTATTTTTTTTGCTTTGGTTGGCTTTCGTTTTATTTTTATTTTTTTCTGAATACATGGTTATCATTCTGTGTTAAGAACTCCCTTGGTTTTCCACTATGTGACATGTGTAAGCTTCCGCATGAGTTAATTATTAGATTGTGTGTCTGGCCTAAGGATTATATTTCCTTCCTATCTCTCTTCCATTTATTGTTGCATGTGAAACTCCTCTCGAGTCCACTTGGACTCCAATTCTCCTCTTTGCGATCTTTGTTGAACTATAAAGGCTCAATAATTTGTGCTTGAGTCGGCAAGCCCCTATGAAATCGGTGTACAGTTTAAAGGCAATAAAAAATTATGGCGGAATCTAAAGTTTTCCAGCCCGGAAAAGGCCTAAAACTTATTAATGTAAAGATATATACATTGTAGTCTGAAAAAATACAAAATATAAAATCCAATAAAAAATACAGGTTTTCGAAATTCCAAAACGGGTTGGAACGGTCCGTAAACGTGAGTATAAGTTAAGTGCATACACAGGTTATTTTTTTTTAGAAAACAAGGCGAAAAGCCTTATGAATTTTTGCAAGCACGAAAATGGGCCAAGGCCCTTTAATTTGAGGATTTTCTAGACTTGAGGACAGGTTTTGATTTTGGGCCAAAGGCCCAAAATCGGATAACTCCTTTCTTTTCCCATTACTTGTTATTGACTGATACATACGGTTTAACTTAATAAAATTCCAAAGAGAAGCCATTTCTTAATTTATCTTATACTCAATTTAATATGTATCTATATTTTAATGCTCATCTACTTTATCATATTTTTTTCTTGACATTTAAATTATTCCCCTTTAAATAATCAATTAAAATGAAGTAGTAAGATAGGTAAGTAAATAAACAAAATTTGAATTCACTTTACTTAGTTAGAATTTGGAAAAGTGGTTGAAAATGTAATTTTTAGTCAAATCGCCGCTCGACCGCAAGATAGAGGGTATTTTGAGTGTCATGACCCGAGAGTACACCCTAGAATCTAGGGAACTCTTGGAGTGTGACACGACGTACTTGACCTCTCAATGTTCTTGAACAAGTTCTTTCATATCGTTCGTCAAATATACATAAATTTAAAATGGTGTGGAATTAAAAAATTTCACAACATGCGAATAGTCTTTCAAAATAATTTTCATATATAAACCATAGGAAATACTAAGTATCATGTCATCAAATCTTAGACTCAAAATATTCTTGGAACACTACCCATACAATCGACAATATATACTACTAGGTCTATGTCAATGCTTCCATAAAAGAAACTCTAAGATAGTAATGCCTCGAGTCAAATGAGGACATACTTCAACCTTTCATTAAAAATATTATAATCCAAGTTTGACTCTCAATAGAACCTCACGTATGAATCACTTTAGAGATAGATAAAAGTATGGAATTAGTACAACTACATTACTAAGTATGGCATACTACATAAAATCATCATAATAGACATTTAATGGAAATATTTGATTATAACATTATAGTATAAGCATAACATCATTTAACACCGTAGAAACACATAATATAACGCATAGACATTTTATCATTTTTTGAAAAACATTACAGTAAGCTATACCTCTGTTACAGTGAACTAACTCAAGCTTCACAATGAACTCAACAATGTTACACTGAACCCTTTTTAATAAGTAACCTTCTCACTATAAATTATCCAGACTCAATTAAGCAAGACAAAGAGAGACCACCCATATGCCCTTTATAAGAATACCTAAATGATCCTCAAGACTACCAATAATGAGATAAATACACTTACAGTACACCAAAACACATCACATGAGATTCTCCTACCAAAAGTGATTCTGAGGCTCACTTGAGTGAGTTGTTAATTAACCTCCCGTACAATTCCTTCACACACACTTAAGATATCCTTTAGACTACCTAAGAAAAGATCATTCTCACTTCATTAATCAACCTTCCTAGTTAGAGTCATTCATAAGAATTCCCCAGGTTAGACATGAAGAGACCATCTTTTATGTCTCCTTCACACTTTAACTAGGAAATCCTTAAAGTTACTCTAGGATAGGTACTTATTCATTTACATGCTTTCTTACTTAAGTTATTATATTTATTAGATCATTCAAGAGACATCATCACATAAGGACATTCAAGTAATGGTCTTGGAGAAGATCTAGGGACTCACTCACTAACATCTTCAAAGCCTATTGTGCAATTTCTAGATACCGTCCCATACAACCACCTAAACTTCTTAGAACATCTCCAAGACTAACGGGTATCCCATATTATTAGAATATCAATAACTTACATATACCGTGGTAGCCAAGCATGGAATCCGGAGTTGTAACCTACTCCGATGGAGGGTGTTGTGCTTTCCAATGGTAGAACTTTGACACACCTCATGTAGGAAGATGGTTAAGAAATATGAAGGGTTTCTTTGCACTCTATACTAGTATTTAACTAGAGTTACTTCCCTTACCATTCTCACTAGGTTCTAGTGTTTGTTCTCATAGAGTAATTTACATAAAGGATCACATGAAGAGATTCCATAACTATTTACTAACCCAATAACATTCACCCTACAAAAAAGGTCCCCTAGGGTTAAATTTCAATGGTGAATATGATAGCTTAATATTTCCAAAGTATGAATTCATGCCGTTCTAGCAAACCAAACTTAAGTCCACCATTCACACAATAAGGATACCATTACGATTTTCAACTTCAAGGATATCATAACCTCTCAACTAGGTGGAGTATTCCACATGAATTTGACTTTCTCACTTTGTTCAATGTCACTTATCATTATACCTAAACGACTAAGGCATTATCATCCTAAATGTCACATTCGGAAATACCTGTTAGACCCTTCATATACATTAGTATTCTACTTTTATTGCACATAGATATATAGAATATAACATAGTCCCCAAAATAGTTGTCTCATCTCGTAACCATGTATCAATAGTATATCAATTTTGGCCTAGACCATATATCAATGAAACAAGACCAAATATAGGTTATACAAATGTTAAGTATCCAAATGAAAGGAAATAAACATAAGAGTCCTAATACTAAAAACATCATCATTGTCTTGATAGTGACATTACCCTTGGAAAGTGAGGACCTACCCTACTTGGATGTTTAAGAAATCGAAGTCTTCTTTAATGTCATCAAAAAAAGCCCTTCAACGACATGAACCTAAAATGTTGGGGAAAAAGGAAGAAATGGGTTACAATACTTGTACTAATTATGAGATCACATATATCATGAAGACATTCTAAAAGGAAAATTTCATCAAGTATGCAATTTTCTTGAAAAACATTATGCACATTCAACAAGACTATACCAAATCACTTAGATATATTAGTTAAGTCATAGGCATGTACATCACAAGACCAACACCATCCAGCTATTCAATTCAACATTTGTATCATGTAATTGAATACATAGTCAAGTAACTCTATTATCAACTCATAAATAACCACAAGCATGAATAAGAGTACATTTCATTATAATCAAAGTAAGACAATTAACAATGAAACACTTTCAATTCAACAAGTTCAATGACTAAGCAAATCCTCATAACCTTACTCAATCAAGTAACTCAAAAAGAATCATGAACAACATCTCACTTCACATATCATAACATTTAATAGTCAATAGTATCATACATTAACAATATAGACCAACAGATATTCATAAGTGACACCAATCAACATATAGTATCAACAATGTGACAGTTCACCATATACATGTCATGTAGAATTATAAGAATATTCATACATAAGAAAATCCTCCTAAGACTCCCTTCAAGGCTAACTAGTGCAATGTTTAGGTAGAGTCGCATACACCTACCTAGACTAACATAAACCCCTTAGGTCATCCTAGTTATAGTTTTCTTTTTACCCTTTGGGAACATCTTTCTCTAACCAACATGGACTCCATAAGCTAATTTGAAATCCGGTATCATTTAATCCTACACCGAAAGAAGGCGGACTCTTTTCAAAGGTAGTACAAAAACGTGAACATAGGAACTACGTGGATCCACTAGCTAGTATTTCTATGGGGGCAACATAGTTCAAGAACTAGGAGATATAGTTGGGACCTCTTTATGCTACATGTACTATAGTTTCGAATCAAGAATACATGTCACGACCCAAAAGCACCACCTAGAAGTTAGGGAGAATCCTCGTTTCGTGACCAGGCGTACTTGACCCTTTGGGGTCTTGTAAAAGCCCTTTACTATTGTTCATCACTTAAGATATGAAAAGTAGTGCGGAAATTTAACACTTTTCACGAATAATTAATAAAATACAATCTTTCATAAATACATAGAGAATCTCATCGTCATAATCCAACTTAAAGAGACGACATAATAGACACAATATAGTCGGGACATGGCCCTCTTCAATAAAGTAAAACACATAACAAGTCTTTATGTAAAGCTAAGAAAAGGACTATGCCCTCAAATATATGAGGACATACTTTGAGTTGAGAGAAAATTTCCCAGGCTCTTCCTTCGAGCTTTCAAACCTTCAAAAGCTTCCAACCTATACTTATATTGTATAGAAAAGTATGGGTTTAGTATAAAACAATGTACTAAGTATGGCATATGCAAAAACATGTTTAAAGGGATATTTTAGTGAAAATATCTTTTCATGCAATTTAAGTAAAACATTAATGAATACAAAGTCAAAACATCATACTAACATCATTTACAACATAGATAAGAATTCCTATAATTTTATGCCATCAAGAAACATTACAGTTAACCAACATGACCTTCATAGTGAACTCCTTAAGCATTTACAGTAAATACATTTGAACATTGACAATAAATCATTTTAAGCATTCCCAATAAATTCATCTTGAGTAATTACAATGAACTATTCTACACTAAATGAGTGAGCTTCCAAGGCAAAGCAAAAAAGAAAGTGAACTCATTTTCCTTAAGAGTTTTCCTAGCTCGGAGTTATCCTAAGAGTCAAAATGGTAAGATATGATGGATGTATGCATATGGATCCTCCAATACACACCAAAGCAATCCTAAAGACTACCCCTTTTGGATTACTCAACTCGGGAGAAACAAGCCCCTCAATCAATGGAAATACATTAAAAGACACCCAACAAACCACCAAAGTCTTCCCTTTCGGAATGCATACTTAGTGCAATAAGTAGATAGCGTCCCATACAACCACCTACCCTAAGTAGTACGTTCGTTTAGAACACTTTGTTCAATCAATTGTTTGTGAGGGATTTGCTTTACGTATATTAACCCCCAACGGATGAGGGATCCTCACTTGCATTGAGTAATATCATGTTTCTTAGCTTTTACATGGCTTTCCCAATAGCTACACCGATGTGGACACATAGTTAAGGGATAAGTACATTGCTACTAAGTAACTCATTCTCTACTAACGAGGAGTACTCATTTTGAGATGTTCTTTGGACTACAACATCTCAACTCACGAAGTGTAATCCACCACCCTTCATATCCTCTCGGTGCCAGAAATAACTCCCCATAGATTCATTAACATAGTAGTCTATCATAGAAAGGTCACTAGGAATCGAGAGTTTGCTACTAGACACCATTTCTCAACTCACGAAGTGCGTCCACCTCAAGATTCCTTTTTTTACTCAGCTTGGTATAATACATTCTTTAAAGTGTGTGTGTGTGTACATGTGCTTACCTTGCATATAAGAATCATTTAATTTTCATCAATTTTCACACATACTTTAACCTTTGTTCATAAAGTTACACACTCTACATCATATCATATACTTCATTTAGACTTAAACTAGGTCAAGCATGCAATTTAAGCTACACCAAAACACAATATAATGCCCATTTCCAATATCTCTTCATTTCACATGTTATACCTTCAATATTACATATTTAAAACATATAAAATAACATAAAGTTCCTTAATTAGCACTGCCATCCATAAGATGGACCATACCACTCAAAATAAACTCATAATAAGAACAATATAATAAAAGCAATTAAACATCAACTCAAACCATCATCACTCATAAGCAATTTATCAATATTTCACCATATTAAGGAGCTTAGGGCTCTATCTACAACAACATGACAAATACGAGAAGACCTAAGTTCACACCCTACTCAATCATGCTCACATAACCCATAATCAAGCTAAAAGTTGAAGTATACATAAACAACATTTTTATTAGATTTTTAACATCAAAATCATCAATTCACTCAAAACTAAATACATTTAAACCATTAAAACTTGAATACAAGAATATTCCTTCAAGAAATCAAAGTTAGAAGGAGCTTGAGTTTACAAACCCTTTTTGGAACTTGTCTTCTTGAATGAATGTAGAGGTTCTCCTTCAAGAACCTCAAGTGCCTCTGGAACCCAAGGACATCAAGTGCCTCCTATGCATCACGCTCTTTTTGTTGAGGGTGATATGACTAATTTAGAGTTGTGGGATGCCCTGATAAAAATAATCCAACTCATGATGACTAACGATCATGTTTTCAACAATCACTTTGTGGGCCAAGCTAACCAAGGAGATAGGCCCCAACAAAATGCTAGTACTCTCACCTCTAGGATTTGGGATGTCATGAGGATGAACACTCCTACTTTTCCTAGAACCTAAGTGGATAAATATCCACAAGGTTTCATAGATGAGGTTTTCAACGTGGTAGATGCTATAGGTGTGAACCCTAGGGAGAAAGCGAACTTAGCCGCTTACCAAATTAAGGAGGTGGCTAAAGAGTGGTTTGAGCAATGGAGGAGTAAGAGACCCCTAGAATGAGGGCTAGTTGATTGGGAATAATTCAAAGATGCTTTTATAGATAGGTTCTTTCTCTTAGAGCGGAGTGATAATAAGATGGTTAAATTCGTGAACCTTCGTTAAGGTGGAATGAGTGTGCAAGAGTACTCTCTCAAATTAACCCAACTCTCAAAGTATGACCCAACCATGGTAACCAAGACTAATGATAGGATGAACATGTTTGTGACGGGAGTGTATAGCTTGGTGGAAAAAGAGTGTTGTACAACAATGTTTCTTGATGATATCGATATCTCTAGGCTCATGGTTTATGCGTAAAAAATTGAGTAGTCTAAAATTAGGGAGATAAGGCAAGAGGGGTGAAATTCGTACATCGATGATTCTAATAACCAATGGCCTAAGAAGTGGTTTTATCCCCATGATTTTCAATGGGAACAAATAATAGGTCTCCAAATAAACATTCTCAAGGTTGTGGTCATTCCTATGAAAGGGCTAGATGTGCTACTTGTGGAAAGCAACATGGGGGTAAGTGTCTTGCTGGAACGGATGATTTTTTGCATTTTGTAATAAGGGACAAAAGATAATGGACTTCCCAAACCTCTAATCAATGGGAAAAGATGTCAATCAAGATTCCCTAGATCATATTGCTCCCAAGAAAAACCATTCCTATGGGATGGGGCTAGGAAGGATAATTAATCCGGATTGATTGTTTTGGTAAGTCTTAACTCTTTTTTATTGTTGTCTTTGTGATATGAATTGAGTTTATATGATTTTAGAGTTCATATGATCATGTCATCTTGATGAATAACTTAAAGATTGAATTTTCAAAAAAAATTGGTAACTTGGCAGTGAACACTGTGAACTTCACTACGAGAATTTTGATTTTTGAGAAAATTTTTGTTGTCTTTAATTGAAGTTCAATGTGTGTAAAAGTATTGTGTATGATCATTCTGAATTTTGGGAAAGGTAGTTCCATTATAAATGAAGACTAAGAGTGAATTTTGACTTCTTAAAGTTTCGATAAAAGAGTTTGTGATGCTAAGTGTTTGAAAGTGTGAAAGGATGCGGTTTGTTAGTTGATATTTGATTTTTAACTGTATTTTTAATGAATTAATTGTCTTTTGTGATGCTAAGTTAGTCCTTTTTATTCTTAAATTTTAAGTGTCATTCGAGGATGAATGTTATTTCAAGTGGGAGAGAATGTAACACCCAAAAATGAACTAAGGTGTACTATAGCCTCGTGGTTGTTTCATGAGCTTATTTTTAGTTAAAATAGTTAGTTTAATGTCCTTAGGCAGTGTGTTAAGTTTTGTTTAGTTTAGATTTCAATGGATCAAGAACTTCCATGACATTCGAAAAGTATGTCTTAGAATGTATTGTGTGTCTTGATGTGCTTAGACGAGTTTTACGTGTTCATTTTACTTGAAACTTAAATTGGATATTACTAAGACATATATTATTTGTTTTAGGGGTTTAAAGTCCGGGAACGACCCCACATAGGACTCACAAGGTTCCCTAGATGAAGGTCCCAAGACTTTGGCAAAATCTGCCGAAAAGTAGAGGCCATCGACGACCCTAACGACGTTCCATAGATCCCTCAACGGTCCGTCGACCTAGGGCGTCGATTGGACAAGTTAGTTCATTTAACCATGCTTAATTTTGGATCTATGTATCCACCAGCGAGATCCTACCAATGGTCTGTTGGCTCAACGACAGTCCGTTGGTGAAGGTCCGTTTGTGAAGCCTGCAAATATGTGCAGTTGAGGTTCTTGAATTTCATACCCTACTCAAATAATGATCACATGACCCATTTCCAAGACAAAAGTTGAAGTATACATGAAAAAGAGTGTCATTAGAGTTTTAAAATCTAAATCATAAATTCAACATAATATAAATACATTTAAATCATTAAAACTTAAATACAAGAAGACCCCTACTAGATATCAAAGTTAGAAGGAGTTTAAGGTTAGAAACCCTTTTTGGAAGTTGGATTCTTCAATGATGAGATATTAAAGGATGGATGCCATACCTCACTTATGGAAGAAAAATCCAAGAGTTTTTGAGGAAGAGACACGTCTAACCAGACCTCCTATCCTTCCTTTACATGTAGCTTTCAATGGAGTCTTGAGAGAGTTTGTCTTTAGAGAGAGAGAGTTTGAATATTAGAAGAGAGGAGTCTTTTATAGGTCTAGGGTTTAAAAAAATTTATTATAACCTTAAAAAACTAAAATTATCCGCCTATATTCTTAAATGACTGGGGATGTATTTGCAGAAAACACCCCAAATTGTCTAGGTCGACGGACCGTCATTAGGGTCGTCAATGGCCACTGCTTTTTAGCAGATTTTGCCTGAGTGTTGGGCCCTTCATCTAGGGACCCTTGTTGGTCCTAAGTGGGGTCGTTCCTATACATTAAACCCCTAAACAATGCTTTCTAGTTCTTAGGAACATCCAATTAAAGTTTCAAGTAAAAGGAACACATAAAACTCGTCTAATACATTCTAAGGCATACTTTTTGCACGTCATAGACATTCTTGGTCGATTTAATCCAAGTTAAATTAAATAAGTTTAAATTAAGATCAACTCAAGAAATAACCATGAGGATCTGTTTTATCTTAGTTGTTACAATACATTAGTGATCCTACCTTCCCTATATGAGAAGGGACACTCCTCACTCTAGTTTAGTCGGTGCTAAGCTAGACTCCCTTTTTTAAATGTGTTAAATTTCTTCATTCATCATCATAACTTATTGTAGGTCATCGGTTCTAACCCTTGTATAATCATCATCATCATTGTAGCTAAATAAGAATTCATGAGTATAATCCTTTCATTAAAATTCATATAGGTGAGGTTAGCACATTAACATACTCATATCATGATAAAGGCGCAATGGTCTTACCATTAAACAATATTTTAAGTAAAGGATAGGGATCACAAGACTTGTCAAGTATCCTTTAGAATCCATCATCAAGGTCTTACCATCAACCTTTAACTCAACCTAATTAGGGTAAACATCATCATAATTCAATGAACAACATGATAACAATGCTAAAAGGATCACTACATAAAAATTAAATACTAGTTTATAGCTTAAGACAAGATACTTAGGTCAATTCACATCATACTTCATACTCTATATCACTTCTCAATAACTAGTATCAAAGAACTATAAATCACCTTAATTCATTCACAATAGTATAAAAACATCATGTAGTAGTAATTCAACCAATAACAAAGTAAATTCAACCAATATAACATAATTCATATGAAGATCATAACGTATGGTTAAGGGTTAGAGGTCATCTTCTATAAACTAGAACAAATAATCAAGATATAACATTGTTAAGTTAGAATACATGTTAATATATTTACAATATCCAAATGAAATCATAAACAAATCAATTCATAACATTATTTTAAAGATTGGATGAAAACTACTTGAAAGCTCAACGTTTGAAATGAATTTTTGGGAACCCTTCGGGGAAAGAGGTCTCAAAGGTGAAAGAGATCCCATACCTTGCTAAATGATGAATATTGATGGTGCAACTTGACTCTTTTCATCCCTTAAACACTTCCCTAGCTTCATTTTCAATGGTATTCTTCACAAATGAATGAAGGAAGAGTGAAGGAAGAGAGTTTGGTTTGTGAGTTGTGAGAGTTAGATTAGTTTAATTCGGTTAGGAATTTATATAGGGGGTTAACTCACTTAATCAGACCTTACCTAACCCCAAATTGAATTCCAAACTAATTAAACCAATGAAATGAAACAAGTCAAAAGGTACAGCAAAACACAGGCCTTACCGAACAGACCACGATCGACGGATGTCATCAACTCCCTGTCGATCCTCTAGATTCCCTTCGTGGTGCCCAATGCCCAAGCAGTCCTTCACCCAAAATGCAAGGGTCCTCCTCAAGGGCCCTTGGTTGTTCCTTGGGGAGTTGTACCCAGATGTTTCTACTATAAATCAACTTAACCACATGTAAGAATCCATTTACCAATTTTCATCATTTTCTAACTTCTAAATTCTAGTCGAGTAGGCTAAGGTACGCTAGTACCTCATTCAACTAGTGTTCGGACATCATGGACGTTCTTGGAAGTTTTTGTTTCTATACTTCCTAAATGACTTATATTTATAAAAATGCACATTAAAACAGTATATAAACCTTATGAAACTTATATTAGGCTCTAGAACAGATCTTGGATTTTTGAAGAGTTACACTATCCACCCTTAGGAATATTTATCCCCTAATGACACTAATAATCTTTAGATGGAAGGAATAGACTCCAGAATAACATACAACCAACAAAAATACATATCAACATAAATTACAACATCAATAATACCACTTATACAAGGCTATTTAACAAACTTCAATTACCACACATAAGGCTCAACATCACATTATGAGGAATATCCTTCTCACAACGAAAAGAGCTCATATAGCATTTATGAGTCAATTATGCAAAAGTGCAACCTACCAACATGATGCATATCATTTCATAAGGATTCACCATACAAAATGCACAACATGACCGAAAACAAAAAGAATTGCAAATTGTGAAATCTAAATGCACATTTCACTTCAATTCCCTGTAAGAACATCCAAAAAAATTGCATTTTGCAAAACCTCACAAAATTGGAGAAACTTTTATATTTAGTCATTATTTTCAATATTAATAAGAACTACTAACATTAGTTATCAAATAGACGAGGGTAACGGGACTTTATTTCGTCCTCGGCCTCCCATGTTGCACCCTCAACTAAGTGATTCTTGCATAACACCATTATGAAAGCAACCTATTTATTCCTTAACCCTCTTCACTTGACTACCAAGTATTTGAACCGGAACCTCCTCATAAGAGAGGTTATCCTTCACACCGAGACCCTCAATAGGAAGAAAAGATTCTGGATCACTAATACACTTCTTATTTTTAGAAATATGGAAAATCGGATGAATCGAAGTCAATTCACTACACAACCTTAGTTAATAAGTAACCTTACCAACCCTTTACAAGATTTCAAAGGACCCACATAATGAGGACTCAACTTCCCTTTCTTGCCAAATCTAACCACTACTTTCATAGGGAAAATTTTCAAATACGCCTTATTACCTTCTTCAAACTCTAAATCCTATGATCGGCATAATATTTTTGCCGACTATAGGTTATTTGCAACCGGTTCCTTACGATGTGAACCTTCTCTAATGTCTTATAAATCAAGTCGGGGCCAAGAAGTGAAGTCTCACCCACTTCAAATTATCTAGTAGGAGACCCGCACCACCTACTATTCAAGGCTTCATAAGGAGCCATGGATATCGATGAATAAATACTATTATTATAAGCGAACTCCACTGAAGGAAAATGTTTATCCCAATTTCCCTTGAAGTCAATAATAAAGGCTCTAAGAATATCCTCAAGGGTTTGAATAGTACGCTCTGCTTGACCATCCATTTGGGGATGAAAATTGGGTCTTAGCTTAACCTTAGTACCCAACTCTTATTGGAATCATCTCCAAAACATAGAGGTGAATTGTGAACCCTGATCAGATATGATGGATAACAGAATACCATGGCAAAACACAATTTTATCTATGAATATTCTTGTTATTCCTCTTCAGAATAGGTAGGCTTGACAGGAATTAAATGAGTGGATTTGGTCAAGGTATGCACAACCACCCAAATAGAGTCATATTGCTTTTGTGTACGAGGCATACCTACTACAAAATCCATATTGATGCCTTCCCACTTCAAAGTAGGAATTGGAATTCTTGTAGTAAGCCACTTGACTTTTGGTGTTCGCCTTTCACTTGTTTGAAATTTTGGCACTTAACAACAAACTTCTCTATGTCTTTTTTCAAACCTTCCCACAAAAATACTTCCCTAAGGTCATTGTACATTTTTGTTGAACCCGGATGAATGGATTTACAGGACCCATGGGCTTTCTCAAGGATCCGGTTCCTCAAACCATTTACATTGGGAACACAAAACCTTCTTTGATACCTTAAGATACCATCCCCCCCAAGGAGAATGACTCATTAAGATTACCTAGAACCAATTCCTTAAACTCAATCAATGGTTGATCAAGGTGTTATTTGGAATTTACCTCAAAAACGAATTTACCTCAAAAAAAAAAGATGACTAGGAGTTATAATGAATTGTAAGTAAGGATAATTGATGATAAAAGGAAGGGATATTTGTAATTGATTTATATTTCTCTACTTTATAGTGAATTGATAATGTAGTATACATATTAGTAACATGATCTTATAGTGTCTTATGAATGACTTGTATATGATTATTGTACCTTATCTACTTCCCTATCCTTGAATTGTTGATGAAAGAGTAGTATTGATCAATGATAATCAAAATCTAAAGAATTGGTAAGAATTGCTCTATTGCGCTATTTCTCTAATTCTCTATAGTATTGTTGATAGAATTGGACTTGTATGACATTGTGTGGAATGATTCACTTATGGTGGCAGCGTTTACTTTATTGTAAAAATATATGTGATGCAATCATGGACTTGAAGGAAATTATACTATGAATATGTGTTGGTGATGACCACCCTATGTGAAACTTTTCCATAGTTTTCCTATTCTAGCTATGATCTAGGTTGTATTGATCATATTACAAGTATATGTATGGCTATGTTGGGGTTTGATTAGGTTTTTCCTTAAACTATAATAAATTGTTAATGATACGTTACCTATGTACCCCTATGTGAAAGTATGTGATGTATCATTAACTAGGAGGACTTGATAGGTGTAGTAGTACAGATAAGGGTAGGGGACCTTGTCCATGCATTTCACATGTGTACCTTGATAGGATAGCTCCTAGGTTGGTCTTCTATGTACATGAATAGGAATGTATGAACATTTTGTGAATATTTTTATATGCTATTATATCAAGTGTATGATATGATGTGAATGTGCATAGTGTCTTAGAATGCTTATATGAAAGGATTGCTCATATAATTACACCTATATACTTATGATTTAATGTATGAATATGTGTGGCCTTAATGTGTTATGTGAAAGGATCACTAATATATAAATACACACACACATATGTATGACGATCTAGTCAATGGGGGCATTAAAATATGTACTCAAGTGTACCCTACACTATATGGTGCTTGAATATGATGTCAATGTGAAAGGGTTTCTCACATGATATAAGTTGAAGAAAGGACTTCTCATCTATAACATATTGGTTAACCATATGACGTGTCAATATCCTAAGGACTATGTTTTATAAAGTAATGTAATAAAGGCTTTTCAATAAAGGGAACTTAGTTTAGCACCGAGTGAACTTGATAATGATAGGTGTTAGCTTCCATTGGAGGAAGATTCACCATTGGTTTCTAATAAGGGTTTGACTTCTCTTGGAGGAACACACTTATGGTTCCACATGACGTGTTAACTTTCCTTGAGGAATATTCACCCATGGTTTCTCATGAGATGAGGCTCCAATGCTAATGAGAATGTAGAGGGTTATGTATATCTCCATGTCCTTGACTATGTGTGCCACATTAGATCTATCAAGTGATTTCACTACTATGTTAACATGTTTGATATTCTACCTTTGCTAGGTAGAGCACCTTCTATTGGTTTAAGGCTCTAAAACACCAACTTTAATGTTTAGCACCAATGGTCTTAGTGTAAATTTATACTATAATTTCCCTAAAGTAAAATGGACAATAAAAGTAAGGTAAGGACCCTACACTACACCATTTTAGGCCTAAAGCAACACTAAGTCAAGATAACGCTTTTAAAGTGTTGCCTGAACTTTTTAAGGTTACACTTTTGAGGTGTAGCCTTAGCTTTTAGCTTTTGGCCACGATAATATTGGAAACACTTATAAAATGTGCTCTTTAGTAGTATAGACTACACTTTATAAGTGTTGTCACATCATATAATTGCCACTCCTATTTATCTAAATGACTACACGTTTAAATTGATCTATTTTTATAATTATTAAAACAACACTTGCAAAGTGTATCTTTATAGTTTTCACTAAAATATTCTTCTCCTTCCAACTAATTTAACACTAACTCCAAATTTTATTTGACCAAACAAAATTCATAAACAATTTAAAAAATCTCTCCAACTTTCTAAAAGAGAGTATAGTTGCCATAGATCTGAAATATTGGATACATTAAATACGTTTGTTTTGCATTAGAGCTGGAATCTCCATGAGATAGAGGTATAAGAACATGTCATATCTCTCCCGTTTCTTCTTGTACTCCTCCATCGTCTCTATAGTCTAAAATCTTTCAAGTGGTGGTGCGATTTTTGAACAACAGCGTTACTGCACAAATGGGGATTTTTTTAAATCCTTTCAAGGATAATTTTTACGACACCATCTATGAAACTATGGTTCCACTAGTGACCCAAGTATTTTCGTTTGCTGATTTGAACTCTATCCCTATCTATTAGAAATTTGAATCTACTTCCAAAGTTTAGAGTGAATCAAGTTGCGGCTGTTGTTGTCAAGATTTAAATTTTTTTGTTATGTTTTCATGAAGTGGGTTACTTATAATTCTTTGCTTCGAAGGAAAAACATCTGGCTT